>NC_136069.1:1520504941-1521122243 GCF_964261635.1 Lissotriton helveticus
TGCCACACGCCAGAATGCAAAATGCCAAAACTTCGCATCCAGGCAGCCCGAGGAGGGGACACTGGGGAATGCCCTATGGATAGATTGGTCAAGGACATTTGCCTACGCCTTTCCCCCGATACCACTGATGCACAGAGTACTGAGCAAGTGCAGAGCGAGCAACATGACACTGATACTGGTCGCACCGCAGTGGGCGAGACAGACCTGGTACTCGCAGATCATGGAGATGACACAGTGTGCACCCCACAGATTCAGCAGGAGGAAAGATCTACTGTCCATGCAGAACGGAGAGGTACTGCATCCAGAGCCAGAGAGCATGAGCCTAGTAGCGTGGCTCCTGAGGACATAGAGTTCGCACATTTGAGACTACCAGAAAGCACCCTGAGGGTACTTCGGGAGGCACGAAGGCCCAGCACTCGAAAGTGCTACGTTGCGAAATGGAAAAGATTCACAATATGGTGCAGACAGGAAAGACTCCACAATAAGATGAAGAGGGACTCCACAGTGCTAAGGTACCTGACGCACTTACTGGAGAAGAACCTTAGCTCATCCTCGTTAAGAGTTCACTTGGCAGCGATAGTAGCCTACACAAGGGGAGAAACGTGCAGGAGCTTCTTCACATCACAGGTGGTGAAGAGATTCCTAGAAGGAGCGAAAAGGATCGCACCACCCAAGCGGGTGCCGCCACCTGCATGGAACTTGAACACAGTCCTAACGGAACTCATGAAAGAGCCCTTTGAACCACTTCACAAGGCCTCCCTAAAGATGCTAACTATGAAAACAGCCTTCCTGGTTGCGATAACGTCCTTACGCAGAGTAAGCGAGCTTCAAGCGCTGACGCTACAAGAACCATACATACAAATACACAACGATAGAGTTGTGATGAGGACTGACCCACACTTCATGCCGAAGGTAGTATCCAATTTTCACATGAACCAGTCGATACAGATACCGAGCTTTTTCCAAAAACCCACAACCAGCGCAGAGAGAGCTCTGCACACCCTGGACGCCAGAAGGGCAGTCATGCACTACATTGAAAGGACAAAGGGGCACAGGAAAACGAAACAGTTTTTTGTCTCCTTCGCAAACAGCTTCATGGGCAAAGCAGTAACCAAAAGGACCATTGCACGATGGATCGCACAAACAATCCAACTCTGCCACAAACGGGCAGGACAGGAACTGGCTGAGGGGACGCGTGCCCACTCCACCAGGAAGAAGGGCGCTACAATAGCCTTCCTGGCTAACACACCCATAGAGGACATATGCCTGGCGGCAACATGGGCTTCGGTGCACACGTTCACGAAGCACTACTGTGTGGACATACAAATGAACAAGGAAGCTCAAGTGGGACAGAAGGTGCTACAGCACATATTCAACACCCAACGCTCATCTTCCACCCAGCCGCCACAGAGATGAGAAACCGCTACAAAATCTATGCACAGCATAGTGAATCCAGAAAGATTCACGCTGCAAAACGAATAGTTTTCTTACCTGTCGGTGTAGTTTTGCAGCTTGAAGATCTTTCTGGATTCACTAGCGAACCCACCCACCTCCGCCAGAAAGATGAGGCTGGAGAGAGAAGAGGTGGTTAACTAAAGAATAGACTTTGAAAGTACAAAGCGGTAAATACAAACTAAGATGAACATTGCCATTACTTCGGAAACGAAAGAAACACGGAAAAAAAGAACCCGAAGATGGCGCCCAAGAGTGGGAGCTTCCGCAGGAAGCATGCCGACGTCACCGGAAATACACCCAAAAGGGGGTGTGACGCCGACGCCCACCTGGGCAAAGAGAAAAAAAAAAAAAAAAACAAAGAAAAGACTACGAATCCGGACCCAACCACAAGACCGCGGAATAATGCACAGCATAGTGAATCCAGAAAGATCTTCAAGCTGCAAAACTACACCGACAGGTAAGAAAACTATTCGTTACTATGGGGTGGGAGGTACCTCCCACCACAGCGACACAGGAACCATTATCATTCACTGAGTCTTATTTAAGGTTTTATAGAGCGCAAACCAGACCCGTGAGGGTATCAGAGCGCTTTACAGGTATACAAGAGGCATAGGAGGGTAGGATATCAAAGGGATACAAGGGTTATGTACATTATGTAGTCGTGGCTAAGATACCTCAACAGACTAATGCAGAATTTTCTGTGGACTCTGGAGGCCACGGGTTCGAATCCCATCTTCTCCACTAAACCTTTTATCCTCTTTGGTTCTATAAAACGAATGCAATTGAATTGGCTGTAACCAGTGTTTGAAATGGAAAAATAGAAGTGCAGGTAACCTGTCACAGTACCTCCTTGTTTCCGAGAAGTGCCGGTTCTTTCCAATTACAAGTATTACATCTCTCTTGAGAAGTGCCGGTATTCTTTCTCTCTCTCAAAATAAGAAAAGTGCCGGTACTCCGTACCCGACAGTACCAGCCCATTTAAAGCACTGGTTGTAACTCCTTTCACCGGTTGTAATCCTTAAACTGACATTTGGGCAGACGGACCACGGAGTGTACCAATTGGGGTTTGAACCTAAACACGCTGAACTCTGCAACTGATACTTTAGACCATAAGTCTACTTTACCAGTAATCATAACCATTCATTTTCTGGGAATACCAAGATCTCTTCATTAGTTGTGAGATGTTTCTTGCTTTACACTGCCATTGTGGTGTTTAGTTATTTATGGTGATAGACCGCTCAGAAGGTTGATGTGTGTAACGCAGAGAACTGGGCATAAAACCTATAGAGGAAATATGTTGAGTCCTTTTTAGGCCAACTCCGCATTTTAACCTTCTGTAGTGAATACATTTTTACTATTGAGTTGAGTGAAACTGTTTTCTGGTATCAAAGCACTAAGGTTCCCCACGGTTTCAGATCTGTTTAAAAAATAAATCTATTTATTAAAGTACCATGCCCCTATTAAGGGTTGCAAGGGGCTCATGGTATCGACATTCTCACAGAATAAACATCTGTGCTATGTAGAGCACATTTCATGGTGCAAGGGATGGTGTGGGGCCAGAAAATTGCCAAGCGCCCGTGAATTAAAAACAGTAAAATCTGACATAGAAGAAAAAAAGTTTTTTAATGTTGTACTTTACTTTCTGTGGACTCGTGTCAATATATTAGTGCCAACATTTCAGATTTGCGTCCCAAAATAAAAGCCGGTATGCGTCAGAGGACATCTGTCTGGAACTAGGGCGAGCAAAGTGGTCTCATTCTGCAGAAAGCCATCTGCTCTCACTGCTGAAGCAAAATGGGACATTTTGGATTGACTATGCCACACTCTGAATGTTTTGAGCACAGTCCTACTTTTTGGATAATAGCATGGCCTCCTTGCAAAATTATTTGTTAGTTCTGCCCCATGACTGTCTGACGTTGGTGTGTCAGGAAGGGTCTGTGCCCGAACATTGTTGTTAGAATGTTGCTTAACATAAGTATCGTCCTAAATATTGTCCACAAAAATATGGCTCCACTGAGGTTATGAATAGAAAAATTCCACCCTGTGGGGTGCACAAAAATACTTACGACACAATATTTCTGTGTACGATATTTTGAAATAAAACCGAAATGTTGAGTATCCGGAAAAAACATTGTCAGGATAGCGTCTGACATGAATTATGGATCATAAATATGGTCTTCAAAAATATTGCTGTGTTTATGTTTGATGATATTTCTGCATGATATTCTGACATACAGCTGTAGCTTTGATATAAAACATGCATTTAACTTCCTTATGTTGTTCCAGTAGAATGCACCTATCAGGGAGGCTGCCTGGCCAGTTACATTAGCATAGGCCCCTCCCTCCTGACATATTCTTTTGTACCTTATATCCCTTTCTAAGCCAAAGAACAGTTTACTGAAGGTTATACAAACCATACGACAAGCCTTGTTTGATTTTGATCACTGTTTATTCATCGTGCTCTATTTTATAAAATCGACTTAATCCTGACCTGACAACACAGTGCCCTCTTTTATTGTTAAGAAAGTTTTTTTTTCCCATTCTTTCTATTTTTTTTTTGTTTTTAGTTTCTTTTTCAATATTCTGTGAATTTGGCATTTTTGCTCTCTTTATTTTGGCTCCTCAGTGTTTATTCAAACACCTGAATTTCAAACTCGGATTGTGTGTGCATTCATGCATGTGAGAAGTGGAGGTAGGTGGTATAGGAGCTAGTAGAACAGACTGTGTGTGTGTGTGTGTGTGTGTGTGTGTGTGTGTGTTCTCTATCAGGGACTTGTATTGAGTATAAATGGAAGGAAACTAGCTTTGCATGTGTTGAGGGGTAGCTAGGCGATGTGGGAGGTAGGGCATCAGATTGTGTCTGTGGGGCAAGTGGGAGGACCTGACTGTTATTGGGTGGAAATTAGGTAGAGTGATTGTGTGCGCAGCAGGAGGTTGGTACAGTGAAAGGTAGAAGACCAGAAAGTATTCTGTGGGAACACGTATTGAGTGTGAGGAGGCAGAAACGTGTGTGTGTGTGTGTGTGTATTGAGAACAGGGAGGCAGGTACAGTGGAATATAGAAGACCAGCTTATACGGTGGGTGGAGCATGTGGGTGTGTGGAGGGGAATCATTTGATTTGTGTAGGCTTATTTTGAGGAGCTAGGTGTGTACAGTGGGAGGTAGGAGAGCCTTTTTGTGTGTGTTGAGCGACAAGTACTATATGTGATTGGAAAGAAAAATAAGTTGTGTGTCTATGTGAGAGTGTAAACAGGGAGGCATTTGTAACCGCTTAACCGCGGCGGTTCAGCAGAGTGGGTGGGGCCGCAACGGCCAACGGACGTGAGCAGCACTACGAAGGTAGTGCGCGCGACAGCCTTTGGCCGACAGAAGCACGCAAGAGGTTAATATATGATAGGAAAACACTCACTGTGTGTGGTAAGGAGAGTAATGAGACATAATGTTGTTGATGGAGAGTGTCGGGTACTCTTCAGGATCGACTAACCTATAGGGCAATCGGGCAGTGTCTGATGGGCTGGTCTGACAGATCAGTGTGTAGGGCAGCTTTTTAGAAGTTTGTGGACCTGTTTTATGGTCTGCTGGACCCGTATGTCTTTTGATATCATCACAAACAGGTTGATTGATGGGACCACGCATGCAATTACAAAGCATGCCTTTACAACGCGGTCATTAGCATAGGCGCGTCTTTACCATGCACGTCTTTACAACGAATGCCTTTAACACGCATATGCCTTTGCAAAGCATGATTTTACAATGAAAATTTAAGTATTTAGCAGGTAAGTGTCATGCCTCTCTCTCTCTCTATATATATATATATATATATATATATATATATATATATATATATATATATATATATATATATATATATATATATATTTGGAGGCATTATAGTTACCTGTGAAATACTTATATTTTCATTGTATAAACAAACATGCGTGGTAAAGGCATATGCATCTTTAAAAATAAATATGTATATTTATAGGTATTTTTATACACACACACATATATGTTTGTGTGTGTATAATTTTACATATTTATATTTAAAATACATAAATACATATGTATTTTTAATTAACATGTATATAGTAAAATTAATCTTTTTATGTATATATTTTTTATTTTTACAACACCAAACCCACCCTAAACCCCAAAAATTCCCTTGCCACCTAAAATCCCAAACCCACCCTAAACCCTCAAAATTCCCTTCCCACCCAAAACACCAAACCCACTATTAAACCCTCAAAATTTACTTGCAACCTAATAACCCATAGCCACCCTAAACCCTAAAAATACCCTTGCCACCCAAAACCCACAGCCATCCTAACCTTAAAAACGCACATGCATTTTTATACATATACACACCCTCTACCTCTAAAGGCGTTGGGCTTACCTGCGAAATACTTCGTTTTTTCGCTGTAAAGGCATATGCGTGGTAAAGCTTTCGTTGTAATGGAATGCGCGGTTCATGCTGCGTTGTAGATCCCCTTTCCCCCCACAAACATTGCTTACAGCAAGCTAAAATCCATACAGTCTTCTATAGGTTGCAAAACACTTGCAAAGTGTGTCTTTACAAGTTCAAAACTGGTCGATTTGCAAATGTGATCCATTTTTTTAGCTATCTGATTCGTGAAAAGGGCCCACTATTATTTTGGTGCCTGGGCCTATTTCGTACCTCAGTCTGACTCTGGTACTGTGTGCCTGTGAGCATGAGTCCAAGTATTGTGTGCTGGTTGGCAGCAGGAGAACCAGAAATGCATGTTTGTGCATCCGCGTACCCACAGTAAGTAGCGTGTTACCAATTCTTTAAACTGCCAGGTAACATCTTCCATAAGAGACAGCGGATCTTTTCTTGCTTGGTCAACAAGTCCCATTAAAGTCGAGATTGCAGCTTTACCATAATCCCGTTCAAAGCAGACTCCACCGCATTAATGACGGCACCCTTAGACACTTTAAAATGTTTGCGTTATCTTGAAGGGTTCATTTAGTGAAGCATTCCTCCTAGCGAGTATCTGCTTCCACATCCTGTCCACATTCATAAAAATTATTCTTCAATGGGAGGGAAAGGAAAATTGATTCTGCATTTATTCGAAAGAGTGCACGAAAGCCTGGGAGAAAACTGCTTCTTGTGTTGAATAAGTCACTAGCCAGGCTCTGTGAGGTTAACATTGGCAGAAGTTACTACTTCCTTAAGCTCCAGTTGTGTGGCAGTGGCCACTAACCAGTTGTGTCTTGTGCGCAGTAGACCATTCGTAAACCCTGAACAACTTCTGTGTTGTGGCGGGAGCAAAAAAATCCTGGGGCAGGGACTTTAAAGTGCGCATGCGCTTGGCGGTGAGGTCAAACCTCATTACACCGACATAGCTACAGGCGCGTTAAAGTAGAGCGTGGGCACAAATTTGCTTTGAAAACGCAGGTGTGCAGCCTATGTCTAAGAGTATTTACCACATTTGCTTGTTTACTCCACCTGTGACAGCTAGGAGTACAGATGTCCTCCGCTGTTCACAAGCCTTAAGGTATTAGCGCTCGCGCGGAGCCGCGCTGACTGACATTCATCCCGGCTTCACCAAGATGGTGTCCCTGAAAGCCAAGGCCTGATCAAAATGGATAGCGGATTCCCCCAGGGCAGCGTTCCTTTACGGGTGGAAACCACTTGGTTAGTATGAGTGACGTGCAGGTGAATCAAATAATGCCCCCGCAGCCGTCTGTCACCAGCAAGCGGCGCAGATGGAGGCAGAACCGCCAGGCGCGGGGGCTGTCGCGAAGGTCAAACCGTTTTATTTAGTGAGAAATTGTGTCGTTTGAGGAGATGAGATCTTCTCAGGCTTTAATAAGATAACTCTCAGGGGGATATCCCAGGCAATATCCGGCCAGCGTCCCCCCCCTCTCTCCACGGTTAAGTCATTTGAATGTAGAAAGGATTTCAAAGCTTGGAACAATGGGCTGCAGATGGCATTGTGGACAAATATACACTTCAACAAGTCATAGCCGTAATTTCTGCAGAAATGATGTTGAATATAAATTTTTGAGGTCGGAGAATCCGCTTTTGAGGACTGTATTTTGTGTTGCTTCGAGTGAAAGGGTTGTGACTGCTCCAAAGTGCGAAAAGAGGTGCATCTTCTAAAATGGAATGAGATAGGATGCGCTAGACACTATTCCTAGGCCATTCTCTGTTCACTATTGAATCACAAGTCCACTGGGCAAAGTACTAGCCATCACTGAAGCTCGTACCAGCAGCATTTAAGTGATAGCAAATTGCAGTCTCAAGCTAACGCAAGTTCAAAAAGTATCCACAAAGCAGAAACCAGCTCAATGCCAGTTGAATGTTGGTGTGAAAATGCGAGACTTGGAGGCCCGTTGGCACAACCAAAAAACAATCTCTAATGTAGAACAATGTTTATTAAATTCATACTCTTGCTGTTTGATTCTAATCCCTGTTTCCTTATTACTTGTGCACGATTTTTTAGTTTTCAAAGCCAATTTCATTTCCGTATTTTTTTGTTACTTCTTTTTGCACCCTTACCCAAGAAAAAAAATAACTATGGACCATATGTACTAAAGCATTGCTCCAGACACAAACAATGTAAAACCCCCTTTGGGACAGCATGCCCTATATTCCCAATGGCATAGTTATTTCCTGTCTATTGTCAATGGTGCATTTTCTAGTGGACTGTCCAATCATTTTTATGCACTGATGCTGTGATGCTTTCTGATAAATTGAGGATGCAGTCCCAAAAACTAATTGACAGTCAAGAGCTCAAGAAAATGGCTGGGAGAAACATGATAACTGGGGCTTAATGTTGAGATGGTGTTAGCCTGTGTCTATTTACATATGTTTTGTCTTGGTGTTTTGAGTTATTCGTGCTTAGCTTTGCCACAAGTAGGTCAATGGTACGGGACCCTTAGAGCTTCCAATTGACCTTCCGTATTACCTTTCAGCCACAGTCCAGCACATAAGTACTACCTGGCGACAGATCCCATTAGCGGATCCATTTACCTCTCGGACACCAACAGTCGACGGGTCTACAAGATCAAGTCTACCACCGATGTCAAGGATGTCATCAAGAATTCAGAGGTAGTGGCCGGGACTGGAGATCAGTGTCTTCCCTTTGACGACACCCGCTGTGGAGATGGAGGAAAGGCATCCGAGGCCATATTGAACAATCCAAGAGGTAAACAGTGGTATTTATCTTTGTTTAAGCCCAACAGATCAGTATATGTTTTGCCCTAACTTAAATGTACTGTATTCTGCTGAACTGTTTCCGAAGGTATCCATGCGGGCAATTTGTGTGTTTGTGGAAATTTGGGATGACAAGGACATCCGCCAAGCGGTTTTCATTCAGTCACGAGCCCCTATTCCATTTTAGGGTCCCTCCTTGGTGACCTCGGGATGGTAGTCGATGGTGTTTGTGTGAGTCTACGGGTCCAACTTAGTTTATCAACTGTATTTGACACACTCCACCATCGACTGCGTCCGTGCATGCTCCTGTCTCACTCAAGGAATTTGACTGTTTATTAAAGATTTCTCTACCTTCGCTGTCGGAGAACCCAAGTTGTTGAAATGTGACCAGGAAGGCCCCTGGCCTTTGGTGTTCCACCATCGTTGGTTTATACTCTGTTGTTTCGTCTGTGCTTAGTACCCATTGCCCATGTACATGTGTTTTTGTTTGGACATGCTCCTGGGTGGTGAGCACATTTTGCTGTGGTTTGCCACAGGTACAGCAGACTCATCAGCTTCACACTTGATGGACTGTCTTCAAGATCCAGGTTACTGAATGCATTTTAATGACCTAAAATCTGGTGCTCTCAAAACAGATATTGGCATGTTCGGGAAACATAAACCATTTGGCAAAGCAATTGCATCCTAGTTTCAAAGGGGAACTTGTATTTTACAAGTGAAAAATGTATTGACTTTCCAAGAGAATGTATCACTGTTGCAACTGGTTTTGAGTTGTGGTATGGCTCCTCCTTTCAGCTACCCACACATTTGGGAGTAATTTCTTACTTGTCTTTCCTTCACATAATGACAGCTGTTTCTTATTTTTTTACGTGCAAGTTACATGGGTGTAAAAGCCACATTTGGTTGCCTCTGGCCTAGATATGCAGAGTGCTGATGGGGTAGAATGCACATGTCCAACTGTTGTTGACGGTCTTCAGCGGACAGCACATATCTCCACATGTTGGCATGCACTGGTACCTCAAGATTAAGAGGGTCCATTGGAACACAATCTGCGCCACCCAATGTGTATCTAGTGACCAAGGCTCTGTGTGTGCCCTCTCTCATCCTAGCCACTAAGTACAGTCATCTGCCCAGTGCTCGTTTCAGATCCTGTTTAGGCCAGAATATCCAGTATGGGCCCCTGTGGTCCTTCATTGTGGCCTATGGTCTTGGGAGTGACCGGGATGTCTTGTTGCAGAAGCAGATTTTTTTTTTTTTTTTTTAATGCTGATGATATGCTTGTCAATGAAATGCAGATTTTCTGTCCCTGTGGTTCCTTTTGTGATCCGTTCCCATGCCCATTCTGGCGGGATGGTTATGTCAGCCCTTAGCAGTAGTAATTCTCAGACCATTTGCAGGATGGATTTGGGGTCAGAGATGAGTTTGTGTATGTCCACAAACATCCATCCAATGAATCTTAGAACGCCTATTTCCCATCACGTGAATGGGATTTGCTACTGCGGATTTCGCCATGCGTGCGGCAGTCGGGATGACTTACCCTCCAGGAATTCCTTGATTTACAACAAAATTTACCTTTTTGAAAAGTGCTCAGGGTGTGGGGCCATAATGACGTTCTATCTTTTTGGCTCTCTGGCTTCGTCATAAGTGAATAATTGCCGAAGACGTATTACTGTTAAGCCACGCTCTTTGGCGATCACAGCCAGAAAGGACACTTCTAATTGTAGGCTAGGCCTGCCTTTAGCAAGTAAGGTAGGATGTGATGAAGTGATAGCACATACACTCAACAATCTATGTGGAATGGGAGTATGAAATCGAAAAATTGGCCAAATCGATCAAAAGACATTTCTGACCATTTCACTCTTTTCGTCATAGTAGTAAGGATCGCATGCAAGCGCCTGCACGTGCACGCACAGCTCACCTACCCACCTATTCAGTAGATGTAGGCACAGTGAGGGAGGGTGAAAGGGGTCAGCTCGTGAAAATGCTTCCTAGAGCATCCACCGCCACAGTAGCCCTTAGCAGTCCCCACCGTCTGAAAGCTGTTCCCCCACCTGTTGGTGGCAGCGCCTGAAAGTTGCCTGGCGACCAGGCTCGTGGCACTGCAGTGAGCACACCTGTGCCCACCCTCGGCTGAGAGCGCCCCTCGCCCTGGGCTGCAAACTCCTCTCTTTAGCACCTGCGTGTGTGTGTGGGCAGCAGAGAAGCAGTAGCTTCTGTAACCCAGCATGCATTCTGTTGGGTCAATGCCGAGCTGTTTATTGGGACTATCAGAATCCTGCTTTCCTTTGGCATTCCTTGTCGCGGCATCTCAGAACTGCCAGTGTCAGTTAAAAAAAACTGTAATTTATAATTATATAATATACATACCACTAAAAATTATAGTGTGTGTATATATATCTATATATATATATGTGTGTGTGTGTGTATATATATATATATATACATATATATATATATATATGTATATATATATATATATATATATATGTATATATATATATATATATATATATATATATATATATATATATATATATATATATATATATATACATATACATATTTAAAAAAACAGGATATATATCAGTATATCTGCCGGGTGGACTAGTGAGTTGAACGCTCGCCAGTGAGATTTGAAAGGGGTTGTAGTTCACGATGTAGAATCCTGGCAATGCCAATGCATCCTTCTTAAAGTCAGTAAATGAAGTACCATTTCATTTGGGGTGATAGTAACACCTGCTACTTACAGTGCTTGGAAATGGAAAAGTGTTGGATGAAGCACTGTATGAGAAGATATTAACTATTATCACAATTATTAGAACTATTTTTAATTTGAAACTTAAAAATATCCAAAAACAAATAAAGGCAAGAATTGTGATCAGAAATAAGGATGTGTACATTCATACACTGTGTTGCTTTCTGTGAAAAGTTCTACTACTGTCAACAATGTTTGGAAAATAATATATAACACTCAAGATAACAAGGTAAAAAAAAGTAAGAAGCCATCCGCATGATGCAGAAGCCGTTGTGTGTTCTGTGAGTGTATAAATACATCAGGCAATAAAAATATAAGTTGTGAGCTCTCCCCAAACACAAAATGAAAGGCAGCTGCTTGGGAAAGCGAGTGGCTGAATTGAAGCAACTGTCGAACCCTGTGGATGTCGCTACCTCTTTTAGTGTATTTGACACACGAGAACACGAGTGCGGAACCCGAGCCTCGCGCACATCTGGCCCAGCGTAGGCCGGAGTGTTGGAATTCCAGCTTAAAAGCAGCGGTGCAGTCAGACGCTGCCAGGGGTCAGCTCGCCTGTCCCTGGGTCTGCTCGGCTCTGTTATGCTTCATTCACTCATCACTGCCTGTAGGTGCCTGGGGCCGGGCCCTTTCAACAAGGAAAGCATCCTGAGGCGGAGCCTTCATCTTGGGGGTGGCCCCGAAGAAGGCCTAGGGCGGCGGAGCTTTGTCGAAACGTGCATTGCCAAAGCCAGCAGGCTTTTGGTATGTATAGTGATCAGAGGTAGAACTGTGCAGTCTTGCCAGCAGCAGGGCAGGCTTCCCTCGTGCACATGGGGCAGGTTCAGCGTGCAGCCGCCGTGCAATGCACGCACAAGACGCATACAGTCCATAAAGCAGCATTACAAATGACAACCGACTACATCACCTTGCTTTAGATAACGGGGTATTGTGTTATCAATTCACAGGGTGTTTCAGATTACAGCAAGATATTACATGGATGACTTAATGCTGCATCAGATTACAGAGGAGATAGATTACAGCTCTATGGTAAAGGACTTTGTTCTTCTTGTTTTATCCTACATTGAACTTCAAAATGAGGTTTCTCTGACTACATTACCATGCATTTGATTTCAGAAGGACCACCTCGTCAGGTACACGGTGTTCAGTATTTACCCATCATTGGCTTAGCCAAGATTATTTCCACTGCTTTACTGTGCCTTAAATTACATAAAAAGGCTAAATCCTTGATTAGTGACCCTGAACGGAAGGTGTTGCCTTCTTGCGAGGTACAGTTGCAGGAAGGACAGCTGCCATTTTCGAGGGAGGACTGTCGAAGTAGACCTCACCAAAGCCTACCGGTGCTAGGGGTTCGCCCTTCTTTGCGCACTAGTCCTCAGACCAATACGTGCATCCGGCAGTTGAGAGCTAAATGTACATGCACGTATTCACAATTTGCACACTGACTGGTCTGTGAGCGTTTGTGCAGTTTGTGAAGCGAATTGTTTACTAACAGGTGGCATTGCCAATAGTCCATTAGTGGTGGGTCTCAAAATTACCTGCTTAATGAATATTAATCAGGCAGGTCGCAATTTGCGAACCTCTGTGATTGGCTGCGGTGCAGGAATCTCCATCCCTGCATTTACATTCTCAAATGGGATGTTTCTTTAATAGCCCGTTCACCATGTATAAGAAAGATGCTGCTTTCAAAACAAACGTTCCCCAATTTAGGAAGACATTTCGGGAGCCTTCGGATCACTGCCCGCCCTCCTCCGAGTCTGCTGACGCAATTCCTATTTGCGAATCAGTTACTACCCCAACTTGATGGTTAGTAACTGATCAGTGGTTTGTGACCCCAGTTATGACCCTAAACCACTGATACATAACTTGTCAAACCACAAATAGGAGGAGGATGCCCATTTTCACACCCCTACATATTTTTGATTCCGAAAGGATCGCAAATGCCCCTTAATGAGTCTGAAAGGCTTTTTTGACCAGGAAAAGGACTTTTGTACATTGTAAAAAGGCCTTTTGTGGTTGCAAACTTTGCTATTTTGCAAGTTGCAGGTTGTTCAACCACAAAAGAGCTTAGCACATCTGTCCGAATGTCCTTAAGATTACTGTAGTGTAGGTCAAACACTTCCATGTGTCTAACACTCAAGATACAACTACTGTCCCACACAGTGTAGTCCGAACCAGGGTACAAGAAACCCTTGAGGTGCGAGTCAGGTGAGAACCAGAAGGGTGGAGGTCATTGAAGTTGGGAGCAACCCAACCTGGAAGGAAATCAATGAGACATGGAACTGGAGACACAATGATGAGTAACTGCACTCAAAGCGAAGTAGGCTGGACCAAAACAATAGATCATTGGCAAAGAACTAGAACCACTGAACAAGCCAGATGAGTCGGATCCTTCTGGCATTTGCGGAACAAGTCAGGCCTCCAGAATCTGCACCTGCATTAGGGTGCTACGTCATAGACGGAACACTCACACTACAGCAGGCCAGAGATGCTTAAATAGGCATGTAGTCATGACACAAATTTTCAGATCCTCTAATACCTCAGACTGAAAAGTAACGTTGACAGAGTTGGCTCCGGTCAGCTGGTATGTCACAAGACCAAACCCCCAATTTGCAATACCCCGCAGAGACCACTAAACCCTTCACTAAACTGAAAAGGGGTTGACCAGCATGGTGCATAGCCAGCCCTTGCTTCCCACCCAGCGTCAATGGAACTCAACCGTAGGGAAATCTTTCTTATTGCATACCACCTCGCGTTCACTTGGGTCAGGGGTGTCCCTGGGCACCCAGTTCACAGAAGACCATTTGTATGAAACTCATAGCCACAGATTCACACGTTAAACTAAGAGTGCTAAGAGGCCAAGTAACTGACGAATGTAGACAATATTAAACAAGCATTAGCAAATGCAATGCGTGTCTTGCATTTTTAATATATGCCTGTAATACAGAGATTACCCCACACTGTGGCACCATTAGAGCATGCAAGTTAAATTGTAGTAACTTCCATATATGTCAAGAAAGCGTAAATTTTACGAATTGTCAAGTATGTAAACATATTACCAACCATGACATGCCAGTGCTTTGTGTAGCTAATGGATGGCATTAGCACTTTACTGTAGCCAGACGCTAAACAAATTACTAAAATGGATTAAAGTGTTCATTACTCGCACAGCAATAGATTAAACAAGCATTAGCAGGGCAACTCTCTCGCTTATCTTTATGTACATTTGATACCAATTAGCATTGCCAAAGCTTGTTTAAAGTAATCATCAATGTGTGTCAAGCTCAAAGTTGTATCTTCCACATTTTTGCTACAGTTTTTCTAGTAACCTCTAGGTAGCACTGAAAGGCATGAAACCTGTGTGTAATCATAGCTATGTTTACAATGCCGTGTTTGGACCTGGACAAATGACAAAAAGCTCATGTGGGCAGGTCTATCACAGAAAGGGAGAAAAGCAACAAATAGGAGCAAGACAACTGAGATTGACACAAAAGCCATCCATTTTTAAGCAAGGATTGGCTCTGTGAAGTATGGTATACAGTGCTCTCTCCTAGATAGAAGGCGATTCATCTAATTACTTTAACCTGCAATTCTTTAGGAAATGCCCTGTTTCAAGGTGTCTGCTTGACTCTCAGTAGCAGGCTAGTCATTCACAGGGAGGCAAGATCAATCTACGAACACGAGGGTTAGTCCATCCTACTTACACAGTCAGTCACTGTGACACGATTCGCACTTTTAATATAGAGATATTATAGAATACAGTATTCACATTTCCCATTCCCACACTGAAAACATTTGCAGTTTGCTAATGTGAACAGCATGAGTAAATCATTTTCCAGGCTAGGAATGAGAACGAAGCATTCCAAAATGTGTAGGTGTCTAGAGGAAAGAGGTTTAATGCAGATAAAGTAGTTTGCCAATAGAGAAAAAAAGACCAGAGCAGCTGGAGTCAAATGTGTAATTTCACCATACGTGGTGCTAACGCGGGATTACTGGTTACTAATTATCTTACCAAATCCCATTTCCTGTCGACTGAATCGTTGGTACCTGTCTTGAGTAAAAGGTAATCTCGCAGTAAACAATCAATTTAAGAACTTACACCACTCTAAATGACCACTGACCAAAATTAAGTTTTAAAGATTTAATATAAAGTCAAAGATAACTGAAGATACAAACTTCTCAAAATGAGATTAAGAAGATAAATCGGTATCACTATGAACATGAACTTTTTGAATAGTCTGAGTCTGAAAAACAGAATAATAAGTACAAGCTCGAAAACCATCAGGGTTGCTAAAATGGATACAAGTTGCAACCTCAAAGTCATTACAGAAAAGAAAAATTAAGGTTAGTCTGTCCCTACACTACACTAAATGACATCCCTACTTAACAAGATCTTTACCCTCTAGGTGTCAGCCGTGGTGATTTCCTAAGAAGATCACGCACTTCTCTTTGTCTCTTCTCTGATAATGGGTCTCTCCTGATCAGCCTATCTGCCTACCCATCCGCTTCCTTAGGCTCCCAAAATCATCTACTCTGCCCTCCTCCCGGGTCACTTTCCCTAATACCAAATCACATTTCCAATAGAAACGCCCCTTGGGACGCCCCTCACGTGGTACATCTTTGCGCGGTAAAACTCCATGATGGTACTCTTGAAGACCCTCGTTATAGTTGACCTTGGTTCCCAGGCTCCTTCTTCCGTGCGCTGATACCCCCTGAAATTCCTGGAAACTCCTACAGGCCTGCGCAAGGCGCCACTGAACAAAGTCCCTTTCATTCGAGCTGATTAGGACCCTCGCACCTGCATACAGCTCGTCCTGCAGTGGGCCTCAAATTCCAGACTTCACCATATCTTAGGCCATAAAACACTCTCAGAGCTCCATACTGGACACCTCACGACCTCTCCTCTAACGAGCACATGACGATTTAAATTACATGACATTATCTGTTCTGGCCTACTTGATTTACATGCAGCAGGTTCCTGCACTCTTAAAACGTTAACTTGATTTAAACAGCAAACATTCTTAACTAGCATACGTTTCTAAAATAACACATCTATAAAGCATATACTTTTAACCCTAAGTTCAATAGTACATTTTGAAAGAACCATGTCAACTTTATCTCACATTATTTTAGCAGCACGTTCAGGTTTGCTGTGAATTGCCCTAAGGCCTACACAAAATACTGGAATCCAAAATTACATTTAATTCGGACATGACTCTTTTAACATGAGAGAACCATGAGGTTTTCACATATACTCCAACATTTCTACATTTAATCTCACACCGTTATAATTATGGTTACTCTACTTAACATTCTATACATTTCGCTACTGAATATAAACCACTCTGTATATTTCACTCCTGGATATAAAATACTCGTGTGCAAAACATGTTTAAACTAACTACGTGCTTGTAAATATGGCGTACTTATACATTTTTTTCAAACTTGTGCTCTCTCAGTCCCCCCTTTGATGACCTTCAGGGGTCATCATCACCATGACACTAAAATGTAGAACCTTTAAAGTGAAGACAGGGCAGTACCACTTCTTTTCATACTCTCTAATGCTTTCAGACTCTTATATTGAGTGTCCTGCATCGCTGTCAACTCTTCTTCCTGTTTCTTCATAGCTCTCTGTAACCTATTTGCTCTATACCATTGATACAAACGCACCAATCCCCACAAAGTGATTACACAAATCATTACTATGATGATGGGCTTCAATATGTACCAAACGATACCCTTTCCTAAGTTGGCAAACCAACTTCCAACTTTACCCATTCCATGACCTACTTTTTCCCACACATTTACCTTTGCCAGGTCCTCGATTTCGTAGTGTATGGCAGTGATGTTTTGTATATACTTCTCTAGAGGCTTTGAATTGTCTGGAATGTAAGTACAGCATTCCTGTACCTTCAAGGCCCTACAGACTCCTCCCTCTTTTGCTAACAGAACATCTAAAGCAAGTCGGTTCTGAAGAACCATTGCCCTAATCGATTGCATCTCCCCCTCTATCAGCATCAAGGATCTTGCAGTACTGGCAGACAGTCTATCTACGACTGTAGCTAACCTCCTGATCTTAATGTCATTCATTATCAATCCTAAGAAAGGGAATGCAGCACCTATTACATCTCCAACTACTTCTGCTGCACCCAGCCCTCGCTTCCATCTAGTTGATATTTCTTTCTTAGGCGTGTCTAAATTCTCAACATGATATATTTTAGGGAAGACAACAGCCAGATAGCATGATCCGTACCAATTATCTGGTAACTTCACATAGGCATATCTTCCACATACAAAATATACATTTGGTATTGCTTGCATCCCTTTCATGAAGTTCTTAGAGTAGTACTCCAATTGAAAGGCATGTTCACAATTTACTTGTCCTACATAAACGTTTTCATAATAGGAGTAACTCCTGTGAATGCACAGTTTCCCCCGTTTCTCCTTATCCAAAGCAATTGGACCAATACTACCTTTTCGTTGTTGTGCCCTTTCCTCCTTGGTCCAATCTGTTTCCCCTTGTCCTGATGCCTTCAATATCTTCTGCCTCCTGTATCTAGTATCTACCTGAGCTATAAACTTTTTCTCAACTTCTGATATTTGACAAGTCAGATTGTTGATTCGAGCATGTGAAGTATCTAACGTTCTCCATGGAATAAACCATTTGTGTAACCTGTCTTCGCTTTTGTAGTAGTCCCATTTGTTCAAATGCTTGAAATTCGGAACCTCTGGCAATGTCGAGTCGAAATTCGAGAAGTAATACTCAAATCCGTCTCGTCCATAAAACATACTTAACAATAAACTGCACGTTATTCCATATGTCAACGGGAGATGATGGTATCTGATACCCTCCTCCACTGAAGCTGGTAATTGCATACAGACATAGCAATCCTTTACCTCCATGGCATCAACATATTCATAAAGCAACTTAGCATAAGCATTTGACTTGTAATTCCCCTGTGACTCATCCATGTGTAACCTTTTTACTTCTGCATCTAACAATGCTTTGTCTTTTTCATTGATGTTTCCCTTCTCTTTAATAACGGTAGTTCTCGGTGTTGACACTCCCTTATCCTCCTTAACTGCGGTTTCATCCCCTTCGTGTCCCGCTAGGAACGAAACAGTTACCATTAAAATTATAAGAGAAACCACTACTCCTAAAAGTATAACAGCTATACATTTTGCCCTGCGGTTCGGGTTGCCAGCCTCCATGTTCTCAAACAGTGTGGTTTTCGACTTTCTTCCAGCATTCACTTCCTCTTCTTTTCAAACAAAGTCTTTCTCTCTTGCAATGTCTTTCTTTGAACACTTGGAAGCTTGACAATTTGTTTCCGCAAAACAGTTCAAAGTCCAGTAGAAATAGACAACCCTAGCCCTTCTCCATCCACTAAAATGAAACCCCTATCACTTTTCTTCTTCCACTCGGCGCTAGGTTATCTTGCAACAAGTTTTTTTACAATTTCTTTGCAACAGTCTTATTTTCGTCTGAAGTTATGTATGACTCAAGGAGTGACACTACTTCTTTATAAATGTCCATCCGAAGTATCATTCCCTCAGGTTCTGGACAGTTCGTACCACACCATGGAAAGTCAACTTTTTCTAGGATTATTCTCCTTATTTCGCTCAAGACAAGTGGACGGACGAAATTGAGAGTTAGCGTTTTTTCAATTTCCACTCCTGGTACTATCAGTTCTACATCCACAATTACAAAGGGGTCCGTTCTAATCAAGATCACTTTCTTCACCTTTCCAGTTCTGCGCCCCTTTGAAGACATTCACAATATGGTATTAATCCACAACAATAAGCGCTCCTAGCATTTCTACTACTCGCTCAAGCATTTCCAAACGAAGAAGAGTTCCCTCCAATATTGGATATCGTGAACAGCAAACTGGAAACTCAACTGTTTCTAAAAGCAATTTTCTTATTCCACTCAGGAGAGCAGGATGAACGATGTTGAGTGTCAGCAACCTTTCGGTCTCCGCTCCTGGCAGTAGAAACTTTATTTGCACTGTGATGATCGGGTCAGTTCTGATCAGTTCCACTTCCCTGATCCTCCCTGTTCTGTGTCTCCCAGACATCTGCAACAAGGTAGGTCCAGTCGGGAGTAGAGTATCTTCTGCTAGGTACTCGCACCCTACTTGATCTTCTAAGACCCTCCTCGGCTTGATCCTGGATATCTTCTTCTGGATCTGAGTCTTCGGATATAGGAGCAAGCGCTTCTTCTTGGGCCGACCTCAAACTTAGCCTTCTTCTCCTATTTCTTGTCCTCTCACTTGGTTCTTGGTCGCTCCGATACGGATCTGAGTCTGAGTCGTATTCACTTCTGCTCTCTCCTTCAGTTGCGTCTTCTGTCTCACTGCCGTCCTGCCTTCGCTCTTCTTCTGAATCCGATGCGTTCCCAACTTCTTCCGACACCTCCTCAGCTGCTGCAATCCCTTCTTGCGACCCTTCTTCCACTTCCGGGCTTTCTTCTGGGATAGGAGCTGTTCCTTCTAGAGGTGCTGGAACTCTTCGAGTATGAGATGCATGGATCCAATTTGGCAGCCCCCCGCACTTCACCGCGGTGTTCGTTATCAGGATTACCTGAAAGGGCCCACGCCAGCGAACATCTAGGCAGTTCTTCCGGACGTGCTTTTTAACCAAGACCCAGTCCCCTGGGTTCAGGTCATGACACAGGTTCCTCGCTGCTGGAACTTCAGCCGCATGCACCTGAAGGGACACAGAATGGATGGCGTCAGACAGTCCTTTACAATAATCCAAGATCAGATCATCTGTAATATTCAATAGAGCAGTAGTTGGAACTGTAGGAAGTCTCATGGCCCTCCCCATCAGGATCTCGTGGGGAGAGAGACCTGTCCTCCTATCAGGTGTGCTGCGCATGCTCATGAGCACTAAAGGAAGAGCATCTGGCCAACTCAAAGATGTGGATGCCACTACTTTAGCCAATCTATTCTTCAACGTGCCGTTCACTTGTTCCACAATTCCTGAAGCTTCTGGTCGATAACTACAATGCAGCTTTTGATCGATATTCAGTGTGGAGCACAACATCTTCACTATTTCGCTGTTAAAATGTTTTCCTCTGTCCGATTCCAAAGAGGCAGGCACCCCGAAGCGCGGTATCAACTCCCTGAGCAACAATTTAGCCACTGTGAGTGTATCGCACCTACGTGTAGGGTACGCTTCAACCCATCTGGAAAATACGCATACAATCACCAACACATACCGAAGGCGATTGACTCTTGGCATTTCGATGAAATCTAGTTGCATTCTATTGAAAGGCCCCCCCGACCTCCCAATGTGACTCAGTGTGACTGGTGTTCGTTTGCCTACGTTCAGTTGTTGGCAGGTAACACATCGCTTACATACTGATTCTGCTGCTATTCTGAATTTCGGGCAATACCAAGTCTGCCTAAAAACTCTCATCATAGCATCCCTTCCTAGGTGTACTGGACCATGTATTTCTCTCGCCATGGGATTAGCTAATTCTTCAGGTAACACAGCTCTCCCATCTGCTGAAACCCAAAAATCCATTTCACTTCGCACACAGCCTGCTATTTCCCATGCCTTTTTCTCTGTTTCAGGTGCGTTCTCCTGCATTATCCTTAAATCCTCCCAAGTGTCTACAGTTTCTAACATCATACTTAATTCAGTCTTTTCTTCTGCACCTTCTATTTCCACCTTTGAGAAAGAATAACTTTGTTCCGCACAATAGCGTGCGACTTCATCAGCATATCTATTACCTTGTGACACAAAATCTGTATTCTTAGTATGAGCTACACACTTCACTACTGCAATGTCAACAGGACCTTGTAATGCTTCTATCAGCAATCGCACAAATTCTCCATTTCGAATGGGCGAACCAGAGGAGGTCATGTAACCCCTCTGAGACCACAACTGCCCGAAATCATGAACCACACCGAAACCATATTGGCTGTCCGTGTAGATGGTGACTCTCTTTCCATTTCCTGCTATGCAGGCACGAGTTAGGGCAATAATCTCTGCTACCTGTGCGGAATGTACTCCTTCCAGGCAAGCGGCTTCCACAACTCCAGTAATGGTACAAACAGCATAAGCTGCTCTCAACCGACCAGTATCGTCTCTTAAACATGAGCCATCAACAAAGTAAATTTCATCGGGGTCAGACAATGGCTCATCCACTATATCTGGTCTGGGTTTCGTGCATAGTTCAGTCACATCAAGGCAATCGTGGTCTTCACATCCTTCGCCTTCTATTACCGAAGGTAATGGCATCAAAGTAGCAGGATTCAAGACAGAGCATCTCCTGAGAGTCACGTTTTCTGCGGCAAGTATAACTTGCTCATAACGCGTGAGCCTACTATTGGTCAGATGCTGCGTCTTCGTCCTGGTCATTAGCAATTCAACTGAATGTGGTACATACACCACCACTGGATGTCCCATCACAATACTCTCGCTCCTTTCAATGCTGACACCCGTTGCGGCAACGGATTTGAGACATCCGGGCAACGCTGCGGCTACTGGATCTAATGTAGCCGAAAAATATGCAACTGGTCTACGGGCATTACCGTGGGTCTGTGCCAAGACTGACAAAGCACATCCCTCTCTCTCACAGCAATAGAGTGAAAATGACTTTTCGTAATCTGGCATTCCCAGAGCCGGAGCACGACATAAATCGTCTCTCAGCTGTAAAAACGCCACCAGACATTCTTCATCCCATGGTACCGGATCACTCACCTCCTTGTGCGTCAGTTTCTGTAAGGGCTTTGCTTTCAGTGAAAAGTTAACTATCCACTGTCGGCAGTAACCCACCATTCCTAAGAACATTCTAACTTCTCTCTGTGTTGTAGGCGCATTCATTTTCATTATCGCCTCAATCCTCTCTGGGGACACCTTACGTTTCCCTTTTTCTAACCTGTGCCCTAGATACTGTACTTCTGTCAGACAATACTGTAACTTGCTCGGAGATACCTTATGTCCATTTTCAGCTAAATGATTCAGTAAGGCAATTGAATCTACTTTACAAGCTTCCTCTGTTTCTGACGCAACAAGTAGGTCATCTATGTACTGTACCAGAACCGAGTTCTGTGGCAGTACTAGATTCTCAAGATTCTTTTTCAACAACTGATTAAAGATGGATGGACTGTCTGTGAATCCTTGTGGGATTCGACACCATGTTAAAACGCGATCTTCCATTTTAAACGCAAAAAGGTACCTGCTCTCTTCATCCAATGGGATTGAAAAGAAAGCCTGACAAAGATCTATCACTGTGAACCATTCTGCTTGACATGGTATTTGAAACAATATTACTGATGGATTCGGTACCACGGGACAACATGAAACGACTATGTTGTTAATTTTTCGTAAATCCTGAACTATCCTAAACTTCCCGCTAGGTTTCTGCAAACCCATAATCGGGGAGTTACAAGGACTGCCCACGATTTCCTTCAGTATTCCCTGCTGTATCATTGACTCGATCACAGGCTTTATTCCCGCAATCGTTTCCTGGGACAATTTGTATTGAGGCGTTCTTGGAAACTCAACATTTGGTTTTACCAGAATTTTTACCGGTTCTACCCCTTTAATCAATCCTATATCTTCTCCTGTGAAATCCCACACCTCTGACGCCACTGCATCTCTTAAGTCTTGTGGAAGATCTTCTACCGTCAGAGTAGGATATAGTTCTACACAGAATTTTGAATTGGCCACCTTAAAGGTAGCATCATCGTCGGTAGTCTGTACCTCCACTCCTTGTGGGGTGCAGTATATGGTGCAATTCAATTTGCATAACAAATCCCTACCTAACAGACATACCGGACTCGAGTCACAAACCACAAACTGATGTTCGTTCATGTGGTTTCCAATTTTCACAGACACTGGTTCTGTCAAGGGACTAGTCATTCTTTTATTTGCGACTCCTACCACTTGAATTGTTTCCCCTGACATTGGCAAGTCTGGAACTACCGCTGATCTCAGAGTCGAACGAGTAGCCCCAGTGTCCACTAAGAACGTAGTGGGACACCCTGCCACTTCTGCCTCAACAAATGGCCCTCTCTGATCCACTTCTAGAACTGCCCCGAGGGTACAGTCTTCTTCACTGCTCACCCGTTGTCCTGTCAATGGATCAATGTAATGACATTTTTCTTCCTCGATAAACAGAGGCATTTGTTTAAAGACCTTTCCTCCAGCTGCTATCTTCGGTGGCTGTGGGAATTGGGCCCGTGGAGCCGAAGTCCCCCCTTTGGCCACCTTACTGCTTGGGACTGTCACTTTTTGCACTGGGTCTTCTTGGACCTGCTCTTCTACTTCTAGCTCTCCGTTTTCAGGGTTAAAGGGACACTCGCGTCGCCAATGCCCCACCTGATGACACAGATGACACTTTGTCGTTTTCTTTAAAGTGGCAAAGTCTATCCTAGGTCTCTGCCCTTCTTCATTATCTTTGCTCTGACCATTTGGTTTTCGTCCCATCCCCTGCTTCTGCTGGCCACCCTTCCCAGCGGACTGCATTTGCACCACCATCAATTTCTCCTTTAGATTCTTGGCTTTAGAATCTATCTCGTCACTGCAGTACCTCGCATAGCGTAAAATCTCATCTAGTGGTTTGTTCTGCCAACAGATTAAATGTTGCTGTATCATCAAACAAATATCAGGTCTCAACCCCAAGACAAACTTTGACACGAACTGCCCTATATCTTTGGGATCCATTACATCTAGTCCACTGTATTGCTTGAATGTTTTCAGCAATCTTTCATAAAACTCGTGAACTGTCTCCTTGGGTTCCTGCCTTGTTCGGTCTATTTTTACCCAATCTATATCCTGTGGTGGTACCTTATCTTTCAGCCATGCTATTACCCTTTCATACTTTCGCATGACAATCTCAGATGGTCCATTTGTTCGAGCATCCCTCAATGGTTCAGCATTTGGCCATTCGACACTAGTCTTACAAGGGGTCCATAGATCAGATGGGACCACGATGTCAAACAACGTGTTCAAATCTATCCACAGTACTTTCGAGATTTTAACGAACCTCTCTACCTGCTTATACCATTCGACTGGATTGTCCCGCAACTTCGGAAATGAGTTGGTAAATGCGGCTAAGTCTCCTCTACTCCAGGGCACATGTACATAATTTCCATTTGATATTTCTCGCAAAGGGAATGCCTCCATCTGCATTACCCTTCCCTCAGGGGTCATCACATTTGTACTTCGCCTAACTGTGCCCTTTTTCGACCACCTTTCTTCCCATTTATCCAGTTCTCTCCACACTCTTATCCCTGTTACCAACTCTCTTATGTGTGTTTTTAATCCAGTAGTTCTCTTCTCATCTAGATCTTGGTCTGCGTACTGTAATCTGTGGTTGCTCTGCAATGCCCTTGTCCTAGACAAATCCACGGCATACTTGTCTGCCAAATCAGTCAGTTTTTCATGAAACGCTCTAGCTTTCCTAGTAATATCCTTTGCCATGAACAATAACTCATCCTGTTCATACAATTCTATCCTTTCCAAAGGCAATGTTCCATCTATTATCTCATCAACATCTGATTTTAAACTGGTAACATCAAGCCTTTTTGCCTTTATTTCAGCTTTCAAGACACTCAATTTAGCTCCTCCATCCGCATCTCTCCCATCCCAGCTCCGAGATCTACGTTTAGGTATGGGTGAATTATAAGGAGTCCTCCCCTGTTCCCATCTCTCTAGATCCCATGCCTTTCCGTCTTCTCGGGGTGGGTGGTGAAACACTCCTTCATGCCTCCCAGCCTCTCTCTCTCCATCCTGGCTAGTTTCACGGGATAGAGGGTAAGAGGTTCTATTACTCCCTCTTTCTTCCCTACTTCCCTGTGATTCCTGATTATTCGAGGCGTGGCGGGACCTATCGCTGTTCTCCTTTCTCCAATGTTGAACGTCTTCCCCAAGTGTATGATGAAGGCACCTAAACCTATTCTGAAAAGCCCGTACCGCCTCATCTCCTCCGTTCCCCCAGAGACGGGACATTTCCTCACATTCTACAATCTTAGTATTTTGTTCCGGCTGTTCTCTCTGATTTGTAGGACATGCATCCCCTCTATTCTCTTGACTTTGGCCTTCCCGGCTCTGACTACTCTCGCTGGCCCCACAATGAGATACTGTCCCGTTTCCCCTGCTTTCCCACTCTGGTTCCGTTCTTGTCCTGTTACTCGGAGGTACTATGGACCCGTCCCATTCCCTCAAATCAGCTCTTAACTCTGAAAAAGATCTTGGCCGCGGTCCCCTTAGATCCATTGGTCCTCTCGGACCTCCCTGTTCTGAATTGGGACCGACAGTTGTGTCTAATGGGGTGTTCCACGTTACCGAACCTGGTAATTGTTTCCATGCATTCGTCACATTATTCCTCCTTTCCATCTCAATCCTTTCCCTATCCAATTGCCTTTGTTGTTCCCCTCTATCTCTCTCAGAATTATAGATCGAAACTATGGGTCCTATGGTAACAGGCACTTGAAGAGCGTCTGGCAATCCCACAGACTCAACCCTTTCTGTGGTTGGCGTTTTCTGCACCACAAACCTTCCCACTACACTCTGTACAGTGTTGTTTGGAGGTGTTTCTCCGCCTTTGTTAGGTGTCCATTCCGATATAGGGAGTGGTGTATATCCCTCTATCTCATTCCCATCTTCCCTTGCGAGCCCTCTATCTTCTATCAATCCCACTCTCGGAGGTGGTCTATCCATTAACAATCTGTTTATCAGATTGTCCTCCGACTCGCTTTCCTCGTCTTCTTCCATGAGGTTTCCTCCTCCTGACACCTCCCTCATCGGATACATCTTCTCCACCTCAATAGTCTGTACCCTCCAACGCTTTTCCTCCTCATCCCATTTGGAATCTCGCACTGCCCTTACCGATCGCGTCAGCCTTTGTTGACGCCTGTTCAAATTTCGGTCGTGTGCAGCCTTAATCCATGCATTAAGAGCCTCAAACTGTGTTGGTCTAGGTGAGGGTTTCGATGAGGACATGGTTGCTTTTAGCCGATGTAACACCTCTAACTTAAACGTTCCATACTTCGGGAACTGCATTTCCTCATTTCCTTCCGTAAGCTTATTCCAAGCCCCAATCCACAATATCGTATGCAGCCCAACATTCGTTGCCATATAATGAGCTGGCGTACCCTCTGGGGGAGCCTCTTCCCCGTAATAATGTTCACTTCGTTTACGTTTGAAAATCCCTTTCAAACACTTAAAACACTTCATGATTTCTCTTTTCTCCGCGTTTGTTTACTTCCTGATGATATTCCACCAATCTCCGCGCCGTTCTCACTAACTGGCCTATCCGTACGCGGCTTTCCTCCGACGTCACGCTAGCCGCCCAACCAGAACGCGGCTCTAGCTAACGTCACACCAACCGCTCAATCACAGCGCGGCTCTAGCCGACGTCACCCGTCCCCCTTCGCAGCAGTTCCCCTCCTTTCTCAGCTCGTCTCCTCGGTCATGCACGCATCCCATTCATACTCTGAAAAATGATTACTTCCGTCCAAGCGATCACCTTTCTTTGACTGTACGCCCACAGTCTTTCTGTAGTTGTCACCCTAACTTGGCGAAATGTCTTTCCGTTTACTTCCAGACAATCGCCTTCTCCGATAGGTTACTCACACGCAGTAACTTTCGACCAGCGTCCGTTACTCATACACTCACTCTTACACTCCCCCTATCTTGGATCCACGGCGGTCAATGGTACCTCGTGACCTCCGTACTATGGTCGACAACTACCCTGGATGTTCGATACACCCAAAACCACTTAAGCTCTGGCCTGAACTTAAGATTTCACCAGTTCACCCGTTTACCAGGTTACCAGTTTACCAGGTTGCGCGCGCTCACAACCTTCTCTCTTTCACACTACAGGCATTCAACTCCGCAAGACATTACAATACAAATACAACACAAAACACCGCAATCTGTTCACGCATGACCCTTTTTATACTCACTCTCCGATACTGCTGCTTTTCTCGCACCGTCTGCACCTTTCGGCACACGATTCTTCCGCTGCTCGTCTCTCGACGTCTCGGGCCTTGGGGTAAACTAACCTCTCTAGATTACCTTCCTCAAGAAGATAACCATCCTCACTCTGCTACCAACTGCTAACGCGGGATTACTGGTTACTAATTATCTTACCAAATCCCATTTCCTGTCGACTGAATCGTTGGTACCTGTCTTGAGTAAAAGGTAATCTCGCAGTAAACAATCAATTTAAGAACTTACACCACTCTAAATGACCACTGACCAAAATTAAGTTTTAAAGATTTAATATAAAGTCAAAGATAACTGAAGATACAAACTTCTCAAAATGAGATTAAGAAGATAAATCGGTATCACTATGAACATGAACTTTTTGAATAGTCTGAGTCTGAAAAACAGAATAATAAGTACAAGCTCGAAAACCATCAGGGTTGCTAAAATGGATACAAGTTGCAACCTCAAAGTCATTACAGAAAAGAAAAATTAAGGTTAGTCTGTCCCTACACTACACTAAATGACATCCCTACTTAACAAGATCTTTACCCTCTAGGTGTCAGCCGTGGTGATTTCCTAAGAAGATCACGCACTTCTCTTTGTCTCTTCTCTGATAATGGGTCTCTCCTGATCAGCCTATCTGCCTACCCATCCGCTTCCTTAGGCTCCCAAAATCATCTACTCTGCCCTCCTCCCGGGTCACTTTCCCTAATACCAAATCACATTTCCAATAGAAACGCCCCTTGGGACGCCCCTCACGTGGTACATCTTTGCGCGGTAAAACTCCATGATGGTACTCTTGAAGACCCTCGTTATAGTTGACCTTGGTTCCCAGGCTCCTTCTTCCGTGCGCTGATACCCCCTGAAATTCCTGGAAACTCCTACAGGCCTGCGCAAGGCGCCACTGAACAAAGTCCCTTTCATTCGAGCTGATTAGGACCCTCGCACCTGCATACAGCTCGTCCTGCAGTGGGCCTCAAATTCCAGACTTCACCATATCTTAGGCCATAAAACACTCTCAGAGCTCCATACTGGACACCTCACGACCTCTCCTCTAACGAGCACATGACGATTTAAATTACATGACATTATCTGTTCTGGCCTACTTGATTTACATGCAGCAGGTTCCTGCACTCTTAAAACGTTAACTTGATTTAAACAGCAAACATTCTTAACTAGCATACGTTTCTAAAATAACACATCTATAAAGCATATACTTTTAACCCTAAGTTCAATAGTACATTTTGAAAGAACCATGTCAACTTTATCTCACATTATTTTAGCAGCACGTTCAGGTTTGCTGTGAATTGCCCTAAGGCCTACACAAAATACTGGAATCCAAAATTACATTTAATTCGGACATGACTCTTTTAACATGAGAGAACCATGAGGTTTTCACATATACTCCAACATTTCTACATTTAATCTCACACCGTTATAATTATGGTTACTCTACTTAACATTCTATACATTTCGCTACTGAATATAAACCACTCTGTATATTTCACTCCTGGATATAAAATACTCGTGTGCAAAACATGTTTAAACTAACTACGTGCTTGTAAATATGGCGTACTTATACATTTTTTTCAAACTTGTGCTCTCTCAGTGGAATAATGCATGAACAAAATGCCTTCATATAAATGTTTTTAGAACCCACACAACTTTTTTCCAGGATTATTCTTGTGAATGTTTGTGAATCCCTGAATTCAGAAATCTCCATACATTGAAGGATGTAAGCCTAAGAGTGCACATATGGGAATATTTTGTGAATTGTGCACCCAGTATTACTTCATACTAACAATTTAGTTTGCTTCTGTGCAATCCTAGTTTGTACAGATTGGGGATTTTCAACGCCCCTGTCTAATGGGCTGGAGACCTCACAGGAACCCCTTACTTGATGGACAAAATCCCACTGATTGAGAACACTCTGCCATTTAATTAAAGCGCCTACATATTCTTCTGCCAAATTGACTTAGCGCCCTAACGTGGCCACAAAGGTAACATTGCAGCACTCTACTAAATTAATACAACTAAGCCAGTCACTCTCCGACTTCTCCACCGTTCCATAGATGTCATGTTTCCATCCTGTTTGCTTAAGCGGTCCACGTTTCACGAGTCGGAATGCGCCTCCATGTTGGGGCTGGCGTATCCACGGTCCTAAGATACCATTCCCCCTCTGATGGTAAATTATGCCAAAGCCATGACAAAAAGGCATCTATTATTCATAAGAAGCTCTTCTCCATACCTCTGTGACCTTAAAGAAGTGGTGTGCAGTATTTGTCTACTGCACTTCCTTCGAAATGTGCTCCATGGGGCGAAACCTGGCTTTGTGCAGCGATCTGCTGTGCAGAATATATTAGATTGCACCGGGATTTGCACAGCCGGCTTCCCTTTGTCGGAAGCAAGGGGACCGGAGGGGCTGCAGCGCACGCATTGTCATGTGTCGCTTTCTCAACTTTGAACATGCTGGTCCTTCTTCAGGGGAGCTACTTGGACACCCCAGTTAATCCCTTTATGTTGTTTTTGTCTTCTCTTGGCTCAAATGGTCTTTTAGTGCCAGGAGTTGGCTTTGTCAATGCACTTTGTTCCTCTTTCTTAAAGAAGTGCGTAAGTCTACAGATGTGGGTCTACAGCCATGGACGTTGATTTGCTAATTTCAGGAATTCACAAAACTTTTCCAAATGTTGTCAGGACACAGTCAGTACTCAGCTTTCTTGGCTCAATCCTGGGACTCTTGTCAACCCAGTGTTGTCAAACAAAAATAAACAACCTTATAGTTTCAAATGGAAAAATCTGCATAGGTGTGCCCCCTGAGGATTGAAGATATACAGCCTGATTCATCAAGCCGAAATCGGCTCGCAAAGGGCCAGATTCTGAGAATCTGGCCCTTTGCGAGCGCTATTTTTGCATTTGGGATTCATCATCCCAAATGCAAAAATCGGTAATAGCGATTTCGCTATTTTGCGAGGAATTACATTTAAGGAATCTCTATTTGAGATTCCTTAAATGCAATTCATCCTCCATTTAATAATTGCGAATTCGCAATTTCGGGCCGCTATTTACCGCGAGGTCAAACCTCGTGGTAAATAGCGAAAACGTACAAAAATGCTTTTAAAAGCATTTTTCTAATTGCATGTTGCACACACACATGTCCTTTGGACATGTGTGTGCGCAACACCTGTTCCAATTTGCATTTAAGGGGTGCTACAGTGTGTCCTTTGGACACCCCTGGCACCCTTGAAATCGCATCCTTATTTGCGATTAGCAAATTGCTAATCGCAAATAAGGAATACTCCCCACTCATTCCTATGGGCCTTTTGGCCCATAGGAATGAATGGGGAGTTATTCCTTATTTGCGATTAGCAATTTGCTACTCGCAAATAAGGAACATGTAGGAATCGCAATATTTATTGCAATTCTTACATGAATCCCGTTTTGCAAGTCCTTAATAGCGATTCGTTATGAATCGCTATTAGGGGCTCGTAAAACGGGAGAATGATGAATCAGGCTGATAATATTTTGGGGCATTGAAATATCGAGCACAAAATATCGAAACTAAAACATCGAAAGATATGTAAGTATAGATCTTCTATAGCTAGTTCCAGATGTAAGTACCTTTATGATGCATATAGATATGGAGGTAGGAATAGTAATTTAATTCTTCCTGTGTATGCACTCACCTTTCGATATTTTGCCTTTCGATATGCCATGATATTCTTGCATCATCATATTCTTTTCCTGTATGTTCAGAAGTGCATTCTTTTTATTTTATTTTTTGTATTTGGAGGTAAGGAACAGTTTTTCCCATGGAGAAATCCCTTCATCGATCACCCCCACCAATACTGGGGGTTGTTGTCTAATGCTTGAAAAGGGATTAATGTATTTATGCCCTTTGTGGGACTGATTTTCCTTCCTTTTTCGGGGTTAAAAAAGGTCAGAGAAAGAATTTGTGAATACCTTCAAAGAAGTCAGTCTGTTCAAGTGTGACATGGCCCCCACCCCTCTCGCCCTCCCAGCACAAAACCACACAATTAGATTTACATACAAAAAACACCTCCATTTCAATAAAACCATTTCCGAATTGAAAAACCAACCTTTCAGATTCGAAGTGTGTTTTCACACATAGATCGCACGCGGTGTGTAAATCGGGCTTACACATGTGCAGCTAATTTTGAGACGGGGGTGTTCGTTAGAACCCCATCTTCCTGGCGGAGCTTTTCTATCTAGTATCATACGCATTTTAGTAGGTTTAGAAGGGGGTCTTTGTCCCTAAAGCGTGGGCTGCCGGTAGCTGTGTGTAAAGGCAGACAACTTTGCAAGGCACCGGAAGCTCACGTGCGCAACAAGCACCAGGCAGACACCGCATTAGGGACGGACGCGTCTAGACGTGGAGGGAAGCTCACGTCCTGATGAGGGAAAGCCGTCAAGGCGGGAGCGGGGTGGAATCAGTGGGCGCGTAAGTCTGTGAAGCTTAGCGCACTTTGCATCCAAGGTTCCCTAAGTGGCTGTTTGTGGCTCCTTTAACTCACTGAGGCGCACGCGCACTGATACTACAGTGTGGCGCGGGCTCCTCCGCGAGTGTGCGCGCGGGGGCAGCTCGCACGCTGAGCATTGCTCATATCTGACGCCACAGCGAGCTCATGTCTTGCACTTTTGTTCCACTTTCTTTCTGTGCAGGCCGTGACCGCAGCAGGCTTTCAGACAGGCTGATGACCCGGCGCGGGAGTGAGGGAGTGATCCGGGGTGTAGGGAGTGGGAACCAAAACAAGCACGAGCAGAAATGTTCAAAGCAGCCGCAGGAAGCGGTGACTAGAATCGGAGCGTTGGGTGTGTGGGGGTCATGGCAGCCCACCCTGCTCTGAGAGCATTCCTAGCCCGCGCAAACCGGGCCTATGGCCCCGAATGGCGCGTCCGGCCCTACACCACTCACGGGCCCTTGCAGCGGCCGCTCGCCCTTAGAGGAAAGGAAGCTCTTCTATCAAGGAAACCCCTCTACTGACCACCTCTCTGGCCATATGTCCCTGATCTGTAAATGTCTCTGGTTCGGAGGACCTATTCTGCCACCCGTCAGCCTTTGTCGACACTGTGGTCAACTACACTCAGGCCATCTATTTCATCCACGCGACACCACGCACGTTCACAGTCCAGCTTAGAAAAGTCTTTCTGCAAATTCTCTTCTTTTCTCTTTACTTTCTTAGTCAATCCTTCAGATAGAGTCCCTTGACCAGTGCCTCAAAGTGATTTTGTTCACAGGGAGTGCTATGTACAACGTCTCTTGCTCACCCCCTCTATCTCCATGAAAATATAGCTCATGGAGACAGATATTGCATGGCCCCTATGCCGGACACAGACGTGATGGCAGATACATCCAATGACAATGGAGTTAATTCAAACGCAGTGGGGCGGGTTTAGTTTCTTTTTTTATACCACAAGGGGCGCATTAGAGACACCCCGCTTCAGCGGAACCCCATTGGCTGGAACTTTAAAAAACTTTTATCCTGTTTTTAAAACTAATCCGAATGCAGTCATTTGATGGTAGCACTGCACTTAAACTAAATTCAACAAAGACAAACAGCAAACTGGCGGTACAGCTGAGTAACTTTCCGTCTATGGATACACACCAACATATTTGTAAACCACCTCTGTATGGCTTATTTAAACCAGCTTTCTGTTTTACTCACACAATTCAAAACAATTAAGAGTCTAACCCCAATAATTAGAAATGAGCCGACATGCATCTCCCAAGTGATGCTGCGTTGTGTCAGCTGTAGCAGCAGTGGCCGCCTTGAAATATGCCTGCGACTGACTCCCGGCAATATGTTTTCGGGGTAAGTAATACTTCTTGACAGAACAGGGACATCATGTTTACCACATCCAGGAAATGAAGACTTGAGTCGGTGACCTTCAGTGTCCGCCCTGGTTGCGCAGCTCTGCAGTTAGCGGTCTAGTGATGCATTCTGGCAGGGGGCGGCCCCAGCAGCCAGCACAGGGCGCTCCTCTTCAATGAAGGAGTCCCCTTCCGCTACCTAACTAGGAAACACAACCATTCATTCAGCTGCTTTTTGTCCCATTCAAGGGGATGCTGACTTCTGTCTTATTCCGTACAACTCAGGTGCCTTGTTTTAAATCTGTGAATGGATCTGGACTTTTTCTAGGCACAGACTTTAAAAAATTTTTTTTTTAGGATTTTGTGCTTTGGTGCATTTGAGAACTGATGCTTAGGGTGATAAAGAGGTTTGTTTAGGATCTCACAATTTATTTAGGCAGAGGTTTTAAGATTACAAATGTTGGATCTTACTGTAGTAGTTGATCCATTCAGAAGAATTTATTGAATATGTACTAAATCATCTCAAGTAGAAAACGGCGTGATTGATCTAAAGATTTCTGTCTGAGAGTACTGCATGGATAATGAGCAATATATTTACAAGTGTCTAATAATCGGAGGGTTCCCAAGCTCTGATTTGAGCATGAGTGATAGTTATTTATTTTTCATTTAAAGTACTTTATAAAGTGCGAACATGACCCAAGAGGATCCAAGCGCTGTACATACGATTAGAAATAGAATCAAAGATCTGAATCCTAAAAATGAACACCTAACATAGCACATAAAACTAAAACTTACGTTGCAAGCTTTAGCGTGATGTGAAATCACTTCAAGCCAGCCCGCCTGAACCCTTTAACCCGTTGCTTGCGTCGGACGGCCCCCGGCCATCCAACGTTACAGTGGGCGTGTGCCAAGGACGGCCGGGGGCTGTCCGAAACACCCCCACTCATTAATATGCCCGCAACGCGGCGGGATTTGCGCAGCTGTCAACGGTTTAACTGCCTGCACTTAGTATCCCTTGCACTTGGCGACAAGCGTCTGGCGCCCCTGCTTCGCAAGTTTATTGGTAGCCAGGAACCTCCTATGCATCAGAGTGCCACCAAGAGGCCTGGCTTGAAGAGAGCAACTCACTCTTCTTCAGTGATTAATTTTAAAAATAATAAGTGCCAGGACCCTGACCAGGAGGCCACTGCAGATTACATCTCCCATTGCCCCGGTCATCGCTGCCAAAACAACTACTAATCCTCTCTCTCCTGCAAGTGCCACAGTTCAGATTATTCCAGGTCCCCAAAGCTAAAGGAATAGATGGGGAGGCAGGTATTAGCAATTTTTTATTGTATCTATAAACAACCGTTGTTCTGCTCATCTCTAAATTAGAAGAGCAGCGCCACCATGTAGCAGACTGTCCGAAGTGCAGGGTGCCGAGCTCCGGTAACTAATTAAGTGCTGGTGCTGAGCCCTAGAAACCACCTGCTCAAATTAAGCACAGCTCCTTGTGAAACTTTGCACCAGGCCATCTCACTTCAGCACCCGGCACAGAGTGAAAAAACTTCACCACAAGAAGGGAAGACTGGGAAGGGGGCAATTCATTCCCTTCCTGGTACTTCATTTCAACACCCAGACATTTATTGTAACTTCCTGCACGTGCTCCACATGATTCTGTGATCTATAAGTATTGTCAATCATCTAAGCAAGCGGTTGCTAACCTTTTGTCTCCTGTCGACCCTCACTGAATCATTCCTGAAATCCGTGGACCCCCACTGAGACATTATTGGCAGCCGGGTTAGTCAAAAGTTTAGGATTACCGTAGCATACAGTTATAGATAATTGTTAAGGTAAAAGTTAGGGTTAGAAGATTTTAGGGTTACATTGTAGTTTGCATTTGTAGATTAAGTTAAAGTGAGGGTTAGGTTTTGAGTAAGACCCAGAGTTAAGAGTCAGGAGGAGGGAAGAGAAGGGAGAGGAAACATTGGAACACATGTAGATTAAAGAAGCAGTGGAGTACATGTAGAGTCACTAATTCGATTTCAATGCAAATGGAACATTCTGAACCATTAGTGAACTCGCCTTGTGATTCCAACTTGGAGCGTAGCTTGGATTCGTACTTTGAAGTTGTCAGCTTATGTCGGCAACACCCTAGTTTTACTCCCTCGAAAGATCAAAGGAGAACCGGGCATGCCAACCGCTTTTCACACAAGAGCATCAGAATTCATTTGCATTGATGGCTGAGATGTTAGTGAAAGTGTCTTCTTTTAATGACTCAAATATGTGTATTTGGTAGAGTGAAGCAGTGTTTACTTCCAAGGAATCCAATGATCTCACCCATAAAGGGCAGCCAACAGTTGCATACTTCCTCCATACTGTTCCTGTCCAAACACACTTAGCACCCAAATCTTGTTGAAATGCATACAATGAACCATGAAGCACTTCTAGTTTGGTGCAGTTCATAAAATGTGTGGCATTGGTCCATCTTCCACCCACTGGTCCCTTTCTAATCTTGCTTTCATTTCTATGGCACCTCTCCAGGACACTGGAGCTCTGCACTTGATCTTACCCAGCTGCCTTAAAAGACAACTGGGTTAGAGCTTTCAAAGTGTGCATGTCTGACTGGACGTCGCAAGATGGCCGGCCAAAGGGACATGCACACTTTGAAAAGTGCCCGAAGCAGCCCACCCTCCTCCCTGTTGCTACCAGGCAACAAGCCCCGCCCCATCATGGCACTCAGTTTGGGACATGGCGGATGAAAAATAAAATGGTAATAAATTAACTTTATTCCTATTTCATTTTTAATCCCTGGGGATTTTTTGGGGCATTTTGGTCAATGTGACAACGCTCCTCCGCTCTAACGGAGGAGCCATTCCTGGAACATACTCCAATGCATGCGGCCCCATGTGCCCGAAACCGGTCCTCAGAAGCTTGTTTCCGGTCTAGGGAAGGCATGGCTTGGCAGTTCGGGCTGGACTGTTCCCATGAGGCACAGGGTCAGACTGATTTGCATATGGCCATGTCTGAACTGGGGTGGCAGAGTGGGCTAAAGAGCGGTGATGGATTAAACCCAGATCTGTTGACTGGATGTGAGTGTTTGATTGGTTCAGATGCTCCGTCCATCACCACCCCCTTTTGTACTGCTTTGTGCCCGACTGGCATTTCTTTGAATTCGTACCTTGTGCTTACTCTCTTTGTGAAATGCTCTGCTTTCTCTTTTCCACTAGGCATCACGGTGGACAAGTTTGGGCTGATTTACTTCGTTGACGGCACCATGATCCGACGAATTGATCAGAATGGCATTATCTCCACCTTGCTTGGATCCAACGACCTGACATCTGCCAGACCCCTCAGCTGTGACTCCGTCATGGACATTGCCCAGGTACTTAAGCCCTAATTAAATCAAAAATTCAAGGCCAAGGTGTGCCGCGTGCATCTACTTTGGGCCAGCCGTAATGAGCGCGGCGGGCCCTGCACTCTTTGCGGTTGGCTCATTTGGCACTGTGCGGGGCAGAACTGAATCAAATTAGCATCTAGGAAACAGTGGTTGAATGCTGCTCTGCCAAAATTAGCAACAGCAGGGAAATAAGACGACCTGACTTGCATCAGATTGCAAATTGGTTACAGCTATAGTCATGCTGAGTTCTGAGTTTTTTAAGGCTTGAGGCTTCTGGGAAGTGGGGGTGAGGGTGGAAGGAAGGCAGCAGTTTTATTTTGGGTTTGGCAGCTTTTCAATTTAGCTGGTCTGTCAACCAATTTATTTTGGGAATTCAAGTAAAAGCACAATTTCCCGAATGTAAGACTAGGCAGGAGGGGAAGTGGCTAAGAACGCCGACACCGAAGTGTATAAATCATGAGGCAATAGGGAGACATATTGTTTTTCGAGGTTTAAGTTCCTGGTATACTTCCAACCAGCACCAAACAAAGTTAGCCCTCTGTCTTGTCTCTCATGCTTTCTCCCTTACCCCGATTAACGTCTCTGGCCTTTTCATCCTTTCCTGGAGCTCTTTTTCTCTGGCAGGCCTCCTGGTCTTCCTTCAACTTCTAATGACCTACTTTACTTTCTTATCCTCTCCATGGAATGTTGCTGTCATAACCCGAACCCTTCTTGAATGTGTTCAATCCCCATCAATGTTATTTAAGCTCACACTTAACTTTAGCATGCCTTTCCATCATTTTGCAGTTCCATCCCTAGAGACCCAGAGTGGGAAGCTGCAACCTCTACCCCCTGCGCCACTTTTGGAGTTTTGTCCAGATAGGTCTTTTGTCCGGAGCCTCTGTGGAGTACCGTTTAGGTTTAGCTTGAACAACGTGCACGCGCTGTCAGCGAAATCTATTGTTAATAAAAAAAACGTAAAGGCAAGCTTAGAGCCCACCTATTACTTACCATTAGTTTGCTTCCACGCCACTCTTGTTTCCTTGCTTTTTATTGTTCACGCCTCCTGCTTCCTCCCGGCTACTCGCCTCCTCCTGCTTTCTTGCCAGGACTTCTTGTCCCTGCTGTGGAGCATGGACCTAAAACAGCTTCCTGTTTCAATCAATCAAACATTTATAGAATGCGGCAAATCACCCGTGAGGATCTTAAGACACTGAAGCTGTCTGCTGCTGCTTGGAGGTTTCATCATTCAAACATCCAGGTTTTTAGTTCTCTTCTTAATTGTTGGAGTGAGGATGCGCGGTCCTGAGGGGTATGGGGATTTCATTCCAAACCTTGGCTGCCAGGTGCGAGAAGAAGCGTCCTCCTCAGTTGACTCAATCGATCCATGAGTTATCCGCGAGGGACAGGGAAGCTGTTCAAAGGTGTCTGGTCGGTTGATGGAATGTCAGGCGTTTGTTGATGTATGCTGGTCCTTCGTTGTGCTGGGCCTTGCAGGCGTGGGTCAGCATCTTGAACTGGCATCTCTTCTGAATCTGGATCCAGTGTAGTTTTTTTTAGATGGGGTGTGATGTGGGTTCTTCTGGGGAGGTTGAATAGGAGTCTTGCCACGGAGTTCTGTATTGTCTTCAGTCTCTTCTGGAGGGGTGCGTGATTGCTATGTAGAGCATGTTTCCGTAGTCCAGTCTGCTGATGATGAGGACCTGTGTTGCGTTCATTCTGGTGTTTGCTGGGAGTCACCTGAAGATTTTGCGGAGCATGCAAAGGATGTGGAAGCAGGCGGATGAGACTGCGTTGACTTTTCTTCATGGATAGTTAGCTATCCTGGAGGATGCCTAGTTTGCAGGAGTCGAAAAATGGTTACAAGGGAACCCTACTCGCAAAGGAACTAGGATACGTATATTATAAACAAAAACAGTGGTTCAGGTGGCGAAAAAATAGATATGCAGAGAATGTTGATTTTTTTATTAGCAATCACAATGTAAGAATGGGTTAAAATAATATCCAAAGGAGAAGAACCGTACACAAATCAATGTTGGGTGTAAACAATAGTTGTTTATATAAATATAAAAAGACAGTTACTTATATGAACAGTGTATTGTGTCCCCAGTGAACATGGAACCTATAACAATTTGTGACATAATTTGTGAAAAATACAAATGGTTTCCAACAGAATATTAAAGTCGACACTGTTTCTGTTAATAGTTTGCATGAGTGGTCTGTTGGGGCAGGGGTGTGCCGAGCTCTGCAGACCACCAAGTGTCTGTCCATGGTGAGGTGTTCTTCCCAAAGATAAGGACTTCAGTTTTTCGGTGTTGATTTTGATACAGTTGTCATTTATCCAGTCCACAACGTTCATCATGCATCTGTTAAATTTAGCTTTTGTGGTGGAGGGATCTTCGAACAGTGAAAGGATAAGCTGTGTCTCTTGTTGGTGGAGGTGATGATGTTGAAGCCGTGTGTTCTGACGGTGATGACCAAGGGAGTCATATAGGTGTTGAAGAGGGTCTGAGGGACGATCCTTGGGGGACTCTGCAGATTATCTTCTTGGGCTGAGGGACGATCTTTGGGGGACTGTGCAGATCTTCTTGGGCTCAGAGGTGAACAGTGGGAGGCAGATACTTTGGGTTCTGACAGTGAGATACGAAGCAATCAGTTTGAGGGTGTTTCCTTGAACTCCGATATGGTGGAGCCAGTTGACCAGGATGTGGTGGGAGACGGAGTCAAACAATTCGGACAAGTGCAGGAGGGCTCTGATGTAATCTGTGGCTGCGATCAGGGCTCTCTCAGTGCTGTGGTTAGCTCGAAATCTGGATTGAGAGGGGTCCAGGAGGATGTGGTCTTCGAGGTGTTGAGTGACTTGCTGGTTGATCGCTATATCGAGGACTTTTGCCGGATAAGGGAGTAGAGAGATGGATCAGTATTTCATCAATTCGGCTGGGTCAGTGGATGTTTTTTTCCAGGAGGGGATTCACTGCAGCGTGTCCCATCCTCAGGGAAGGAGACCACAGTGATGGAGGTGTTCAGGACTTTCTGAGCTTGTCGCCGATTATATTCTTTCGGGGTTAAAGACGTGGTGGGGGCATGGATCAGTGAGTGCTCCGGAGTGCACAAAGTTTGTGATGTAGATAGTGTCTTACGTGGTGAGAAGGTGTTCGGGGTTTGTTGTTGTGGGAGTGAGCTGGTTGATGCTGTCTGCGGCAGAGGGTTGGCATTTGAAGTTTTTGTAGATGGCCGACGATGGAAAAAGCCCGTGAGATTGTTACACAGTTCCTGGGAGGTAGTGATGTCGTCTCAGTGGCTGCGAGATTGGTGAACTCCTTCACGATGGCAAAGAGTTCTTAGCTGTGGGTCATGCTGGTTTAAGTGTGGCAATGGCTAGTGTCCTTCCACTGGCCACACATTGCTCCAGGTACTTCCCCCGCCCCACTTTTTGACACACACTCAAGAAGAGTGCATGGCACTGTACAGTCCCCTCCCTCTGTCCATTGTTTTTCTCCCTCCCCAGCAGCTGCCTAGTGTTGTTCTCACCCCACGCCCTCCTCCCACAGTCCGTTGCTGCCCACCCCTTCCTCTCAAGCACCTCCCTGGTGTTTTTCATCCCTCACCAACTGTCCATTGTTTCTTTTAACCCTATCCATGCTGATGACGGAACCGCTCCGTCATCAGCCGCGGTGGCGCTGTGCTGATGACGGAGCGGTTCCGTCATGGCCTGCCCGCCGCTCCTGCGCGGCACTGATTTCGCGCCTGTGCGGCGCGTTCTATTAAGCGGGCGGGGCCATGACGGAACCGCTCCGTCATGAGCACAGCTCAACCGCGGCTGGTGACGGAGCGGTTCCGTCACCAGCATGCGCCTGCTGCGCGGCCGCCCCCCTAGCGCTGCGGCGGAATAGCCGCCGCAGCGATGTGGTTAACCCCAAGTGCTTTTTTAGACATATTGCACAGCAGCGTGGGTTGCTGTGCAACATGACTTAAAGGGGGGGGGAAGCGCTATGATGCAGTCAACACTGACCGCTTCATAGCACTTTAAAACAAGCATTTACAATGCAATGGTTTCGCCTTTGGAAAAGTTAGAGCTATTGGCATTGCTCATGACAATACATTTTTTTTTTACTTATAAATAAATGGCATTGTTATTTACATTGCCAACAGCTCTCACAGCCCACACAGCCCACACAGCTCTCATATCTCATAGTCAGAGAAGGGACGTATATCAACATAGGACCAGTTCTAGGTATGCAGATCTGAACTGCCACTCCGTATGAGTGACAAGACAGGGGGTATGAGAGTTTCATAGCAAGCGTTCCTGGGGACTTAAGTCGTGATATTCTTGCCTCTTCTAAATGATTGAAAGCACAAAAAATAAACAGGACATAGTTGGTTACTATTTTCTTCTAAATAAGGTATTAGGCAAAGATGTCATTCGCCTTGCTTGTCCTTTCCCCCCTGAATGTGCAGCGTGTTACTTTTGATGCGGTTTGGGGTGCAGACACTGGGAAAGGTAGATTTAAATGCTCTGAGACCTCTGCTTCTACTGACTGCCCTGTCTGCCATCTCAGAGACCGGTATTTAACATGTCTGTCATTGAAAGGAAATGAAGTTTGAAAGACTTCATCTGTCAGTGTGGGGATTTGAACCCATGACCCTCACATTCTTAGTGCCATCACCACCTGAACCCTGCTAAGCCCCGCCTTCCCTCAGCTGTGGCGAGGTACCCCAGCCAGAAGCACAAACTGAGCGCAAGTCACAGCTCCAAGCTTTCCCTTCCATCCGGTTTCCCATGAATGCGGTCTGCAAACATGACATGAACACCTGCAAGGGAATCTGCATATGCATTTCACCTCAGGGGCCTCGATTAAAAACTGCAGTGCAAACAATCCAGCGTGGAACGGCTCCTAGCACAGACTACGAGAGAGCAAACAGGAAAACGGAGAGCCGTGCTCAGACAGGGAGGGTGCTGCTCAGGGCTTGTCTGTGCATCTTGGAATTAACTGAAATGTATCATATATATCTCGCATGTCGCACACACAAACAACTCTGGACAAGTCTGACCGCTTTCATGCATGTTTCATCTAACTTCCATGTAGTTAATTTAATATATTTGGTGCATTGGCAAACAGATAAAATCAACCAAACCAGTTCTATTTCTTGAATGCCCGTTTTGTTGACTTAAACCTTAGCTATCAGTTTTAAGAAGCTCACTTTGATGGATGAACTGTGAAGTCCCGCCCCTCCCCCATCATGCAGTTTGTTATACACAACTAAACAATCGACAGGCAATTAAGTGCCCCACATAAGAGTAGTAAGCGCTATATAAATGCTAAAATACAATACGGCCACTAAAGTGGGTAATAATCTCTTATTTACAGAACATAGAAACGGACGTTAAATAAAAATAGCGTCTATTAGCATGTCATTCACCAGATGAACCGCTGAACTTTATCAAAACTCTAAAAAAAATATGTCCCTTAATCTTACTCCCAAACCTGCTCCCCCAGGTGAGCAAAGGTGCCGCCCACAATCCCCAAAGCACAATGCCACGCAGGAGTTTCTTGCGTAACAACAAAAACACATTCTAAACTTAAATGCCGACTTATTTAGTGAAAGGAAACGTCCCCACGCCTCGCAAGCAAATGCAGTCTTAAGGTGCAGAAGTTCCCAAATAAACCGGTATCCGTGGAGTGCATGGGGACCGAGGACACCGGGGCTGCAGCCTGCAAAGCGTGCCTTACATAAGCCCCCGCCCTCTTTCATAACATCTGCGTTCTGTGCAAAAACGTCAGGGGAGTTCGCTAACTACCCTGCGCAGTAAAGGGAAACTCCACCATGGAGGCGCTTTAGCCAGTACTGTGCCCTGGTATATGTCTCACTCTTACCTCATATGCAGCGGGTCCCGCGGTCCCTGGTGCGCTTCTCCGAGTTGGAGTGTGGACAGGAAGTGGCAACTGCAGTGGGAGGGGGGCGGGCACACGGAGAGCGGGAGGGGGGACAGGCTCACGGAGAGCGGGAGGGGGGACAGGCTCACGGAGAGCAGGAGGGGGGGAGGGGGGGACAGGCTCACGGAGAGCAGGAGGGGGGGAGGGGGGGACAGGCTCACGGAGAGCGGGAGAGGACACGGACGGCGGGAAACGTGCACAGGACAGCGAGGGGGGCGGAAAGGCACAGGGAGGGGGCGGGACGGACGGCGGGAGGGGGCGGGAGAGGACACGGACGGCGGGAAACGTGTACAGGACAGCGAGGGGAGGCGGAAAGGCACAGGGAGGGGGCGGGAGGGGGCGGGAGAGGACACGGAGGGGGCGGGAATGGACAGCGCATCTGAATTCACTTTCAGTGAAAGGGGAGGGAACGGGAAAAAACGTAACTCCGCCCAGGGAAAAAATCTCGGGAACGCCCCCGAATCTGGTCCGGCCTTGACGGACAGATCCGGCACCCAATGGCTAGCCTCCATTTATGGAGCTAGCCAATGAGAGCCGGGGGACGTTCCCGAAGTGCTTAGTGTCGACATAGGATTTCACCTGCGCTGAAAAGCTGCGCAGAGCGCAGCCTTTCGGCAGGCGAAACCCAAAAATTTACTTAAGTCCTGTTGCACAGCAGCCCGCGCTGCTGTACAACATGTCTGAAAAACATTGACCAAGCAATAAATCTTGCTTAGGCAAAACCTATTTGGCTTGGCCAATGCTTGTTGGGGTAGTATTTGTTTTATAATTTGATAAGTTTATGGAATTACAAGAAGCTTCTCACACTCTGCTGTGTTACACGAATTATGGATGCAAGTAACACATCTGGCTGGATGTGGCCAGAACCTGTGACGCCTTTTAGGACACCTATTGACTTGTTTGTCTGTACTGTTAGGTACCCTGTGCCCTAGAGGAGACCAGCGTTCCAAAAAGCCATACGCAGAGGCTGTTGTGGCAGCTTTCATGATTCAGGGTAACCAAGATTACTTTAAGTAGCACATTCACGTCCCAATAGATTATAGGTTTTTGATTATAGGGTTTTGTTTTTTTGTGGGGTGATCAGGAGAGAGATTAAAACAACTTAGTGCGTTCAGCGCTCAATTCCGAAACTGTCCCTGACCTGCTGATCAGAGGTTAGAATCTTGGCAGGGCTGACTCACCCTTTCATCCACCCTTGGTCAATAAGTTGGGTGATGGAACCTTTCGTTTACAGTGCTGTGAAATACCAAATCTGATCATTGTAATTGTTAACTTGGATATCTGTACACAAGCTCACCTATATTTAGTTGTGAGAATATCTCTCAATTATTTATGTTGGTGAGAAAAAATCACCAGTCTTGATCAAAGAAGACCAGAAGAAATTAAATATTTAGCTGACGAGAATTTTTTTAACACATTGAGTACAGTCAGGTCAGTTAGAAATTGAACAGTTCCCTATAGTAAGAAAAGCAGGTGATGCTCGACCACTGGAAGGTGTGCGAGTCTTTGAAGTCTGAGCATAGACTGCAGTATGTCTTTTGATAAATTTGTTACAACAAAGATTAAAGCAGGCTTGGAACCAGTAAAAGATAGAGAATGTGAGATCATGGCTAAAATAAAGGGCAGGCTTTGGCACCCACTTGTCATGGTATACATGGAATCCAAGCTTCGCTCTCAGTGGTTAATTTATAAACAAAAAATAAGAGCTGGGGCTCTCACCAGGAGGTAGCTTGCACCAGCCGATTCCTCTTGTTAGCACCTCCTAAAACAGAACCAACTACTAACCATGAAAGTGGAAAGAGAATGTGGCGTAATGGCCCGAGCTGCCGACTTCGGGGCTTGGGAACCAAGTTCAAGGCTTCGCGTCGACTCAACATCCTGTGATTCTAGGCAAATCACGTAATCACCGTGTAAATGAATGTGTCCTTAGCTGGTGCCCTTGAAAAGTGCTGGTGTTGGTGATTAACCATCAGTGCTGAGCCCCGGATACCACCACCCCAAATTAAGCACTCTTCGCTGGTAACAGTCATTCCAGTTCAACTTACCTTTAGTTTCCTACCTTCAAACAAATTTAAAATGTGATAGATAAGAATGAGGCAGGCAGAGATAATGTAGACCCAAAGCCTCAGAACTCTAGATTAGGTTCAAGCTGTAAAACTACTGTGGCAGGTAAATAACTCGTTTCTTATCAACTATGACAAACTCTGCATATTGAAATGTATAGATGCTAAGAGAGAGCGTCGCGAGATACCCGGCTTCTGTGCTGCAGGAACAAGCTTACTATATATACTCCAGTGTTTGGTCCCCGGCACGCCTCGGGGCACAATCATTTTATGCACATTTCTGCAGCAGTCATTTACCTTGAAAATGAAGAATGAGGCCCTGCATTGGAAGCCACATTTTAAAAATGTTTCCTGCCAAGTCATAAGTGAAAGGTATGGATATACTTATTGGCAAAGCAGAACTGGGTTATAGGAATATAAAGGCAGCCAGCTCAGTGACACGATTAAGTGTGAAATAAATGGCTATGCTAAGAGGCAATTTCTTGTGCTTGCCCCCAAATACATGCAGGTTTATTTCTTACGCATTATGGGAGGAAAGACACAATTACATTATTGAAGCGCTGTCGTGATAAAGGCGAAAGCTCTTGTATTTAGATTCCACAGCTGCCAAGGGAGCAGAGGTAGGGGTTGGTCTCTGGCCTCCTGAAACTCTGGAAGCATGTCTGTATTAGAACATTGGAATGTTGGGGGCTCCATTGAAGTCAATGGAGTGCTCCGGGCTTCTTGTGGCTGGTAGAAGCCCGGCGCACCAACATTCCAATGTTTGTTCACGGCTTTTGTTGTGAACAATGGCCTCACGGAGCCCGAGGGTATTTCAACCACTTCGGGCACCGTGAGGCCTTTGTTTTACTAATTAGAACATTCTGCCCTCTAGGGGGCGGAATGTTCTAATAGCCTTAGAGCCCTCCATAGCAGGCTCTACCCGCTAATAAAGGCCCGCTTCCTTGTTCAAGGCCCGAGACAAAGGCTTTAACGCTGGAGCGGGCCTTTAATGGCCCGTAGAGCCTGCTACGGGGGGCTCCAAGGCTATAGTGGAATAGCTGACCATGCAACTGGTGTAGGTAACAGCTAGCCTCTTTTGGGTGTATGAGAGGAGGAAAGCCATGTGCAGTGTATGGAACACTTACGTTCCCGTAGCCTCTCCCCAACCCTATGCAGCTTTCATTCACGCTCCGTTGTCTGTTTCCTATTTCTCACTCCAAAGTCTGTGACCGCTTTCTCCACCATAAACCGTCTAGATCTTTCTAGAGCAGATTGCGCGTCAGGCCAGGTACGGGGTGGGCTGTTCTTGGTATTCCTTGGTTTTTCGCCTTTAGCTGCACATGCTAGGCAAGTGCTGGCATGCTAATTTACAGCATTGCAATGCTTTATTTACAGTATTTGGGGCATTTCTGACTTTGCCCAGACTAATCTAGATCTGGAGATAGAATAGTACATTAGATACCCCAGCATCTGCGAAAGCTCGGCCACCTTGAAACCGCGATTAACGGCAGGACATTTCAGGCACTGCTTTTTGTAGCGAATAGAACAACATGGTCTGTGAGGTTGTCGAGTTTTGTACACACTCAGAGGCTGACAGTGTAATATTACCTTGACATACTGTTTGCGAGGTCTTCCAATTACTTGTCAGGTTTGTATATCTTCTCTCCTGGCTGTGGTGCAGCTCTGGGGGAGACGTGATTACTGGGGAATTTCTTGGAAGAGGTATTGTGTTTCAGAACTTTGTTATTGTAAATCTTTCACATCAATTAAGTTCAAGAAGGAGAAAGAAACTTGTAGACGTTTGCTACAGTAATGTATGCGAATACTGTATTACCACAGCCCACTGAAACTTACCATTGTGGATTTTCACCTGATCTTCTTGTTGAGAAGAACACTGCTTATAAACGTGGAAATGATGAGTCTGTGGGATTTTTGCAAATTTTATTTATTGTGCTGTTAACCGAGACAGCTCTATGTGCTCCAAAATTAATAATACTCATTTTCATACAAGTTAATTGTAGGTCTCCTTGTGTTAGTAAAGCATCTTAATGTGCTTAACCAAAGGAATAATGGAAAATATTTTATTGTAAAAAATAAGTTACTGTCATTAAGAGGTTATTTTTTGTTTTCTTTGCCTTAGGTTCGTCTTGAGCTGCCCACTGATTTGGCTGTCAACCCAATGGATAACTCTCTATACGTCCTTGACAATAATGTTGTGCTGCAGATCTCTGAAAACCACCAGGTTCGCATTGTGGCAGGAAGACCAATGCACTGCCAGGTGCCAGGCATCGACCACTTCCTGCTGACCAAAGTGGCGGTTCACGCCACGCTCGAGTCCGCTACTGCTCTCGCCGTGTCCCACAACGGCATCTTGTACATTGCTGAAACTGATGGCAAGAAAGTCAACCGGATCCGGCAAGTGACGACCAACGGGGAAATCTCCCTGGTAGCTGGGGCACCAAGCGGGTGCGACTGCAAAAATGATAACAACTGTGAATGCTACTCTGGCGATGAAGGCTATGCGAAGGATGCCAAGCTGTACTCTCCATCCTCGCTTGCAGTTTGTGCTGATGGGGAGCTGTATGTCGCAGACCTTGGGAATATCAGGATAAGGTTCATTCGGACAAACAAGCCATTCCTCAACTCTCAGAACCTTTACGAGGTTTCGTCCCCAATAGACCAGGAGCTGTACTTGTTTGATATTACGGGTAAACATGTGTATACCCAAAGTCTTACTACAGGGGACTATCTGTACAACTTTACATACACCGGAGACGGAGACATCACCTTAATCACAGACAACAATGGCAACACTATAAACATACGTCGAGATTCCACAGGCATGCCACTTTGGCTAGTAGTACCCGATGGTCAAGTGTACTGGATAACCATTGGCACCAACAGTGCGTTGAAGAGTATAACCGCACAAGGGAACGAGCTGGCTACAATGACGTACCACGGGAACTCTGGCCTCCTTGCCACCAAGAGCAATGAAAATGGATGGACTACATTTTATGAGTAAGTAGCATGTCACAGATAGTGAAGTCATGTATCTCATCCATTTCTGCTTAACTACCATGTCTTTTTTTTAAAATTGGAAATCAATAGTAGAAATAATTAAGTATTTTGATTTGAACTGTAGCAGAATTTAAATAGTCCTACAGATATGGTCTTACTGTGAAACCAGGCAAAACAATGCAAAAAAAAAGTTTTCTTTGGACTGTTGCTACTAATGTCAACAATGCAAGTTGTCTGGAGTGGTATCCCGGTGGTCAGGGGTTACTGCTCCTGGCGACTACAGGTGTCCATGCCTCCAGGCATGGGACTATCCTGTCCACAAACTCTGGATCCGATAGTTCGGAGTTCGCGGACACCAGACCCTGATACGGGCAGGACCTGCTCCCGGAATCTGGCCACCTGCATGCAACAGCATGGTGGTGAGGAGAAAACAGTGATCATGTGCAGAGGTGAAAGGCCCTCTGCCCTCCAGCTACCCCATTCCCTTCATCCTTCCTCCGACAGGAAAAGAAAAAAATTTGCCCCCACCACCGTTTACCACCTCACCTGCCCTCAGCAAGTGGTAAACGTGTGCTAATATGGGACCCCTTATATCACCTGCAAGGGAAAAATGCCGATTTGCACCCAGTATTCTTGGATGCACATGTTATTCCCCATTTCAGAGGGAAAATTTGCTCACAAGTGAACGTACAGGGGGATACCACCTGGAATAGTGCCATACTTGTTGAGACTTGGTGGAATCCACTAGTAGATTTACATAGTGCATTACAGGGCTGGAGTGCTTATGAAGGCGCTCAGGTTGTGAGGGGCTGTTCCTTGGCACGTGCTGTCAGGAAGCGTGATTCACTCCGCCACTATTTGCTGCTGGATAGACTTTGCCTCTGGACAGCAACATTCAATCGATCGTGTCTTTGCTGCTTCTGAATCCAACGGCGGGAACAATAATCTTAAAATGGCGACTACAGACTGGGGCATTATGGGCTTACACTTGACGTCGTTGTGAGTATTTTTGGTATTTTTTTATTATCTTAAAAAAAACACAAATAAGCCTACCAGTATCCACATTTACACTATCTTAATAGTCAAATACAGTATTATTATTGCTGTGTAATTCCTGCTGCATCACTTCTTTAGAGAACATAAACCATTTAAACCTTGGTTTGCTCTAACAACCCGCCCCAATGCCTTCCAACACACCTTTTCCACAATATTTATTCTGACGATGCATCCCTTGGGCATCACCATCTCGGGTATCACTTTTGTCCCAGTCAGCCCACCATCCTTAATATAAGCTTTTCATCAGACACAACAGAGGCCGACCCAGACCAGCATGAATTTTAAGCCTTCACGGTGACCTTCCATCCGAAGGGTCATTCAGTAATCTAATCATTTTAGTCCTGCAACTACTTTTTCATCGTGCAAAATTTGCACGATTTCTTCTGCAGTGGCCCATTTTAGCTCACTTATTTGCCATATATGTACTTTTGGCAGGTGAGGCAAAGGCAATGTACGACTATTCTCCTTTTCGCCAGTACTACTCTCTAAAACAGAAATTTCTGAGCCATCTATCCCCTTTTTTGTTGTTGTGGAGAACAACCAGAATATATTGTCGAACATTTGCTGTACCACTCGACCTGTACTGTGTGGAAGCTTGTCCAGCACATCTCTGCACCTTCCGGCACTTCCATGTAAGGTGTATAAAGTCAGTACCTTTCTCCCTATAGTGCAGACATCAGGAGGAGTGCTCGGGTAAATATTACTGGGTTTGGCAGGGGTTAGGTAAGTCGTATGTACATAATTGTATTGAATAAGTTTAAAACACTTCTTACCCGACACCTGTCCCAACCCCATGCACACTTCACCCCGGTATGCTTCAGTCTGAATGCCTGCCGTCATAGTGAGCTATCGCGACTCCTCCTATGGTCAATGCCCAAAAGAATATGTCTTTGGGGTTATGAAAGTGCTTCCCAGATTCCAGCCACTAGATGGTGGAATAAATAATTCACAGAATGCACAGCAATTTTCAAATTGTAAAACTATTGTTACAGGGAAGTAACCAGTTTTGTACACTATACTTGACACCAAACCAAATGCACCCGATTTAGTGTGTATTCTGCCATGTGGTCTTCTTCTTAAAATTGCAACATTAAGGTAAATGAGTCGAACCTTCGTCAGGATTCTTTTTGTTTAATATCTTCAATCAATTGGTGTCAATGGCACGGTTTATGTGCTCTATGCCAGCCCCATATGCAATAAGCTGCATTTAAATTCTCAGAAAAGGTCTTTCTATGGTTTTATTAATGCTGAATCAATAACCTCATCCAGTATTGAAGGCTTTTCAAACCGCATTAAGAAAAGAGTCCTTCTACAGAGTTACCCATACCTTTTCTAGAACATAACATTTGGCTCATTGTGGTTCCAACCAGACTCTAGTTCCTTGCCTCATTCGCATGTCACGTGTCCGGCATTTGTAGGTAGTTCCATGTCTGCAGCTGTGACCAGAGACCATTCATCTGAGATACATTTGGAAGTCATCCACACCACCAGACCTCCACAGAATTTGCCTCTTCATGAGACTGCCAGGATTCAACTTAAAAACGGGAGACTACTTCACCGCATACACATTGTATGCTTTATGTAGGTTGACCTCAGACTTCAGGTCCCTCATATGTGGCCACTTCTTCTCCACACTGGCAAGAGGTTCTCTCACAAGCTCTTACATTTCTTATGCGTCTTTTAACGATGGTTGATGGGCCTTGTTCCACCTTCTCATTCTTCTGCTAGACCAGCTTTCTCAACTGAGTGTCCTCTACATGCAAAGGTCACTCTCTTCTCTCCTCCCTTTTGTATCGCCATGGATTAGTTGTTAAGCCCTACACTATTTTAACGCAAAGGCACAGTGGTTATGACGGTGAAAATTGTTGCCACTTTTCAGTATCGAAAGTAGCAGAAAGAGGTACCGCGACTGGCCCAGTCTTGACTTTTGTAGACCAATCCTTGGTCTACAAATTCTGACACAATTTTTAAGCATTTTATTCTCTAGTCAGCACAAAATGAATCTTGGATTCTAAATAGTGAGAGTCAATAGGTATTGTCAAAAAATAAATAAACAGCATGTGGACGACAAGGTTTTTACCTCCTGCGGGGCATTAAGGGACCCCCCCTTCTTGCTTTTTTGTAGTTTTTGCCTGGGCCGTGGGGATTTACCAACTCTTCAAATGTGAACCATTTGTAGTTGACCTGTAATTACCGGTCTGGTCCTAGTACTCAATTATTTTCCATAAAAATACTGTGGTGTTGTGTAGACATGAGTGCCTAGTGAATCTCATTGCAATGCTTGGAAGTTAGGGAGTTGATGTAAATTATTGTATCAATTCGACTGCAAGACTCATATTCAACAGAAGTAAAAGCAAGAAAGAAACCCAAGGCTGCCCTTAATTACAGAGCTACTTAAATGCCATCAGACTCGTACCTGATCAAATATCGGTGAAAATGACCTTTTTTCATCTTTTCAAAACCGCTGTCAAATTATTTTAGAACTCTACTTGATATTCTCTGCAATGGTGTCTGGAAAGGTCTCAGAATATGTAATTAACCATTGTATGCGGTTCTACAATGAAATGTGACGCGCTCCCCAGAGACACTCTTAATCCCCATTTACAGCATTTGGCAAAAAGAGGCATTATTTTTGTCAGTTTTTCTCCATTATTTCTCAGGGATGCTCACTGAACTTTAAGCTGAAAGGATATCCATGCATACCCGCCCTGTCATTACAGCGCTGAGAAACCTAGAGCTTTAATATGCTTCTGTGAAGATTGCTTCCAAATCACAAAGGAGGACCAGTACACTGATGTGAAGTGAAAGAGTAATGCACTTTTATAGCATGCATTCTTAGTGTAGTCAAGTCCAGGTCCTTCTCTAGGTAAAGCAACTTTCAGTTCTGCTTGCTGCCCCCGTGGCTGTTCACAGTCTCCTATGCCGCAAGTTTAGAGTCCCCCAAAGGACGCCACTCTGTGCCCTCCACTCGCTATTACACGTGAGCCCTCTCGTCATGTACCTGCAGCCTGGACGCTGCTCCAGGTACCAAGTATTCTACTGACACTGTGTCCACCCACTTTCCTGGGCCACAGTACCAGCTATCGTTTAGGCCAAAAACGACAGTGCGCAGTAGCTTCAGCGATCACTTCCAAGGTTACCAGGATCAGATTGGAAACCATTTTGTGAGTAAGTGGAAGACCCCAAAATGCCGCCGCCACAATTTTTAAAGCTATCCCGAAGCCCTTTGCCAGTGTTTTTGTCGTACTGTTGTTTTCAGACGTGGATGTAATTTTCCCTCCCCCGCTCTCACGGTTCCCCTGCACTTCCTTACAAAATGGTTGAATAAACTGTGCTGGATTCTAGTTTTATTTTGTTCAGAAGAGGGTATGAATACTGATACTGCTCTTTTCCCATATTTTTTATAGACCTTCATGTAGAAATGTCCACTATGCCACTAGAATTTTAGGCATGGGGCGCTCATACAACATTGATATCTTGATTGCTGATGAGGTTATTTCCAGTGGTCCTTCCACACAATATAACCTTCTTCGACTTGGTGCAACGCCCATGTCCTAGTCCCAACTAGCGGAGTCCTTTCTCACACCATAGACCGCTCCAGATAGCATATTCCAGTAAAAGAAACAACCAGATACCTTCTAATGCATTATTGCTTGTTGATATCGTAGCGCATTATGGTTAGTTGGGAATTCTCACTCACTTGACCCTTGGAAAAAGCTAGCAATATATATGCTCCTCATTGCACAAATCATGAATAAGTTCACCAGACATGCTGCGTGACGCTGAAACCGCACCGGTGGGAGTGCCGCTACATGCTGTCATTTACAGTTAATCTCAATTTTTCAAGACAATAGCCGGTTTACTATAACCTTACTTGATATTGTCCCCAGTACGATTATGTAAAACTCTAATTATATCATTTCACACTTTCAGCGATGGCATTTTCAATTTTGACCCTAATGGAAAGAGTTATGATCCCACCCGCCTCATACATGTGTAAATTGCACAACTTACAGAGCACAGAACACCCACCAGGCCCTTCTCCAGGGCACTCAGTAAGAAATAGGGAGTTAGTGCATGGATTGAAAGATCTTGTGGTAAGCTTGCAAAATTAGCTTTAATTTGTGGTTTTGCTCAAGGTGCACTATAGAGGACATTTTGATTGGGGCTGAATGTGTAGGATTTGTATTTGCTTTGGAGGCGCATTTTGATTGGATTTGCGTTGGACATGCTAGACAAGGAGTCTAAATACTGTTGGATCATAGGAATTTGTTCACCATTTTTCAGTTGGGAGTGATGTGGTCAAATTCTATTCTTGCGCATGTCAGTCGTTTGCTCGTAGTAAAAGTCTATGTTCTCGTCATGGTCTAAAAAAGATTACCAAAAAACAGGGGTGCCAACTCCATGAAAGATTGCATAGAAACCCCAAAACAAACATTTTTATAGAACTAATATAAATGGATCCCTCTTACATATGCATTAGTTATTCTGAACATCTGGCATGCGTATAGCCCACCAAGACCACCCTTAGACTTCTGTGCTCAAGAAAGGTTGAAGGTGGACCCGGTCTCCTGTGCAAACAAACAAGGGAACTCTTAAGGCTTGATCTTCCTCAGTACCAGGAATTCATGTGCTCCTGAGTAAAGTTAAACTTGCACAACTGGAAAACGGAAGGGAAATAACCCTGACTTATTGGAATTATTTCCTATAACCAAATTATCTATCCATTAACAAATAGAACTGGTCGGGCAGGAACAAGGGGCACTGCAAGAAAAAATCTGTGCCTGTACGCAGGGGAAAGGCACTCTACACAACCTGCTTCCTCTAACTGGTTGGGGTATAACTTATAGAGTGCACCCCAGATATAAGATCTCCCATCGAGCCGTTCCCTCTCACCGACTCCAACCAGGGCTACATATATGTAAATGCTCCTAGGTGGCTGGCCGCCTATATAACCATAGAGATTTGTCATGTGGCTGTCTGGCATATATAACCATAGAGTTGTCTGGTGGCTGTCTGGCACATATAACCACAGAGAGCTGTCCAGTGGCTGTCTGGCATATATAACCATAGAGAGTTGTCCAGTGGCTGTGTGGCAACCATAGAGAGTTGTCCAGTGGCTGTCTGGCACATATAACCACAGAGAGTTGTCCAGTGGCTGTCTGGCATATGTAACCATAGAGAGTTGTCAGTTGGGTGTTTGGCTTTGTTTAGAATAATACAGACGGCGCCACCATGTATAGGAATGTCAAAGCAATTTTGAGGTGTTAAGAAATAAGTGCTGGTGACAAGTCCCGGCAAACACCACCACAAATTAAGCACTAGGCAAAATGGCATGTGATGCCATTTTCAGTGAAGTCTGTATGTTTTTGTTTTAAACTGTGGAAAACCTACCTCTCTTGGGTCACTAAATGCTGGCAAGTATGTCGGTGAGCTGTAAGTATGTACTTGATGGCTCGTAGGCTCCAAAGGCCAAATGTAGTTATTGTTTAACCTCCATAATGCGCATTTCTTCTACTTTTTAAGAGAAACTGGTATTATTTCTTCTAGGAGTCTGAGGCATGCTTGCTTTCCTCCTGGAACTTCCCACGTCTATGTACATCTTAAATGTTCTGTCTATCTCAAATCGATCTCAGTCTGTACCCCATGCTGTTCGCCTGGAGCCACGAACAGGCAGGCGAGGGATATCTTTTCTGATCCTAATCCCTCACTTGACCTTACTTCTCCAAGTGATCCATTAAAGGAGGGAAACATCTTTTGGGAATGGAAACAGGCTTTCGCCATCTGTGCTGCCCTCCCAAGAGTAATGAATTAATAATCAGAGGCCGACATCAGAAATGAACAATTTTCAAGGTGCAGCGCAAATGTGCTGAGTAAATGGTAAGAGGCAGCAGCCACTTAGCACTTCATAATCGCCTTTAAAACAAGCATTAGTAAAGGCAATAGGTCTGGCCTTGACAAGCTGGTGTGATATTGTTTAATTTTCACTGCAGGCGCACTCTACTAAAATAAAAAGGGTGTGGGGGGAGAGTATGCCACCCGCTAAATGTGGCAGCCATATGCTTGCATCAAAAATGTAAAAATTAAAACTAAACTAACCATTGCAAATAATTTGAATAGAATAGTTCTGACGTATTAGACTAGAAATGGTATTTAAACCCTTTTTAGTTTTAATGCATATGACAGGAAAATATGATTATTAGTGGTGCAAAAAAAGGTTATGTTGGCTTTGAATTACTGTAATCACATAGTTTAAACAGACAAAAAAAGGGAAAAAAAGAATAGAAACAAAAAAAAATTGCAAAGTAAAGCACCAGCCCACAAGTGAAGCACCAGCCCACAAGCCCAGGCACTGTTGTGCACTTCTGTTTAGTTGGATGTACATGTGTGATCAGGAAAAATGCCAAAACACTCCCAGAGCATGTAAGTCAGTGGCAGATGTGGTCTTCCCCACTGCCCCATACTGTATGCTGTGGTGAGGGGGAAGCAAAATGTCACTCATAGTTGGGCACACAGTGGATGAGGAAGGCTGACCCACAAGCCCTTTTATGTATGTTTTTGTATGTATGTATTTTGTGGGAGAGGTGTGGCGCAGTGGCCAGAGCTACTGACTCCGGAGCGTGGGGCTCACGGTTCGATCTCCGGCGGCAGCTCAGCTTTGCACCATGTGACTGTGGGTAGTAGCTCACTTAATCTCCCCGACGGCCCCCAGCGCCTTGAAACCATCAAGAGGGTGATATGTTCATGCTTAAAAAATATAAATTATTGTAGGTGTTTTTATTTGTTCCCTTAATTTATTACACAAGGCTAGCAAAAGCTGTCTCTTCTATGCCAGATCTGAAAAGGCACAGTGTGAGAGGGGGTGATATGTTCCCATGTTAAGTTTCCGTTAAAAAACAAGGAGGGGCACAAAGATTGAAAATTTAAAGAGCCTGTGATTTTCATGTTCTTCATATGCATGCAGTGTCACAGCAAACACAAATTAACCCTTTTCATATCCATCACAAACCATGGAGTATACAAGTAGAGATGGAATAAAAATCAGATATGGGCAGACAGATGAGATGTACTTTAATAGTGTATAGTTCACATGTGTATCCCATAATGCTACTTAGTGTGACTGTTTCATGGACCATAAAGTGTGGGGGTGCAACATGCTTAAGTGTGGTGTCACCGTGCTTCGTCATCAAGACACCATGTTTGCAGTCTTAAGCTTTCATTGACCACCCCATGCATTCTGGGAGATAAAGCCCTAATTTGCTACATCCTTTATGCTGCCACTTGACGTCTTAGGACACACAATGATGATCAGTGGCAGCTAAGGCGGAGGAGCGTGCCCCACAAGAAAAATTAAAAAACGCCAGGTTATTATCATTTATTTTTTCCCTAGCGGATCTCCAGAAGCGGGACAGGGCTGGGCTGCGTTGCTCAAAAAGCCGGCAGTTTTGAGCCAGCCAAACAGTCATGCACACTGTGCCATATTCCTCACCAGGCTGCAATGCACAAACTGGTGAGGAACATGCCCAGGCCCCCAGTTCCAATCTGAGTGCCGATCCATGGTGCTCAGACCAATCACGACGCTGCTATAAGCAGGATTGTGATTGGCTAGAGGGCTTTTGAATCCTGGGTGCTTCCTGTTCCTACAGTCCTGAAAAAAGAACAGAGAAGAGGCGGCCGCCAGCAAGGTAAGTTTATTTATTTTTATTTTCTCAGCTGTTCTATTTTAATCCTCCCCCCACGCCCGCCTCTCCATTGAAGCGCAGTAGCAGCCGCTACAGATGATGATATCCGCTGAGTACTTCTTCTGTTCACCCAATGTTGGCCTTTCTTGCTTTGCACTTAACCATATTTGTATGAACATTGTTGCCTGTCTTTTACACATTTTTTATTCTGATTTTCAGGTATGACAGCTTTGGCCGCCTGACCAACGTTACCTTCCCCACAGGCCAAGTCAACAGCTTCCGCGGCGATACTGACAGCTCGGTGCACGTCCAAGTAGAAACATCCAGCAAGGAGGATGTTACCATAACGACCAATCTGTCCGCTTCGGGTGCTTTCTACACGCTGTTGCAAGGTAAGCCTGCTTTGTACGCAGCGTCCTGTCTTTGAGGGTTGTAGCGATGTGCAGATGATCGCGCAACACGACCAACATCTCGCGATCATCCTGGAAATGCGAACAAATAATATCCCAACAGAATTCCCTGCACACCGATGCACAATGACAGCAGAACTCAAGCTGAGAGATGCTAGCCGAGGGCTAGCCCTGCTGCACAAGGCCTTTGCAACTTCTTTCCTAGTCTGATTTCCTCAGTTTTATAAAATCTTTTGCCTTTTGAAGTTAGTTATTGTCACTAGTCCTTTGCAGTTTTTAAGCAATAGTAAATGTTTTTGAGTAATAATTCATTGTCGCTTGCTTAAATAATCTTTTGATGGCAGTATTGAGTGCTTATACTTCCTTGAGCTAAACAAGCCTCCAGACAGTATTTTTTAAATACTCTATTATTTTCAATTGAGTACTTTACACATAATCGAGTGTATAAATGTGACAGGGGTTTCAAAATAACCAAATATTGCATGACAAATGTACAACTATTATCCCAATATGTATGTTATTCCTGCATATATTCTCTTGCCAACATTCCAAGTGGGAAAAAACACAGTAACATAAATAGTATGTTAGGATGGGTTCCAAAAGAGAGGCATGGAAAGAAAGGAGCGAAGGGAAAGCATCATGCAGCTCCCAAATACAAACCACCAAAGCACATAAAGCTATTCAAAGCTGAGAGATTATCTTATATTAGGTTACTCTGTGTTATTTTGTGCTATTTATGCAGTGCCTTTCTGTGGCGCCATAGTGCTATTGGGATTTGGGTACCCGCTTTAGGATGCCTGTTGACTAAAGTCAAAGTGATCTATCTACACGGCACTTTGCTGTGTGTTGTGTTATTTAGAGGTGAGTAATGGCTGTAATAGTGCCCTTGATTACAACAACAATTGGAATTAAGTTATATTACAATTCCCAATGCTTTTTACACGCTCCCTGCTTTTTCATTATCGATTTAGAATGGCTGGGCAGACGTACCCTGCAGGTAGGGAAAGAAAGTTGCAGAACTTTTCACTTATTCAGTCTCTACCCGCAGCACTGCTCAGTGACTTTCTGTGCCAGTTAGTCGGAGGTAGCCCTGTTTTGAGAAAAAGACTCCTTAGGAACTTTTGACAGAAACCCTAAGCACTGTGGTGTACCCTCTGATGACAGTGACAACATTGTCACCTTTGCTCTTTAATTTTTATTGTCAGTAGTTCTTTCTTTTCCCTTTTTATGGTTTCATTAAAGGCCAAGCCCACGTAAAATCTGACAATTGTGATGAGCCAGGCCTTGTTCTCATATCATTTTAAGTTTAATAGCCAGATAGATATGGAAGCCAAGAGTCTTCCTATAAGTGTAAAACGGCTCAGTGATTAAGCTAAAAGTCTGAACGTCAATCAAAGCACCTCTCCCTATACATAGAAACACAGTGAGCGCAGACTACCTGTGGAAGTCCATCACCTCTGCTGTTTCCCATTGCTCTCTAGTAAACACTTTTAAACTTGCTCTGTCTCAAATAGTTTAAGGCATGTCAAACTAATTGTATGGGGCCAATAGTATTGCACCAAAGTTCTCACCACATACGCAGTAAGCCTTCTGTGTCACCGCATTTACACAGTTTGGTGTTACTGTTTCGGTTGCCAGCTCTCTCCATCAGTGTCCCAGATGCCATGTGTTGCTGGTTGAGGGATTAAGACCTCAGCGGGAGAGGTGTGGTGCAGTGGCCAGAGTGGCTGACTCCGGAGCACAGGGCTCACTGTTAAATCACCGGCAGTTCAGCTCCGCATCACGTGACTCTGGGCAATAGCTCACTTAATCTACTCGACAGCCCTCAGCGCCTGAATTCCCTCAGGGGTGATAAGTAGGCGCTTTACAAATCTCGAATTATTTTTACTGGAAAGACTCTTCTCCCACACTATCGCAACTGCAGGCCGCAGACACTGACATAAAATGCCAAGCGTCTCCAACATGGGTTGGCTGAAAAGATCATAGGATTAGTAGATTAGGGCAAATGATTAAGCCACTTTTAGAAAAGCCAATATTCTCTGTGTTTTTGGTACCATTAATAAAGTTTTGAGAAAAGACAAAAGCAAGTCCAGGTTGCAGAATGTCAGTGTCATCACCTGCCCAGATGTTGCTTTCCATATGATACAAAGTGCACCACTGGAGTACATAGATTTCATGTAACTGGGAGCTAGTTCTATGTAGTACTTTCCAGCAGGAAAGGTGTATCCACGCCCTTGTCTACAGTGCTCCAAGGAGACATAACAGACAGGGGATCATAGAGTGTAATTACTTAAGGACAAGAATTGGAGCAAAGGAAGACTAGCTGTGTCCATGCCAATAGCGTGAACGCACTGCGCGCAAGCTTTTCATTGTCTTGTACTGTTGTGCGCGTATCCCTCATGAACGCTGCCGGCATTGCACTGGTAGATCCTACTTCACTGCGTGGTAGGATTGGCTCTATCTACTTCCAGGCTCATGTGGAAGTTCCTTGGGTAGCTCGTAAGAAGAGCTTCCACAGCTCTTCCATTCGGCTCCAGACTTGTCTGGTGCTGGAAAAATTGTCAGTAATTTTATTGATGGTCTTTCTAGGGAGCTGGTGAGCCCGGTGTAGCACGCGGGGAGCCAGATCATTTACAACTGAGATGGAGATTCACTAGAGGTACTTGTGAGGTTTAGGGCTGTTAATTTCCCGCTTGTGCCTAAAGAAAGGTGTCAACTTAGATTATTCTCTCTGGGATCATTTTAGTTGAAAGAAAATAGCATTAGTAGAAATTTGAAGTTTGGAGTCGAATTTTTTATCAGAGCAAGATGTTTTAGAAACCATAAGTTTGGTTCTGTGACACTCGCATGGACCAGCTCACCATGCACCTGCACGGAGTATGACCTCATGCTAAGCAATTTACCTGAACCTCTGCATTCCCTACAAATTTGCTCATCGTCTTCAGGCGTGCGTCTGCTGTCATGGATTCAAGACCTTGTAGTCCTCCTTTCATTGAAGGTGTCCTTGGTTGTACTGAGTTATCTTCTGTGTTGCAGTGTTGAGGAACCACACAAGCCTGATTTTCCTTAACATACCCACCATCTTGGAGGAAAGAACCTATACATTAAGCCCACACACTCTGACTCCTACATGGGCACTGCAAACTCTTTCGAATCATTACTACGAGTGCGTTTGCTCACCATACTCTAGGTCAATCAAATAAGCTCTGCATTTTCCTGGTAAATGCAACACTTCTTTATATACTTTTCAATTGACAATCACTTAAATTACACAACAGAGCACATCAAATCTTCCTAGGTTAGATGATAGTGGCAGATGAAAATGACATAAGACTAGTCTATTATACTCCTGCACGTCACCTCCCTTATGTTATGCACTTACTTGGTGTTCAAGTGGAAAGTTGGAATGTATTTTACACTAAACCAATTCTGGATGCCTTCCAATGTTATTTTCTGTTAATCTCCAAAGACTGTTTTAATGCGACTTGTCTTCTGATGATAGACGCACAGAAGATAATGCCAGGATAAGCCGTAGGTTGACGCAGGCTGTGTTTGAAATTACTCTAGGTCGGTCTGACCTCGTAAACGGATGACAAACTTGCCGCTGAGCACGAATTAGCTCATCCCGCAATCCAGAATCCAATTTCCACAGTCCAATTCCAGTGAAATGATTTCGCCTACACTTTGTTGTAGTAATTATACCAATTTGTCACATATGGTATTTATTCATTATAATTATTCACACGCTTCGTTCTAATATGTATTTTGTTGCAACATTTTTTTATAACATTTGCCCTCTTCTCAGATGAAAAGTTGTCACTTGCACCTTCTAATGGAATTCGGTGCATGATAAAATGGTAATTTCTCTTAGAGATTAAGAAAATTGCTTGTTTTAATAGAAAACACAAAAAATCAAGCAGTGTGCCTCCGACGGCGTAGATTCTGATTCGCTGAGAGCCCAAGTCTTGACAGTACACCTTTACGTTGTACCACAGAGGCGCATCGAAGCTTGCGTATCACACCTCTCTGCAGTCCGCCTAAAGACGGGTGAAATTTACTGCATACAGTGTTAAGAGGTAGAAAGTGTTGGTAATAGTCTTATTATTCTGAGTTGAATGCAGTCCTAATGGTAGAGATGACATGCTCATAGGTTTGCAAATACTGGACGTGTGGCAAATCTAAACAAATGTGTGTAACTTTAAGTATTGACAACAAGCAAATATGTGAAATGAATTGAAGGAACTGTGCAATACAGTCCAGATTAGGTCCCTCTCACAGGTCTACCACAAACCAACGTGGAGGAGTAAAGAAAAATTAACAAGAAATGTCATTACTACATTAAAATATGATATCCTTACACATGCAAGAATGCTTTTTCAATGACATTGGACAGTAATCGACAATAAAGGCCCCCTGCCTCAACATTTGGATCTCCTTTTCTCACTACTGTCACTCTATGGCAGTTAAAATGGGAGCAGCACACACTGGTGTGTCCATTGCTTGCTCCAGCTGTTATCCAGGGGCCATTTTAGGTTGAGGTTATAAAAGACCTATTGTGGGCATACCTGTTTACAGGGGCTTACAGCCCTCCCATAGCTCATCATTTGTTGGCGTTATTGCTTCTTATTCAATGGCTTTTCTTGTCCCAGCTTGTTCATGTTGTGTTTTTCTCCCCTGGAGCATATCCCCTTTACCATCTCTCTGATCGCCTGGCTTTTGTTTTTCCACTACTCCCTTTTAGGGAACCACATCTTTCATGTTAACGTAGCATTGATTGAGAGTGCATGTGTTTTCCAGCTCTCACCCTTTTGTGCATCTGCTCTCTGAAATACCCAGCCACCAGGTTTCTGCCTCCCTCATGGGCTGCAGCCTCTATCAGTGTGCTTCTTTCCCTCGCCAAATTCCCACCTGCTTCATGCTCGTTTGTCCCTTGTGTGTTTCTCCCCTGCCCATAGTGTTGCATCTCCCTCGCCTGCTGCTTTTCCCCTCCCTCCTATCACTGTTGTTTCCCACCGAACCCCTTCACATTGCTTCCCACCGCCGCTTGCTACCCATTGCTTACTCACCGCCACCATCTATTGACCCTTTTTTTAAGTCTTTATTTGGGCGGGGGAAAGCCAGGCAGTAAATTGCTATAGGCCTTTAAAAAAGCTCCTTGTCCTACTTAAATTTCATATTTTGAAAATTTTGCAATCGAACTCGATTTGGTAAATAAAAAATGACCCTGATACATTGGAGCTTAGAGGGAAGAACATAGGACCCAGGTTGCCCTCCACTCACAGTATACTCAACAAAAAAGTGCACATGAATGTAATTAGGTATTATCACCTTTTGAGTTGTTCATTATCATTTTCCTTTTACATCATTCTTTGCAATTCTTTTCATTTATGGTTGGAAGGAGCCAATGATGATAAGAGGAACAGACTGACGAGTACCAGTCAGTAGTTCCCTGGTGGTTGCTCCCGTGAGGTTCCTTCCTTCCTCACACACATTTTTTCTACACTTAGTAGATTGCCTGAATGACAGTCAAGCAGGCACATATAGACACATAGTGGGTTTTAGAAGATATGAAGAAGGCACACTCTGTCGATAGAAAGAATATCACTTGCAAAGGACGCCTGGAACTTGCTGCTGCCCACTGACCCCTTGAAGGACCTTTTCTGCCACAGCTCGCGGAACCCGCTCCGCGGGTCCCGCGTCGTAGGAGTGAGCTTGCCGAGGCTGCTGCTGTTGCTGGGCGGTGAGTGTGCGACAGGGCTGCGAGCAGCAACCCGGACTCGGTTTCCCAGGAGTCCCGGGTTGCGCAGGCCGATTCCAGCTGGCCCGCTCTCCCTGACCGCCCCGCCCAGCCCCACCCGCCTCAAATAGCGCGGGGAATTTCAATTACCTTGGGACTTGCAAAGGACGCCTGGAACTTGCTGCTGCCCACTGACCCCTTGAAGGACCTTTTCTGCCACAGCTCGCGGAACCCGCTCCGCGGGTCCCGCGTCGTAGGAGTGAGCTTGCCGAGGCTGCTGCTGTTGCTGGGCGGTGAGTGTGCGACAGGGCTGCGAGCAGCAACCCGGACTCGGTTTCCCAGGAGTCCCGGGTTGCGCAAGCCGATTCCAGCTGGCCCGCTCTCCCTGACCGCCCCGCCCAGCCCCACCCGCCTCAAATAGCGCGGGGAATTTCAATTACCTTGGGACTTGCAAAGGACGCCTGGAACTTGCTGCTGCCCACTGACCCCTTGAAGGACCTTTTCTGCCACAGCTCGCGGAACCCGCTCCGCGGGTCCCGCGTCGTAGGAGTGAGCTTGCCGAGGCTGCTGCTGTTGCTGGGCGGTGAGTGTGCGACAGGGCTGCGAGCAGCAACCCGGACTCGGTTTCCCAGGAGTCCCGGGTTGCGCAGGCCGATTCCAGCTGGCCCGCTCTCCCTGACCGCCCCGCCCAGCCCCACCCGCCTCAAATAGCGCGGGGAATTTCAATTACCTTGGGACTTGCAAAGGACGCCTGGAACTTGCTGCTGCCCACTGACCCCTTGAAGGACCTTTTCTGCCACAGCTCGCGGAACCCGCTCCGCGGGTCCCGCGTCGTAGGAGTGAGCTTGCCGAGGCTGCTGCTGTTGCTGGGCGGTGAGTGTGCGACAGGGCTGCGAGCAGCAACCCGGACTCGGTTTCCCAGGAGTCCCGGGTTGCGCAGGCCGATTCCAGCTGGCCCGCTCTCCCTGACCGCCCCGCCCAGCCCCACCCCGCCTCTCCACACCCACTTCCGCCAGTATAATTTCGACTGCACATTTAGTAGCGCGGGAGGGTGCCGGGAGAAGCCCGGGACAAGGGCGGGACCGTCCAAGGCCGTCATAGGCCGGAGTAGGCTGGGCTGGGCCTACTCTCTTGGTTTTCCAGATTGTGCAGGTAACTCCTGGAGCTATCAATTCGTTATATCCGCTCTGTGAGTCACAACTGATCCTTCCTGAGCAAAATCATGCCTTCCCCGGCAAGGGAGAGTACCCCTTTGAAGCCGGGAGGAGTGAAAATCGGGACTCTTGAAAATTATTTCTCACGGGCAGTGGGGGAGGCTGACAAGGAGGGAAATCTGTCCCGGCTAAGGGCAGAACGGAGACGATCAGTGGACAACCTGAAAAATACCCCCCTTGGAGAACAATCCATTACATCTAGGGAGGAGATATCACGAATTGAGGATGTCCCACTCCTGTTAAGGGAGCGTACTAACACCTCACCAGTTGAAATCATGAGTACAGCTCCAGCCATTAGCCCCAGTTCTGCTAGGGGGACTATTGATTTAATTTCACAACCGCCCCCAGCTCATAAGGATAGGAATACCAAACCGAAAGCAGCCACTACACAAGTAATTTTGGGACCCCCTCCAAAAAAGCGTAGGAGGAGGGCAAAGGGAGCACAGGGAAGCAGTAAACCTAAGAACTCACATTTGGACTTTGGCAAATCCCTAAAACCCCCTGTACCAATAGTAAAACTACCGGTAGAGCCATACCCCAAACCTAACGTTCAGGAAGACACAGTTCCTGCCTTGATCAAAGATACAGGAACTAGTAGTGTTAATGTCCCCCTCTCTGTTGTGCCGCTGGGAAACCTGGAATTTCTGTTAAGGTCGCTGCTACTTCCGATCAGCGAAAGCATAAAAAAGATTGAGATCAGACTAACCATATTGGAGGCTACATTGGGAAGTCTGAAAACTCACGCTGGTCGACAGGGAAGTGATCCAGAATCTATTACCACCTCTGTTGTCCCGCAAGGGTCGGGACACAGGGTAGCAAACCCAGCCCCCCCACAAGCTGTAAATGGGGTAGTCCCTCAACAACCCTTAAACCCAAAACCTGCAATTACCAAACCACTTTACGCCAACACACTTAACCCTTCTCTTGCCCCAGCACCTCTGGTACACCCGGTAGATAATATTATCCCGGACAACCAAAAGAAGCCCCCCGCAAGACCTCGTCGTCCCAACTTACCACCTGAGACTAACGACTTTACTGTGGTCATGGCGGGGGTCCCGCAACTTGACGAAGGCGAAGTTGAGGATTTTTGTGCCCTAAAAACCAGGGTAATCAAGTGGTTAAACAGAAATAGACCCCTCCCGAGACATCTTAATAACGAAATTATAATGGTAAGAAGGGTCCCATGGGTGGGGAGAACTCAGAAATCCATCCCCGGGGATTGCTTATTGGTGAGTTTTAGGGACAAGGGTACGGTGTCGCATATATGTCAAGGGGAAAATATATCAAGGGAATCTACCATCCAAACCCTCCGTGTGTCTTTCTTCTTTCCCATCGCCCCAGGCCTACTCCACCCACTCCCAAATTATGACAGATGGGAGAGGGCTGGAAAAAGGGGGAGACACCAGGCCTTTCACCCTAGGCCATTATTTGGCAGACCAGTACCACCTCTCCCTACTTATAACCGGTTCAATTGTCTGAACGGCTTAGAGGGGGTGGATTGACAAATAGGGAAGGCCCCCAAGGAGAACACAGAAAAGGGCGCTCAAGTAGAAATATCGGAGGAGCAAAGACACAGGGCTATGCAAACTCACACAATTGGGGCGGAGGAACCAATGCTTTTGGAAAACAAGGGTATGGCTGTAGATAGTTTAGCAGGAGGAGGCGGGGGGCGATGCAAGGGGTGTTGCAGGAGATAGGAGCAAGGAGCCAGGGGGGTGTAGCATTAGGTGGTGAGGATGTGAGGATCATTTCCTGGAATGTAGCGGGCTTAGCAGGTGTATTTAACAACAAGGAGTGGGTTGATTTTATCAGGAAATTTAATGTTATATGCTTACAGGAGACATGGGCTGTGGTGAATAATTACCATCTCCAGGGCTATAAGTGTTTTTTTGTTCCCGCCCGAAAACCTAGCTCAGGGAGAGCAATGGGTGGTTTAGCTGTCTATGTAGATTTATCCCTCCCAGGTACCTGGTCGTCCCCAGACTGGAATCTACATGGTATACAGGTAGTTCGGTTTTCTGGAAAGGGGTTAAAATTGTCAGTTTTTAATTTTTATAACAGTGAGACACTAAATACCCATTCCCCGCTATTAGCTGAACTTGACCATAGGCTGGGTCAAGAAATTATATCCCAGAATAAAGGGCCGTCCCATGGGCTGCTTCTGGCAGGAGACTTTAACTGTCACCTCTGTCCGGCACTGATTAAGGTAAATACAGATTGGGCACAATGCCCAATTGAGAAGGGGCCGCATTTTTCACACACGCCGACTGGGGTGGCTCTTGGGTTGCTTCGGCTTAAGTACGACCTAGAGCACACAATTAACATGATAGACCCACAGTCGGATGGCACACTCCCACCAACTTTTAAGGGCAGGGGCTGTGCATCTATTATAGATTACATCTTGGTCTCGAGATCCTTGATCAACAAAATAATCAGTGTAGGGATAGAGTGGAGCAGTTTTAGTGACCATAACCCGCTCATTTTAACGCTCTTTTACAAGGCGGGCACTGGAATTAAATCTCATTGTTTAATCGAGGAGAGGGCCACTGACCAAGGCAGGAGATTGAAATGGTCTAAAATTGATGGGGCACAGTTTTATAAAACTCTGGGCGACAAGGGCCTAGTGGCCATTAATGATTGTTTAGATCTAGAAATACAGGGTCCAAGGGTCTTGGAAGCATTTGATCATATTGCCAATTTAATTGATGAATTATTAAGGTCTAGTGCGCCCACACGTAACCAGGTAAATCCCCGTTGGTTTGACAGAGATTGCTCTAAGGCACTGAGGGAACTGAAATGCTCCCTCAAGACGAAACCACGGGATCCACAGATTATTAGGGTCAGTAGAGAAAAGTATAAAAAAGAGACCAAACGGAGGAAACTTGCCCTACAGGCAGAAGCATGGGCAGATTTAAGAGAAGCTGGGGAAAGAAAAGATCTAGCGGGGTTCTGGAGAATCATTAATAAACCGACCTTTTTAGAAAATGATTCTCCGGAGATAGGGGCTAATATTCTTCCGGAGCAATGGGTTACCCACTTTAGGGGTTTATATAACTATGAGTCTGGCACCCATGTGGAGCCACCGGTATCCCCAAGACAGGTCCCACCGGTTGCATTCTCTCTAAAGGAGATCATGTCAGGGATGGAGGGTTTAACTAAAAATAAAGCCCCGGGCCCGGATGGAATTCCTCCCGACCTGTTCCTTAGCAATATAGATTTATGGGCTCCTTTGATGACCAGGGTTTTAAATACTGCTATTATCTGTGGGCTTCCATCATCCTGGTCTAAGGCGATCATTGTGCCAATTTTTAAAAAGGGCAATAGGGATGACCCTAAGTGTTATCGGCCCATCTCCCTGATTGACGTATCGGCCAAACTTTTGGGAAGGGCAATCCTGAATAGATTGACCGAATGGACCGAAGAAAACAACATCTTCTCGGATACCCAGTATGGGTTTAGGACAGGGAGGTCCACTAGTGACCAGTGCCTGAACCTGTATATGCTGACTGCCAAGTATACCTTGGCCAGCGATGAACCCATCTATATGGGATTCATGGATTTGGCAGCAGCATTCGATCACGTCAACAGAGGAAAGTTGTGGGATATGATGTCAGGTATGGGGATAGAGAGTGGCCTAATCACCATATTGAGGGAACTGCATAGTGACACCACGGCCAGGGTCAGATTTAATAGGGAGGGAGGACTGTCTGACTCCTTTCCGTGTAGGAGTGGAGTCAGACAAGGCTGTATACTTGCCCCTTTTTTGTTCTCCCTTTACATTAATAACCTGGAGCAGTTCCTTCTGGGTTTAAAGGCAGATTGTCCAAGGGTTGGGCCACGGTATATCCCCGTCCTGCTTTACGCAGATGATGCGGTTTTACTGGCAAGAACACCTCGAAGCCTACAAACCCTGATAGAGGGGTTTGCGGAGTTTATGAGTAATCTGGATCTATCTGTCAACCTAGGCAAATCATATGTGCTCCTGGCCGGCAAAAAACCTTCCTCCAAATTTGCCTACACAATAGGTTCCCACAGTTTGGAGCAGGTTAAGACGTTCTCCTACCTCGGGGTAACCTTCGACGGTGCCCTGCAATTTACCCCCTTGGTAGCGGAACGTTGTACTAAAATGATTGCCTCCAATGGGGCGATAGCTGGATATGGCAGGAGGGTGGGCAGATGGAGTCCGGAACAGGTGATGAATTTGTACGGCTCCATAACATGCTCCAAAGTAATTTATGGGGCAGAAGTTTGGGGGTTCGTGAACACAACTAGAATCCAACAGGAAGAAAATAGGTATTTGAAAACAATCCTGAGGGCGCCACCCAGCACTGCTGGTCTTATAGCCCACAGGGAGCTAGGGAGGCCATATTTGGAAGATTTGTTAAAACTTAGGCCAATAGTGGCCTGGTTAAAAATATGGATAAACCCAGATGCGCATTTAAGCTGAGAAATTCTATTGGACTGCCTAGGTAGGACCCATTCTATGCGCATCCCCTGGCTCAAATACGTGAAAAATACCCTGGAGGATCTAGGGTTGGGGAATCTTTTCACGAACCCAGCTACTATTTCAGCACAGCACAAGAAGCAAGTAAGGGAACTATTTCTGGAACGAGAAACCCAATGTCGAGCTGGTGCTGAAGGAGTGAAAAAAACTGTAAGGGCCCACAGTTTGGTAAAGAGCGTGGAGGGCATGGAGCCTTACTTATTTCTTCTACATAATGCACAGGACAGATTTTATATGTGCCGTCTCAGACTGAATCTGCTCCCCTTCATGTTGGCTATACCTGCCGGGTTTACTTCATCTATCGAGCAGAAGGGCCCCTGCGGCTGCGACAATCGGTCTCCGCAGGATTCCCTTCATTTTGTCTTGCTTTGTCCCTATTTTTCCATGCCTAGGCGTAGATTCCTTGTAAACATCTTAAAAAAGGCCCAACTGGAACACGCCAGGGATGCCTTAGTATTTCTGTTAAAAGCCTCTGACCCTTTAACTTTGTGTAGTATCTTGAACTTTATCAAAGTCGCAATCCGTTTAAGAAAGACGAGGGGAGAGGAATGAAATATTGTGATCTGTATTTTTATGGCCCTTATGTCGGCATTCTTTTTTAGCGTATCAATTATGTACAAGGATCCTAATTAGTATTTAATAATTTTTTATTGATTATCTGTGTATATATAAATGTGCTTGTATGGTGTTTTCTAATCACCGAATAAAGATTCTTGAATTGAATTGAATTGAATATCACTGTTAGATTTAAGTAAATCCACACAAGTGATCAAGACAGTTGATGATAAAAATGGCCTATAATGATCAGGACCAAATAAAAAATGGCCCCTGCATCAATTTGTAAGCACGCATGCTTGGTGATAGATGCGTGCACCTACAGAATTAGGTGGCTAGTCATGTCATTGCGCTTATTAAAAAAACATTTGGCCATGCTGCACAGCACCTTGTCAATGCTGTACAGCATCATCAAAGGGCATTGTTAAAGCCAATAGGTTCACTGGTGAAAACTATATGCTTTCTCAGTGCTTATTTCCATTTGTTGAAGCTTCATTCCAGCATGTACTGGTGTACATCGCCACAGCTACATCACCTCCCACCTGAGAAACCTGCACTGGCTCCCCGTCAACAAGAGGATATCCTTCAAGCTCCTCATCCATGCACACAAGGCACTCCACGAGACCGGCCCAGCCTACCTCAACAGACGACTTTCCTTTACATCCCTAACCGCCAGCTCCGCTCCGCCCACCTCGCTCTCGCCACTGTCCCGCGCATCCGAAGAACAACCACTGGCGGGAGATCCTTCTCCCACCTCGCCACAAAGACCTCCCACTGAGCCTACGACAGACCCAAGACCTGCTGACCTTCAGGAGACTTCTCAAGACCTGGCTGTTCGATCAGTAGACGCCCCCCTCTCCTCCACCAGTGCCTTGAGACCCTCACGGGTATGTAGCGTGCTCTACAAATGGTTGATTGATTGATTGATTGATAGTGTGGCAGGGATGCTCTTCTCCCCTTTTGGCTCCCTGTGTTGGCACGATATTTCCCTCTTCTCATTGGTGGCTCTCATTTTCAAAGAATAACAGTTCAAGCCGGAGATGCACATGCTCACTCCTGCGCGCTCTGTCATTCTTTGGTGTCAAGTGCTACTCTAAACCTGCTATTGGGCTCGACTCACTCCAGCACAGGCATGTTCTTATAGGATTGGTCACTTAATGAGCATGCCCTATTGTGAAGAAGATAAATACCCTTCACCTAGTTAGTGGCCCTAACATTCTCCTCAGGACTCTTATCTAGGATAAAACTCTGATTTGCAGTTTGAAGCTTTTTGGGATGCCATCTAGTGGGTGGGTCCGCAACTCTTTGCTTGTATATTGGTCCCTTTTCTCTTTCCTCTTTTTGTTTTGTTGGGCATCAACTGTCCCCACCATTTGGAGCGTAGTCCAGCTTCTACTGACGTCCGACACCCCCTCACCGGAAGCCCTCATGCGTGGTCACCATCTTCAGGTTCTATTTTTCTGCTGCGAAGTTTGCATGCATCGCTGAAGACTCTACAGTAGTCGAAAAGAAGAAGTATATACCAAACGTTTGTCGCAAGCAATGTCAAGTTCTGGAGGGAAAACATTTATAATGCAATCAAAAAGAAGTCTTTATAGAAAACCAAGCCGAGGTTTTGTTTTCTGTGGAGAAGTAAGGAAAGTACGAGCATAACCGTCAACATCCCTCTGTAGAGGAAGCGAGCTGAAACCACTCACCATGCAGCAACCAGACATGCACATACACAAAGACAGAGTGGTCATGAGGACCAACTCACACTTCCAACCAAAGATGATATCCCACTTCCACAAAAACCATACAACCCACATACCAAGTTTTTTCCAATAGCCAAAGACTCAGCCAGAAAGAGCATTGCATGCACTGGATGCCCGACGGGTAATAATGTATAATGTAGAGGAAACAAAGCCAATCCGGAAAATAGTTTTTTATATCATTCTCAGACAATAATAGAGGGAAAACAGTCACTAAGAACACCATCTCAAGGTGGATTACTCAAACAATCCAAATGTCACAAAGGAGGTGGCCTACAGCTATTACCAAACCAAAAACACATTCGACATGAATGAAAGGGGCTACAATAGGCTTTCTGGCAAATGTTCTATTAAGCAACATATGTATGGCAGCCATGTGGTCGCCAGTATACACACTCAAAAAACATTACTGCATTGACGTGCAGATGAACAGAGAGGCACAAGTGGGACAGAAAGTACTGAAACATTTGTCTACAAGCTCAACCTCATCTCCAGTTCAGCCTCCACAGTGAAGAAAATCACTACGAAAACAATGCACAGGATGTGAATCCCGAAAAGATTCATGCCGCAAAATGACATGGTTACTTTCCTGTTAAAGTAGTTTTGCAGCTTGAAGAATTTTCTGGATTCACATTTGCCCACCAAGCTCGCTTGTGTGCTTCGAGGGAGAGGCGTCAGACGTGGATCTCTATAGCACAAAAGGGTGGGGACAGTGGATGCCCAACAACAGCAAACAACAAGGAAAGAGAAAAGGGATCAATATAAAAGAGCAGAGTTCTAGACCCAACCAGTAGATGACTAATGTATAGCATGTGAATCAAGAAATGTATTCAATCTGCAAAACTACTCCTACAGGTAAGTAACCATTTTGTTATCTTACAATTGTGCCCGCCCGCTGTCTAACTGAATACCTAACCAATGACATAAGAAATCTTAAACAACTTTTATGCGATAAAAACATTTAGGAACCTCAGAAATGTCAAGATAACCATAAAAATTAGAAGTTCATTTTATTTATCCTTCTTTCTCTAGACCAAGTGCGAAACAGCTACTACATTGGCGCCGACGGCTCCCTCCGACTCATCCTGGCTAACGGAATGGAGGTGGCATTGCAGACCGAGCCCCATCTTCTGGCCGGCACAGTGAACCCTACGGTGGGGAAGAGGAATGTGACCCTTCCCATTGATAATGGCTTAAACCTGGTGGAGTGGAGGCAGCGGAAAGAGCAAGCACGGGGACAGGTCACAGTATTTGGACGGAGACTAAGAGTAAGTATCCAGAGTGAAGCAATACTTGACTCGAGATGAAATAACCATGAATGGAAATTAATATGGACCGGGACAGGGGTTGGTGGTCCATTGTAGGCCCAGAAAGGCAAGTTCCAAGCCAAACTTTCAGGGAATCCACCTGAGATAAATGTACATACAATGGATCTAAATGGAACTTATTTGCATAATCATTATTTATTCTGAAATCTAGCATGGAACCTGCCCTCCTGGGGGACACGTTGGGCATCCCTACAGAAGGCTGATGGCCTTGCAGTGCCATGTAAAGGGCCGCTATTTTAACTTAAGTCACATTAATCAATCCATTCTTCTTCCCGCCCTGTTGAAAAAAGAGTGACTTCTGTGTGCCTACAGGCCTTTGCGGAACAAGGCTAGACAGCAGAACCAAAGCCCCATGCTGTGACCTAGATGTTGTGGGGAAGATAAAGGGCTTGACCCAAATTCCAAACATGAAGGAGAGATATAAGAGGGAGAGGGAAGGCACATGAGGACCTTGTAGAAAAAAATGACAATATGTTCTTTCGTCTTAAATATAATTTGAAAAGAATAAAAAAAAAAAAAGAATCCACATGAAACCAGCTCAGTGCTTTTAGTGTTTCTATTAGCTGTGTGAACTTCGAATAAGAACGCGAGGGAAAAATATAACCCGGTACTCTGGATTTTTGATGCCGCTGTCGAACAAAGGGACTCGCTCATCTACTGTGCACATTGTGCGTTATGTCCCTGGCTCTGCCTGCCCAGTTTCTGCTCTAAGGGGTAAGGAAACTCACTCAGCAGACAGTTTGGAAGCCCATAGTACATCTTGATTATCCCACCTTCCTGGGGGAGGATAAACTAACCTTTGAAGCCGATGGCCAATCGTTGACGCCCACTGTCAGTAGGCGCCTGTTCTAATAGGTAAAACCGCCTTTTAATTTCTTGCCTCCTGCAATTAACCACATTTCTTCTAAAAAGAAGTGGCTTAGAAATACCTCCAAGTGTTCGAGGACACTGTCATTTACTCATCACCTCAAATTTGGAGAAAGCGGATTTTCAGGTGTCCTTGTCATAGTTTCAGGACATCCACCTGAGATAAATTTACATACAATGGATCTAAATGGAACTTATTTGCATAATCATTGTTTATTCTGAAATCTAGCATGAAACCAGCCCTCCTGGGGGACACTATGTTATGTCAAACGGTGAGAGGAAATACAGCCATGATGTTGCGGTGGTGTGCGGTGTGCCCACATTGTTAGTAGTGGTGGTAGGGTAGCTTCAACATTCGGACCGACCATCCTCAGAGGCCATCGTCTTGCCTACAGAAAGCAGCGCGCAATCCGCGAGGCACGATGCGCTCGCCCATGCATTTGCTACATTATTTTTGTGGGAGGTCCTCTTTAAGTATGCGGGCGAGCGCATCAAGTTTACACGTTCCTCGGCAGAGAATCCGGCTCATCTGTCTGTGAAATGGCGTAATGTGCACGGCCGGCTGGGCATACGCCAAGCTGCTGCATCATGCATTGCTTGTTCATTCCCTGTAAGATTTGCTTCGAGGCCAGGGTATAAAACATTCATATGATGCGAGCTTGAAAAAATACCAGCACTCCACTAAGTCAACAAGCACTCAGCGGGGATAAATTCACAAAGCCTGAACTGACCTTTTTTCAGTAAATTCATCCTTACTCTGGTGGTGTTAACATTCACACATCCCTTATTATGTTAGCATGCCAGACTCTATGGATATTCTTTATGTTCTTGCACTCTCTTAAGTTATCCTTCGTACCCCTGCCCCCCTCCCCTCTTGATGATTTCATGTTTTACCCTCCTGAGATTATCCTCACATTACTGGACTGGACCGTGTGAAGCTATTTTTCAGTTGACTTCACCTCTGTAGTTCTTGTTATTGCCCCCACTGAGGTTGTTTTGTTATTGTCCAGGCTGAACTTCATCTTGACGTTTTTTAGTATCTGCCTGGGAGTAATCTTCCTCCTTTTGTCACCTACGATATTTATCTTTGCATGAACTCCCCTCTAGAGCTAGTCTTCACATTATTGTCCACTGGGAGATGATTCTTCTCATTACTGTTCTCTGTGCTGTCCTGCTCCTCATCATGGTCCTCTGTGAGGATTCACTTTGCATTACCCTCCACTCTAGGTTATTGTTTGCTTTAGTCTACCTTCTGAGATTATACTTCATATTTTTATTGACTACGAGCTTATTCTGAAGTATAACGCCCACCCTAAAGTCGTTTTATTGATTTGTGTACCCTATGAGGATATTCTCCACATTGTTATCTCCTGTAGGGACATTCTGCAGATTTTTGTTCCCTTAACTTATTCCTTACATTATTCTCCCTATAGGTCATTATAGTCATTTTGCTGCTTATAAGGCTATTTATTTATTTATTTATTTTTTTTTTGAAACCTTTATTGTACAGAAAGAGCTCACAAATACGGGCCCACAACCCACCGGGCTGGCCACCACATAACAAAACATCAAAAACAAAGCACTGAGCGTCACAGGATACAAAGGCAATGAAACAGGAGAAACAAAAACATCTTAGAGCAGTCACAGGAGCAAGCAATTAGAAAGGTAGTTTTCTCTTTTTTAAAGAGACGGGGCAGGGAGTTCCGGAGCAGTGTGGGCCGCGAAACAAGGTCACAGGGGTGGGGCCGCGGCGGGCAGCAGCACAGCGATCATAAAAAATACAGGAGAGACAAATACAAGCGAAATATACCAATAAGCACCGGTCAAAACAACGGACAAGAGGAAAGGTCATTGCGCGCACTGTCCAATGCCCGCTCACCGCAGCCACCACCCGTCCCATCGATAGCAAATAAAAGGACCCAAGTACAAAACAATACGAAACGCACCCCCAATAAAGGAAAAAACCCCCACAAAAGGGGGGGGAGGGGAAAGAGGAAGAGGGAAAAGGAAAAGGAAGGGACTCTGACCCAAACATTCGCCCCCGGGCGACAAAACAGGAAAACAAAAATCCGGCAGAAAATAGACAATAAAAAGAAGAAAGACATACCAAGCAAATCTCAATCATCGTAATACCGGAAAATACCCCAGAAAGACACCAGGGGGACAGACGACGAGACAGAGCCCCGAAAAAGGGGATACACAAGGGCCATAGAACCAAAAAGGGAGAAAAGTGGAGGAAAAAGACCCCCCCGAGAACAACAACAGACCCCCCCACCCACCCCACAAGCCCACCCTGCACCCCTGCAGAAGGCTACGGCCTACCCCCCAGCAGCGTGCCTGTCGCCCTAAATAGAACCCGAAATATAGAAGAAAGGGAACAAGGTAGAAACAAAGACAAAGAGGAAAAGGACAAGGGGAGGGGAAGAACAGCACACACGGGAGAGGGCTAAAGAACAATATTATCTGCATCCATCCCACCACCTGTGAAGAGGGAGGGGTAGAGCCCAGGGGAAGTTAACGATATCAGGATAAGTTTCAGGAGCCCCATGAAGTTACTCAACATCATACCAGCACATGTCGGTCACAGATCAAAAACAAGACTACCGCATATAACAAGTCGTTTCAGCCCTGTCCGCTTTTGTCCAAGGTTGTAATCGTCCGAACCAACAAAGACCAAACGGCGATGGACACAGGGCACAGGAGAAGGTCCAGCGGCAGTCCAGAGAAGAAGCGTGGAAGAAAATACGGAGGATCCAGGAAAGTTATGATAGAACGTTCGCACCGCAGGCACAATTCCAAGGACAGTTCCAACGAGGCAAGCTGAGCCGGGATGGCATAAGCGCCCCGGCCGGGGAGCCAACGCGATGAGAAACAGGAAGGATCAGCGAGGCCAGGCCAGGATGCAAGCAGACCGCAGACCAGCGGCCGAGGCAACAAGGCAGGACGATGAAGGGCGTCGGAGAGTCTCCGGCCCATGGATAAGGTCGCCGCCGGGGGCACAGAGTCCAGGATCACTCCAGCCGCACCCTGCGACAGGGAGGCCAAATCCGACGTCGGGGGCCCGTACAGTTCGTGAAGAGGGTCCGCCTTCACAGCGGAGACAGGCACAGCCACGGAAGCCCGCCAGGAGTATAGTGCATCCAGGACAACTTGAAGTGCAGGAAGCCCTTTACAAGATCCAGCATCCGGGCCATGTGGCGGGCCCCCAGTGCTCGCCCAGGCCCGGCAGAGACATCCAGGGTCGGCCGCCATCTTAGGAGCCCAGCAAGCCCTTGGCCGTCGGAAGCCCCGGTCGGGGCGACACCAAGGCAAAAGGAGGTCAGCCGATCTGCGGCAGGGCGTCCCAATGCAGGAAGGAGACCCACCAGAAGAAGGAGTTTTGTCGGCCCCCTTGTGCCGCCGGCCCCGTTCTCCGTGCCCGGGCGGAAATTTCAAAATGGCCGGGCCGGGGAACAAAGGGGGGGACCAAGCCGGATAAATGAGTGGGCTCTCCAGCGAGAGGCAGCGCTCGCACCCCAAGGCCCAAGCCCATCGGGTCCGCCAGCGGGCACAGCCGGCCTATACGCACATCAGCCTCCGCAACAAGATCCACCGCGCCAGCAAGGGCCGACCATCGTGCTCCGTCTCGTCCCGGCGTTGCAGGGAAGTCCAGGCCAGCCCGCCCCGGAGGCTCCGAAGCGAGCGGGATCGCCGCACAGGATCGACAGCACCCAGGATCACCGGAGCAACGGGTAAGTGTCTACAAAGTGTCCTCAATACCGAAACACAGCAAGGAGGGCTTCCCGGGGCAGGAGAAATACAGGATAAATGAAGAAAACAGGCGATTGAACGGAGCCGAGCTAAAACGCGGCCATCTCGGTCGCGAGCTAGGCTCCTCCCCTATAAGGCTATTTTTGACATGTTTGTCCCCTATGAGGCCAGTGTTCACAGTGTTGACTTTAGCTTCCATGCGTTGTGATGTGTGAGGTCCTATAGCATCCGTTGAATTACCCATTGTAGAATCGACATCTCCGCACATCACTTACCCATTCACCCAACTTTTCACCGCTGGAAGAATTGGGCAAGGTTCGTTGTTGCTGCTGCCATATTGAATTCTCTGGGTAATGGTGAATGAACCAGAGGAGGCTACACATTTTGGAGTTTGTCAACATAGACCATGAAGGATAAAGGAACAGATAAGTCTCCAGCTTTTTCCTTACTCAGACTCCTTTTTATGTCACAGGTCTCTTGAAATCGCCTTTTTCCCACAACCCCAAGGGTGAGACTGTCTTCTACGTATTTCACAGGGAGGAGATCGATCACTGGGTGGTTTTCATGCTTTTTGGGGGCGCTCACCAGGCTCCCTTCCATGCGAGCTCTCACTGGATTCCTGTCCCATACATTATTTATTATGGCACCTCCCAATTGTAAAGATGCTGCATGGATAGATCCACTTCCAATGCCACTGAGCATACCGGGTCAGGGGTCTAACCCTCTGGTCATTTAACCCCTTCGACGCTCATGACGAGCTGGGCTCGTCATGAGGTAGCCTCCTCGCACGCTCATGACGAGCCCAGCTCGTCATGAATAATGGGTTTTTTAAAAAATGAGCACAGGGGCAGAATTTCGCTAGCGCTCATGTGGTTAAAAAAAAAACAAAAAAACACAGATGTCGTATTGGTTTAGGCAAGTTGATGTTCCATTGGCACCCTCTGCCTTCAGTTCCTCATGGAGAATGATTTGTTTTCATGGATGGGTCTTCATTAGGAAGGTTGTAATAGTGTGCCCCTGTTGGCCTTTTACTGCTTTGTGCATCACTTCGAATGCAGTCTGCATATACTAAGCATCCTTTTCTGCGTTGGCCGTGGACCACCTCCACTGGTGTTCCAAATTCCAAATTCCAAAGATGCTTTTAACAGGTGGATAAACGCTTGCACTGTTTATGCCCCATTTGCCTTCCTAAACACTATGTAGGGGTGCGAAAACTCTGTAATGACCCGATACAAAAACTGTTACATCAGAGAGTTATTGCACGTGACAGCAAGGATGTCTAAATGACCCCCACATTGTTTATGTAGCCTATATGAGTAAGTACCTATGCATTCTTGCATTTGTCCATCTTAAACTCCTATACAAAGTGTGCATATCCTAATGTATAAAGGCATAGTTTCTTACACCTCAATCTCCAACTTCTTCATACTCCACACAGCGTTCTCCTGGATTTTTAAGATAAGTTTGTTTATCAAAATGGGGAAATGCTAAAAATCTGACGTGGATCTGGCACTCCAAGGCCGACTTTGGACAATCCTGACTTACGCGACTCACAGCCCGGCTTGTCCTTTCTCCAGATAGGAGCCTCTCTACTTGTCCCATGCGCTCTCCCAGTGATGCTAGTCTCTGGGAAGCATGCTGCCTCTACATTGTCTTGTTGCGCTCAAATGAATACTTCTGGTTTCTTACATACAGTCCAGTACAAAAGACTAGAATTACTATCCATCTCCGCATTACTGTAATATCTCCTGCTGCCCTACGGTACCTTACCACGGTGCTGTGGCTAGAATTCCAGTATATAACACTTGGAACAAGTTTAAGAATTTTATTTTTTAGATAGGTTCCCTGTCTTTTCATTGCCTTAACTCAAGAGACCCATGAGTGCCTTGCAGTCCAAATGACTCAATTTGAGTCAAGGCACTAGTGATCAAGAAGGATCATTCTTCCGCCAAAGCTGTGCGATGGGTTTTACAATCGAGAAACAGCGCCTGACGTCTATCTAGGAACAGTCCCGACATCCACCCGCTTTATGAGAAACAGAGGTACCACTCTACCTTTTCTGTGTTGAACATAGCTGACTTCCATTTTGAAAACTGAAATTGAAATACTTAGTTTTCAAAAATAGTGATTAAAAAGTACAGTCAACGTAGATACTTTATATAAATTTCAGAAAACTCATTTCTCATCTCTTATAAAATAGGTTAATTCACTATGACTCAACCCCTAGCTCATTTGGAGGCAAGTGTTATGGTCCGTGTTTACACATCCTACCTCCAGCATTGCTCAGATTGTAGGATTGCATCATCGACCCTACCCTACTACTTCTCTTAGGAGTAGAAGTGGTCCGATGCCTACCTACGTTGTCAGATGTCAGCCCAGGCTGCTTTACTTCTTAACTTGGATTTGCCACTTGACAGCACCGTTTGATCCTGTGCCAATCACTTTACTGCCTGTGCCGTTTATCCCTCCTCTGTCGAAATGATGGATATGAGGATGCAGAGACCTGGGCATTTGCATCCGTGGACCAGCGGTGTGCATAATAACTTGTCTGGCAGCCAAGTTCCAGGAGCTGCTTCCGTGCTCCGGCATACGATAAAGGCGCCTCCTGCCCGACAGAATCGGATTCTATTGAATTTCCAATATCCACCCTCTTGGGTCGCATCATTTTCATTTATGTTGAACAGAGTCTTCAATCTTTGCTTTGCCAGGCTCTTTATCGCCTGAAAATTATTTCGCGCCAGAATTCCCCTTTTAAAGAGCACTTTCCCGTGTGTTAAAGCCATGTGGCCATACATTTCCCATCTTTAGGCATTGCGTTATTATATTTTGAATGCTCACATTATGTCCCCATCACATAATAAAAACAATCTCTGTTCATTGTCTCAAGCAGCATCCCCAGACCGCCCGCTGCTGGCACCTTCGCCACATCTATTCTCATCGGGCTTCCACATTTATTGCACTGTTTTGGAGCTTTTGTTGAATGTTCACTGTTTTTTTCCATAAATCATGCCTGAATGAATAATTTATAGAGCGCACGGCTACTCCACAGTATCCTGATGCTATAATCACTTTATATTATAATGCCATACCCATGTATTAGTTTGCAGCTTATCTAATCCTAATTATTGATATTAAATAGCCATAATCCATCCGGACATCATATTTCCCATGGGTGTAATAAATATTAAGCTACATGGAAGTGAGTTGTGATCTCAGAACTGACTTGCTAAGGTGCTCTCACCGATCCTATATTCCCTAGTCCAGCGCCATCCCCTACAGAAAGATAGGTCGCTTTAGGTTTGCGGTCCAGCGGCTGCCTGGAACCCTGTATCCACTCCCCACAGGCACCGCCAGCAGCGAGATATAAGGTCCTGGACATATGATAGGTTCCATCTTCTCTCCCCATTCACATGGCCAAAGGCCTGATAACTGTTTGTGCAATCAATCAATCAATATGGGTTCTTGTAGAGCGCGGCTAATCACCCGTTAGGGTCTCAAGGCGTTGGACAACCAAATTGCTATATTAGTCTCCTTGTCACTTTTAGCATGAACCCCTCGTGTTCTTTCCAAATGACACCACCTTCCTAATTCCAGCCCCGTGTCAGGGTGCCTTATGCTAAAAATAGAGCCCCACGCGAACATGTACCCCAGCCACAAACCTACGAGTCACTAAACACGTTGTGTATCATGGACATCATTTAGGGGTCAACAGTGTGACCCCCCCTGGCTTGCCCCTTGCGACCACTGGAGCAGGCTTTGCAACCCCTGCCTCAGAGGTGGCAAAATCAGTGCCAAGAACACGCGGGGGCTCCACATGCCTTACTGTCTGCCTGTTTTTCATTATACTAATAGTAAATAAAAATCTATCAGTGTCATAAAAAATGGAGAACACTTAGCACCTATGGTAAGTAGAAATGGTTTTAAGTGTATGTTGCATGCATGCTTGTAGGCGAGAGTAGGGCGTGTTTAAGTGAGAGAGAGCATACAGGTGTGGTAGAAAATGTTTTGCATGTGTGTGTGAGTGAAAGTGAGTAAGACCCAAGTGACAAGTAGTGAGTCAGACTGTGTGAAATTGATGCCTAAATGTACTATTCTTTGACACTATTCAATACTGCACCAAAGTTGCTGCGCTGCCTTGCGTCAAATAAGGTGCATTTTTTCTCTCCCAGGGCGCTGGTATGCTTTGGCCAACCATGCGCCAATGCTCATACACTTGTGCCAGAGTGCACGGTGTGTGCATTCTCTGAAGCATAGGTTTTCTACTAGAAGGGATCCCTTCCAGTCCAAAAACTATGCTTTAAAGCAGTTCCTACTTTGTATGTATACTGTAAAATACAGCACACATGCAAAGTTAGAAAACCAGGAAAAAATCAAAAATGAAAAAATGTCCAATTACTCCTGCCTCGAGAAGGCTCAAGATTGTGGTGCAAATTCTTCTTTACCAATGTTTGTAGATAGGTACTTGCATCAAAACCCATGGGTGGTTGCATGGGCACTCCGATGCACCATCCATGGAATGCCCCTTTGGTAAAAATGATGCAAACCAACTTGCATTGCAACTTTGGCCTATTTTGTGATACTATCCAATGCAAATCCTCAATTGCTGTGATGTTAGGTCATGTAAAATGCCTTCCTGAAAAACCAAATGTCAGGGATCATATGATGTCACTTCTTGTGAAGTCATTGAGGTCAAAGGCTATGTGATGTCACTTCCGCTACCCCAGGCATTTTGGTAAATTAACACTCGTAAAATCAATGTGTTTATTTAAAAAAAATACTTTGCAAGGGAGTGCATACGATATTTATCTTGAGATGTATAGAGATATCTGCCGAAGTCCACTTTTATCAGCCTTTTAGAGTTGGGGGTTGATACCAAGATGTTGATGCAGGGAGTGTAGCAGTCTGCTTTCTTGGCACAGAGAAGACACGGGTAATTTATAAGTGGGGGCTAGAAACTTCTAAGGATTATGTGGAGTTGCAGTAAGTCTGTGTGGGTTGTCTAACAACCAAAGAGGTCTCTTGCTCATATATCACTTATGTTTCCCTAGGTCCACAACAGGAACCTGTTATCGATTGACTTTGACCGTGTTACGAGAACTGAGAAGATCTACGACGACCATCGGAAATTCACTCTGCGTGTCCTCTATGACCAGGCTGGAAGACCCAGCCTCTGGTCTCCCAGCAGCAGGCTAAACGGTGTCAATGTGACCTACTCCTCGGGCGGCCACGTGGCAGGAATCCAGAGGGGCACCATGTCCGAGAGGATGGAGTATGACCAGGCGGGCCGCATCATATCCAGGATCTTTGCAGATGGGAAGGCATGGAGTTACACTTACTTAGAGAAGGTACGTCTTCTGTATCACACTATATTAACTCTTGCCAGGAGGAGGTCTGGGTGGAAGGAAGAATTATATATTTCAATTGCGTTGTTGTTTGGTTTAACATATTAGCCATAAATCAGTTTCTGCACTCATAAGTTGAAGTTCATTCTTTCTTTACTTTATCCCTAGAGGAAGACTGTCCCATGGTTATGTGTCTAACTTGAAATAAAGCAGAGATTTCTTATGATAGTCCATACTGTTTCCCTAACACATTGGTGAACCAAGCTGTTCTTTTGCGATAGAAGCATGGCATGTACTCACTATCCTCTCCCACTGCTTTATTTTCCCGAAATGTCCTCACAGATGTTGATTCACAACAATGACCGGGGTATAGAAGGTGACCTCACTCACCTCTTGGCCCACAGTAGCATCACAGGGTTGACCTCATATCTTCATTTTAGACCCTCAACCACCTCGAATGTACTTCTGAGGCTCCAAGGTCGAGGGCAAGGAATGGAAACTACACATACCAAACATGGCACAAATAAGCCTTCCTCACCTTATGTTCCTGTTGCTGCCTTCATACTCCATAGATTACGGTAGCAAGGGCATTGCAAGGGGCAAGGCCGAGGAAGCAACTGCTACCATGGGCTACCACTAACAGCGGTCCATGCATTGCCCTACTCGCTCCCCATTGTGTCCCTTGTTGGCTTTCCGTGCTAGAGCATTGATCTGTTGCATATCATCTGCCAATTGTCTTGTGTTACATTGCGTCAACAGTGGCTCAGCATCAAGTTGCCAGCCATTTTGAAAGACGTCTGAATAGTTAGGTTTGTGGAGACGATATTGTCGTGCTGTATGCCTGCGTGAATTTCAAAAGCCTGCATTTCCCAAAGATTTATGAAGAATTACGCACGATCATTTAGAAACGATTGTGTCAACCTGATGGGTGTCCCATCCTCATTGCCAAAATGCCCCATGGATTCCTTCTGGATAGGAATCCAGAGCACATCCTTGTATATTTGAACACTCTTTATTTATTAAGATTGTAAAACTGAGAAGTATTGTGCCAGGCTCTGCCCCACCTGGGTTTTATGTCAGAACCCCCCGCCCCTCATCATAACACCCAGCAACACATTATATCACAGCAGGAAGACTGACTGGGTTTATCTAAAGCGCTGGGATGCTCACGGGTAGCCATGCGCTATATAAATGCGTAGTTATTCATTCATTCATTCAGGAATGGTCACTGGCAAACGCTTGTAGCAGTGATATCTGCTCCAAACAACGCAACTATCCAAAGATATTGGTCTCACAAACAGCGTCTTCGTGTGCCTTTTCTGGTTATTGATTTCTGTGTAAAAATATCCGCATTCCTGAAAATAAACCTGGAGAGTGAGGTCTGTAGAAGACAGAGCGGCTGTGATTTGCTAACCAGGACCGTGTGTTTGTCACAGAGTGGTCCTTATGGACTTGTCATTGAGAAGATTGTAACGAGTGGCAGAATATCCCCCTTAAAATTCACGTAGGAGGTGTCTGTTGGGTTATTGAACAGTGTGGGGACTGGGGAGCGAATTTCCTTGTCCATGGAATGGTTGCCTGCAGTTGAGAGGGCGTAGGAGGCAAACATTTGCTTTAGTAAGTCATCAGGAATAAACCCAAAACTTCTAAGTAAAAAATTAGCAGTGGTCAGTGTTGACCACTATCCTCCATTTAGTTGACTAGTCAATGTCAGTCTTGTTCCCCGTGCACCGGAGTCAAACCAAATTTTCAGGATTACCACTGCTTAGCTAAAAGTATCCACAAATGATGCATTGCTTGTTAATGTGTCTCATTTTCATAGCATTGCTATTACTTTTTGTATGTTTTAAAGTGAGCAGTGATGTTATGATATCTTAAGCAATTTGTTGGTACAATAAGTGATTTGTGTCAACTTCTTCAATAACAACCACAGCAATGTCTCTTTGGTTCATGTGGTTTGGTTGGCTTCTGAAAGCTATTGTGAGACCAGCTATTATGTGACCCCCCTTTAAATTAACAATGCACCACTTATAATTATTTTAAAAAGAGCATTTCCAAACAATTAATGAAATCTATGTTTTTCTTCTACAGTCGATGGTGCTGTTGCTTCACAGCCAGAGACAGTACATCTTCGAGTTCGACAAAAATGATCGGCTTTTGTCTGTGACCATGCCCAACGTAGCCCGACAAACACTGGAGACCATCCGATCCGTCGGTTACTACAGAAACATCTACCGGCCCCCAGAGGGCAATGCCTCAGTCATACAAGATTTCTCAGAGGAAGGGCAACTCCTTCACACTCTCTACTTGGGAACTGGGCGGCGCATTATCTACAAGTATGGAAAGTTGTCTAAACTAGCAGAGATCCTCTATGACACCACAAAAATTGGATTCGTCTATGATGAGGTGGCCGGAATGCTGAAGACCGTGACTTTGCAGAACGAGGGCTTCATGTGTACAATCCGCTTCCGGCAGATCGGGCCGCTCATCGACAGGCAGATCTTCCGCTTTACCGAGGAAGGCATGGTTAACGCACGGTTCGACTACAACTATGACAACAGTTTCAGGGTCACCAGTATGCAGGCAGTGATTAACGAGACACCCTTACCCATAGACCTCTACCGGTATGATGATGTCTCAGGCAAAACTGAACAGTTTGGTAAATTTGGCGTTATTTACTATGACATCAACCAAATCATCACAACTGCGGTTATGACTCACACAAAGCACTTTGATACCTATGGGCGGGTGAAGGAAGTGCAGTATGATATTTTCAGATCGCTCATGTACTGGATGACTGTGCAGTATGACAATATGGGAAGGGTGGTAAAAAAAGAACTGAAGGTGGGTCCTTACGCGAACACCACCAGGTACTTCTATGAATATGATGCTGACGGACAGCTACAGACTGTGTCCATCAACGACAAACCACTGTGGCGATATAGTTATGACCTAAATGGAAACCTTCACTTGCTGAGCCCTGGGAACAGTGCTCGGCTTACTCCACTACGGTATGATCTGCGGGATAGGATAACACGATTGGGAGATGTTCAGTACAAAATAGATGATGATGGATTTCTCAAACAAAAGGGTAATGACTTATTTGAGTACAGCTCAGCCGGTCTCCTCATCAAAGCATACAACAAAGTAAGTGGATGGAGTGTGAAATATCGGTACGATGGACTGGGCAGGAGAGTGTCAAGAAAAACCAACTATGGTCATCACTTGCAGTTCTTCTACGCCGACCTTGCAAACCCCACTAGGATTACCCACTTCTACAACCATTCGAGCTCCGAGATCGCTTCGCTCTACTACGATCTGCAAGGTCACCTCTTTGCAATGGAGCTTAGCAGTGGCGACGAGTTCTACATAGCATGCGACAACATCGGCACACCTCTAGCTGTCTTCAGTGGTACAGGCCTCATGATTAAACAAATCTTGTACACAGCCTATGGGGAGATCTACACGGACACAAACCCCGGCTTTCAGATCATCATCGGATACCATGGAGGTCTGTACGATCCGCTCACCAAGCTCATCCACATGGGGCGCAGAGAGTATGACGTAATGGCCGGTCGCTGGACAAGTCCTGACCATGACCTGTGGAAGCGTCTGAGCAGTAGTAATATAATGCCGTTCAACCTCTACATGTTCAAAAGCAACAACCCCATCAGCAGTGCCCAGGACACCAAATGCTATATGACAGGTAAGATCAGCATGCTTAAAAACTTTTAGCTTTCCATTTTCAGCTATGCCATCCTCATGTGCCTGCAAGATAAGTCGCAGTGAACCCTGTTGCTGCTTATAATCTAGCACAGTGGCAGCTGGTAAGTTTAGGAGGGAGGGGGCGGACGGGACACATGCACGCATACACATACACATTCACAGCAATGCATTCACACACGCGCGCACACACAAACACATCCATTCACAATACTCTTTACCAAACATTCATACATGCATGCACAAACTCACCAAACCTTAATTTTAAAAAAAACACACACACACATACTTGCCTGCAGCCAGCTCTGCCTCGCAGGTCCCAGGAGACTTGGGACTGCTGCCTTCCCTCATTGGCTGACCGAGGGAAGGCAGCAGTCCCTGAGACTGCTGACCCCACCCCACTCTGTGATGAAGTGTAACTGATTGACACTCAATCGTGGGCGCTTCAGGGCTTAAAACTGAATCGCCCAGGTGTGAGGCAATGAGTGACACTGCCCCTCCTCACTGAGGGGAGGGCCTCAGGGATCATTGATGAGCTGAGGAGGTCACGCCACAGGAGCTGTGACTTCCTCAGCCCAGAAAAGTTCAGCTCAGGCAGCCAGGAACCTGTGCAGTTAGCAGATGCCTGGCTCCTCGCTGCCTGACCTGAAATTAACAGGTTCTGTCATGCTGACCTTTGTTCAGCCTGACAGACACTGTTCGTGAGGGGCACAGGGTGAAGGGGCGTGGCCCCTCCGCCCCAAATGACCGGCCGTGGCTGATCTAGCATTCACTTTGCATCCCTCTTCCTAGCCTGCTGGAATCCCCGCATAAGTGTTCAGTCGTGTGAATGGTGTCCTTCGGTACCCTCACACCTGTGCTGATTATTAAGGTCCCTAGTAGAACTTCATTTTCTCAATTGGAAAAAACTCTCATGACAATAAGCATCAAATTCATGTTAAATCTTTGCCCCTTTCATTAGGGGCTGAGGTAACACCATGAGCAGATACTCGTAATACGCAATAATAATAGAATTTTGATCACAAGTCTTGCTGGTAGAAAGGGACACTTAATACATTTACATCTGCTGTCCCTTAAAAACAATACAGTTTAAAAGGCTTCACGTAGCACATTTGTCCAAAGAATAACCCAGTGATGTGATTTTCCCCTGAACATTTGTATCTGCCATTCACCCCCAATTGTGCTACACCGTCAGTTGAGCAAAAAAAATTTCCTGCGAGTATATTTCCAATGTAACATTTCAAATTATCTGGAAACGAGAGGTATACCAGAGATGTGGTTTAAAATCCATGGTTCAGCCTGCTGGTCTGCCCTTCGGCTTCCTGGTGCACGCACGCATACATGGAGTAGTCTGGTGGGGGAGAGGAATTGAAGAGTATGTTGGGATTGAGAAGTAATGGGGGATTTCAACGGGTCCAAAAATAGAGACTCCTACATTGTCGATTAACCAAATGGTCCCAAAAGACATATTTCTAATACCCCATCTCTGAAGCAAAGTTCCTCTATCCAGTAATTTTCTAGGTTATGATGGGTGATGGTAAGAAAAATGCTACCTCCCTGGATGTCTTAGGCTAGGAAGTACATATAATTCCATAAGTTATCACCTGGCCTGGCCAAGCTTGTGATCAAGGGCAAGAAACCGTAATGCCCTCCTTCTCCCTCACCCTTTGGCCTCTTAAGCTCCACTGGCTACCTTAATTCCATTTATTAAAGATGAGACAGCAGGCGGATCTGTAAATATTTTTCATGAATATTGCTCATTCAGGAATATCGCAGATACAGCTCCTTTCCTTTTGCAGATGCTGAGCGTGCAAAAAATCGAAGTCAGTCTTTCACAGGATTCGCACACTCGCTGCTCATTCGCTCTGCCACTCACCCCCTCACTACTCCCTTAGGACCCAAATAGGAATGAAAAATGTGATATCTAGTCCCATAGATTTACTGTTGCATTCTGCCCAGTTGTTGACTTTTGTTGTATTTACAAAGAAGCCGAGGAGAACGTCTGGGGGTCTTGCCTCGTTGTGAATTTTGACAATTACCCCTATCGATAAAAGGAAAGTGTGCGGAATTTCCATATCTTGATGATTTTCTTTGTGCAGATGATGAGGAAATGACCCTTAGCATGTGTAACCTCTTTACTATTTTTCTTTTAATCTCCACAGTGAAAATATTTTCTTGTGGAAACCCCACTTTTTTTGACACCCTATAATATATAGGACTGGTTCCTTCCTTCTCTCATCATTGAAAGATTCTTAATCCTGCATTAGAGATAATTACTGCTGTTGTACTCTCCTATGAATGCACGGTGAGCGCCCCGGAGACGCCCGCATTCCCACCCCGGCTTCTATAGCTGCGAATGGGTAATAGTGGATTACAACATTGTTGAGTGCACCTTATGAGTTCAAACATTCCACCAGTCCTGCTTATGTGAATCATGGCGAGGGATTTGCTAGTTTGTACCCCTAACTTGAAAGTAAATTCACAAAAACCTATATTAATTAGGGCCTCACACAGTATCTACGCCACTTACACACTTCAGCAGTCAATCACTTAGCCGGTCACTGTCTCACCTCAACTTGAATTTCACTTTTAACAAAGCACAGTGCAAAACACAGTTCAAAAGAGAGGTGCACTTTTGAAGCCAGCGGGTTTGGAGCATCAGAATCTTCATGGCCAAAGTGGGATTAAAAGATGGGTGGGGTAGCAAAGGCCCTTGAAAGCATGAATGCTTCAGGTTTTGCTCACTTCCTGGTGCTGAGTTCAGCTGCCAGCCTCAGACACCCTGATGGATTGTGCTAGCCTTTTCATTACATCTGGCTGCATTAAGCACTCACTTCTCTGTGCCCTTAAATGAACTTTGTGTGAAACTGGCGGCGAATTATTGCATCTGGAAGGAAACTGTGAGAAGAGGAATATGTTTTGCCATCAAAGGATTTTTCTCCTGGTGACTGGATGTTTTGACTTTTTTATTAATATTTTGCAAATGTAAAACATATTTTCCTGCTCCTGAAAGCAGCTTGCAAGTCTTGTGAATGTATAAAGAAGAATGGATTTGCCGAAAATCGGTGGAGCAGGGAGAAGTGGTGGTAAACGATCCCAGTGGTCAAGGTCGGAGGGCTCTTTTGTCTTTGGTACACTATAGTTGAAAACTGCACTGCCTCCTGTGGTTTATCAGCACTCTCTGTAGGTTCCACACGACCAGTTTACCTGTGTTCTGGCACCGCTTGAGATCCTGGAGACCTCAGTCCCAGCACCTACTGCACCTTCAACATTTGCTTGCACTGTGTTATCCTGGGCAAATAACCTCATGTTACTATGACCTAGTTCTGTATATGCTCAAATTGGGAAACACACAAGATGATAGACGGAAGGTTGCACAATGGCAAAACATTCACCCCCAGTCACAGATCTGGGTTTAATCCATCGTTATTTTGCTCACCAAGCCACCCCAGTTCAGACATGGCCATATGCAAATCAGTCTTGACCCTGTGCCTCATGGGAACAGTCCAGACCGAACTGCCAAGCCAGGCCCTCCTTGGACCGGAAACAAGCTTCCGAGGACCGGTTTCTGGCAATCAGCCGTCTTCAGCCACGATAGCTTGACTCCAGTGGCTTAGTGAGCACGGGACCCACGTCTGGGCATACCCTTCCCACATAGGGTGAACAGCAAAACACACAAGATGATGGACGGAATGTTGCACAATGGCAAAAAATTGGGAGCATCTAGTAACTGTCTGAATATTATTAAATACTGAATAAATAGAGCACGCTTCTCCAAAGCCTATACCTGTGATCACACGTTTAGGGGTTTAGAGCACCACACGATTGATTAAATAAATGTGACAATTCCAAGGTGTAACTCGCCATTAGAGCTCAGAGGTCCATCAGGTTACGCTGTAAGGGATGCGGTACTCTAAAGAAAACGTCACGCCCCGACGGGGTAATCTGCAGACCCCCTATATTTCCAAGCCATTTGGTTAGGTTTCTTGCAGTGTCGGCTTCCCTGTCACAGTTTCTTAACCCCCCTCCTCCCCCCCACCTTATTAATTGGGTTTTTAATTAAACAGGTATGCATGTGCCAATTAAGAGTACAAGAAAATGTTTATTTGCCTGCCTCCCTTCCCCTCCCCCCTTGCCTCATCCCTGGACGTAGTAAAAAACAGGCATATTTGGGGTGCAGCAGGACAGGGCACATGTGCCACTGATACCTACTTGACTGAGCTAGCTACCTATTATCTTAAATATAGATATGAAGAATGTCAGTTTATTGAATGGGATGCTATTATGTCTTAACCATAGATCATAAACAAAAGTAAGTGTTATGAATGCTTAACATTTCTGTTCCATTATTTTGCCCTTTTTAGAAATAAGTAGTTTTCCCCCCAGTAATGTCTCTCTCATGTGGATGCCTAGGCGTGCGCAGGGCATTTTCTTTTACAACTTACCGTTTTATTGATGCGCGCGGAATAAATTAATCCAACCTCATGCTAATAGTGACCTTATTAAATGCAGCTTCTAAAACTCGTGCAAGCCTACGGTAAATTAAGCATTTCATTTGATCTTAGCCCCAGCTCAGTTATCTAGGACATTATAAAAGGGACTAATAAAGTGGGGTTGGTTTTAAAATTGTGACTCATTAAGCCGACAATTGATTGCCATTTAGGGGTTTGCAGATTCTGCTTCAGAGAGTGGCTAATGCTTGGCATTCCCCATCCATATGCTCTGCAGACGCTCCATGGAAGGCCTCCCATACAGGGATGCACATTGTTCTTAGAGGGCCGTTTCTACCATTAGGCAAGACTAGGCGGCCGCCTAGGGCGGCAAAAGGGGGAAAAATGTTGAATGCAAGTTCTTTTATATCTAATGCATTAATTCTTCTAGCCTGGATGACAGAGGGGAGAGAGTGATGGTAGTAAAAGGGAGGGGGCGGCATTTTTCAATTCTCGCCTAGGAATGGCCCTGTTGTTCTACTCATTATTTGTTGAAGAAATTGACCATGCTCTACTGTGAGCCGTTCAAAGAGTCGGTTCCTTTAACCCCTTCGACGCGTATGACAAGGCCAGCTCGTCATGGGCGTTGCCTGCGCTACGCGCATGACGAGCTGGCCTTGTCAGGTAACGCGCGGTTTTCAAAATCGCAGCGCGCAGCGGGAAAACCGCTAGCGCACATGCGGTTAAGCACGTTGCTTGCCTGGGGAGCGGTTCCTTCATCTGCATGCGTTGCCTTGACGTGCGCGTCATCGGTCACCTAAGGTGATGACGTTACACCAGAATAACTGGTGCCTTCTTTTTTTTTTTTTTTTTGTCTCGCCCATTCCAGATGTCAACAGCTGGCTGCTCACATTTGGATTCCAGCTGCACAACGTGATCCCAGGCTACCCGAAGCCAGACTTGGATGCAATGGAACCATCATATGAGCTCATACACACCCAGATGAAGACCCAGGAGTGGGACAATAGCAAGGTAAGGCGAGAGCGCATGCTGGGACGCTGAAACACAGGCATATGCACAAACCTGTACGCGCAAAGGTTCGCCAACAAAATCACACTGTAACGCACACAGAACTGTTAGGCATGCACATACACCAGTCCTTAATTTGTAAACCAAACAATAAGCTCAAGGAACAAAGCCTCCATCTTGGGAACCTGCGGCTCGTGTTGGCGAATTCTAAAGCTGCCTGGGCTTGATTCCACCTCTGTCTGCCAACATCTTTCTGTCTCTTTATCTAATTCTTTCTGGCTTTCATCATTGCTTTCTCTCTGTCACTGTTTATCCAATCTTTCTCACCCTCCTCTTTTCTCTTCTTCCTTTCTCTCTGTCCTTCTGGATCAAAGTTTGATGTTGAAAGATAGATCACAGTCACCAATCAATGAAGGCCAGTGCCCATCCCCTGCAACCACAGGCACAAATTAAGCACTAAAAGATGCAAACCTCAAGGCACTCACTCACAAACATGCACATCGATGCATCCCCTTGCGCACACAAACCACACCTGCACTCCCACGCATCTACAATACTTTGCTTTTTAAAATTGTATTTTGACGTTTTTGGCATGTAAACGACTGGGGAGCTAATTCACTTCACAAAGGCATCTAGCAGCACTAGTTAACATGCTCTTAAATGCCTTTGTGAATTGGCCCCAAAATATTGAAAATTGGTATATTCAGGAGCATTAATGCACAATTAATACAAAAAGGAATGCGTGCTCTTTGCACTTTCACTAAGAGGGAGCTGGGCGGGCGTATTTACAAATGAGACAATTCCTGACCCAACCACTAGATGGCAGAATAATGCACAGCATGTTAAATCCAGAAATTCTTTAAGCTGCAAAACTACACTGACCTGTAAGAAACTAGACGATACTCCTATAGCATTATTTAATTTACTCATTGGCCCTCGAGTTTTAGATTGGATTACATATTCACTTACTATTTCAGTCGACTTCCCACAGAGAGTTAGTCCTATTTTCTCTGAGCTGCTAATGCCAGGTTCATTTAATGACGTCACAAAACCTGCTCTGCTGAGATGGTGATGTCACTCCGGGAGCCGTGCATCCTCGACCTCAAATGCAGCCGAAGCCATGAGGCTAAAGTGGAAATAAACATGATTGAATATCTCAAAACCACAAGCTTTCTTGAAATGTTATTTGCTTAAAGTAAATCACACCAGTAAAAAGTGGCAGAGGTGAAGAGGAATGCAAAATAAAATAAGCCGATATAAGGCTACAATAGCTGCTTTAAGATTCTCTGGTTGGTAGTATTAAGGAGAATGTTTCCGTTTCAACTGCAGAATCAGTTAAAGCAGCGGCTCACTGTAACGGTGTGAAACTGTTTCTATTCTAAATATTATTTGTTCTGTGATTTTTAGTATGCTTAGGCACAGCTGTCGAGCATTTCTAATCTTTCAACATAATGTTCTCCAGTCTGACCGTAAAAACTGGATTTTAACTGCTTTTGTAGCAACTTTCCATTTTACTCTCGTCCATGAACAGCTGTTAAGAAAAACAATTTTGCAGAGTGTACAAGCAATCCGCCTGAAACCCCAGTCTGATAGGGAACAGCCTATTATACTTGCAGATTTCAAAGTGCACAGAACATGTTGTTTTTATCGGTGATCTGTGTTTTTTTAGAGTGCGTGAAAAGATTTGGGGCTATTTAACTAGTTTTGTAGTGCACTGGTTCATTGTTATATTAACTTTATATTCAATAAATTATTGCATTTATTATTCACTTTAGTAAATATTTTTCAAAAGGTCCTAAAGAGCATAGAAAAACTATGCAGACTAGGTTGATGGGTAGCTGGTGACACAGCCTCATATGCGCCGTCCCTGTATTTATTGCTTAGAATGTCTGTCTCAATGATGAACGGTTTATAGCAGCATCCTTCTGGCCAGACTCAACCACACAGGGCACCAGAGAGTTTTACTTTCTATTGGCAGGCATTGAACGGCAATAAACTGAAATTACATTCTGAAGCCTTGGGTTAATTTAATATATTATCTTTATTTACACAAATAAGTGAGTGCATAAATGTGTTTGTGCATAAAAACAAATATATGTGTGTGTGAATATATATGTGTGTGTATATATATGTGTATATACATATCAATATATATATATATATATATATATATATATACTAATATAATAAAGAGAGAGCCCAAACCTTTGAGGCGGGTAATCTCAGGAACCACAGCACCAATCACAACACCCAATACAGCGTTGGAAAGGGCAGTTGCAGCAGAAGGACATAGGCTATGCAGACACCCACCATATATATTTAAAAGGTAAAAAAAAACGTGCCAGCAAAGTAGTCCCTTGTGGGCGTGTCTGCGTTGTGCTGTGGGCGTGTGCTGGGGGCGTGACAAACGCGGGGGGCATGTGGTACGTTCCGCCCTTCATGCCATGTCTCATATCGTGTGCTTATTCCACCCTGCTCCCTTTAAATACCCCTGCACCCCATAATCCTAACCCACCCTACTCCTTAAAATACCCCAACACCCTTAAACACTAACCGATCTTAACCCTATAAATATACCCTGTATCCCAAAACCCAAACCTATCCCTAAACCCTAAAAATAACCCTGTACCCAAAAACCCAAACCTAGCCCTGAACCCTAAAAATACCCCTGCACCCCAAAACCCAAACCTACCCCTGAACCCTAAAATACCCCTGTACCCCAAAACCCAAACCTAGCCCTGAACCCTTAAAATACCCCTGTACCGCAAAACCCAAACCTACCCCTGAGCCCTAAAAATACCCCTATACCCCAAAACCCAAACCTAGCCCTGAACCCTACAAATACCCCTGTACCCCAAAACCCAAACCTAGCCCTGAACCCTACAAATACCCCTGTACCCCATAACCCAAAACTATATCTGAACCCTTAAAATACCCAAACACCCCAAAACATATACCTCAGTACCTCAAAACATATACCCCTATACCCATACTTACCTTATCCAAACATTAAAAAAAAAACATGCGTTTACCATTCATGCATTTACAACGAATTTTGTTGTAAATGTATGCGTGGTAAAAGCATATAAAATGTAATGCCATGCGTTATAATGGCATTGCGGAGTCATGGTACTTTCGTAATGAAAGTATGCGGAGTGATGGTATGCGGAAAGAAAGTTGCAGAATAATGGGTGTTTACCCTCCCCCGGTAAGTACATTGGTAGCACGGCAGCCCACATCTCCAGCAACATACTCATATTTTTTCACCACCCATTTGAAAAATGCACAGGTCTCTCTCATTGATGGCCAGCACCGACATACACTTTTAGACACACCTCCCGCCACAAGTTCTAGAATTGCGAACTTTAGAGCTGGGGAGATACGTTCGAATCTCGGCATCAGCTCAACATCCTGTGATTCCAGGCAAATCGATTTTTGCCTACCACAAATGACTGTGTTCCTCTGCAATGTAAATTGTGCTCATGCAATGTTGTCGAGTTTGCGCTATATAATATTGCAAGGAAAAATAATGTAGGGAAACTCGAGTTCACACACTACTGAACGCGCCCTCTTAAGTGCATCAGCAGTGCATTGTGAATCGGAGCGTTTCACAGGCCTGTCACAGATAAGAAATGCTATCAAAACGAAATCCTACAAAACAATATACTACTGGCCGGCAGCAATTCATATCCGGACAACGTCGGGGCGGGCTGCTAAAATATATATATGTATTATTTGTATGTATAAAAGAAGTAGGTAACCCTAGGTAGTTCTCACCAGTAAGGTGCAGAGCCGCTCCTTTATATGGAGCACTCTACTACACCACCGACTCTATATCTGCTCACCTCAAATGTCTATTTTTCTAGCAGAGTTGATTAGCACAGTGCCATTCACGTGAAGCTTGGAAAACACATGTTGGGTTAGGCTATCCAGCCTGTGGACATCCAACTGAAACTGAACTGATTTTACAATACATTATTTTATTATGTGTTACATTGAGGCACAGGTGTGTGGTAGTAAACCTCAAACTAAGCTTGATTGGGAAGAATGCAAACTGCTACAAATCAATGGCAAGAGACAATATCTGGAAATAAGCCAATCTGCCAATTACATTTGCAGGAAGAATTGAGAATCTGCCTGACAAAGAAACAAGTCTATCTATGGCATGGCTTTATTACTTTTTTCTGATAAATGACATTTATATTTTGTTTAGCTAGCCGAACGGGAACTGTCTCGATATACATACGTGAGATTTTATTGATTTTTAACTCCGATACAGTCCATGCAGTGTTAGACACAGAAGACAAACACATAACCAATGGCCAGAGATGACAACCGAAAACAAGCCTGAAGTATTAAAATGGCTAAAATGACCTCTCCACTTAGACATAATACTTTAACCTAAGAATTCTTGGCCCATGCACCACAAGTAGCTCTAGTTATGGTCAGGCCCCATATCTTTTATGGCATCCAATCTCCTGAGCTAGAAGCTGTCCAAGAAAGCTGGTGATTCGCTCTTCCAGAACAAGGTCATTTTGATTCCTTACCTTGAGCTTAGTGTGATTGTGAAAGACCGTTGCCACTCTCGACTTATCCAAGTCCCTTTCCATGTAATCTATGGAGCGTATCTGCACTCCTTGGCCAAGTGCCGTAGTATTCCTGAGCTCCTCAATTACATATGACCTCTGGCGGCTACTGTATCGAGGGTACATTTGGGCACTGAAGACCTTGGAACTATTTACTCCTTGGACAAGTGACTTAATATTCCTTATCATCTCTGTTACATATTACCTCTGGAGGTACTGCATCTGGGGTACATATGGGCACTGAAAATCATGGAACTGTATACTTACTCCTTGGACAAGTGCCTTGGACTTACTCCTTGGACAGATCTTCTCTATTGTGTATGATCTCTGGAGGTTACGGCTTTGGGGAGTCATGGAGTCATTGCACTCTTTGGCCAAGTGGTTTAGACTTCCTGATCTCCTCGTATGTATGTATGTCTGTCATCTGGAGGCTAGTGCATCGGGCTATACATTGGGGCACTGTAGGTCATGGAACCCCGGACACTTGCTGTAAATTTCTTGTTGTTGTTTTAGGCTGTGGTTGTGTGACACGTAATCAATCAATCAATCAATCACGGCATCTGTAAAGCGCGCTACTCACCCAGGAGGGTCTCAAGGCGCTGGGGGAGAGGGGTATGCTACTGCTCGAACAGCCAGGTCTTGAGCTGCTTCCTGAAGGAGAGATGGTCTTGGGTTCGCCGAAGGTGGGTGGGGAGGGAGTTCCAAGTCTTGGCTGCCAGGTAGGAGAAGGATCTTCCTCCGGCGGTGGCTCTGCGGATGCGTGGTACGGTGGCGAGGGCGTGGCTGGTTGATCATAGCTGGCGGGTGGGCGTGTAGAAGGTCATGCGGTCGTTGAGGTACTTGGGGCCCAGGTCGTGGAGAGCCTTGTGTGCGTGGGTGAGGAGTCTTAACGTGATTCTCTTGCTGACGGGGAACCAGTGCAAGTCTCTCAGGTGTCCGGTGATGTGGCTGTGTCGAGGGATGTCCAGGATGAGTCGTGCGGAGGCGTTCTGGATGCGTTGGAGTCTTTTCTGTAGCTTGGCTGTGGTTCCGGCGTAGAGGGTGTTTCCGTAGTCCAGTCGGCTGGTGACGAGTGCCTAGGTGACGGTCTTCCTGGTTTCAGTGGGGATCCATCTGAAGATCTTGCGGAGCATGCGCAGGGTGTTGAAGCATGAAGATGAGACGGCGTTGACTTGTCTGGTCATCGACAGGGAGGAGTCCAGGATGAAGCCTAGGTTGCGTGCGTGGTCCGTTGGTTTGGGAGCGGGGCCGGGGGCCACCAGGAGTCGTCCCAGGCGGAGGGTGATGATCCCAAGATGAGGACTTCCGTCTTGTCTGAATTCAGTTTGAGGCGGCTGTTTCTCGTCCAGTCGGCGACGTCTTTCATCCCTTCGTGTAGGTTGGCTCTGGCGGTGGTGGGGTCGATGGTGAGGGAGAGGATCAGCTGGGTGTCGTCAGCGTAGGAGATGATGTTGAGGTTGTGTTGGCGTGCGATGGCTGCGAGGGGGCTCATGTAGACGTTGAAGAGGGTTGGACTGAGTGAAGATCCTTGTGGTACGCCGCAGATGACTTCGGTGGCCTCGGATCTGAACGGAGGGAGGCGGACTCTCTGGGTTCTTCCGGCGAGGAACGAGATGATCCACTCCAGTGCTTTCTCTTGGATTCCGATGTTGCTGAGGCGCTTCACTAGGGTGCGGTGGCAGACCGTGTCGAACGCCGCAGAGAGGTCCAGGAGAATGAGGGCCGCTGTTTCCCCGTTGTCGATCAGGGTTCTGATGTCGTCGGTGGCTGCGATTAGGGCGGTCTTGGTGCTGTGGTTGGCCCGGAACCTGTACTGCGAGGGGTCGAGGGATCCGTTCGTCTTGAGGAAGGCGGCAAGCTGTCTGTTGATGGTCTTCTCGATGACTTTGGCCGGAAAAGGAAGGAGCGAGATGGGGCGGTAGTTCTTGAGGTCGGTGGGGTCCGCCGTTGGTTTCTTCAGGAGGGCAGTCAGCTCGGCGTGCATCCAGCTCTCCGGGAAGGTGGCGGTGTGGAAGGAGGACTTGATGATGTCTCGGAGATGGGGTGCGATGATGGCGTCGGCTTTGTTGAAGACATGGTGTGGGCATGGGTCGGTTGGTGATCCGGAGTGGATGGAGTTCATCGTGCGGGTGGTGTCTTCGGTGCTGATCGGGGTCCAGTTGCAGAGGGTGGTGGTGGCGGGCGTTGGTTAGGTGGTAGGGTGCGTGGTCTGTGCGTCGACGCTGTAGTGTATGTTGGCGATCTTGCGGTGGAAGAACGAGGCGAGTGAGTTGCAGAGGTCTTGCGAGGGAGTGATGTCGTTGTTTCCGGCGCTGGGGTTGGAGAACTCTTTGACGATGCTGAAGAGTTCCTTGCTGTCGTGGGCGTTGTTGTCCAGTCGTTCTTTGAGTGCCGTCTTCTTGGTGGCTTGATTACAGAGATTATCTCCGGGGTGACTAGTCTAGCCTGACTAAGTCAGCATAAGTGAATATGGCTAATTCCCTGCTGGATTGGTATTGTAAGCCTCCTAGCTGGGAATGTATAGATGTGTACTGCAATGTACACAGAACTGGTGAGGAAACATGGCTACAGATTCTGAGCGCCAATGCTTTAGAACAGTAGGACACGCCTCTCGCTGACACTTCGTACCAGTTGCAAACTCTGGTCCAACATTTACAGGCGCTGCCCACCTAAGCCTCACCCATTAGCAGATATGTGATGCATCTTGGAGGTTACAACAAATGTGGACCTCGAATCATAGGCCCTGGATACAGGCAACGCTGCTTATGCCGTACTATCTTGTCTCTGACCCGTAGCCTGAACCTGAGCTCATCTTGGGTACAGTCTTCCAAGAGAAGCCAAATATCTAAACTCTAAACTTCTTATTACCATAGAAGAGCCTTTGGGCACCTGTTCAGAGACATTCTGGGTACAGAGACATACTGGGTACAGAGACGTGCTGGGTACAGAGACGTGCTGGGTACAGAGACGTGCTGGGTACAGAGACGTGCTGGGTACAGAGACGTGCTGGGTACAGAGACGTGCTGGGTACAGAGACGTGCTGGGTACAGAGACGTGCTGGGTACAGAGACGTGCTGGGTACAGAGACGTGCTGGGTTCAGAGACGTGCTGGGTACAGAGTTGTGTTGGGTACAGAGACGTGCTTGTTTATGAGACGTGCTGGGTAGAGAGACGTGCTGGGTACAGAGACGTGCTGGGTACAGAGACGTGCTTGTTTCTGAGATGGGCTGCGTACAGAGACGGGCTGCGTACAGAGACGTGCTGCGTACAGAGACATGCTGCGTACAGAGACGGGCTGCGTACAGAGACGGGCTGCGTACAGAGACGGGCTGTGGAAAAGAGACGGGCTGCGGAAAAGAGACGGGCTGCGTACATGCAGTTGCAACCCTTTGCGGTCTGTATAGACTTGAACGCTGGGTGTGTTTGTCACTTTAATTTGTGAATGCAGTGATGTAAGAAAGCAGAAGTGATTTACTAAAGTGGTTTGATCTCTGATGTATTTGGAGGTGGTGTTGGGGGCCAATCAGGCTCAGTCTAGAAACCTTCTGCTTTGAAGCTGCATCGCTGCGGGGGACTTTGGTGATGAATTAAACATCTCTTTGGACTTGCCAGTTGACAACCCCGGCTTGTCGTGATCCTTGTGTTTTGCTGTTATGTGAGGAATTAAAAAGGAAATTTTCTTTGAAGCCTTTTCAGGTCGGTCTTCAGAAAAATGACAGGAGCATGGACTCATTCACTCAAGAACTGAACGGTGAACACGAGCGATGCTCGAAGCTTTCTCAAGGCGTCGGGCATTCCACGTGTCCTCCAGTTACCACGGGTGATTGTAGTTGATGCCGGCAGAAGTAGAATTCAATCTCCGCCCCCTCAGTATTGAGAAGACTGATCGCGACCTATAGAAATACGAAGTGGGGCTTGGGGGTCCTTCACAACCTAGGCAGTTCGGCTAAACAAGGTGGTCTGCCGCAGCTCTTCGGTGGTCGCATGCCTTATTTGAATGTATGGCAATACAACGCAAACTATTACAATCCATACATTTACAACGCAGTCAATACAACACAGCTGCCATTACAAAGCATGCCATTACAACGCAAGCTATTACAACACATATTCCGTTACAATGAAAATTACTATTCTAACACCGCCGATTGCTTACCTCAGGGAAGGGTGCTGGTCAGTGAGGGATATGCTTTGTAATGCACGCATTATCATGGATCCTGCATTGTATTGACCGCGTTGTAAAGGCATTGCGTTGTAATGCCTGCATTGTAATGGATGTTTCCCACCTTATTTGACCAGTTTATCCAATTCTGGCTTTCAATCTAGCATAACTTTGCATGCCGGGATACTGAAACCTATGATTAAAGTATGAAAAGGAAAACTGTGCTACCCATAATGCATAGTGATGTTGGGTAGAAATCCAGGACTCGCTGAGTGAGCCAGATCAGACCAAAGGACTGCGTACAATATGAAGATGGGCTTTTTCCACTGGAAGTGGAGTCAACTCTACTGGACACTTGATGCACGAGTATAAAGAAGCTTTTGAGAGAGTTAACCGTAGGGGGGAAATGCGGGCGCACTGACAGTGTACTACCTTTTTGTGGCCTACTTTCAGTGCACCTCTAAGGCTCCATGGTTGCCTCTGCACCCACATTGGTAATACAGCATGGGAGCAGAGCCAAAGTTTGCTCGGGGCCACACCCACGTTCAAACGAGTGCACGCCCTCTCACGATAGCGCTGGTGCTACATGTGCGCCAGCACTGCCAGTATTACAGAATTTTGTCCACCCTAAGCGTGGAAGGGTATACTCAGATGTGAGTCCCTTGCTCATTGCACCATCAGGATTCAAGCAAGCCGGGCCGAAGACGGCTGTAATGCCAGAAACCGGTCCCCGGAAGCTTGTTTCCTTCCCAGTGTAAGAATTGGCTTTTGTAGTCTGGTCTGCCCTGTTCCCATGATGCACTGGGCCAGGGACAGACTAATTTGCATACAGCCAGGTTCTGAAACTGGGATGGTGCAATGAGCTAAAAAACGGTGTTGGATCTAGCCCTGATCTCTTGACAGGGTGAGAGTATTCTGCTTAATTCAGAGACTCTGTCCATCACCACCCCTTGTTGTAAATAATTTTGTCCACCCTAAGCGTGGAAGGGTATACTCAGATGTGAGTCCCTTGCTCATTGCACCATCAGGATTCAAGCAAGCCGGGCCGAAGACGCCTGAAATGGCAGAAACCGGTCCCCGGAAGCTTGTTTCCTTCCCAGTGTAAGAATTGGCTTTTGTAGTCTGGTCTGCCCTGTTCCCATGATGCACTGGGCCAGGGACAGACTAATTTGCATACAGCCAGGTTCTGAAACTGGGATGGTGCAATGAGCTAAAAAACGGTGTTGGATCTAGCCCTGATCTCTTGACTGGGTGAGAGTACTCTGCTTAATTCAGAGACTGTCCATCACCACCCCTTGTTGCAAATAATAGTATTACAGACTTGGCAGCACAAGCGTCTGCGGCCCCTTCTTTAACCGCATGCGCGCTAGCGGTTTTCCCGCTGCGCGCTGCGATTTTTAAAACCCCGCGTTACATGACGAGCTCAGCTCGTCATCAGCGTCAAAGGGGTTAATACCAAAGTGCCCTAGGGCGTATTAAGCAGGCTCATATGCCTGTTGTGCTCCTGGTTCACTTTCTATAATATGGCCTCAGGGTTGTCAGGAGATGACAAAAACTGCAATTGTAAACTACTTCAGAGTATTCTACCGCACGTTTCTTTGAGTGTGTAAGGGCATGAACTTTTTTATTATTATAATCTTGCTCTGAAACAGCCATCTGGACAGATAGTGCCTGGAAAATTGAAGCAGAGGAGATAAAATGTGCTCCCCAGAACAAAGTCTAGTAGGCAGTGAATGACTAGGGAGCTTGGCCAAGTTTTTCAAGCTGGGCAAATCACACTGGACTGCATCACTCTGTTAGTGGCCACATAAAAATGTTCCAAATTACAACATCTGGAAGGATTGAATCTGACAAAATATTTGAAATGTTGCTGTATTATAATACATTTAGATGTGTAGCTACTTTCACATATGCTCTTTAGACCATAAACAAATCGATCATCAGCAAAAGGCCCATGCAAAAATGTGTATATTGATCTACTACACTAACTAGTGAACATCCATCGGAAATCTATCGTGCTTGCTGCAGGTCTCAAATCATTTTATTTATTTTATTTTTAAATGGAAGAAGCACGTATGTCTGGATAGAAACAGTAATGTGCTTAGCTTCACCGTTTTGCATCCTGGTCATACAGCACATGACACATGTTCCCAACTCCATGCTGTGCAGTTTATTGAACTCAGAAGGGCACAAGGCCCTACCGTGACCTGCAGAGTGCACAAAAATGCATGCAGCAGGCACAACAACCCACTGAGCGATCTTGCTGGCTGTTTTTGTTTTATTCATTCAGTCACCCATAGAGGATTTGAATGCTCTTTTCACTTGTACACATCAGCCCACGCAATCACAAAGAGAAAAGTGCAACGTTTTCGCATTCTGGGTGCGACAGGACAGAAGGCGCTAATGGGGGTGAGATACCCTGGGGGGGCATCAGCGACATAGAGTCCGTTGAAGCCATGCCACGTCGGTAGTGATTCGCCTTTTTCGCCAGCCCTTAGTGTAAGCAGGCACTATAGGCGGATATTCCCTGCCGCTGGGTCAGTATTCCATAAAAGAAGTAGCTGAAAACAAATATTCCAAAAGCTGGAAACCAATCACAATTCGCATTGCGGATATTGACGCGAATGCCAGGGGATACCAAAAAGGCTGGTCTCCTTTCAGCGTTAATATCCGTTTTTACGTCTGATTGGGTGGCACAATAGGTGCAATATTATACATCAAAAATGCCACAAATCCTAAAAAATAACAGTAATCTCTTATCTGCTGTTTTTTGTTTATGACACTGATAGGCTGAGGAGAGACTGGAGCAGTACAATTTTAATGCCAGGCCTGTGTTTTGGGCGCCAGTGTATTCTGCAGACCTGTAATTTGTTTTTGTGATGATTATCTGAAAGCATGCAAATTGCAATGCACAATAGTTCATTGTAAAAAGAAAGCAATTTTCCCTGGGCTGGCTTTTGTTACCTTTTCTGAAATGTGTCTACACCTGCTACATCTTTATTGTTAGTTGCATTCGCCTGCGCTGGGGTTTGCGTATAGTGGATTATTCAATACAAATTCAAGAAATACAGTTATTTTGTAGCTGCACATTCAGTTGTTCCTTAACTGGTTCTCTTATTTATGTACTTTTTTTATTCGAGCTCATCGCTGCTGAAATTCCAGTAGACAAGCTGGAAAAGCTGTTGACTGGATTCAGTCCTAGTAAATATATATATATATATATATATATATATATATATATATATATATATATATATATATATATATATAATGAGCTTCATTGGAGGCTATTCTGGTTTATTGTAGCTGGCTCTTCTAACTGCTTGTTCATTTTTGAGGTTTCTGTTGGTATATTACTTAATCAGTGGATTTCCTCTTGTGTTTTTTCAGATAGGCACATGCAGCTCAATGTCAAAAACTCACTTATGACAATTTTAAGATCATTCGTACCTCCTAGGGTAGGGCACACCAAGTGACTTCCATATATGAAGCACACGTTCTACCATTCCTATGGCATTGTAGGGCTCCGGCTTGGCTTGGGGTGCCTTTGCAAATGATTCTGACGTTTTGTTTGCAAACCGGAGTCCGGGTTCACGTGAAGGTATGTTTCTAATACTGTCTTACGGTCCTGCTAATGGTACACTAAAGCCTAGACAAGCTATTGATTGGTTTTCAGAGGGTATTCTTGGTTGGATTGTGCTAGATGTTGATCAGATTGGATAATAAATTGTTTATGGTTTTTGGAGGGTATTCTTGGTTGGATTGTGCTAGATGTTGATCAGATTGGATAATAAATTGTTTATGGTTTTTGGAGGGTATTCTTGGTTGGATTGTGCTAGATGTTGATCAGATTGGATAATACATTGTTTATGGTTTTTGGAGGGTATTCTTGGTTGGATTGTGCTAGATGTTGATCAGATTGGATAATAAATTGTTTATGGTTTTTGGAGGGTATTCTTGGTTGGATTGTGCTAGATGTTGATCAGATTGGATAATAAATTGTTTATGGTTTTTGGAGGGTATTCTTGGTTGGATTGTGCTAGATGTTGATCAGATTGGATAATAAATTGTTTATGGTTTTCGGAGGGTATTCTTGGTTAGATTGTGCTAGATGTTGAACAGATGTGAACAGATTGGGTGTTAAGTTGTTTATGGTTTTCAGAGGGTATTCTTGGTTGGATACAGCTAGATATTGAATCTTCTGGGTAGTGTGGAATCGGTATTAATAGTTCATTCATATTGGAACATATTCCTGGTCGGGAAGTGCCCTGTATTGAACTGACGGAGTATGAAATTGTTTATGGTTTTCGCAGGGTATTCTTGGTTGGATACAGCTAGATGTTGAACAGACTGGTGTTAAATTTTTTATGGTTTTGGAGGGTATTCTTAGTTGGATACAGTTTGATGTTGAGTCTTCTGGGTAGCGTAGAATCGGTATCAAATAATTCATTCTTTCTGGAACGTATTCTTGGTTGGGAAGTGCCCTGTATTGACTTGATGGAGTATTAATTTGTTCATGGTTTGTGGATGGTATTAATTACTCACCATTGAGCAGTTTTGCCAAAAGTGTTTCTGCTGTGTCTACAGAACTACTTTCAGTAGAAAATCCGTGCCCATATACCAATGATCTTTAATTATGGCGGGTGGGTTAGTGAACGAAGAAGTGTCACCGCCTCAGAAGGATCGTAGCCCACTACCAAGCTCCTAGGGGGCCTTCAAAGTCCTCCTACTCCATTTCACTCCCCACCACCTACCTTTCTTATCTTATGCACATTATACACCGAAATGTGTCACCCTCCTGCCTGACCCAGAACCTATACTCTGTTGTTACATTGTATCGCAAGCGACCTTCAATACTGTGCACACTCTTTGGACTTTAAAAAAATACTAGACCTCAGTAATAGTTTCCCTAAAGAAAAATAGCTTACGATTTGTCAAATGCACAAACCTGTTCTGTGATCGGATGTATAACTCAGAATGTGAGTGATGGCAATGGAGAGCTTCATTTATAGGTACTTGTATCTTGCAAAGGTGACGTACGATATTGCCAGCAAGTTCTCTTTTTAGATCCTCCTTGAAAAGTTAGCCATTTTTACAGGTCTGTTGCAGCCTACCACTAACTGATGTCACCTTACTGGTAGAAATTCCAGAATACAAAACCTGAACATGTTTGCATTATGGCACCGCTGTCATCCGTATTACAACATGAGTTGAAAATTCTAGACACCCCCTCCGTTATGAACATTAGTAGTGATATCATTCAAAACCTTCTTTTAAGATACTCAAATTATATAATTCTAATTGCTAGTATTAAAAAAGATTTCTAAAATTAGGATCAGGACGCCAATTCAGTAACGGCAGCCAAAGGCCACCCTATCCTGGCAAAGCATTGTATAATTTGAATTTTCTTTTTGAAAGGAACCAAGTCTGTAGAGCACCCTGTGGCAGCTCCCTCCCAAGTGCCTGTTGGCCGAAACACTGATGTACGCAACACGCCACCCCCTCCCCCACTGATCTATAGGCGCATACCTGAACCCCGTGGGCATTCTCAAACATAACCAGCGTGACAGCTCTCCTCGCACAGATACACAATGTGAGTGTAAGGTTAGTTGAACCACTCAGTCGATTAATGTCCAGTATTCAATTAGAAACGTCCATGGGAGCGTGCATAATCGCGAGAGCTGGAGGATGTCCGTCCAGACGCGCCATTTCTGAGGCATCCCATGAACAGAGCCTTGAGTGATCCGTCGATACGTAACCTGTGATCGTTGGTCCAGAAGCAAGCGGACAACAGGACCCGATCGAACCCGTCAATAGCACATTGCTGCTGGTCTACTGGAGATGAAGTGAGGACAGCAGGTGGGGGTTCCATGGGGGGCCTCCGTCGATATCAGGTTGATTGAGCTCAGATCTGCTGCTCATGTTTCTGAAAACAAGAAATGAGGATGTTTTCTTTTAATGCACTTAAAGGATTTTTTTTCACCGTAGAAAGGATCAAGGTGGCCTTGGTATATGTCTTCTGGGCTGTCCCCACAGGTCTCCAGGTAGGGTGCATGGGCCAGACCTCAGTAGTTTAAGGGACCTGGGACCCATGTAGACCTGAAGGAGCCCACAAGCTATTGTTAGGAGCACATAAATAATTCTCCCGGGCACTGTAACAGACCCTGAATCACAGGTTGTAGCCTCTTGTTGAATCTGTGAAAATATAATTGGAAATAATTGCTATACATAAAAAATGTGTCCTCCATTTTTTTATAGGATTTTTTGGGGGGGCAAGGTGGGAACCCCAAAGACCTCTGGAGAGAATAAGGCTTGAGTGTTATACTTGTCCGCCTCATGCAGTATATTAGAGCATTATTCGAGGCAGCTCCCAGTTGAGCATGCTTGTTGAATTCTGTTTCTGTATACCCGCTTTTTGGATACCCTTATTTGCATACATTGTTGTATTCCGCGATGTGCCAGAATATCATTTTTCTCAGATATATCTACATGGGAAATGGGTGTCTGGCTCCAAATGTGCTGTTGCCATTCTAAAACGGCTATGCGGTTTTGGAGAAGGTTACCTGATTAACCAAGGGGTACCTTTGAGCAGAGGCCTTACAAGTCGATAATTATACCGGTTCCCCTCCTCCCCCAGTTTACTCGTGCTCATGATCACTGGTGGCCTGCCCATCCATGATGGTAGACCCACTTCTGCGTAATGGAAACAAAGCCTTAAGGATCATTGGTTGCTGCCATCAGGCAAAGAGTGGCCAATGCTGCGCTCTATAACGGCAGTATAGAGCGCGTGTACGTACGACGCTCTATAATGCCAATACAGGATAATCTAAACAAACAGTCATCCTTGGCCTCCTGGATAAGGTCTCGCACTCTCAGTTTGAAGTGTTGAAGTTCACTCCCCTGTGTCACATTGGTTCTGTGTGTGCTTAAAGCATTGGATTGTCCTAAAAGGCGCTGTAGATCAGTGGTCGTTGTGCTTTACCTAACTTACGACGCTGCCGGCCCTCCATTGTGCCTGTACAAATGATAAAACACAGTGTTCAGTATGCTCAAGCACTTACATATACCTTGCACCGCACACTTTTTGTATGTGTGGGGGTAGCGTTGACCAATGGATATGGCTAGTGTATGGCTCTTCAACCCATCACAAAGGAATAAGCGCATACATGTGCTTACCTCAGGCCTACCTGCTTCTGTGCCTGGTTACTCCAAGTGCAGGAGAATTCGCAAGGCAGTCTGGGATCGTTTTGTATAGCATGAGGTTCATGAGTATTTGAGTTACAAGTAACATTTTCACCCACCTGCGAAGAGTAGAACTAGAGGAATCGAGGGCCCGTCATCTGAGATGTCTCCACCACCCCTATGCTTGCCCAGGCTCCAACAACGCGTATGTCCTCTCTGTGATTCTATTTCAAATAAGTATGCTATTTTATCATTTAGGTTCAAAACCTCTCCACTCTAGCCACACACTACTCCCCTATGTAGAAGAATTTAGTCTTCATTTTAAAGGCTTTCTGCACAAAAATCCTTCATTTTATATGTATAAACTGTACCTTCATGCACTTTTTCCAGGAATAAAGATTTAAAAAAATTCTCAGACTAATGCTTTTGCTGATTATAAAAGTAAAAATTTGAAGAAGCTTGGTTTCCGTTTTGACAAATCCCATACACTGAGTGGCATGCGGCTGCTAAAATTGTAAGAAAGCAAGTAAACATTTGATGGCAACTGAGTAACTTCAGTAGGAGCCCCAAGAGTGTTTTTTAATCATGGGCAGGTAGTTGGTTGTTTTGCTGCACTGTTCATACATCTAATCGATTGGGCAGGGTAGCACAATTCCCCCATTACTACATTTATATTTACACAGTTTAGGCCTTCATGATCCATATGAAAGAAATTTTGCAAGCATTTCCTTAAAACTTTGTGATTATTGTATGGGGCGCTGTGATTTAAAAAAAAATAGTTTGTTTCAAAATTACCATTTGTAATCTATTGTTCTTGTTTTGTGTTTACTAGGCCATCCTGGGAGTGCAGTGTGAAGTTCAGAAGCAGCTCAAGGCATTTGTCACGCTGGAGCGGTTTGACCAGATGTACAGTTCCAGCATCGCTGGCTGCCAGCAGGACAACCGCAACTTCATGTTTGCAGCTGGAGGCTCTGTCTTCGGCAAGGGGGTGAAATTTGCTTTAAAAGATGGCCGAGTAACCACTGACATCATCAGTATGGCCAACGAGGATGGAAGGCGGATTGCCGCCATTTTGAATAACGCCAACTACCTGGAGAACCTCCATTTCACCATTGAGGGCATAGACACACACTACTTTGTGAAACAAGGGCCCTCTGATGGCGACTTGTCGATCCTGGGACTCAGCGGGGGTAGGCGGACCCTCGAGAATGGAGTGAATGTCACTGTATCCCAGATTAACACGGTTATTGGTGGAAGGACTAGACGCTACACAGATATCCACCTCCAGCATGGCTCTCTTTGTCTGAACACGCGCTATGGCACCTCCTTGGACGAAGAGAAGGTGCGCGTCCTGGAGCTGGCCAGGCAGCGTGCCATAACGCAGGCCTGGTCTAGGGAGCAGCAGAGACTGCGGGATGGGGAGGAGGGTCTCCGCTCATGGACAGAAGGGGAGAAGCAACAGTTGCTAAACACAGGACGCGTTCAGGGCTACGATGGCTACTTTGTCATTTCAGTAGAGCTGTACCCAGAACTGTCGGACAGCGCCAACAACATCCACTTTATGAGACAGAGCGAAATGGGCAAAAGGTGACATAGAGGTACCTTGTATTGACTTCTTGCCAAAGACCGCTACTTTTGTGGCCACTTACCTGACTGTGTTGTACTCAATCCTTTTTTTTTTTTTTAAATGGACAAGGCGAACAAAAGAAAAAGAAGATGTCTGGTTGCACTGTAATTCATGCAACATCTCTTTTTTTTCTCCTCTTAATATTTTGGCCTTCACACGTTTGGCAATGAACAGAAGGTGTTTTTGCTGTAGTGTGATTACAGTGAAACTTAACTGTTTCTTGTACTTTTTTCCCTTGTGAGGAATTTAAGTGAGGAGTGTCAACGTATGTTAACAGGTACTCAGTGTGAAGTGCGAAAACATGGATGTCTGTGCTATCTTGTCTCATCATTTCCCTTCCTTACTTGGGGCAAGGAGGATGCTATGCTCCAATGTGAAAAAAAGAAGAAATTATATCCATAAACGCTCTGATGTGAGGACTGAAATCATCCTAGATTTAATCACAGCCATTCATATCATCCATCTTAACGTGTTGTCATTTTTTTCTTGACATCGCACTGCTAAATACATGACACAAAAAGAAAAATGTCAAACTGGCTTGCCCCAAACTCAATACCCTCATCAGGTTTCGACTGCAAATGAAAGTATTTTACAGGTGTAGATGGGGAGTAGGTCTATGCGCCATCTTTTAGTGCTTCGGTGAGCACCTATGCCCTCTGGAACCCAGCTTCCAATTCCTGACAGTGACAGACTGAATTGTGTGCCTCAAGAGAACTATATCACTTTTCTAATTTTATTTGGGACATCAAGTGTTTTTTTTTTCCCTTGGCTCTTTCTGCACAGAAGGAAAAGACAACGTAAATTGAGCTGCGCTGATTGCATAAGTAAATGCTGCCTCATTCTGTTCTAAGTCCTGACCTGGAAATAATTGTTGCCATTTTCTCTGTATTGTATGCTTTTCAGAACAATGTTTTTTATATGTCTTTATGATTTATATGTGGGTAAGACTCAGGCTCCATATGGAAGATGTGTCTCTCCCCTTCTCACGGGAGACCTGGTGATGCACAGTAAATGTAATTCTTTTCATAGCTGCTGCTCTGAGCATTTGTAACCGTAGCAAGCATACCACCTTGGTGTAAAATTGTAGCAGGCATCCCGCCAACCTCATTGTAAACTGTAGCAGGCACCCCTCCCATCTCTCTGTAACCAGTCGCACCCCACCTCAGTGTAAACTATAACAGGCATCCCTCCAGTGTCAGTGTAAACTGCAACAGGCATCCCTCCGACCCATATGTACACTTTAACGGGCGCCACTCCACCTTGGTGTAAACTATCAGAGGCATCCCTCCTTTGTCAGTGAAAATTATAACAGGCTTCCCTCTATTTTGGTGTAAACTTTAACAGGCATCCCTCCCACCGCAGTTTAACCTGTCATTGGCATCCTTCCCTTTTCAGTGTAAACTAAAACAGACCTCTTCCGACTTCATTGTAAACTTTAACAGGCATCCCTTCCTCCGCAGTTTCACTGTTATAGGCATCCTTGCCCTTCAGTGTAAGCTAAAACAGACATCGTCCGACTTCATTGTAAACTTTAACAGGCATCCCTCCCACCGCAGTTTCACTGTTATAGGCATCCTTGCCTTTTCAGTGTAAGCTAAAACAGACATCTTCCGACTTCAGTGTAAACTTTAACAGGCATCCCTCCCACCGCAGTTTCACTGTTATAGGCATCCTTGCCTTTTCAGTGTAAGCTAAAACAGACATCTTCCGACTTCAGTGTAAACTTTAACAGGCATCCCTTCCACCTCAGTGTAACCTGTCATAGGCGTCCTTCCCGTTTCAGTGTAAACTGTAACAGGCATCCCTCGCACTTCACTCCAAGCTGTGGAATGTATCAGCGCCATGTCAATCTAAACTGTTTAGGCATCTGGCCCACCTCAGTACAAATTGTAGCAGGCATCCCTCTCGCCTCATCGTAAACTGTACCAGGTGTCCCTCACAACTCCACATACACTGTAGCAGGCATCTGTAACAACTCCTTAACTGTTAAAACATCCTGCGTACCTTACGTTATGTTGTAACAGCCATTACTTCCACCTCATTGTAAACTGTAAAAGACTTCTCTCACACATCAGTGTGAACTTCAACAAACTTGTGCATCTGTGTAAAATGTGACAGATATCACTTAGAGTGCAGTATAAAATGTAGCATACCTCGTTCATATCTAGGAGTAAACTGTGAAAAGAAATCCCTCACCCCCCACTTTAAACTGCAAAGCATCTATGGTACCTGTGACCAGCATTTTTTACACCTTATTCCTTTCAGCTCATTCTAAACTCAAAAAGCATCTGCCCGCGTCAGTGTAAAGTGTCAATGTCACCACTTAGTGAATACTATAAAAAAAATCTCTCACCCAGTACAAGCTTAAAGGGAAACTACATACCTGAAGGAAAACTGTGACCTACATCTATCACACCTCAGTGTAAACATATACTGCTCCTCAGTGTAAACCTATACTGCATCCCTCACACTTCAGTGTAATTGATAAAGGCACCTCTTGCAGCTCAGTGTAAATTAAACGCATCTTTCACACCACGTGGTGAACTGTAATACCCACCCCTCCATATGTTGCAGTGTAAACTACAAACATATTATTTGTAACTCTGTGTAAATAATAAATGCATCCCTCACCCTTCAGTGCATACTGTAAAGGTATCCTCCACATATTAGCGTAAACCATACCCGACAGCAGCAATCCTAAGTGTAAACTGTTATAGTATCTCTCATACCTCCATGTTCATTGTAAAAGACTCCCCTCACACATTTATGGGCACTCTTCCAAGCATGCAGGCCAGCCTGCAACCACTTGGGCAGGTTAAGTGCAATGCCACATTAGCAAAAGGTGCAGACCGTACAAATAATAGATAATATCCCATTGTGTAGCAGGACAGGCAACACCCCACACACCTGTTAGTATGCAGATAGTCCCATCTGGTGAGGAGGGGGTCTGATACATACCAGCATCACCCACACTCTAGAATGTAGCCCCCATGAGCTCTAGGCTGCTGATGGGTGTTGGTGCCTAGATTTAACGAGGTGGGTTGATGAGAGATTCATACATTTCCCTTCAGAACTGTAAAAATCAGTCTTCACATTCAGAACTTTCGCATAAAATAACATATATAGATGCCACTCGCTTCCATTATTCATTCATAGTCCACCAAATCCCCCTATCTCACATTCAACAGTTACAAGTAAGTCACTCTCGTAGCACATGCCGCCCAAGAGTGATGATCTTGAAAAATGATGCCCGTCACTGGTAACGAGTCGGAGGCGCGCCGGACACAGTTGGCACAGGGATGCTCAGGCAATTGCATGGAACTATGTTGGACTACCTTGCAGTTAGAATCCACCCCTGTAATGGGTGCCTAATCTCCCCATTTCAATTATTTTATAGGAATATTCAAATCAGTTCACAGCATTTATAGAGCGCACAGAGGGCGCGCGGAGAGGCCACCCGGCGCTAGCGGAGAGTTCAAAGCATGAAAAGCCTAAAAAGAGATCAGGACCAATTAGCCTACTAGGCCGGAGTCAAGAAGCAGGGTCCAAGTTACCTTTAGATTCATAAAAACTTTAGGCTGGCTTTGAGTGATTCCATTGGCAACAGAGCCCTTCTCTGACAGTGGACACGGGACCACTGAGCCGTCCAATCATGCTAGATTAAAATGATGTGCTGTCACATAGTGCCGCTTAAGCTATATATTTAAATTTCTGGCTATAAGAAGTCTTTTTTGACTCGTTCAAAAGGGGTGTCTGGAATTGACATAAAAAGAGTAAGCGAATACCAATGTGCCTTTTTGGACACCACTTAAATGGCGGACTGTTCTTCAGCACCCTGCAGTCATTAGCTCCATCAAAGGTACTAACCGACATAGCAAGCGGCTCGCTCTTTCATTGAAGTATTATGAACTTTGTTCAGCATGCTGTGCCTGGAACAACATTTATCCTGCAACTCTATTTGAACACTCCATATTAGTTAGCATCTTTGTTGTCTACAACTCTGCTTTTTGCAAGTGCCCCATTGGGTGTTGAAAAAATCTTCCACCGTTTAGGTGAACGAGTCTGGGAGTGAGAGAAGAGCCAAATTTCAAGATGGAAGTAATGATGAAAGGTTCTTAGGACACTTGACATGCTTGCACGAGAAAGCTAACATGCTCGCTGCAAGAAGGGCGGGTTTCGCCTACTTACTCCAAAGACATCAGAAACCCATTAGATGGTGCGTTTCCATGATGGCCCTTGCCACGGTCTACATTAGCGCCATCAAAATGAGTGCCCTGGTTCTGGAACTGTGTGAGCAGCGTAGAGATGTTCACAAAGGGGAACTTAACACCGGGAAATTAAGAACTAATGCAGATTCCATTAAGAGCTCCGAATGCCAGCCGTGATTTAGCCACAGATCAGTAGACCGGGTCGAGTTGGGAGTTTAGAAGCTTGTACCTGATATGTTGAGGCAATTTAGCGCAGATGTAGCATAGTGCAATGCTTTTCTGCTTGTGAAGGTAAGGCTGGGAATAACTAAAAAGTAAACATTGGCAAAGCCAATAGGCCTCGTGTTGGCGGCCAGCCTTTTGCCTTTGTCAAAGTTTGTTTGGTTTTGTCAATGTTTTTGAAAAAGTTTGCTTGTAAGGATTCTGCCGGGCCATCATCAATCTGAAAATAACATTGTCTAAAATAAAAATATTTTTTGGTCCCAAAAAGCACACATCACCCTCGTGGTTCCTGGCACTTTGTGTGTCCATGTGCTCCTTGTGAAAGAGCAGAATGACATTACTCTGAAGGGTGTCTGAAGTGGGCTGACCCATTGCCAAATACTGTATGCAGTAGTGGGCAGAAGAAAAATGTGAATGACACAATAAAATTACAGTGGTCGGGTGTAAGCCCCTATAAGGAAGTAGATTATACATATTGTTTCAGTAACATCAGATGTTCTTGGCTAACGCCAGCATTACAAAAAAAAAAAAGAAAAAAGTTCCATCTCATTTTTAACTTCCAAATGTGACAGTGATTGAGGGCTGGGATATCCAGTATTAAAAAATTAGCTCCTTGTTGGACACATTTTTCATTTAGTTTTGCATTTTTACAGAGCCTATACACGGTAGTTAACTCAGCCTGTTTAATTTGAGACAACTATAATTGGAATTTGAGTTGAAAATTGGAGAATGTGATAGGCTGTTCAGGGTAATACATCTTACAGAGATTTCCATTTTTACAGATGTATAAACACAGGTACTGATGGAAAACAATCTGTTTCCCTGTCCATATTTATTTTGAAAAACAAAAAATATAGAAAATGTATCTTCGTTTGAGTGTCTTTCTATTAAGCTGGGCTGTCAAGACCTCAGGCCAATAGTTTTCATATTGACAACATAGGGAGTTTAAAAAAGAGATAGAGTTTCCCAATACAGGTTGAGGAGTGGGAAATGTTCATGTGTGCTAGTACTAAAATGTAATGTTTTCAGGCAGCTGTATTGTTTTATAATACATGGCCACATAGCACACTAAAATCTTAGAGACGTTGAATGTTTCACTATATTAGCTGCAACTTCAATTTTTAACTCACCAGAAATAAATTTGGATAGTTATAAATACAAGGATGAAAAAAACAGATGTAGATATATACAGACAGAAATGTATTTATGTAGCACTGTAAAACCGGAAACGCTAATTATAAAGTTCTCATTACAAGGCCATAACAAGATGGGTAATTCCCCCCCAAAAAGAAATTACCCCTATGAATTTTCATACAGTACTGTGGGACAATCTGTTTCTTTTATCACATGTCAGAAAGACGTGAGATGGTTAAAATTAACTGCTGAAGCACTGCACTGACTTTGGTAATATCAAACGCCTCTCTTGCTGCTTTAATTTAACCACTTCGGTGCTCATGACGGCTCCACGCCGTCATGCGTCACGGTAGGCATGTGCTCATGACGACGTGGAGCCGTCATGCCGCTCCTCCCACCCGGCACTAATTCCCCACCTGTGTGGGAGAATTAATGAGTGGGCAAGGTTCTGACGGAACCACGCCGCCATGAGCACACGCTGCCCGTAAGGCATGACGACGTGGAGCCGTCATGAGCGCCGAAGTTCCACGCTCACCCCCTAGCCCGCCCGTGCCGCGTGGTATTCGCAGCGCAAGGAAGGGGTTAAGCAAAAAATATGTGAATTAATTTCCTGGTCTTATAGTCCAGTGATGATTGTATACCAGAGTTTAGATCACTTTCGAACACAGTTGCTTGTCCACTGATTTCCCTTGCCTAATTTTATTCCATTGGTGGTTTATAGCCGTAGTAATTGGTGATTAAATGTGCAAACAGCGTTGCAAAGAAAAGCCTGCACAAGTATTTCATTTGAACATGATCCCCGAAAATGTATATTTAGTAGGCTTTTTTTTTTAGGAGGGTAAGAAGAAATGGCAACAGTTTTCATGAAACTTCATCTTGTGAGGGCGGTGAATTTGAATTCTGACACTACAAGGGCAAACGTGTCGCACTATAACCTTAAAAATGGCACATGGCCAGCCGCATTGGTTAGGGACATTGCACTGAAAACTTGGGGTGCTTCATCTTGCGTCAGTGTTGCAGTTGAAAGAGGGAACTGCTCAAGCACACACCCATGGCTCATCAGATGCACTCTCAGTGTTTTAATGACAATAACCCCCCCATTATTTAATTGTACATTCTTGCAACACATGAGCACTGCTAAATAATTTTATAAAAATGAGATTGTTCTTCTCTAGATTTTGTGAAGTTACATATTTTTTGTTGCAGATGTCACTGTTTGTAATGTTTTTTGATTTACTGTGAATGAATGCTCCATAACTGAAGAAAAGGATGTTTATGCATGAAGAGAGGTTAACTTGTGTCTCTGGGGAAGGCCAGAGGAGCCTAGGAAACCTTCAAGCGAAAAGCCTTCAGCACCACAAAACTGGCCTGCCAAAGCATGGGTCAATCTTTCAGGCCAGTTTTGCTGATGTGACTGTACAAATACAACCGAGCACCCAACCAGGACCACACTTTTATAAATCTGCTTCGCTAATGTGAAGACTTGCACATGCAGCCGGACGGTCTCAACATGGATTGTGGAAGGGTGCTGCATTTTTGGCAAAGTTCACCGGAGAATGTCATTACCAGGTGTACTATTTTTTCCCCCGAAGTCTGGAACTAATTTTGAGAATTTCTTTTCTCAACACAATTGTGTTTCTAACACTGTATTCTTGACTGTGTAAATAATTCAAGGCTGTAAATAAAAACGCAGATGTAGATACCTTCTAGGACAAAAAAAAACAATGTGACCCTGTGTAGCCTTCGGTGACAAATAAAGATTATTTTATGTTTATGCATGTTGGTCTTTGCCTAAGGATTCCTAAATGAGAGAAAAGAATGACAACAGTGTATGCATATTTAGTGGTGCACGTTCTTGCAAACAGAAGTGTGTTTTTCTTTATGCTCTAATATGAAGCACAAAAAAAACATTCATCAGCGTGATGATATCATTTTTTAGATCCCCTTAATTGTATTTTTCAATGTTAAAAGCTCCACCAAACAGCTAAAGCTGTCTTTTAGCCAGACCTAAAAGTACCCAATGCCTACTCTATATGTATGACCGAAACACATCTACCTCTGTTTCCTCCAGCTGAATGTAGTCGTTTCGTAACCATGTTTGCGGCTTCCTCCCTGCCATACAAATTTGTGTCTACTATCCAATTCTGGATAGTCGCTCATTCACTTCAGCTCAGTGCCTCTAAATCAGACTCATTTTCTTTCCTTACTCCCCATCCTTACCCTGCATTGTCCCTGTGTTTTCCGCCTCTTACCTCCAAATCCCACAATCTTGGCAGTTATGTTATCGTGTCTTGTAGAGCACAACAGCTGCCCCAGCAAAGGGGCGTCCCGGCGCTAGTACAGGAAAGACTGACACAGCAAATAGGCAGACAAGGACTAAGATGCAGGGAAAAGATAGGTCTTAATGTCATAACTTTTCTGCACACGGTACCTCTGTTTTTTGTGGATTCTAGTTGTATAGAAATCTAGCCACTGACTTTCTTGACAAGTCCAATCCAGTCTTCTTTTTCTAATGTTTTATTTATTGAATTTTAACATTGTGGTTAACACGGCACACATACAATTCATGAATGCAATCGAGGCATTTGCCAGTATGGGCCACTTCAGGCACAGTAGGTACAGTTAACGATCAGGGAGGGATCCCACGCTTTGATTTGCTCTGGGGGTGGAGGGTATCCGGCTAAATCAATGTTCGTGGTAGATATCAGAAAAGGACACCAACATTTACAAAAGTAACTAAGGTTGCCAGGGGGTTCAGTGAGGACGAGATTTTCTCCATGATGGAGCTCGCCAATAATTTGGTAAACTGTGGTGGAGGGAGTTGATTAGGGATTTTCAGGTGTCTCCTAACAGGAGGTGAGACGTTAGCCTGATCAGTTTATGCAATATATTAGAACATTGGAATGTTGGGAGCTCCATTGAAAACTCTGGAGTGCTCCGGGCTTATAATGGCTGGTATATGCCTGGAGCTCCAACATTCCAATGTTTCTTTGTTCACAGCTCTGGCTGTGAACAAAGGCTTCAGGGAGCCTGAGGGGATTCCAATCCCCTCACGCTTCCAAAAGGCTTTGTTTTTTTTGTTAGAACATTCTGTCCTCTAGTGATAGAATGTTCTAATAGCCTTATAGCCCTTCGTAGATGGGCTATACCGCTATTAAAGTCCCTCTCCCTTGTTAAAGGCCCTCGCATTCGGCTTGGGGCCTTTAACGCCGGAGAGGGCCTTAAATAGCCGGTATAGCCCTCTACGGCGGGCTATAAGGCTATATTAGAACATTGGAATGTTGGTAGCTCCATTGAAAACAATGGAGTGCTCCGGGCTTATAATGGCTGGTATAAGCCCGGAGCTCCAACATTCCAATGCTTCTTTGTTCACAGCTCTGGCTATAAACAAAGGCTTCAGGGAGCCTGAGGGGATTTCAATCCCTCGCCTTCGGCTCGGGCCTTTAACACCGCAGCGGGCCTTTAATAGCCGGTATAGCCCGCTACGGCGGGCTATAAGGCTATGTTATCATGTTCATCCACCCACCACGTAACTAGGGTCATTGGAATATTGAGGTCTATCAGATGTGGATGAAGAACTACTGTTGTAGGCAGTCCCTCAAGTAAGTACAACAGTCTGTTTATGAAGCTTAGCTTCTTTGGAGTCAGACCTGTACATAATAGGATCATGTGGGCATTCTTTATTTTGCCTCCACATGGAGGCTTTGCCTGCCCTATATCAGATGTTATTCTTTGACTCTTCAACAATACTCTAGCCTAGATTGCTCCCCCCCTTGGATATATATTTAGGGTTTGGGAAGGGATAGTTCACTTCTAATGTCTTGTACTGGTTGGAATCAGCCCCACAAGTCAAAACAAAGAACAAGGAACAAATCAGCCCTCCCAGAAACTGGCGTGAGCAATGATAGAAATGGGGTAATTTTCCAGGAGCGAACAGCGTTGTCCGCTGCCAGATTCTTCTAATGGACAATAGCATTTGATGACTAAATCTACGCTGTTGTCTACATGGTAGGCTAATGAGTTTAGCGAGGTAAGTATAGATTTGATCTTGTGCCATAAAAAAATTAGTCTTATGACCTCTCCCACCAGAAAGTGTAGGGAAATTTTATTTGTTCTGCATATCTGTATTTGGCTATGTCAACAAAGGCCAAGCCACCCTCAAGGGCATACTAAATTACTTGCATGGTTGGGGCTTATATCCCCAAGTACATTCTGTTAAATTTGTTTAAGGTGTGGCAGGTGAGTCACGAACTAGAAGTAAGGAAGAAAATCCATGTTGCCACATTCCGGCTACTCAGCCACAAGATCAACCCCACCAGTCTAGGTCCTGATATGGAGTTCGTAGTAAGCAAAATAAATTAGTCCTGGATAATGATGAATGTCTAGCTGACACATACATCACCCCTTACTTAATTCTTTTCTCCACCCATTGCAATTCATATTCTGCCTTCACTCTTGGGTATAATATCTTTCTTTTGTAACATTTAGTACTTGAGACAGCAACTGTAGAAAAAGTCTGAGGTTCTTCGACAAGGCAAGGGAACAACATCATACACAAGACATTGTCACTACACATGGATATCTTAGAATGACCCAACTTAATGGACATTCCTGTTATAGAAGAGTTATACAGAATTTTCTGGCCAAGTGGTACCAGGGCAAACAGGAGGAAAGCAAAAGACAACCCTGGTGTGAATCGTTAGTCGGCATGGTTTGTGGTCATTTAGAATCCATCTTATTTCCAGTTGCGGGGCAGGGAGAGCAAGTTCAGTAGAATAAACTTGCAAATATTTGGATAAATCATGCTGCAGAAAGGCCAAATTAGCACGTTCAAAGGACCTCTCTGCAAGGAAGGAGAAAGACAAGGATCTGTGTAGCATTTAGGGTAAGATACATCATACCACCACCATGTCCGATAAAGCTTGATTGTTTAGGAGAAATCAACTTGGATGGAACCTCTTCCAACCACTTTGCTTTAACCTTAGCAGATTTGGTAGAGCCCCTGGCAGTTCGGGCTGGACTTTTCCTATTGGAGCAGAATCATGGCTGATTTGCATATGGCTAGTTCCGGTCTGAGGTGACAAAAAAAATGATGATCTAGATGGTGGCTCAGAGTAATTCCCACTCCCTTTTTCAAGTAATCTATTTATTGCTTTTCTGTTTTCCTGGGGTGGCATGGTGAGCAAATGAACGATGGATTTAACCCAGATCTCTTGAATGTATGATTCATTCAGCATTCCGTCCATCATTTGTTTGTGTAGCACTTTTCTGTTTTCCTTAGCATAGATATTTGCATACCTGTTCAAGTAAGACAACTGGCCTACATGATCCACACTGGTCTGGTACCTTGCTTGGTTTCAGGATGATGGTCAGTGGGAGTCCATCATGGAGGGTACACATTTTACAGAGTCTTATAAGGAAATTGCATCATTGCTTTAGAAATGGGGCAGAGGTGAGGTTGTTTGAAAGCCCATAGGGCGACTGTCAGGCTTTGTTGCTGGTTAACATTGCTATTGCGAATTCCTCCCTTAGAAATCGTCTTATCCAGAGATCAGATAGTGTCTGCATAAAGTCAGGGAAAGACGTAGTCTGTCAAGTAGTCCTTCTGCCCCTTTGGATCATTCTGGATACTATTTTAAACACCCATAATATACCTTCATCAGTGTGCTGCAGTAGACTCCATAGTTGTCTCTAATCTTGCACACCAAGGATTTCATGTGCTTGGCCTTTATTTTCTAAGCAGTACACATTTTCTCAGTGTACTTGGTTAATGTGAACCAGGGTTTCAGTGGTGTTTGTTTAGTATTTCTTGTAAATTATCTCTTACCATTCTGAAGACCCTACAGACCTTCAAGACTCACATGAACGTGTATGTGTACACAGTCCTTTATCTGATCTTCAGGGTCTCATGTCCTAATTTCTGAGCATGCTCTACAAGATCTCATATTATATGTTTTCTCGATAGCAGTATTTCATAGAATCTCACATCATTTTCCGTCACAGACTGGAAGCGGTAACGGTCTCTCTTATTTCCTTCAATATTACCCAGGAGAAAGGGTGAGTCATCGCAGTAGCCAGATTGCCACCCTACACTTAACCCGTTGGCTGCGGCGCAAATTTACACATGTGGAAATCGGACGGGCTCCAGCCGTCTGACGCACACGCCCACCGTGGCGTCAGATGGCCGGGGGCCATCCGACGCATGGAAGTAGTTAAAGTACATGTGACCGGTGTTGGAGGTCTCCTTTAAAAGGGTCCGGGTTAGAAGCAACAAGTCACACAGGGTAGGACGAACCCTCTTTGGCAATATGGATAATTCTTGACTGAAGAGAGGGCCTGGATGTTACCCAAAAAGGGCATCCCCGCACTAACTTTACAAAAGTTTGGAGGCACAACACCAAAGCTACCCGGAGGCAGAGCTGGATTGGAATGCTACCCCGAGATATAGTCAGGGTTAGACTTATTGCAAGCATCCTCCCATCACCTTTTCTGTGTTTGATGTTGTGCCCTAAGTGGCCATGCACAATCATCAATTTAAATGAAGGTGAAGCTCAACACTGAAGGATACAAAAATTATTATAACAAAACTGATATGTTAAGACACCCTTTTGTGTTTATTATTGACTTTAAGAGCTTTCTCTGACCAGCAGTTTACCTCTGCTCGAGAAACTGGGAAAATTGTGTTAATTGATCTTACATTTCCCACAGTGTGTGCTTAGGCATTGTGAAGGCAGAGTGAAGAGAGAATGGCGAAGTGCACCTAAATGTTTCAACAATAGAAATTCAACTATACGGCTTAAAGGTGAAATAGATAATCAAATCAAAGCATTTGTGTAGCGCAGCACTATCACCCCTAGGGGCATCTGGGCACTGAGGGTGCAATTACTCAATTGAAAAGCCAATTTTAAGGTTCTTTCTGAACTCCTGCAGGGAGGGTGCTGGAGAGGCAGCTCGCTCCAGGTCTTGGCAGCGATGTAGGAGAAGGCGCAGCCTCTGCTTGGCCGATGTGGGGGGTGATTGCACGGACTACCTCAGCATAGCGTAGGTGTCTTGTGGGGTGATGGAAATTCAGTCGGTGGTTGATGTAGGACGGTCCTAGATTGTGTAGGGCTTTGTAGGTGTGAGTGAGGATCTTGAACTAGCATCTCTTCTGAATGGGGAGCCAGTGGAGGTGTCTGAGGTGGGTGGTGATGTGGGTCCGTTTAGGGAGGTCCGGGATGAGTCTGGCTGCCACATTCTGTATGGTCTGGAGTCGTATGAGGAGCTGGGTGGAGTTGCCAGGGTAGAGAGCATTGTCGTAGTCAAGGCGGCTGGTGACGAGGGCCTGAGTATTGGTTTTTCTGGTGTCGGTTGGAATCCGTCGGAAGAGTCTGTGGAGAGTGTGGCGGGTGTAGAAGCAACTGAGTTGACTTGCCATTACATGGTCAGTCAGCTGTCCAGGATGATGCCTTGGTTGTGTGCCTGGTCTGTTGGTGGGGGTGTGGGTCCGAGTACAGTCGCCCACCAGCTGTGGCCTCAGAGGGAAGTGTTAGTCCCGGAGATCAGTATTTCTATGTTGTCAGAGTTGAATTTAAGGCAGTTGTTCCTCATCCAGTTGGTTACGTTGGTCGTGGCGTTGCAGAAGTTGGTTCTGGTGGTGGAGGGTTCCTCGAAGAGCTAGTGGGGGAGTTGAGTGTCGTCTGCATTTAAGATTAAGTTGATGCAGTTGGATCAGACGATGTCCGCGAGGCGAGTCATGTATGTGTTGAAGAGGGTGGGGCTAAGGGATGATACTTGGAGTACACCACATATGATGTCCTTGGGTTTGGAGGTGAAGGGAGGCAGCCGGATGCTTTGAGTGTGACCTGTCAGAAATAACGCGACCCACTTGACATCGCTGTGTCGAATGCTGATGCTGTAGAGTCTGTTGATGAGGGTGTGGGGGACATGGTGTCGAACGCTGGGAGAGTTCAATGAGGATCAGGATTGCAGTCTCTCCATGGTGGAGGAGGATCATGATGTCGTCTGTGGCGACAATCAGCGCAGTCTCAGTGCTGTGCTTTGCGCGGAATCCTGATAGGGAGGCATCCAGTAGGTGGTTCTGTTCTGGGGATTCGGTGAACTGTTGGTTTTCTCAAGTACTTTGGCCGGGTAGGTGAGCAGGGAGATAGGATGGTAATTTCTGAGTTTGCAGAGATCGACGGCCAGTTTCTTAAGGAGGGTCTGACCTCTGCGTATTTCTAACTGTCCGGGAAGGCTGCTGTGGAGATGGAGGAATTGATAATGCTGGGCTGATTGGGTTGGATCCGAGGTTGAAGAGGCGGTGGGGGTAGGGGGCGATGGATGCCCCGGAGTAGATGGATGACATGATAGCTGAGGTGGTCTGGGTGGTGAGTAAGGACCAGGTGGTTATCGTCCATCTAGTTTGCGATGGTTGTCTGGGGCTGTAGAGGTTGAGTGCTGAGGGTCGAAGTTGTTGTAGATGGTGGCGATCTTGTTGTGGAAGTAGTCTGAGAGGGTGTCGCGGAGTTCTTGGGAGGGTGAATGGTGTTCTCTGTGGCTGTCGGGTTGGTGAATTGTTGGACTATCCTTAGGAGTTCTTTCATGTGGTTGTCTGCTGTGTTGATGCGGCTTGTTATGGCCTCTTGGCTTCTTTAATGCCCTGGTGGTAGTTGCGGACGGCTGCCTTGTAGGTGGCTCTGTCGGCAGAGTTCTTTGAGGTGCACCATTGCCTCTTGATTGGCGTCAGTGGGGAGCAGCGAGGCAAGACCACGGAGGTCAAGGGCTGCTCCCCTATTAGATGTTTAATAGACTAAAAGCAAGCATCCTGCATCCCCAGATCCAGGTTTGGCTAACCAAGGTTAGCCAAAACCTCTCTAGTATTTCCCTTAGATCTCCTTCTGTTGGGTTGGCTGAAGGTAAAGGTTTGGCTTGGTAAGAGGTGCTAGAAATTTCAAGAAACAAAACAACAGAAAGTAAACAAGTAAAGGGATGAAGGTTTTAACACATAGTCTTCCCTGCCTAAAAAACATGAATGTGAAGCTGTGTAACGAAACTGGTGCTCAAGTACCTTTAGGTCGTTATATACAACTAAAAAAATGGGCTCTCGGCACTTAGAGTGACAGATGCCACAATAGTGATATACTTTCGCCAAATAGTTATCAAAAATAATTTGTAACTTTCTTTAGAAGTCAAGAGTCACAGAGCTGTTAATTCCAAGACTCAACGTAATAGACAATAAAGAATTGTAAACATGGCATGAGAGATTTTAAGGCCCTGTCTTTGAAGGTTGAGGTCTGGTTTTAAATAACCAGATTCGATCACTACAGTGCAGAGCTGCGCTAAAGAAAATACAAAAAAAAAGAAAATAGTACCTCAATCGCAGCGCAACCAAAGACGGACACTAATTAACTTAATCGATCTGTATTTGGTCCATGCACCACACAAAGAAACAGAAGTGATATCTGGCAGGCGCTGTCAAATTGGAAGGTAGCAAAGAAAAGTGATAATGATGCCAACGAATAGTAAATAATGGGCGAGCTAAAAGCCTCTTTTTACACTTTTCTTTTTTTAAACACAATAGATCGTCACCAAGTGACAGCGCATAGGCGAGAGTGACAGCGCATAGGCGAGACCTAAAAAAAAAAAGGGTACAAAGTGGAAAAGGTAATTCTATTATCTTGTGTTATACACAGATGATTGAAAAGTTTCTGGGGTTGAGAGAAGGAGAGGTCAATGCATTATGGCCACCATTGAAAGACGGCAAGGAAAGAGAACATTGTTAAGATTAGTGTATTTTTTAAAGCGCGTGTGAAGTGAGTTTAAACCTTACTTTGTGCTTGAAGAACAGCAGCATGTTGAGTTCTTTCTTGAAAGTCAACATGGATGGGTCTCTCCGTGTTCGAGAAAGGTGTTCCAGATCTGTGGAACACAACCAGAATAGTAATGTCAAAGTTTGTTTTGTCTATGAAATTTGGGGCTCCCAGCTTCAGGGTCTTTTTGCTACTACCCATGAGCTGGCCTTCATTTCTGTCAGGTACTCTGAGGCGGTACAATGATACCTGTGTATGGTGAAACCGGCTAGTTTGAAGGTACACTGTGCCACCAAGGGGAACCAAATTAAGGTTTGCAAGACTGGGACAAAATGATCATATTTACTGGTACTTGACACAGGTTGGACAGCAGCAAGGAAGACTACTTTCAGGGGACAAGCTAACTTTAGGATACTTGCAGAAGTAGAATTCCCTACGCTGTGTTGGAGAGTACCAGGGATTATAAAATTATTTAGAAATCTAGTCGTGTTAAATGGTGTCATCGTAAGGAGTATCCTGAGCTGATAACTGGTTACCTTCTGCCTGGCTGCTTTGTAGGATTGCTGAATTTCACAAGTCCACACTGACTTGAGTCTTTATGAGCTCACAATTATAGTGGATTGAAACGCTGTCGACCGATAATACGGATCCGCTTAAATGAGGTTAATTTATAATATACAGGCCTTATTTTTGTAACTTAAGTTGTGATAAACACATTATTTTGCTTCACACACAAGTATCACCATTGCCTGAGTACCAACCATGTTTTTCCTATATCAGTGAAATTCAATGTACATATTGTCTGTTTCTATCTATGTTTAATTTATTATAAATGTATTTTTCCGATGTTGCGGGTGGCACTTGGGCTCAATGCAGCGACTCTACCTCATTAGCCCTTCTGGCTCAGTATGATGAAGAGGGCAGAGTCCTCTTCTGTGTCTGCCTGAACCATGGTGGATCATCTTACAGGCCTTCAAAGGCAAGAAGTTCAAACTAGTATGGCGGCAATGCTTCTTGTGATGCAGTTCTCCTTCCTGTAGCTCGTATTTCCTGAACTAGACCGAAACAAGCACTGGCAATGCCAGTAGGTCAGGCTTATGAATGCAATGTCAAGCCAGACTAAAAAAATCTATTTATGTTAATGACTGCCTTCTCCCATCTGTGATGCTGCCAGAGAAAACCCCATAAATTATCTAGTTCTATAAGACACATTGATAGCATAAAAATAGTATGTGTGAGCTCAGGCAGCTGGAAAAATAGATACAATGATCACAGATGTGTGAAGGGCAAGTACTTTTTTTGTGGAAGCGCACACACAACTCCTGCCCAATCAAAACATGTACTCCTGGCTTCCAACATGTGGGTGGAGCCAACTCCCCTCACCTGGTGGTTCTTGCATAATTGTCTGGGAACAGCTGTGCTGTCTAGCCAGACCATAAAAAGGATAAGAAGGCTTCTGCTCACTGCATAATAATGCAGTCAACCTAGTAATTATAGATGGTTTTGTAACCTCCTTGCCTAATCACTTTTTGGTCCCCTTTTTTCAGACAGTATTGATGCATTTAGATTTTATCCTACTGCAAGTAGGCAGCCGTCTCCAGGTCCTGCACAGTTCAGAGTGAGCTGTTTACTACTTGTGTTCCTTCATTGTACCACAGTCATTAGCTGTTCTCATTACTGCTCCTCTACCTTCCAACTTCCTGCCACAATTTGTATTTCCTTGTGACTTTTTCCTCTTTCTATAAACCTTTAGATGGATGCAGCTGCTTCTCCATGTTCATTTCATGTGTGGGGAAGCAAAGTACCTATCGGGGAGACACCCTTACTCGAGCAGAATAAATCATGACAAACTTAGCGGCATATCTACAAGATAATGATGCAACATGGTGCTGCAAGCTTTCTTGCTGCATTGAGCTACGCCATTAGGAAAGTGCAGGGATGCGTGGTATTTACAACAATACAACACATCCCTGTGCTTTCCTCTGATCTGGTGCACAATAGGCTGCCATGGTGCAAGGGTGCCTGCGTTGCAGGGATGGTTGTTTTGGTGTAGGGAGACACACCTTACTGCACAAAAACATTAATTGATGGCGTTTTCCTCCTTGTATGTGTGATGCAGAATGCAGCACACGTAGAGGAAGAAACGAGGCGAAAGAAAGGTATTTCTCCTCGTTGCAACACTTTACCGCCTCCCCTGTTGAGGTGTTGAAATCTGACACATTCCCTTTTTTACAAAACCTTGTAAATCTGGGAATGCATCAAATTCCATGGGTGTTGCATGCGAATACCAACAACACCACCCATGGAGCGCCCCTTACACGCCAAGTAATTCATGAAAGGGGTCCATATTTACAAGGCCATGAAAAGCCATGCAGGGTGGCTTTGCGTGGCCTTGTCAATATGGACCAGCACACTGTGCCACCGGAGCATTAAAAAAAATGAAGCTCTGGTGAAGCAAGGGGCTTGTAATTATGCCCCTTATTGTCTCTTATATCTTTCACTCGACTGGTTGAGATGCCAAGGTCTTCTACAATTCAGCACCATGAATCCTTTTAGTGGCAACCACCACATAGCAACAAGCAGAGATGCTCCAACAGTTATGCTTGGAGAACGGTAGGCTTCAATATTCTGTTAGCTCTAGATACTTGAATCTCCCTGTCGTTAGCCCCAGTGCTCCTGTTGTTTGGGCTGCCTATTTAAATTGAAGGAATATTAGGACTTCCTCACTTTGCATTTTGCCGTAAACCACCACACTTTGGACAGCGGACCACTCTCAGATGAAGAAAAAGGCACCAATCCAAATATCACCAAACAAATTTGTTATCAAAATCACGCGTGCACTTTCCAAATGCTCCCTGTCCCAAGAGCATAACCCAAAGGGTCAAAAGTCAATTTCTGTCCTGTCCTCCACCGAGACGACGGCGTGTTGAGATAGCGATGGCGCCGAAGGGTTGACTTACTGAGATCAACTTATAAGGTAATTACCATAAGGATATTTAACATTTCTGAAATAACCGAAAAAATCAGAAGACGGAAACCGATAATTACACAGGACGATTTTCTTTCTTATCAAGGCATAACTAAACAATAAATCGTGTTGGAAAACGGAGGCCTAAAAGACATATAAGTCGTAGTTTCTACTATTATTGGGATAAACAACGAATTTGGAAACCCGTTACGCCTCGACATCACTATCGCGCCCTGAAGAAGTTCTGGTTACAGAACGAAACGCGTTGGCTGATATTTTTTCACTGAATGGATTATTAAATGAATATTGCAACTATAAATCACGACTCAGCGTTTACATATGAGGACAATTGAGGAAGTTGAATAGTCTCTGTTTATTAGAAGAGACCAACTTGCACAGCAGTGCTTTTCCATCCAGGACAGAAATTGACTTTGCATTTTGCCTTTCACCCAACTCTCTTTGCTCATTATCGGGCTACTGTAAAGTACTATTAGCTCCCTCTGAGGAGTGGTGTTTGATTGGTCACTAATGTCCTCTGCCAATACAAGTTTAAATATTTACCCTACTTTTTGGGCCAGTTTCGAAAGAACCTTTGGATGGCCTGCTAGGGAGTTCTCAGCAGAAGAGGCTCTCTGTGATCTACAGCAGAGCAACCAGGATGACAGGGCTGGTGTAAGTCTTTCCAACAGTGTACAGTCAAGATAACTTATGTTAAATGAACACAGAAGATTGCATAGGTGAGGTCTGAAGGAAGAAATTAAGTAGAAGTTAATGCAGACCTCTTATCCATCTTCAAGTAGGCTTATTGAGATGCTATTTTTGACATAACGAGGATTCAGGAAAGACAGTCGGAGAAATGGAAAATTGAAGGTACTGGATATATTGGACTACCTTGAATCTAGCCCCTAAAAAGACCCGAGAAAATTGTCCGACAGAAAGCAGTACTAATCAAGATGAACCAATGGAGAAAGTTATCACAAGAGGCCCACTGATAGAAATGGAAATTTACAGAAGATGGCCTGGGTAGTGCATGTATTGTGCAGGTCCTGGATTTGTGGTAAGAGATTGTCCATTGAAACCTCCCGCCCCTCCACGAGAAGTTTGAAAAAGTCAGAGCTCAAACTCTATAAGAGAAAAGAGAACATGTGTTCATTGACTCCAATATTGTAATTCAAATATGGGTGCTTTTCTGATAACTCTGTCACCAAAATAGTTATATGAATATTATTTTATAAAATGTTGCATATGAACCAACTGAATTAGTGTACACAATTCCATGTCTTGTTATTGTGAATTTCGAAATTCAATTTCTATTATTTTTTATTAATGTATATTATCCCTCTGACCATCTTTCACTCTTTCTCTCCTTCAATATTTTTGTTCTCTATTTTGTGTTACTTTTCTGAAATCTTCAATAGTTCAATTTTAATTTCACTTAATCTAATTTTAAGGTTCATCGTTATATTTTCAATCCTGTATTTATTGGTTTTAGTTTATCTAAGGGGACTGTATTTTATGGCTTAACCATAGATATTTCTATTAACTAACCTATTCATTATTGCATATTGATTTAGATAGATATGAATTTAAATAAACATTATGAGTATTGAAGAAACCTATTATTTTTACATATCTTTAAGAATGTTATTCTAACTGTATACTTTTTAGAATTTTAAAAGTGTAACACTTATGATTGACATCCACAGTGTTAGAAACCAAAGTAATTATGAAGACAGTGCGGTACTAAGGAGGGACTAACAAGCCTATGAAGGAATCAGATTCAGATTCAGATTAGCTTTATTCGATTTTAGTTTAAAAAAAATCATAAAAGCAGCAACAATACAAAAAATAAATACCTTAGCATTTCATTACAAAGATATTGTCAACTATTAAAAACAGGATTAAATGGATATGACGGATCAGCTAATCAAAATAGAACATTTCATAACAGCTCTAAAAGAAACAAGAAGGGTCATGCATACAGTGCCACAAAATAGCTAATGTTTAGGGGGAGAACGTCGGGCAAACCTATATCGGCACTTTACTTGTTAATTGCTTACAACGTGTCAATTGAGCTGGTACTCATGAATGGCCTCTTAAAATTTGGTTATCAGAAAATACAATTTTTAAGCCGTGGTTCAAATCTGTTAAAGACTAGATGGTTAGTGGCGCTAGATGCACAGGGTCCCCTTCCCCAGGGGTTGTATTTCTTTGTCATTAATCTGGGTAACGGAATGTGTGGGATACTTGGGTAAAAGTCATGCAAGTCACAGATGGAAATGGGGCCATCTCCTTCGTTGGGCAGGCAGGATCGTAAGTATGGGGTGGTGTTCTTATTCTTAAATTTAATTAACACCAGGTCCCCAGATGTGTTTTTGGGCAACGTACCTATCCACCCCACCCTCCTGACGCTCAGGATTCCACCGTCTAGATCAGGTGGCAAAGGTCTTTTGTTCTGTAGCCAGAAAATAGCCTTATTTAGCAGGTCCTCGTATGTTTCGTGTTTTCCCTGGCTAAGTGGGGGAACCCCTGAGAGGACAGTCACGTATGGGGCGGCTTCAGGAGGTAGGTTAATATGTGGCATTCTTACTGGATCGGCTCTGGCCACTGTGTAGTTGATTAACTATGGTTTCAATGCCACTTTAGGACCTGTTGAGGTAGGTGAGTTAGGAGGAAGTATGTTGGTTTGGACATTCTTACGAGTAGTTGACTTGAACTTAACAGGGGTAGTGGGAGGATTAGGATAAGCGGGTGTTACCAGCTTCTTGGTTGGTGAGGAATTCCTTTTAATTTGTTTCTCAATGCTAGTCAGCCTGTCCCCCAAGTCATTAAGTTTTGTAACCAAAGGTGATATAACAGATAGGAACAATTGCTCGAGCTGAGCCAGCAAAGTCAGTTGGGTGGTCGGTACAGGGTCAACTGTTATGTCCACATCCATATCCGCCATAGGTGTGGTTGGATTAGAGGGGGATGATGTGTGGCTGGTGCATAACTTTTGAGTTTTTGGTGGGTTCTCATTGACATTACCCCCATCATGCTTCCTTTTAATATTGAAACCCCGAGACAGAGCAATGGGCTCATTTTTGTCTTTGTTTAAGGGTAGAGGTAGGTCCCGCGGAGTACCGTTTACATTGTCAGAATTATTGCCCACGACTGTAATACTTGGGGGGGTGATGCATCCGGGACATACTTGGTGCCACACAGGGCGTTGAGCTCCTCCCAAACGGATATGTTTAATATACGATCCCCCGCAAAAATGACAATAAGCAGTACAGAGCAAGTTAAAACGTGAAGTGCGTCTCAATACCTCATCCAATGGAAAGGTCAGGTGGAGTAGCCCGTCCCGGCCTCTTCTGGCCTCTGAGGGCCACAGAGGGCCCGCCCTTTGCCCGGGCTTAGCCCGGCGCGATCCCGCACGCGATCCCGCGACGCGGAGGGCAGTCCTTCGTTTTAAGCGCCTCCGGGCGCTCTCTGATTACTGGAGGCGGCGTCCAGCCGCTAAAGAACTTGGGGGATGTAGTCCCCTGCCCCGGCGGCCGCGCTGCAGTGTCCTGGCAGCAGCGGCGATGGCGGGGACAGAGGGTCGCTGGATTGGGGTGTGCGAGGCAGCAGGTGAGGGACAGCACTATGGCCCACGGCACAAACAGGAAAGCCTCCCGCTCCCCCGAGGGCAGTCCTTCGTTTTAAGCGCCTCCGGGCGCTCCCTGATTACTGGAGGCGGCGTCCAGCCGCTAAGGATCTTGGGGGATGTAGTCCCCTGCCCCAGCGGCCGCGCTGCGGTGTCCTGGCAGCAGCGGCGATGGCGGGGACAGAGGGTCGCTGGATTGGGGTGTGCGAGGCAGCAGGTGAGGGACAGCACTATGGCCCCACAGCACAAACAGGAAAGCCTCCTATGAAGGAATCAAAAGCCAGCATTTACGAAAGACAATGACACAAGCCAATGACAAATATGGGCTGAGAGTGGACAATCCAGTGACAAATATGGGCGGAGCGTGGGCGGGGCTTCAAGTACATACTCCAATACAGCATGGCTCGCAGAGCATGCGCTGCCCAGGCTCAACCTAAGAAGGCAGAGAACTTAACATAGCGCAGTTTGTGCATATCTACCTGTTAAATGTCTGTTACTATGAGGTGGAGAGAAATTATGAGCTTAAATTGGTCCTGAGAAGGTCTGAGCAGCTTTGGTGGGAGGGTGTCTACCACGGGGAAGTAAACAGATCATTCCAGAGCCGAAGAATTCCACTCCCACCAAGGCTCATTTTCAATGTAATACCTACAGCTGACCCTTCTGATGTCCCTTGGGCTGTTTCATGAGCAGAAATCTATTTTCTCAGGTAGCAATGGGCAGGGGTTTATGCACCAGACAGAAGCATTCAAACTTAATCCTATTCTCTACTTTCGACCAGCTCACCTTTGCTCAGGCCAATGAGATGTTATGCCATCTCCGAACCTCATATTAAGTCATAACCCGGGTCCTGTGAAAGTGCTCAGGATACTCCTCTTTGTAGTAATAGGTAGATAGAGGCTGCTAGTGTAAAGATATGGGAAGTAATCACAGATCCTGCATGTTCATTAATGTGTAAATTACAATATTTTACAAAACAACCAAAAAAATATCGGCCCCCCTTTAGAGTTTGGCAGATACTCCGTCACAAACGCGAAGGTTATCTCGTCCGCCCTATTACAAGTGCATTTTTTGCCATGTGTAGTACAGCGGACGGGGTATCCGTTGTGTTTGTGATGGAGCACCTGTCTGCCAAACTCTAAATCAGATCCTAAGCGTTCAAGGTATTTTTTACTATGGGACTATCTTGTTTACCATTGTCAACTGCAACACCAATTGACTACCATTTTTTAAAACTTTAAAAAAAAACCTTTTTATTACTAGCACCGGTTTGCACACACCATCATCCAGTTTATGCATCACCTTAATTTCAAATTTGTTGTAATTTGCTGTGTTCTTTATTCTCATTCTTCCTGCATACTCATTTCTTAACCACCTTCATACCTTGCCAACTTTTCACTCCCTCACCTTTAGCGCTCTTTCACTTAGACATTACCTTAACCCTTTGACTATTGGCCCGATTCCCCTGCTATGCTGGGGGGCAGGAGGGGGCGCGCACAGACCCCCATGCTCATGACGAGCTCAGCTCGTCATGAGCCACGGTGCTCTGGTGCTCATGACGAGCTGAGCTCGTCCAGACCACGCCAGTTTAATGGAACACTCAGCACAGCAGGGGAAATAGCCCAGCGTGTAAGCGTTTCACGGGCATTGACGAGCTCAGCTCCTCATGAGCACCGGAGCACCGTGGCTCATGACGAGCTGAGCTCATCATGGGCATGGGAGGGGTTAATTCGTTTCATTGCTATTTACTATTCTATTTTTTATTTCCCTCATACAGACACGTTGCACACATTACATCTATTTGTTTTTATCCATCACATTCACACAAGCCACCGTATGCTCAATTCTTTTTACTACTAACGGAACTTATTCACATTGGCAGTTCGGTCTGGACTGTTCCCATGGGGCACAGGGTCAAGACTGATCTGCATATGGCTGGGTCCAAACTGGGGTGGCGAAGTGAGCTAAAGAACGATGATTGATTCAACAAAGATCTTTGGCTGGGGGAGAATGTTTGCATTGTCAGCATTCTGTCCATCATTTGTTTGCTGTAACACGTCATTTAACTCTTCAGCACCATCTTCTTGTTTCAACATCCTAAAATAGTATCTTTCTAGTGCCAAACTCACTGTGAGCAAATAACGAGCACCCATCCTTTTGAAACACATTTCAAACTCCTTGAGCTACTCTTCATTCTGTCCTAGAGGTAAACTTTGATATATACTTCATACCGTTTGGGCCCCAGACAACGTGTGAGTATCGCAGTATTCTTTTATCGCCCCCGCTAGGTATAACAATTGCTGTCGATTAATATAAAATTATCCTTTTCCCATCTCATTGGTGGTTCTCCTGGTGTCACTAAAATATGATAGCACTGTACATTCACCATGACAGTAGACAATTGAGGAGAACATTTTCAAATACACACAGAAACCTGAAGGGCACTCAAGCTTCATCTACTGCAGATGCACCTGAGTAATAATAAAGTCTCTCATGATGCCCATATAGACATATGCTGACCGCCATGGGACACCCACTACTCCCAGGTTTGAGGCCCACAGTTTGCTGGCAGTGCTGCTGCGGCACCGCCATGCATATTAAGAGTTTCCTCATCGCCACAGTTCATGTTGGTGAGCCTGCCATGAAAACTGTGGCATGAGGAAACTAAGGGGGTCCTGCTGGGCCCGCTGTTGTCTGAGGGCCGTGGGGTGCATGCAAGGGGGGCCATGTGCCCCCCTATGTGCACGCACCCATTTCCTGCCTAGTCCATGCCATGCTGGAACAGGCTTTGGGGTTCCCATTGTGGTGCTTTTCTAAGACTCACCGCCTTGGACCGTCAAACCAACGTCCGCCACACCTGGGGAAAACTCCTAATCTGGCGGCGGTCGGCAGTCGAGTTTGGCGATGTGGGAGCGGTGCGCTGGTGTGGCGTCCCACTCCCACACTGCCAAATTCATAACCAGGCCCTTAATCTAAAATAATCTGGTTCTATATCTGACCCTACTCCCACCAGAATACTGCAGTTCTTCTTACATGCACACTCGTTTTCAGCTGGTACAAATTGAAAATCCCAAAAAATGGGTGTGCCTCCCTAATCAAAAGCCCATGAGCAAGTGAAGACAATTGGAACTGGATTTAGTGCACACATGCATAGGCAGCCCAGGGACAGATGATCCAGCAGAGAAGGCACACATTGCAGGAGCTACATAGGTCCTGATTCAGACGATAAACCTTACAGAACTTCTGCCAAAGATTGGCAGGTGTCCCCACCACCCTCCTCTGTTCCTCCATCTAATTTATACCCTGGTGGAATGCAGTTCGCTTCACAGTAAAACTGCTGCCAAATCGGCCATAGAGAAATTCATTGCAAGGATGTAAAGGCAGGAGGAATGGTGCAGAAGAGGCCACATTTGTTACACAGAACTGGCCCCACTGTTCTTACCATTCTATCAGGGAGCATAACCATCATGGACAGAAGATATCACTAAAAGTCCCCACGCACTGGGGGAAAACAACCAGCTTATTTGCGAAAGGGGTTTATACGAATCTGTGCCTGATTTGGTGGTCTGTCTGCAGAAAAACAACATTTCCAACATGCCCACCATGATGGCATGGCATGCCAGACATGCTTTTACTTTTTTATTCCCCAAAGTGATTCTTGCCTTGGAGATGGGAGCTGCCAACTATTGATTAGGTAGGCCACATGCCACGAGGGTGACAGTGGCGTTGATTGTACTGTACCAGTTGCGGAGCAACCAGCCTGCCAAACCACAGCGACCACCATGGTTTCGATCTCTTTTTTTTGCTTTGCCACAAACAATATAATTACTTCCCTAAGCAATACAATATTTTAACCAGTGATTTATTATATATATTTTTTCGGGCAATATTTACGAAGTACTTGAATTTTCCTTGCATCACACAAGGCAGCATAAGTGCTTAACCCCTTCAGTGCTAATGACAAGGGTAACTCGTCATGGAGTTTCCATTGATTTCAATGGAAATTACATTGAGGGGCAAGAGGGGCCTTAGCAGCCAAGTGGTTAAGTAACATTTACAAAGCCACGTGAATCAATATTTGCTTGACCATGCTTCACTTTTCACCCTGACTCGCGAAGACTTTACAGGGGTATCTCCCACACGAGGGTCCCTTGCTCACTGCGCCACTGGATTCAAGCTATCCTGGCTGATAAGGGACGATGCCCAGAAACCGGTCCCAGGATGCTTGTTTCCGGTCCAGAGAGGACCTGGCTTGGCAGTTTGGGCTGCACTATTCCCATGAGGCACAGGGTCAAGTCTGATTTGCATATGGCTGGATCCAAACTGGGGTGGTGTGGTGAGCAAAAGAACGATCAATTAAACCTAGATCTTTGTGACTGGGCGTGAATGTTTGCATTGTTCAGCATTCCGTACAACAATTGTTCCTTTTTCTTTTGTCGCCCTAAGTGGCAAGGGTATGCCCAGACGTGGGTCCCTTGCTCACTGCGCCACTGGATTCAAGCTAGACTGGCTGATGAGGTGTGTTGCCCTGAAACTGGTCCCAGCATGCTTGTTTCTGGTCCAGGCAGGTCCTGGTTTGGCAGATTGGGCTGGACTGTTTTTATGAGGAACAGGGTCAAGACTGATCTGCATGTGGCTGGGTCCAAACTGGGGAGCTGTGGCAAGCAAAAGAATGATGGATTAAACCCAGATCTATGTGACTGGAAGTGAATGTTTGCATTGTTCAGCATTCCATCCATCAATTGTTCCTTTTGCTTTTGCCACCCAAGCGAGAACCATATGCCCAGACTTGAGTCCCGTGCTCACTGCGCCACTGGATTCAAGCTAGCCTGGCTGATATGGGGTGATGCCCTGAAACCGTTCCCGGGATGCTTGTTTTTGGTCCAGGGAGGACCTGTTGTGGCGGTTTGGGCTGGACTGTTCCCATGAGGGACAAGGTCAAGACTGATTTGCATATGGCTGGGTCCAAACTGGGGTGGCGTAGTGAACAAACAAATGATGGATTAAACCCATATCTTTGTGACTGGGGGTGAATTATTGCATTGTTCAGCATGCGTCCATCAATTGTTCCTTTTGCTTTTTTACATGGGCGATCCCCTTCATTCGCTCATGTATTGTGACTCAAAATCCATTTTTACGAAAGTCAGAAAACTGTTCTGACCACGACGCAGAGACCTTTGCAGCATGGCGTGCCAATGCGAAGAGAGAACAGAATTTCGCCATATTTGAGCAAATATGGCACATATCTGCTCAATCCCCTTCATGCAACGCAGGCGCTTCGTGAAGGTTTAGTATATCTGGACCTTATGGTTTTGTTTGTAAAAATGTTAAAAGTTCTTAGCCGTACACAACTGGTAAATTGATACTTGTATAGCGCACTACTCACCAAGGCGCTTGTACGAATACCGCTGTGGAACCCATCCTGGCTTTCCCTGTGAGGTGTCCACTCCTGGGCACCCCCAAGGTGGAGGCCAGGCATCTTTAGCGTTGTGGGGCAGTTGTGGAGATTAAGCAAGCTATTGCCCAGAGTTGCAGAGTGGGACTCCATGATTGGAATAGGCACCGAGGCGAGAATTATCAGGTCCGTGGAAGTTTTTTGAGCCCAAGACCTGCTGAGGCGGGGAATTGAACCTTGGTCCCGGGCTAGACCTCTGCATCAGGGTCTGCCGCTCTAACCATTGAGCCACACTTCTCCACCTGAGAGGTTATTGTTGTTGTATTATGCCAGAGAACAACAAATGCACTCGGGTTACTTTACAGTTTCTTCATCCTCTGCAGAGCTATATAGATGCACAAAGTAACAGTATATTTCCAAGCAATATAGCTGTCACCAAATCCTTTCCCATTCAGCTCAATGAAACAACAGTATAGTGTGATGACTTTCCTTCTAATAGCCTTTTCATATTCCATAAAAATGCAAATGTTCATAAACATAAATGCAATTGCCACATTGCAAAGTGCTTCTGTATTCATGCATAGACCCCCTGCAAGGTGCATCAATCCATCATTACTTGTCTGCAGCCCACACTAGTTTAACATGCTTTAAAATGCAGACTTAAAGCTGAGACAAACAAAAGGAAAAACATATTACTGTTCCTTCAATGTGTCAGATTGAAATTACCTTTCTAGCTGCATGGAACCGCTCAGACATGATAGCATTCAACATTTATCGCACAGAGTGGTGAGATGGATACATTAAAGTTCTCCTTGCAGCATGTCCTGTGTAGAGAGAACACTGCGCATGTTCATCCGTGCAAGATGTAAAATAACATAATACAGAAATTAACTAAAAAGCACATGCCCCCTGTTGGTCCTGTTTTTTGCACAACTCAAGTCTTAAGATGGTGTAAACATTATTCCAGTTGCCCAAGTGTTTAAAATGTTTTTTTCGAAATATTAACTTGTTTTCAGGTCTGTCTCAGACAACTTTAGCTATTTGAAAGACCTCATGGCACCAGTCCTTCAAAAGTACAGTAATAAGTAGTAGGAAGGGAGAATGGATTTTGCTTAAGTCAGCTGCAGCCATTCGCTTTCATGTGTTTTTTAATAGTTTGCCAGTGCTTACATGGGCTGTCGATCAACGCCATGGCATTTCGTTAATTATTACATTGTCTTATTTGCGTTTTAGTTTTGGAGATTGTAGGAAGGTGGTTCTGTATATACTATACCAAAGTAAGGTAAAGCGTGCATAGAGTCCAGTGGAACCCCAAAGGTAGGCAGAGGTAAAAGTAGATAATACCTTACTCTCTATTTGTGGTAGTGTGGGTGAGCAGTAAGGCTCTATCAGAGGGTAGTGTTAAGCATTTATTGTACACGCTCAGGCAAGAAATGATGTCACGCACTCAAAGACTGAACTCAGACCAATTTGTGTGTATACAAATATTATTTTGTTATATTTTATTTTCTAGAAGCAAGCCAGGCCTGGTACAGATAAGTATATTAACACTTTGCAAGAATTACGCAGTTTAAATACATTTTACATGCAGTTGAATTGTTTACAGGTAAGCCAGTTTGAATTACTTTTCAGATTACTTTTCAAGTTTCTTTTCAGACTTTTTAAGTTACTTGCTCTACTCAGTGTGATATGCCTAGATATCACACTGGGACATTTCCCAGAGGAAAGGAAAGTAAATCAGTTTTGGTACATATGCAGTTTCTTAGGGTTTCATACAAACCAACTCCACACTTAAATTTCTTTAACCAGAAATCAGTTCAACGCAGTCCTATGGGAGAAAACAATGTTATTGACTTAACAGTAAGTACTTAGGTTTGGGAGTTGGGTTCCTAGGGTTAAACCCAGGGTTCACCCAGGTTCTAGGATGCACTCTCAAAGCCAGAGTCTGTGGGTGAGCAAATCCTGTGCTCACGAGAGACAATGTCTGGTTTGGGAAGGCAGGGCAGGTCCATAGGGTTGTTGGAGGCCGCTGGCTGCAGGACACACTGTGATTTCGCTGTAGCATGTTGAGGTTGGGGCAGGCCGGTAGGGCTGGGGCTATGTCAGTTGGTGTACTCCTCTTCTTCTTCAGCACAGCTCTTTGATCCTTCTTCTACTTGTTTCTTCTTGTTTGAGGAGGCAGGGTTGCCCCTAAATACTAAATTTAGGGGCGTTGCCAATGGGTCCATTCCTTGGGATGGGTACACCCCCTTTTATACCACCCTCCAATGGGAGGGGGCATAAGCCTCACTCTGGTTGGCTGGGTCTCTAGTCTTCAAGATGGCAGGGACTGAGAGTTGTGCTTCACCTCGCCTCCCCCACCTGAGGGGTGGGTTTGGCTGAAGGTGGGCACACCTCTCCTCCTAACTTGGTGTTCCCGCATATTCTACCACCCAAAGTCAGCCAGCTGGCAGCAGCAAATGGCAGGGGTAGCTCACAAAGGTGGCAAGCCTTTGAAGCTTTCCCATTGTGGACCTTCCCATCCTGGGGGAGGTGACTTTGCACCACGTCCCAGGATGTGCTTTGTTTCAGGACCCCGAGACCAGCAGGCTCTCTACCCAGGGGTCCAGAAATATGTCTGATGGTGGCAGCTGGTGAGCAGCCACTCAGCCAGGACACTACAGTTAGGTCATTTTTCAGGGTGCTTCTCTAAGATGCACTCTGAGTGCATTTTTCATTAAATCCCATTCTGGAATCAGTGTGGGTTTAATGTATTGAGAAGTTAATACCAAACTTCCCAGTTTTCAGTAAAACCATTATAGTGCTGCGGAGTTCATAATGACAAACACCCAGACCACAGAACGGTGATGGATTAAACCCAGATCTTTTGACTGGGTGTGAGTGTTTGATTGATTCAAATGCCCCGTCCATCACCACCCCCTTTTGTGCCGCTTTTGGCCGCCATAAGTGTGGCATTGTATGCTCAGACGTGAGTCCCTTGCTCACTTTGCCACTGGATTCAAGCAAGCCGGGCTGAAGACGGCTGGAATGCCAGAAACCGGTGCTCGGAAGCTTGTTTCCGGTCCAGGGAAGACATGGCTTGGCAGTTCGGGCTGGACTGTTCCCATGAGGCACAGGGTCAGACTGATTTGCATATAGCCATGTCTGAACTGGGGTGGCAGAGTGGGCTAAAGAACGGTGATGGATTAAACCCAGATCTTTTGACTGGGTGTGAGTGTTTTATTTGATTCAAATGCCCCGTCCATCACCACCCCCTTTTGTACTGCTTTTGGCCGCCATAAGTGTGGCAGGGTATGCTCAGACGTGAGTCCCTTTGGTCTCTTTGCCACTGGATTCAAGCAAGCCGGGCTGAAGACGGCTGGAATGCCAGAAACCGGTCCTCGGAAGCTTGTTTCCGGTCCAGTGAAGACATGGCTTGGCAGTTCGGGCTGGACTGTTCCCATGAGGCACAGGGTCAGACTGATTTGCATATAGCCATGTCTGAACTGGGGTGGCAGAGTGGGCTAAAGAACGGTGATGGATTAAACCCAGATCTTTTGACTGGGTGTGAGTGTTTGATTGATTCAAATGCCCCGTCCATCACCACCCCCTTTTGTACCGCATAAACTCTTTATGGCATTACTGCACTTACAATGTCTAAGAATTGACTTAGACACTGTAGGGGTACAGGGGCTAATGCACCTGTACCATGATCACTGGTATAGTGCACCCAGCTAATGGGGTGGCTAACCTATGCCAGGACAGTGGATTGTAGGCATGACACACAGGGATGTGTGCCATGTCGATTCTTTGTTCTGCACCAAAAAACGCAGCTCTTAGAGGCCTTCCTTGATCACTGTGCCCTCGGTAGCTAGGGTACCTTTTACAAGGGACTTACATCTGACTAGAGTGTTGGCAATTGGGGTTTGCAACATTACAGTCTGGGAAAAGAACATGGTCCCTGGGTACCTGGTTGGCAGGAACCCAGAGCATACTCAGTCAAAGTACATCAACATTAGGCAAAAAGTGGGGGAGGGGGATACCATGCAAAAGGGGCACTTTCCTACAGTGATGGAGCATCAAGTAGTCATTTAATTATACTGTAGGCGCAACATGACATCTTTTTCCATGTGTTTACTTTGCGCACATGAAGATTTCTTAATTGCTGATTTATTGTTTTTATTACAAAATGCATGCTCTTTGAATACCTGAGCCTGTCATAAAGACACAGTGCTCATCAACAATAATGCTTACATATTTGTTAGTTTTACTTTGCTGCCATCACACAATATTATTGGATGTGAGGCTTTTTTTGTTTAGAAATGGAGGCAGTGCACGCACCTAAACTTTCTTAAAAATTGAGTAAAAATACTTGAGCTTTGTCAAGCATACACACTAAACAATATTTTGCGCTGTGTGCCTTTTAAGTTCATCAGCTATGATGCAAACTTTATATCTGCCTTATTTTTAACACTGTACTTTGAGGGCACAGCCTAACCTCTCTAACGGGCTCATCCTCCAGCTTCCATATTGTTATAGCTGATGTTTTTAAGTCATCATGGAAATTTCTTTTGAGTTAAGCTGGGGACAACACGCTGAAAGTGGGCCAACAACTACCAGACAAAAAGCTACAACTGATGGCTCTGCTAATGCTTGATTTATTTATGTAGTGTTCCATACATCAGTTATGTCATTTTTAACAGTTGTAAATATTAGGTGTTATTATTACCCCAATAATGGTGCTCAGTTTAACAACCTCCGAAGAATGGAAGAGAGACCAAGCCTTGTCTGGATTTGAACTCCTGACCTGTAGGTCACTTAAGATGAAATTTGCAAGGATTTTCTTTTACAATAAACCATCTTGGTAAGTGCCTAATAAATTTGAATAGATGGTATCACTGGGGAATATTGTTAAGAAGTAGCCCAGGTCTGCAGTTTATTTTCATATGGGTTTATTGAAATCCAAACACAGAACACACCCTGGCAACACGAAGACACCAAATATTTGGGGGCAGATTTACAATAAGTGGTGCAACCTGCATATCAGCAGGGATGCGCCCGTTATTGTGCATCACGGCTCCGCCACCATGGATGAGCCGCATTTACAATGCAGCGCACCATGGGGCAAAAATGGACAGATGCGTGACGCATCTGCTGCCGTAAAGGCGGCGCATTGCTGGAGTTGCGTCGCAAGCGCAACGCAGCTCCAGCAAGGCTCAGGGGTGCCCTATCTTTAAAATGCTGCGTCAATCCTTACGCCTGCTTCAAGCAGGCACCGGATTTTGACGCAGCATGGCCTTAAAAGTGAGATTTCACTCTGCCACTTTTAGGAGGCGTTCCTATGCCGGAACGCCCACCCCTGCGCAGGAACGCCTACATTTGGCGCAGGGCTTTCCAACATGACGCATCGCTCAGATGCGTCACGTTGTAAGTACCCGGCACCATGGCGCTGGCTTTGCACCACCGCTGTGTCACAAAAGTGACTCAACGGCGGCGTAAAAGAGGGGCAAGGGGCTTGTAAAGCTGCCGCACGCTCTTTACAGAATCTTCGCAAGATGCATACGCAGCAGTAAGATTCTGGAATCCGTTCTTACATTGCCATCAGAGGCATGGTGAAAAGACACTATAACGTATGTACAAAATTAATCACCCTTCCATACATATTAAAAAAGATGGTCATGTAGAACATGTATATAGTATAACCTAAAACATTCTTTAAAAAACCTGTACAGAAAACCTAAAAAACATATTTACAAACCTAATAATACAAATAAGAACATCACCACAGACTAAAATAAGCAAAAGAACAAAAAGGCTTTTCTTATTCTACATTACTTTCCAACAGTGCTAACAAAATCATTTCACATTTTTGTCTCCTTGTGGGACAATGCTTAAAGTCTTAATTCTCTCCACATTTAATCTTCCATCCTTACCCCCCCAAGGCTTGTCACATCCTCCTTGACCTTGTTTCCAAACCCCTTTCTCACTCTCATTACATGTAACCACTTTCTGCATAATCAATGTGTTCCTATTATCAAGTACTACACTGTAAGTTTTCACTTCATTTATTTCCTTAGCATCAGATCAATTAGTCGCTCCTTTCTTGTGGGAGGCTTCTAGGTGTACTTTAACCAGGTCACCTTCCTTACATTGCCGTTCTTTACTTGTAAATTTGATGTTGTGTCGCACAGCATAACCTTCTTTGGTATAGTGCACTTTTTTCCATAAACATTTTTCACCCCAATTCTTTCTGCCCATCCTTTCCATCCACACTGGACTGACTACAGTGCAATGGAATTGTACCAATCAAGAGGAAAAAAGGAGTCGCACCAGTCACTGAATGTAGCTTCATTCTGTAAGATCGCAACATACCCCATACCTGATCTCTGCTGTCCAAACCATTACAACCTGCCAACTGTATACACTCTGCCAGCTTCCTATTCAATTGTTTCAGCAGTCCATTCTCCTTTATAATGGAACCGTTTCACCAGTACATTCTCCCTTTGGTGATGGAAAGTGTTGGGACTGGAAGTCTCCTGCATGTCTCTGGAGAGAGTGCTTCCCCTGCCTTATGCTAATCTCCAGGCAAGTCACTCAAAAGCTACTGTATAGTTTCTAGATCCCTACCTCATTGAGCATGACAATCATACATGCCCATTGAGGGTCTCCCTGTTTACATGGATTGAGACCCTAGAGCTTGGCTCTGAGGTCCAGGGGGCATGCCTAGTGCACCCCTATTTTTCAGAGAGTGGCTACTGCCCTCTCTATTAAGGCTGTGGTAGACTGACAGTGGTGGCAGCAATAAATCTATAGTCAGGAGGGGTGAGTCCCTAGGCACCCTCCTGACCAAGTCTGTGCAGTTTGCCATGCCTGTGGGCCTGTTGCCTTTGTCTGACTGATGTGTGTTTGAGAGCCCGTGGGTGTACAGGGGACGAATGGGGATTTGAGCCAGTGTGAGGAATGCGAGCTGTTCTGCTGGACATCCCAGATCCCCTGTGCCCCTCCCTATTTCATTGGAAAAGCCTGGGGGGCTGGGGTAGACACTCTGCTCTTATCTGGGTTTAGCTGCACTAACTTTGTGGAGAGGACCCTCCCCCATTGTTCAGGGCCTCCTGGGCTGGAGTTAGTTAAAATTCCTCTCTAGGGAGTTGCACAGCCTGATACCAGGAAGGGACCTGGTACATGCTTTACCCATGCATTGAACACGCGGTGAATGGTTTGTGATTGGATGTGTATTCAGGATGCAAAAGTAGCAGACCCTCTGATTGGATGAGCCTATCAATCAGAGGTGATAAAAGTCTGGCCTGAGTGGTCAGCTGTGGTTCAAGACTGGGCTATGACTGACGAGCGGCCACACCAGAGCCCTCTGAAGTTAGTCAGCCGTGACCCCGCAGTGTGAAGGCAGGAGATAAGACTCTGTTCACTGCGGTCTGGAAGGAAGGCATCAGCAACATTAAGGACCAGCTGTTCTGTGAGGCTTGGAGGAGCCTGCGCTTTGGACCAAGGAAATTACAGACAGCTGCCCAGGGTGTGGAAAGGAAGCTCGCGGCACATCACCCAAGGTGTGGAAAGAAGCTTGCGGCACATCAAGAAAAGCTGGTGGAAAGAAGCTTGCAGCACATGACGAGAGCCAAAGAGGAGGATGCTTGATTCTAGTCTTTGAAGGTGAGATCAAATCCCCTCTAGGCTCCTCCCTTGCGCTGTGGGAGCTTGTACAAGCAGTAACTGGGAATAGAGGGCAGTGAAGCAGGCCCCCACCTTTCTTTTTGTGATCTCTGAGGGTATCAGGGTGAACTGGCACTCTGTCCAGCCACTACCCTCCTACAGCTAGCCAGTGGCTACTGGACTAGTAGGACTCCAGTAAACTGTGCCAAGACATCCGGCACCTGTGATCAGATCCCTCACACCACTAGAGCGGTGTCCTCACTCACAATGGGAGGGCACTTCTGTTGCTTTGGGTGGGGGGTTATGGGGCTGATCACGAACATTTGACTTCACATCATATGCTGAAACTATATCCTTTCAATCCAAAGATTGGTATCAAGGCTCTAGTAAATGAGAGCAGCCCTGTGTAACATGATCTGTAATATGCAATGCTTACTGCGTGTTTTCATGTTAACTGTGTTTTTATAGTGCTTGGCGTCTAGGCGCTATAATACTGTGTGGGGTCAGAACTCTGCCCCAGAGGGTTGTAGAGACTTCTGGTTTTCACTGTTTATCCTAGTTTTATGTGTAGAATAATTATCTTATGTGTATTAAAGTACTTTTCTTTAATAAAAAGTAAAGCACTGACTGGACATTGAGTTTATCAGCTGGTGGTACGGTTTACACTGTATTCTGAATGTCTAACTGTTGTAGTTTGACGGCGATTAAGTTGAGCGTTAGCAAAAGACATCCGAGTTCTAACTGTTATCTTGACGTTTAGCGGCATCCATTTTGGATTCATGGCAGCCATTTTGTCTGCCACATGCTGCCTCGTGCCGACCATGTGCGTTGTCCTACCTTTCTGCTCATGGCCTTTGAATCTGCCCGGCAACAGGCTAATAATAGCATCTCTGTGTTTTGCTGCTGACCGTTAGGGTCCACATCTGCTAATGGTTAGCCCTAGATTGGAATGTGTTAGCCGAGACCCCAATACTGTTAACTCCTCCCACTGATCGATTGTGCTTCTCGATATTACCTTGTATGGTCATAAAATGTGCTCTTGTGCTTTGTACAGCCTTCTTTTGAGCCCCTGTGTGGGTATAAATGAACCATGTGTCCGGTAGCCCTTTGTGCTACTTCTCATAGTGCCGAAGGGTACTGTCTGAACTTTAGCACCACTTCATGAAGTGTAATAAATTCTATGTTTTGCAATTCCAGTTCAGTTTCCGTGCCAACTTTTTCCTTTGGGTCTGAGGACTTCGTGCGCAGAAGGGCGAACCCCTTGCACTAGCGGGTCTGGCTGTGGCCTGTACGACAAATTGGCACCCGGCACGTGGGGCTCATCGGCGACTCGGATGCCCGAAGGATTGGTCGTGACGAAGGTTCGGAACTTCGCTGAGGACGCGATCGCTGCCAGATAAGACCCGTGTCTTGGCATCCAAGGTGTTTCTTCCATACTTTCCGATCCGACCATCCAGGCGGCGCCGGTCCTCGACTGAGATCTCTTCTGCTGGTCTGCCGTGCAGTGACCGTTTGGTCGAATTTAGAACTTGGCAGTTGGAATCTGGACAGCCTATGATTGGTAAGAGCCGTTTTGCGGCGCCTGTTGTAGGTTTTGGCCTTTAGAGTGCCACGTATGATAAGGACGCTTATCGTGGCAAGTTTGACTTTGGGATAGACTTGTCTACTTTGATTGTTTGATATGATTTGATTGTGTATATATGCGTTGCAACTCATATAGGCCGACATAGCATGGAGTTTCTTTTCTCCGCTTTGATTTGTATAGCGCAACGTACTAAGAAAGTACCTTAAGCGCTCTTTCCCTATAGTAGTGTATATCTTGCACTATTTTTGAGCATGTCTGTTTGTCGCGCACTTCTTAAGATGTGCTGCTTGTTTGGTGGTACCAGTTTACGACTTGAGGAATCACAGCCGGCTCCCCTCGAGGGGACTCCTAATCGAGATATGTATGTGAAGTTTGGTCTTTCTGCCATAATGTACAGCACATTGTGGCACAAATACACCAAGAAGGATCCTGAGTTACGTTGGCCATTGTATGGGTCGTTTGATGCGCGAAAGGTTGAATATGTGGAGCGCTGTTTGTTTGAGCGAAAGTCTAGGCGTGATATGTTTGAGAGTTTGCGAATGTGGGAGAAAGAAGTACGGCAGCAAGAGAAGCGTGAGCAAGCGTTGATTGAAAAAGAACAGCGAAAGACTGTGTATGAGAAAGCGCTGGAATTAAGAAAGAAAGAAGCGAAAGAACTACAGGAGCGAGAAGAAAAAGAACGTAGGTTACAGATATCTGGCCAATATACTGTTCGTCAGCCTCTCTATCCTGTCCTTAATAAACCACAAGATGATTTTTTGTTATTAGATCGACCTCCACCTCCGTATGCCGTCCCGTCCGCTCCATCCGGGGATGATGAGGATTCTGATTCGGGACAACAGAAGACGCGGGACACCCGATCTATGTTGCCAGCTGAACGCTTGGCCCAAATCAGACAAGCTGCTCGTAAAGCATTACGTAGCACTGATTCTGCTTCCGATCTTTTTGCTATTATAAAGGATTGGTCTGAAAGGGAACAGGTATATTTTACTTCGGCATTTGCTGATGAAGTTGTAGAAATGTATCAAAAATATTCCCCAACATTAGAATCTGCTGATATTGCAAATGATCATAAACAGTTACGTGATGGTCTTTTTGTTTTTTCCCAGGTGGAAGATACGATTAGACGACTGGTTAAAATACGGAATGAGGCGCGATATCTGAAGGAGCAGAAAAATGCTGCGGATGCCGTTCCACAGACTAATCCGCCCGGAGAGACGCAGCGTTCTATCTTCGTGACAGATAAGATAAAACCAGTTGTCATGAAACCTATGCAGGAAGCTGCACCTTTGTATGTTCCTCCTAAAGGAACGGGTGATAATGATGATAAAAATTCTGTCGATGCTAAGGGATATTTTATTTATAATTGCGTATACACTCCCTGGAATAGAGCAGAGGTAATGGCGCTTAAAAATGCGTTGCCTGATCCGCGTACAAACCCAGCCGCCTTTTACGAAGAAGTTGAGGGTGCTTTAAATTCTTGTGTTATGACTTTATGTGATATAGATTTGTTTTTCGGTCTCATTTTGCCCCCAGATATGTGGAGGACCGTTCGTAAAATTGGTGATCGCGCTGTTCTTGGTGCCGAATGGAAGGAGATAGAGCGCACAGATGCGGATAGAGAGCCCGCCCAGAAACCGCATCAGCTAATATTAGATCTTCCTGCAGCTATTTTGACTAAGCTTAAAACGATTATCCCCCCTAAAAAGATTGATTGGACTGTTTTAGCGTCCTGTAAACAAAAGACAGATGAATCGGTTTCCGATTTCTTTACTCGTTTTGAGGAAGCGTTTCATGATTTTAGCGGTCAGTCCCTTACCGACGATACCGGCAACATTTGTTTGTCGATAAATATGTTTCGAATTTGTTACCCGGCATAGCAAGCCGCCTAAAAGCTAGCGAAAGTTCTTGGACTACGTCCTCTCCGGCCTCTGTTTTGACGATGGCTCAGTATTATGAGCGCCAAGAGGCGGAGGCGAAGGGGACCGAGGACAAGAAATCAAAAGAGTTAAAAACGAAAGTTATGTTGGCCCAAGTGTATGGTCCGCCTTCTAGAGGTTATGATAGGGGCCCTGATAGAAACTATGATAGAGGTGGACGACCGCCTCCCAATACTCCCTATGGTCGTTTGGATGTGTCTTCAAATCAATGCGCGTATTGTAAGCAGATTGGCCATTGGGCGCGTAATTGCCCAGTGTTACGTTCTCAGCAGGATGCTAGGGGGCGGGGTCAAGGGAGAACTGGTTCAGGTTTCTTGGTGCCTCGAGGTAACACGAATGATCGTGCCCGATCCGACATGAATGCACACCCACAGCAGAGACAGAACACATTCGATAGGCAAAATCAATGTCAAATCTCTGATTATGTTCAGCATAGGATTGCGTAGGATGGGGTAAGGAATCAGTTGAAGTTCCAGTAGATCAGATGGTCCCTATGTTACAGCACATGTTTTGGGCTCTACTGATCGCTTTCTGGTCGATACAGGAGCTACACGTAGCGCTTTGTCTAAACAATTGGTTCCGAGGGCTCCCCTGTCTGGCACAACTATTACTTCGATAGGTTTCGATGGAACACCTTCCCTTAGCCCATTGTCCCAGCCACTTTCATTCTATGTTGATACATTCAATGCTCCATGTCCATTTTTGCTTTCCCCTAATAGTCCAGACAACATTTTGGGCCTTGATATGTTAAAATATTTTTGGGCTACTATACGATGTTTTCCTGAAGGGGTGCGAGTTATTTCGAATAATAATTACACTGAATTTGACAGAATTTGCCTGGTTAAGGAAGACATTGCATTAGCCTCACTTCCTGAATCTTTATGGGCTACCTCAGACACTGATGTGGGTCAGATGACCATTCCTCCGATCCAGAGTAGTGTCAAGGAGGGAGCTGTGTTGCCTCGTTTGCCACAATATCGCATTTCACAGGAGGGAGAAGAGGCACTCATACGAATTGTAAATGATCTGATACGAGTTGGGGTTGTTGAGGAAGTCCCATACAATGTTTGCAATAGCCCGATTCTTCCGATTTTGAAGAGAGACACTGACACACGAGTTTACAGATTTATTATTGATTTGAGAGAAGTTAATAAGATAGTGATACCGCAATACCCTGTGGTTTCTGACATTACGACACGTCTTACTTTAGTCCCCCCAACTGCTACTACATTCACTGTGATTGACTTGAAGAATGCATTCTTTTCAATCCCTATTTATCCTGATAGCTGATATTTGTTCGGTTTCACTTTGAATAATCGGTCATATCGATTTTGTAGAGTTCCTCAGGGCTATACTGAAAGTCCGAGTATTTACAGCCAAGCATTGAAAAGGGAACTTGATTCTTTCGTACTGGTCGAAGGTGTGGCTCTCATACAATATGTCGATGACATCTTGTTGGCAGCCGACACTCCAGAGCAGTGTGAAAAATTTACTTTATCTTTGCTTTCCTTTCTTGCTACACATCATCACAAAGTCTCTCGAAAGAAGCTGCAATACTGTAGACCAAAGGTAACCTACTTAGGTCACCTTTTGTCTAAGGAGGGACGTGCATTGACATCAAATCGCATACAAGCAATTTTAGACACGCCAGTTCCTACCACACAGAAAGCAGTACGTGCATTTTTGGGTCTTACTTCGTTTTGTAGACAGTGGATTTTAGGATTTTCACACATTGTTAAGCCCCTGTTAGCACTTTTGCCGAAAGATACCCCAGTACCTCTTCCATGGACAGATGAATGTGAAAGTGCTTTTCAACATTTACGACAAGCTCTTTGTTCAGCACCAGTGTTAGGTACACCAGACTATACAAAGATTTTCACACTTTACGTGCACGAAAAAGATGGTTGTGCATTATCAGTGTTGGTCTAGTTACACAGCGACAAACAACGCCCGTGTGCATATTTCTCTGCAGTCCTTGACCCTGTTGCTAGAGCATTACCTGGATTCTTCCGTTCAGTTGCAGCAACAGCGGTGTCCATTCGACAGAGTGAAGGGATAGTTTTGTCACACAAATTGTTGGTGCTAGTGCCGCATTCTGTCGATGCCCTTTTGAATCAGACAAAGACGCAGCACTTGACTAGCGCTCGTCTTACAGGATATGAACTGACATTGCTAGCCCCCCACATTACATTGAAGAGATGTGCAACTCTGAACCCAGCCACATTGTTCCCATATCCGGTGACTCAGTCTCAGTCACAAGAAACGAACGATTGTATTTTTACGACTGAAGAACAGACAAAGGGTCGTATTGATTTACAGGATACGCCCCTTTCAGATGTAGATGGTGAATTGTGGGTTGATGGGTCTTGTTTGAAATTGCCAGATGGTACGACCTCAGCCGCGTATGCAATTACCACGCTTGAGACAGTAGTGGAGACAGCTCGCATACCACAGAAATCGGCTCAAGCAGCTGAATTGATAGCGCTGACGCGAGCATGTGAGCTCAGTGCTGGCTTGTGCATAAACATTTACACAGATAGCCGCTATGCTTTTGGAGTAGCGCATGATTTTGGCCTACTCTGGAAGGAAAGAGGCTTTCTTACATCTCATGGAATACAGATAATGCATGGAGATTTAGTGCACAATCTCTTGACTGCATTGACGCTGCCGAAGAAAATTGCCATAGTGAAGTACAGTGCACATAAGAAAGTCACAGATAAGATTGGACAGGGAAATGCTTTTGTAGACCGTATAGCACGTGAGACTGCAATGCAGAGGAATACCACTTCTATGTATGTAGTGAAGTCACAAGCTGAAAGATGGCACAATGCTAGGCATGAAGTGCGAGAGATACAGAAGACAGCTTCTGACGAAGAGCGTGAACAGTGGTCCAAAGAAGGAGAGTTAGATGATGAGGGTTGTTGGAGAAATAAGCAGATGGATCGATGGAAGCTGCCTATAGCTTTCGTGCAACCTATGGTTCAGATGGCGCATGGGGTAGCACGTGTTGGAGCTCTTGCAATAACGAAAAGGCTTACCCAGGTTTGGGAGCATCCAGAGATTGCCAACACAGCTAAGAGAATAGTACAGTCCTACTTAATTTGTTTGCAATATAATCCTGGAAAGGGGACACGAGTTCCATCTGGAGGGTTTGTCACACCAACCGCACCTTTTGAAGTCCTGCAAATGGACTACATTCAGCTTGAGCGGTGTAATATTTTGAAGTATGTCCTAGTGGTGGTCTGTGCCTTCAGTAAATGGATTGAGGCATACCCTACGAAAGATAATACGGCTATTACTACTGCTAAGGTGCTACTGAAGGAGTTCTTCCCGAGGTTTGGTGTCTGCAGACTTTTATGGAATGATAACGGACCTCATTTATTCGGGGAAGTTATCAAGTATGTCCTGAAAGGATTAGGAATTAAGCAGAAGTTTCATGCTGTGTTCCATCCACAATCTGCAGGATTGGTGGAGAGGTATAATGGTACTCTCAAGCTCAAACTCGCGAAAATTCAAGCCTCCACGAATCTGACTTGGCCAGATGCGCTGCCATTGGCGTTGTTGTCCATTAGATCAGTACCACATTCTAGGACGGGTCTTACCCTGTACGAGGTGGTATTCGGGCGGCCGATGAATATTTGGGGAGTTCTGAAACCAAGTTCTGTGTAAGACGTACCTTGTATTTTAATGAATGACTATTTGGCACAATTAACTGACAGCTTGGTTTCTATTCATCAACAGGTTCGAGAAGCGCTCCCTGATAAATCCCAAGGTGAAGGCCATGATCTCCGTCCCGGAGACTTTGTCATGCTGAAAGTTTTCGAGAGGTCAAGCAGCTTGGAACCAAGGTGGCGTGGACCAGAGCAAGTACTCCTCGCCACGAGAACGGCAGTCAGAGTCACCAACAAGAAGAATTGGGTCCATAGTACCCACTGCCGTAAAGTTTTGCCGACCTTAGTGGAACCTGCTGTGCTGACCGATCATCGAGAGATCTTGACTACGGAGAAAGGCCCTGCTGTATCACCTGACGTATCTGCGGTGTTCTTCCTGGACCAGACAACTTCTGGAAAGGCACGCTATGATTTGAGATCGAGAAAAGTAACTTGAGGTTTTTTTGTTGCGAGACTGGTTGAACAACCGCTCTGGGTAGTGGAAACGGAGAGCCGATATGACAAGGGAGGGGGATCAGCCCTGCGTAGTGTAGTGACACCTGTCTTGGTCTGTGGCGAAGAAACCAACGTCTGCCCAGAGTAAAGAGCTCATGGACTATTTTGTTTTTTCATTTTTAGTTTTGAAGATTTAGCTTTGTGACTATGAATGCTACTAAGAAGAAGATCTTAGGAGTATTAAGTGTTTTTGTTGTTTTAACAGTTATAGCAGTGATCACCTGGTGTATTGAGAGGGTGAGTCCTGCCCGGAAATTCTTTGTGGTTCCTACTACTCCGATTCCGGAAGAGCATCAGCATTTTTCTCTTCCCTATCATGAGCATAAGCATTGAGAATCTTATTTGAATAACACTTTTGTTCAGATGCTCCATCATACTCACGATGCCACCAATACCACAAACTGCTGTATTTGTGGTATGCTTCCAGCTCATCAGAAGAAAGGTGGAACGCCGTTTATTCCACTTCCTTTTTCGCACAATGGTTTTTGTAGAGCCTGGTACACTCTTCTCTTTTCTAACAGAAAACCTGCAGTAGGTGGACTTCTCTTCCATTTGAATAAAGAGTGTTATCAAGATGAACATGGTTATCCTCAAGCGAATGGAACTATATGGGAATGGGAAGAATATCGACCGGACAATGCTTCTACGCCTTATGTTTTCACCCATACAAGAGACTTTACCACGAGCAATGAATCCGTAATTACTGTAACACGGACTAAAGCGAATTTATGCGTGAAAAGCACTGGACGAATTCCAGTGGGAGATAGTGAATGTGTTATTGTATTAAATATGGATGGAATAAATGATAGTACTTTTCTGGCTTCACATAATACATATCTAGTATGTGGAAGTCATGGATATCATAGATTACCAATAGGGTGGTCTGGAATTTGCTATGTATCTTTTTTATTACCCCCTGTTTTCCTTGCACCTGCTTCCTATCACTGAGATTTTAAACTGTTTCGAAATATTTCCATGAATCGTTATAAGCGAACAATTCGAGTTGATTATGTTGATCAGACAGACACTAGTCTACAGCAATATGTTGATTTCAATCTAGGCTTGTTTCCGTTTGTAGGTGCTGCATAAAACAGCAGGAAAATACGACGGTTAACTGGAGTTGTAGAAGCTGTCACCAATGAAACAGCTGTAGCGCTTGGTAATATTACAGAGGAACTACAAGTTGCTAGAATTGTAACTCTTCAGAACCGCATGGTTCTAGATGTCATGTTAGCAGATAGAGGAGGAGCATGTAAAGTCATCGGAAGTAGTTGTTGTGTTTTTATCCCTGACAATTCGCCTTCTGTATATGAAGCAATTCTTACCCTGCATAAGATAGCGTCTGAAATTCATGAGAAAAACGGTACTTGGACATTGGCTGGATGGTTTTGGGCTCCGATTTCTGCTTGGGGTTGGAAACTGCTGACCATCCTGTGTATTGCAGCTGCATTAATTTTCACCTGTTGTATGTGTATACATTGTGGCCCAATGCTATGTTCTATGTGTATAAATGCCTGTATACAATCCAAACGAAATGCCGTAAAAGCGCAACAATCGTTAGATAAGGAGGTGACAAATATAATGTGCATAGATATACGAGATGAATGCACAGATTACCCGAAAAGATCATATGTCTTTAGCCAACGCTAAAAGGGTCGTCTGTTGTAGTTTGACGGCGATTAAGTTGAGCGTTAGCAAAAGACATCCGAGTTCTAACTGTTATCTTGACGTTTAGCGGCATCCATTTTGGATTCATGGCAGCCATTTTGTCTGCCACATGCTGCCTCGTGCCGACCATGTGCGTTGTCCTACCTTTCTGCTCATGGCCTTTGAATCTGCCCGGCAACAGGCTAATAATAGCATCTCTGTGTTTTGCTGCTGACCGTTAGGGTCCACATCTGCTAATGGTTAGCCCTAGATTGGAATGTGTTAGCCGAGACCCCAAGACTGTTAACTCCTCCCACTGATCGATTGTGCTTCTCGATATTACCTTGTATGGTCATAAAATGTGCTCTTGTGCTTTGTACCGCCTTCTTTTGAGCCCCTGTGTGGGTATAAATGACCATGTGTCCGGTAGCCCTTTGTGCTACTTCTCATAGTGCCGAAGGGTACTGTCTGAACTTTAGCACCACGTCATGAAGTGTAATAAACTCTATGTTTTGAAATTCGAGTTTCCGTGCCAACTTTTTCCTTTGGGTCTGAGGACTTCGTGCGCAGAAGGGCGAAACCCTTGCACTAGCGGGTCTGGCTGAGGCCTGCACGACAAATCCCCACCTCACCTCCTTGAGTAAGCCTTGGACTGCTCTGTCTCGCTACCCTGAGAGAGTCAAGTGCTGGAGAGGAGTACTTGGTTATCCAGTTTTGGGTCCCTTAGTACTGAGGCCCCAGGACACCAGTGAGGGAACACTCCAGTTGATGCGATTGGAGCGCAGTTACCCCTGAGTGCCCTGGTGCCCAGGAAGCCGGGTCTAACAGAAAGCAATCTTATGATTGCTTATTTCAAATTTGTGAAGATAATCTTCCTACTGACCTGATACAAACTGTGGTGTGATGCCCGTAACGATCTCTCCTGGACCGCTTTTTCTCCATAGACTTTTCTCATATAAAGGTATCACATTGACACATTTAACTTCCTTCAAGAATCCTACTTCTGGCCTTTGTGAATAATTATCAACCATAGTAATGATTTATACACCCACCTTCCAAACTCCTTATAGGTCCACAAATGTCCATTCTCACCTTTTGCCATTCCCGTTTGGGAAATTCTACAGGCAACATAGGTATCTCTTGTAGAATGTGTGACTTGTCACTTACAGCACAAGCTAAACAGCCCCTAACAAACTACTATATATCTCGATCCATCCATGGCCACCAAAGTCCATGTAAGCCTTTTTCTTCATAGATGACAAGTCACTATGTCCTTCATGAACAGATCTCTTCGCTCTCTCTCCTAAAGGCCTCCGGCACCACCAATCTAGCTCATCTCCGCAACATGCCCCTTTCCAACGACAAGTCTGACCAAATGAGTTTGAAGCAAATCAACTCCATTTTGTCATTCCATGTCCTATGCCAATTTTCTTATAACTTCTACTTCTTGTAATGCTCCACCAGTGACACACTCATTTTTCCTCTCCTCCATGATAACTCCATGAATCATATGATCTACTTTCACCATTAACCACTCATCAAATTTCTTCAAACCTGGGTCCTTCAATAGTAATCTGGACAAGCAATGCACATTCACAGTTTTTTATACCTGGTATATACTTTACTTCAAATGTGTTCTCTTGCAGTCTAACCACCTAGCTAAGTGAGGAGTAGCTCTTCTCGTACCATTTGTTAAAAGAAAAGTAAAAAAGTGGCATAAGGTATTTCCTTAACTTGAATGGAATTCCCAAACATATGCCCTAAAATGTCATTAAGCACATCAACAAGCTAGACCGTCTTCCTCTGTTGCAGGGTAACTTATTTCATCACTTCAGAGAGGTCTCAGTGCAAATGCTTACCTTCTTGTATGGCTACCTTTTGAGTATATAAGAACCTCAAATTTGGCAGAGTACTTGGCATGCCCAAGAATGAGTGAAGCTGTTTTTTGTACTTTGGACTCAGATTATCTATGGCTACAAGCAGCTTCAATTTGGTTCTTACTCCCTTACTGGATAGCGTATGTTTTAACTATTGTATCTCACTGACCGCAAATTTGCACCTGTCTACTCCTAATATTACACCTGCTGTCTCCAACCTTCCTAGTACTTCATTCAGGGTTTCGCCAGGCTCCGTTTTGTCCTTTACCCACAAAAATACACCATCATGGTAAAACTGCATTTTTTCAAAATACCCTAAAAGCTTCTGCATAATCTTTTGAAGAACCACAGATGTGGAAGCTAAGCCAAAGCCATACATACAAAGTGAAAAGCACCCTCAGGGACGTCACAAAAGATGTCAAATGTCTGGATTCAAGATCCAACAGTATTTATTTATTTATTTATTTATTTTAAAAGCTTTTATAGCGCGCTCCATTACCATGGGGTATCCTGGCGCGGTGAGTAGTTCTGCCTCGAAAGTTTGAGCACATCTGTTATAATGGAGCATTAAAAAGATAGGTCTTAAGATCTTTTTTAAAAACAGTGATGGTTGGAGAGGCTCTGAGAGAGAGGGGGAGGGCATTCCAAGCATAAGCTGCCTTAACTGAAATAGATTGGCCTCCCAATCGAGCATATCTATATTTAGGCACAATCAGTTGGCATTGGTTAGCCGATCGGAGGGCGCGATTAGGAATGTAAAATGAAAATCGTCTCCGCAAATACATCGGACCCTGACCATGTGCTGCTCTAAATGCCAACACCAGAATTTTAAACAAAATTCGGTGTGATACCGGGAGCCAGTGCAAGCTACGTAAATGGCTCCGCACGCTCGTCCTCCTAGGGAGCGAGAAGAGCAGGCGTACTGCGGCATTCTGTATCACCTGAAGGCGATGAATCATATACCCTGGCAAGCCGCAAAATAAGGCGTTGGCATAATCGAGCCGAGACAATATCAAGGCTCGAAGAACAGTTTCCTTAGCAGCCCTGGGGAGGAGAGGAAAAAATCTTCTCAGGGTCTGCAAGGTGCCAAAGCAAATACCAGTTAATTTTTTTACGTGATCCGAAAACTTCAGGTCCTGGCCGAACCACACCCCCAAGTTCTTAGCTGGGCCCCCCATCGCATTAGGACAGGGTAGGTCTGAAGGCCAGATCTGGTCCTTGAAGTTAGCAGGGAAGGAGCCAAAAAACAAAACCTCCGACTTGTCTTCATTGCACTTAAGCTGGACTTGTGCAAGCCACCGAAAGACTTCCGACAGACAGAGCTGGATGGCTGATGGATCCAACACATCCTTAGGCCAGGTGAAAAGCAGCTGTGTGTCGTCAGCGTATGCCATTATTTTGGCTCCCAGCTGTTCCGCCAGATAGAGTAGGGGGGTCATATAGACGTTGAACAGTAAAGGGCTCAACGTAGACCCCTGCGGAACTCCAGTTGTCAGTCTCTTTGGGGCCGAAGAATGAGGGGGCAACCAGACCTGCTGAGTTCTATCACTCAAAAATGATGAAAGCCAATCAAGGGCCAGCCCTGAGATGCCAATGGCACCCAGTCTTTCGGTAAGCAAGGCGTGGGGCACCGTATCGAAGGCAGCAGAGAGGTCCAATAAAATCAGGACCGCTCTGCCGTCCCCGTCCAGGCACTCCCGAACTGCCTCGGAAACCTCAACCAGTGCCGTCTCGGTACTGTAGGCCGCCCTGAACCCAGACTGAGCAGGATGCAGGGCGTGAGAGGATTCGATGAAGCTATCCAGCTGCTTAAAGGCCACCTTCTCACACACCTTAGCTAGAGCTGGCAGTAGTGAGATAGGCCGGTAGCTCGATGGTATTGATGGATCTAGCCCAGCCTTTTTTAGCAGCGGAAGCAGTTTTGCCTCCTTCCAGCTTCTCGGAATCGAGGCAGTGGAAAGGGAGAGGTTGACAATCTGAGTCACCTCTTGCGCGATGGTATCCACTACCCCTCCCAAAACCCTGGCAGGACAAGGGTCTGAGGGAGATCCGGACTTTAAGGCCGTCAGGATTTGCCGTATGTCAGATTCCGATGCTGGCCGGAAGGCAGCAAACTGAGCCTCAGGACATCGTCTATCAGGTAGTGAAAAGACAGAAGAGGTCACAAAGGCCTTTTGAGCAGCTTCCAGGTCCAGTTGGATTTTTTTTATTTTGTCCGAGAAGTAGCAGGACAGTTCTTCACACCATGGTGCAGAAGAAGGAAGCAAGGATTGGGCGGTGCAAGGGGATAGGAAGTTTTGGACAATCGAGAAGATCTCTTTGCTGTTGTTATCCGCCTTCTCGATTCTGTCAGAATAATACCTGCTTTTAGCTGCCTTGATCGCAGCATAATATTCCTTTTGTGCAGCCCGTAAGGTCTTCTTATCGGCTGGCAGATAAGCATGTCTCCAAGCTCTCTCTAGTTTCTTGCAAACCAGCTTCTGTTCTCGCAGGGTACGCGTGAACCATGGTTGAGAGGGTCTTGATCGCAGGCGACGCATGCCTCCCACATTAGTGGAGGCCGCGGAGCCATTCGCAATCCAGAGGTTGAATGCATCGACCGCCGCTTCCATTTCTGTCGACGGGTCCGGACGGGTGCAGGAGAGGCGCTCAGTTAATGATGCCAAATTAATTCGTGGCCTATGTACCAGAGAAGGAGTTTTACTCGAGTCCTTATCTAACTGCCAAGTGAACTTAATCAAACAGTGGTCGGACCACAGCATAGGCAGGGGAGGGGACATACTAATGTCAAAGTTGGAGCAAACCAGATCTAAGACATGGCCACCCACATGAGTGGGGGCATCCACCCATTGAGTGAGATGGGCCATACTAAAAGTCTCACTGAGGCGAGTAGCTACAGTGGAATCCCCTAAGTCCTCGTGAATATTGAAGTCGCCCAGCAGAAGGAACCGGGGAAACCGTAGGGCTCGTGGCACAATGACCTCCTCCAGGGATCCAATAAAGTTGCCAACATAACCTGGGGGGCGATAGACTAACGTGCCGCCTAGAGTAAAGTGCGGAGTGAGCTCCAAGCAAAAGTGGAGAAGTTCTGCCTCCACCAGCTCATCCAGATGTTCACAGGTGAGGGTCCAGTGATCCCGGTAGATCACAGCCACCCCTCCGCCTCTTCCCTGTTGGCGATCAGCGCGGCAGATCCTAAAGCCACGGGGAATAGCCAGCTCGACTACTGGCGCGCAAGAGTCGGTCATCCAGGTCTCAGTGACAAAGAGCAGATCCAAATCATTTTCAGCTAAAAGGTCAAAGACCTCAGCCGTGTGGCACACCAGTGATCTGGCGTTGATTAGGCCCGCCTGAAAGTTCTTAATTTCATGGCAAGATTGGGTGGACAGGGGGTCAGGACTAAGAAATTGGTAGTTGCAGCAAGAGCAAACTCTGGAACAACTATCCAGAGCCACCCAGGTATGCGCTGACTCACAGGCGGGAACATTCAGAGACCTGAGAGCTTCCGATGAGTACCGGAGGACATCATGCGGGGTATAGTTTGGAGAAAAACTGCCAAGGGGCATGGCCCTGTGCCCGGCCAGAGCACGGACGGGCACAGACGGGCCCTCCTTTGGCGCTCCTTCGGCGCGCATACGGCGCGCCCTCTGCGCGCGTCCGCTGCGAGCACGCCTCATAGTGACGTTAAATAGGGGCGGTCGATCAAAAGGTTAGAGCGTCAACCCCGGTGCAATGCGGCCCCGCCTTACTTCCGGGGACCGCTGGGGCCGAACGCTAAGGGCAGAGACATATAACAAAAAGGTAGAACGAGAATCAAACTATGGGGGAGTGACCAGAACCAAATCCCAGCAGTACAAGGTAACAAAATGCTCCCACAATATCAGCGCTATGGTAATGAGCAAATTTAAAAACCAAATGACTATAAAAAACGGCGAGTTAATATTTAGCGGAGCTAGGTAGAGACAGCAACCAGTGGACCAGTGCGATTTCAAAGCGAGCTAAGAGCCAGAACGTGCACTCAAAACGGGGTCAGATACTCACGTACAGCTGCGCTCACTTCCCAGCTCCAAATTAATAGGGGCGGTCGATCAAAAGGCTAGAGCGTCAACCCCGGTGCAATGCGGCCCCGCCTTACTTCCGGGGACCGCTGGGGCCGAACGCTAAGGGCAGAGACATATAACAAAAAGGTAGAACGAGGATCAAACTATGAGGGAGTGACCAGAACCAAATCCCAGCAGTACAAGGTAACAAAATGCTCCCACAATATCAGCGCTATGGTAATGAGCAAATTTAAAAACCAAATGACTATAAAAAACGGCGAGTTAATATTTAGCGGAGCTAGGTAGAGACAGCAACCAGTGGACCAGTGCGATTTCAAAGCGAGCTAAGAGCCAGAACGTGCACTCAAAACTGGGTCAGATACTCACGTACCTGAAGGTAAGCATTTGTGAGGTCAAGAGAAGTGAACCACTCAACATTCTTCCCAAATGTCAGCAACTCATTGATGTTAGGCAAAGGATGCCCATCCTCCCAAATATTATGTTTGAGGTCTCTCAGGTTCACACACATCCCCTTGTTTTTCTATTAGCCTTATGAGCAATCACAATTTGTATTAATCTTTCCGAAGACTCTATAGGTTCCATTCCCTTAGATGTCCACCATCTTCTAGCAGGTACTTCTTTCTACAACTCTCTTAAGTCTTTTGGAACATTGTGTACCCTTGGTTCGGCACTGTAATTTGACTGTTGTCACATTCTTTTGCTTTACAGCAGAAAAATAATAAAGGTTGTCAAAGCTGTTCTGCTCTTTCGAGTTGGATAAAATATAAGACTTTGCAGCGAAAACAGAAATTACTGGATCATCAATAATTTAGTTAGTCACTGCAACCCAAACGACTTGTACAGATTGGCCATCAGCTGATGGAAATGTTTCTTTTTAAATAAAAGTAGAGTGAATTCCTCTTTTATTTTTTGCTCCATGAAATGCAAGTGTTCCAATTAATGTTTAAGCTCCCACGTTTTAAAGGCAACTGAGAAATGTACACTTGTATTCCTCTGTCTATTCTGACTGCTGCGTGTCACTTGTTTTTATAGGCAATTGTGCTTGAATATTGAAGGAATCTTCCTGTGAGTGTGGAGACTCACACAATCAGGAGGGGAGATTAGCAAATATGCAATTAATTTAACTCCATTAAAACTTGATGCCTGAGCTTATATAACACCGACTCATGTTTTATGAGCCAACTGGAACAGGTTGAATGCACTCTTTTTTTTTTTTATATAATCATTTCACCAGCAGTACTACTTCCGATTACGCATCCCATGGTTCAGCTCTTTGTAGAGACTAACTGCACGAGTTGTTTGCTTGCAGGTAATCGGTAATGCTCATAGGTGCAGCATGGCAGCCTGACCCTGGGTGGCACAATGTAAATGTAAATGTGTGGGACTTGTAAAGCGCACAGCTGCCCGTGAGCGTCCCAGCGCTGGAGACCGCTGGGGAACCCGTCCTGGTTTTCCCTGTGAGATGGTCCCTTTCTGGGTATCTCCAAGGTGAAACCAGGCATCCCCGGCGTCTGTGGGGGGCTGTTGTAGAGATGAGGCAAGCTTAATGCCCAGAGTTGCCGAGTGTGTTCCCTGGTTAGAGTATTTTTTTTTTTTTATACAAAACAAGGGAACCCAAAGGTATAGTACTAGGGACCTTGGGCAGTAACGTATTACAAAAAACAGGGGTCCCTAGTAGTTGAGGGATCTTTCGCAAAAATGATAGACATACGCTCAATAGTATGTATGACCTTTGTCCAGCCGTACAGGAATTTTAATTAAAGTGATAAGCAAGAATAAAGAGGATTTTTTACACAGTGGGTGCAGCCAGCAACCCACAGGGGACAAGACAAAACAAGGGGATGGGGTTAGAACGAACAAGGTGGTCTGTATACTAGTAGTTCAGTGAACATTTTAGAAGCATCATTGTATACAATTTATACTTTTCATTTTACATATGACGCTAAAATGTTGACGACGTTTCGATGCCTATTGTGAAATGAGTGGCATCATCTTCAGGACAGAGAATAAAAAAGCTTGTCTTGAAAATCTTTAGGCAATTTTTGGCCTACACATATATTTATACATACAAATTTTCGGAAAAAAGGGGGAGGAAAAATGAAAACAAGGGTAAGTACTAGCATTAGCATGTAATATATCTGACCATCCAAAACAAAAGCGTGTTTTCCATGTGCAACAGATGGCAATTAAAATCAAGTGAAGTCACATGCGATTTCCGGCGCAGTGGGGGGACTGGTAGGGGCGTTGCATGAAATAAAATGAACGAATTGTTTTACAGTTACTGTGCCGAAGTATATACAAGAGAAGCACGTGAAGTGAAATGACGCGGTTTAGGATCATGGCGTTTCATGCCGTCAGTGCCGGGCGGGTCTGTAATGCGCAAATACGTCTCACTGCATTGAAATGAAAGGTGACGTGCAGGTTGATTTGGGGCCATTGTTTTCTGGACACTGTGCACGGATGGGGCGGGTACCCGGGCAAGCTTATTTAAGATTCCGCGGTGAGGTCTCGAGTGAGATAAACATGCTGCGCAGTAGTGAACAGCCGGTTAAATTACATGCTTATCGTACGAATTACCAGATTTAGGTCCAAACATTGTTTATTTCCAGGGGGCGGTGCCCAATATCAAGGGACATATGGTGGGGTACTCAATTATCTGAGCATTTTCCTGCCAAGAAGCGGGTAGAGAGGGGTAAATACGAGGGTTAAAGTGAAAATTGAATCGCATAATAAGTACACGCAATATAATTACCAAACCAGGGCAAGAAAGCCTCTTCATAGGAGACCGGACCGATCGTGTCTCACTAGGGAAAATAGTTGAAATTAATTTATATTACAGTTACAGCTACTGAAGGGTTTTAAAGTTTCAGGAAGAGGCGAGAGAGCTACGCTTTAGCGAGTACTTACTTCCTGGTTGGGTTGCTCGATGGCAATTCTGGGCTCAGATGGGCGGGGATCGCTGGAGTGCTCGTGAGTGAAGTGAAGATAAAGTGGTGTTTGGAAATAGACAAGGGACTCAGCATGTGGTGTTTGGAAATAGACAAGGGACTCAGCATGGTCAGCAAGGCGGCCATATTGGCGTGGGTTTCGGACAGTGTGGGGGACATTTTGGTGTGGGTGAGTGGTGAGTTTAAGTGACATTTATATTATGCAGAATATTTACATGGTTACGTATTTACAAAGATGCACAAAATAAAATCAAGAGACATTTGTGTAGGCCTGAAGGAAGTAAGGATTACGATAAAATTGTTCAAGGATTCATTTGATCACAGGAGGGATGCCCAATCTTCAAGGCGATTAAGTCCTGTATGGATACTGTTGGTACGCAATATCCAATGAAGTTCCTCCTTATTCAATAATTGCGATACATCTGCTCCCCGAGGTGGTGGTTTTACCATGGTGATGATTGTCCAAGTTAAGTCATTTTCAGTATGGCCTTTGTCCTTAAAATGTTCAACGAGGGGAGCATTAGGGGTGTTGCATCGGATTCTGCTTCGGTGTTGTCCGATGCGCAACTTTACCTTTTGGCTAGTTTGACCGACATATATCAACAAACATGGACAAAATATGGCATACACTACATTGGAAGAATTACAATTAGTGAAGTGCTTTCTCTCAAAGGTGATTGTGCCGTAGGTAAATGTTTTTCCTTCATTGGTAAAGTCACATACTACACAGCTACCGCATTTAACATGGCCTGTTAGTGCCGATAAACCCCATGCATCGTTGATTGTAGTTTTTTGGTTCGGTTGTGGTAGGGATGCCCTTACCAAGTGATCTTTTACGTTTTTTGCTCGCTTGAAGCCAAAAATAGGGTGCTCCAGATTTAATGTACCTGCGTTTAACACAGGCCAGTGTTTAAGGACACTTTTCCTTATGGCATTGGAAGCTGGGGTGAAGGTGGTCACGCACACAAGTCTATCCTGATTTTTCTTTTGTTTTGGTTCTAGCAAGGTTTCTCTGGGGCAGTACCAAGCCCTTTTGAGAGAACGCCGTACTAGCTTTCGCGGGTATCCCCTATTTCTGAGCTTGTTGCTCAGGGTTCTGGCCTCAGAGAAATAGTCCTGTTTAAAATAGCAGTTTCTGCGTATGCGGAGGAATTGCGAGAATGGGAGCGAGTCTCTGAGGGCCCGGGGATGGTGACTGCTATAGTTCAGCAAGGTGTTTCGTTCAGTGGGTTTTCTGTGGAGGCTGGTGGTCAAGCGGCCCTCTGTGTGTTTGATTTCTAAGTCCAGGAAGGGTATCGAATCTTTGCTCGTGGCCAGTGTGCATTTCAAGCCGTTACTGTTGTTGTTTAGCCAATGTAATAGGTGTGTTATCGATTCGAATGATTCGCTCCATATCATAAAGATATCATCAATGTATCGTTTCCACAGGGCAATGCCACTGTGGAAAGGATTTGATTCGGTCAATATACAGGATGTCTCTAGATTATCCATGTACAGAATTGCCAGGTTGAGAGCAAAAATAGCCCCCATAGATGTACCGCGTACCTGTCCATAGAACTGTCCCTCGAATAGAAAGAAATTTTTGGTAAGGCAAATCTCCAATAATTGGAGGATAAATAGAGACGGAACATTGTGTGGGCGCGGGCGTGTGTTGAGAACTTTTTCAATCACGCGTAGTGATTCGTATTGTGGGATGTTGATATATAAAGATTCCACATCCAGCGTGCACATGGTGCTGGATGTGGGATCAAACGGGTATTCCTCAACCATATTAATCATTGACATGCTGTCTCTGATATAACACAGGGTCTCAGGGACAAATGGTTTGATAAAATAGTCAATATAGTGCCCGAGGGGCTCCAGGACAGAGCCGCACCCCGAGACTATTGGGCGACCAGGTGGAGATTCACAATTCTTGTGAATCTTGGGTAAGCAGTAGATAACTGGTACCCGGGGAGCCTTAGTATTAAGGAACTCATGTTCCTTCTTGGAAAGGTATCCCTGTTCTAGGGCATCATTGGTAACCTCGGAAATCAGTTTCTGTATTTCTTCTGTGGGATTACGTGGTAGTTTGCAGTAGTGTTCGGTATTAGCGAGTTGGCGATGGATCTCATTTTTATAGTTATCCATCTCCTGAATCACAATACCGCCTCCCTTGTCAGCTGGTTTTATTACAATGGAGGGGTTATTTTTCAAGGTGGTCAGGGCTTTCTTTTCTTCAATTGTGATATTGTACGGAATAAATGATTTTTGTTTTTCTAAAGCGGCAAGGTCATTGAGAACAAGTTTCTCAAAGGTTGGTATTTCCGGGGGGACCATGCTGCCGGTAGGTGAAAATTTCGATGGTGGTTTGAAAGGAGTGTTCGAATGCTTCATGGGGGTAGGGTTCAACAGAAAAAAACTGTGAAGTCTGATCTTTCTGAAAAATCTTAAGAGCTCGGTTTGAGCATCAATGAAGTTAGGGCGAATAGTTGGGACAAATGAAAGACCTTTTGTGAGTAATGACAATTCATTACCCGAAAGCTCATGTGAGGCAAGATTAAAAATTGGTAACATTTCATCATTTTGGGGAACAGGAATTTGGCTACCGTCTACCATTGGAAGTGTTGTCGACGGGTGAACCGTTCGCCTGAAGGATTCTGGCGATTGGGCCATCTCTGTGGCTGTTTGCCTCTCCCTGCCCCTGGGTTTTCTGATTGGCCTCTGCCTCGCCCTAAAAAATTCCTATGGGAGGGACCTGGGCTATCACTTGGATCTGATTGTTCAGAAGAGTCCCCCGAGCTGTCAGAAAAACCTACAAAGTTTTGTTTTCTGTTGAACCTTCCCCAAGGTCTTTGGTTTTGAGGGCCACTATATGAACGGTTGATATAATATTCCTTATTTAAGTAAGGGTATGCTCTTTCCTGTGAGAAGTTTTTAATGTCTTTTTTGACTTTGGTGGCTTTCTTGTTAAATTCAAGTTTGTGGAATTCCTCAATAGTTTTGGTTATTTTTTCGAGAAGTTTCTTAGCTTCAGTATTGGTGTTCTTGTCTTTAAGTTGTTGTTCTAGGTCACGAATTTCAACAATGACTTTTTCCAGCTCCTCTGTAGCGATATCAATTCCAAGCACCATCCAGTGCCTGGAACAGGTTGTGCTAATGTACCTAAATCCGTTTAAATACTTCGGGTTGTCCGTGAAGACCCCCGGAATATTTCGAACTTGGAGACCGACTGGTATTATGTTGGCTTTGAGATAGTCTGTAAGAAGTTTTATCATTAATGTTAGTCTTACTTCCTTTTTCTTTATTTTCTCTAGTTCCTCAACTACTGTGGTACCTGTCTCAGTTGGTGTTTCAGAGGAATCAGAGAGGAGTGATGGGCCTCCTAGAATTTTATTTATGTACTCGAGAGTGTAGAGGGGTGGGTGGTCAGACATGCCTGGCTAGGAAGGAGAAATAGTGTGTAGGTGCAACCGTGAAAGTGAGGAGAATTACTGGAGAACCCACTTGTAAAAAGGGGTGAGGATTCACAATCCCTTGCAACTCGGCAGTTGCGCTACATTATTTTATACAAAACAAGGGAACCCAAAGGTATAGCACTAGGGACCTTGGGCAGTAACGTATTACAAAAAACAGGGGTCCCTAGTAGTTCAGGGATCTTTCGCAAAAATGATAGACATACGCTCAATAGTATGTATGACCTTTGTCCAGCCGGACAGGAATTTTAATTAAAGTGATAAGCAAGAATAAAGAGGATTTTTTACACAGTGGGTGCAGCCAGCAACCCACAGGGGACAAGACAAAACAAGGGGATGGGGTTAGAATGAACAAGGCGGTCTGTATACTAGTAGTTCAGTGAACAGACAAAAATACATTTTAGAAGCATCATTGTATACAATTTATACTTTTCATTTTACATATGACGCTAAAATGTCGACGACGTTTCGATGCCTATTGTGAAATGAGTGGCATCATCTTCAGGACAGAGAATAAAAAAGCTTGTCTTGAAAATCTTTAGGCAATTTTTGGCCTACACATATATTTATACATACAAATTTTCGGAAAAAAGGGGGAGGAAAAATGAAAACAAGGGTAAGTACTAGCATTAGCATGTAACATATCTGGCCATCCAAAACAAAAGTGTGTTTTCCATGTGCAACAGATGGCAATTAAAATCAAGTGAAGTCACATGCGATTTCCGGCGCAGTGGGGGGACTGGTAGGGGCGTTGCATGAAATAAAATGAACGAATTGTTTTACAGTTACTGTGCCTAAGTATATACAAGAGAAGCCTGTGAAGTGAAATGACGCGGTTTAGGATCATGGCGTTTCATGCCGTCAGTGCCGGGCGGGTCTGTAATGCGCAAATACTTCTCACTGCATTGAAATGAAAGGTGACGTGCAGGTTGATTTGGGGCCATTGTTTTCTGGACACTGTGCACGGATGGGGCGGGTACCCGGGCAAGCTTATTTAAGATTCCGTGGTGAGGTCTCGAGTTAGATAAACATGCTGCGCAGTAGTGAACAGACGGTTAAATGACATGCTTATCGTACGAATTACCAGATTTAGGTCCAAACATTGTTTATTTCCAGGGGACGGTGCCCAATATCAAGGGACATATGGTGGGGTACTCAATTATCTGAGCATTTTCCTGCCAAGAAGCGGGTAGAGAGGGGTAAATACGAGGGTTAAAGTGAAAATTGAATCGCATAATAAGTACACGCAATATAATTACCAAACCAGGGCAAGAAAGCCTCTTCATAGGAGACCGGACCGATCGTGTCTCACGAGGGAAAATAGTTGAAATTAATTTATATTACAGTTACAGCTACTGAAGGGTTTTAAAGTTTCAGGAAGAGGCGAGAGAGCAACGCTTTAGCGAGTACTTACTTCCTGGTTGGGTTGCTCGATGGCAATTCTGGGCTCAGATGGGCGGGGATCGCTGGAGTGCTCGTGAGTGAAGTGAAGATAAAGTGGTGTTTGGAAATAGACAAGGGACTCAGCATGTGGTGTTTGGAAATAGACAAGGGACTCAGCATGGTCAGCAAGGCGGCCATATTGGCGTGGGTTTTGGACAGTGTGGGGGACATTTTGGTGTGGGTGAGTGGTGAGTTTAAGTGACATTTATATTATGCAGAATATTTACATGGTTACGTATTTACAAAGATGCACAAAATAAAATCAAGAGACATTTGTGTAGGCCTGAAGGAAGTAAGTATTACGATAAAATTGTTCAAGGATTCATTTGATCACAGGAGGGATGCCCAATCTTCAAGGCGATTAAGTCCTGTATGGATACTGTTGGTACGCAATATCCAATGAAGTTCCTCCTTATTCAATAATTGCGATACATCTGCTCCCCGAGGTGGTGGTTTTACCATGGTGATGATTGTCCAAGTTAAGTCATTTTCAGTATGGCCTTTGTCCTTAAAATGTTCAACGAGGGGAGCATTAGGGGTGTTGCATCGGATTCTGCTTCGGTGTTGTCCGATGCGCAACTTTACCTTTTGGTTAGTTTGACCGACATATATCAACAAACATGGACAAAATATGGCATACACTACATTGGAAGAATTACAATTAGTGAAGTGCTTTCTCTCAAAGGTGATTGTGCCGTAGGTAAATGTTTTTCCTTCAATGGTAAAGTCACATACTACACAGCTACCGCATTTAACATGGCCTGTTAGTGCCGGTAAACCCCATGCATCGTTGATTGTAGTTTTTAGGTTAGGTTGTGGTAGGGATGCCCTTACCAAGTGATCTTTTACGTTTTTTGCTCGCTTGAAGGCAAAAATAGGGTGCTCCAGATTTAATGTACCTGCGTTTAACACAGGCCAGTGTTTAAGGACACTTTTCCTTATGGCGTTGGAAGCTGGGGTGAAGGTGGTCACGCACACAAGTCTATCCTGATTTTTCTTTTGTTTTGGTTCTAGCAAGGTTTCTCTGGGGCAGTACCAAGCCCTTTTGAGAGAACGCCGTACTAGCTTTCACGGGTATCCCCTATTTCTGAGCTTGTTGCTCAGGGTTCTGGCCTCAGAGAAATAGTCCTGTTTAAAATAGCAGTTTCTGCGTATGCGGAGGAATTGCGAGAATGGGAGCGAGTCTCTGAGGGCCCGGGGATGGTGACTGCTATAGTTCAGCAAGGTGTTTCGTTCAGTGGGTTTTCTGTGGAGGCTGGTGGTCAAGCGGCCCTCTGTGTGTTTGATTTCTAAGTCCAGGAAGGGTATCGAATCTTTGCTCGTGGCCAGTGTGCATTTCAAGCCGTTACTGTTGTTGTTTAGCCAATGTAATAGGTGTGTTATCGATTCGAATGATTCGCTCCATATCATAAAGATATCATCAATGTATCGTTTCCACAGGGCAATGCCACTGTGGAAAGGATTTGATTCGGTCAATATACAGGATGTCTCTAGATTATCCATGTACAGAATTGCCAGGTTGAGAGCAAAAATAGCCCCCATAGATGTACCGCGTACCTGTCCATAGAACTGTCCCTCGAATAGAAAGAAATTTTTGGTAAGGCAAATCTCCAATAATTGGAGGATAAATAGAGACTGCTATTTTAAACAGGACTATTTCTCTGAGGCCAGAACCCTGAGCAACAAGCTCAGAAATAGGGGATATCCGCGAAAGCTAGTACGGCGTTCTCTCAAAAGGGCTTGGTACTGCCCCAGAGAAACCTTGCTAGAACCAAAACAAAAGAAAAATCAGGATAGACTTGTGTGCGTGACCACCTTCACCCCAGCTTCCAATGCCATAAGGAAAAGTGTCCTTAAACACTGGCCTGTGTTAAACGCAGGTACATTAAATCTGGAGCACCCTATTTTTGCCTTCAAGCGAGCAAAAAACGTAAAAGATCACTTGGTAAGGGCATCCCTACCACAACCTAACCTAAAAACTACAATCAACGATGCATGGGGTTTACCGGCACTAACAGGCCATGTTAAATGCGGTAGCTGTGTAGTATGTGACTTTACCATTGAAGGAAAAACATTTACCTACGGCACAATCACCTTTGAGAGAAAGCACTTCACTAATTGTAATTCTTCCAATGTAGTGTATGCCATATTTTGTCCATGTTTGTTGATATATGTCGGTCAAACTAGCCAAAAGGTAAAGTTGCGCATCGGACAACACCGAAGCAGAATCCGATGCAACACCCCTAATGCTCCCCTCGTTGAACATTTTAAGGACAAAGGCCATACTGAAAATTACTTAACTTGGACAATCATCACCATGGTAAAACCACCACCTCGGGGAGCAGATGTATCGCAATTATTGAATAAGGAGGAACTTCATTGGATATTGCGTACCAACAGTATCCATACAGGACTTAATCGCCTTGAAGATTGGGCATCCCTCCTGTGATCAAATGAATCCTTGAACAATTTTATCGTAATCCTTACACAAATGTCTCTTGATTTTATTTTGTGCATCTTTGTAAATACGTAACCATGTAAATATTCTGCATAATATAAATGTCACTTAAACTCACCACTCACCCACACCAAAATGTCCCCCACACTGTCCGAAACCCACGCCAATATGGTCGCCTTGCTGACCATGCTGAGTCCCTTGTCTATTTCCAAACACCACATGCTGAGTCCCTTGTCTATTTCCAAACACCACTTTATCTTCACTTCACTTACGAGCACTCCAGCGATCCCCGCCCATCTGAGCCCAGAATTGCCATCGAGCAACCCAACCAGGAAGTAAGTACTCGCTAAAGCGTAGCTCTCTCGCCTCTTCCTGAAACTTTAAAACCCTTCAGTAGCTGTAACTGTAATATAAATTAATTTCAACTATTTTCCCTAGTGAGACACGATCGGTCCGGTCTCCTATGAAGAGGCTTTCTTGCCCTGGTTTGGTAATTATATTGCGTGTAATTATGCGATTCAATTTTCACTTTAACCCTCGTATTTACCCCTCTCTACCTGCTTCTTGGCAGGAAAATGCTCAGATAATTGAGTACCCCACCATATGTCCCTTGATATTGGGCACTGCCCCCTGGAAATAAACAATGTTTGGACCTAAATCTGGTAATTCGTACGATAAGCATGTCATTTAACCGTCTGTTCACTACTGCGCAGCATGTTTATCTCACTCGAGACCTCACCGCGGAATCTTAAATAAGCTTGCCCGGGTACCCGCCCCATCCGTGCACAGTGTCCAGAAAACAATGGCCCCAAATCAACCTGCACGTCACCTTTCATTTCAATGCAGTGAGACGTATTTGCGCATTACAGACCCGCCCGGCACTGACGGCATGAAACGCCATGATCCTAAACCGCATCATTTCACTTCACGTGCTTCTCTTGTATATACTTAGGCACAGTAACTGTAAAACAATTCGTTCATTTTATTTCATGCAACGCCCCTACCAGTCCCCCCACTGCGCCAGAAATCGCATGTGACTTCACTTGATTTTAATTGCCATCTGTTGCACATAGAAAACACACTTTTGTTTTGGATGGTCAGATATGTTACATGCTAATGCTAGTACTTACCCTTGTTTTCATTTTTCCTCCCCCTTTTTTCCGAAAATTTGTATGTATAAATATATGTGTAGGCCAGAAATTGCCTAAAGATTTTCAAGACAAGCTTTTTTATTCTCTGTCCTGAAGATGATGCCACTCATTTCACAATAGGCATCGAAACGTCGTCGACATTTTAGCGTCATATGTAAAATGAAAAGTATAAATTGTATACAATGATGCTTCTAAAATGTATTTTGGTCTGTTCACTGAACTACTAGTATACAGACCGCCTTGTTCGTTCTAACCCCATCCCCTTGTTTTGTCTTGTCCCCTGTGGGTTGCTGGCTGCACCCACTGTGTAAAAAATCCTCTTTATTCTTGCTTATCACTTTAATTAAAATTCCTGTCCGGCTGGACAAAGGTCATACATACTATTGAGCGTATGTCTATCATTTTTGCGAAAGATCCCTGAACTACTAGGGACCCCTGTTTTTTGTAATACCCTGGTTAGAGTAGGCACCGAGGCGAGAATTATCAAGTCCGCTGACCCTGGTCCACGACAATCAAAACTATATAATCATTGAAAAAGCTGTCATAGCCTAAAATCCCTCCATGTTTTTTTTTAAAGCTAGTAGGGTCACTACTTATGTCAATTTGACTTGCATGGTGGCCACATTTAGCCAATCAAAGATCCATTTTTTAAAACAAAGTTCTCTCTTTGCCAGCAATTTCCAATAAAACTGGGGCTTACTCAGCAATCTACTGATAGACAGATCACCCCCAAACAGGAATAGGGTGTGGCTTTCCCTGAACAGACACACGCTCATCAAATGCTGACTTGCGCTCGGGTTGAATGCCGAAAGGCTCTCTTGATGGGTTGGCTCAAGCTCTGATTCGATGCCAACTGGTGCTATAAAGTTTTGAAGATAAGTATGCACTCAACATCCAGCCCACTGTAAAATGTGCAACGATGCAAGAGGCAAGCAGGTTAACTTGGGTTTGGAGTACGATTAAATCCCATTGTTAAGAAGCCAATCTTTGATCCTCTGTGGCACGGCTCACTTTGTGGTCCTGATTTGCCCTTTTTAACAAACATCATGCACAACAATTTCCTCCATTTTGGTAACTTACCTGGGTGTGCTATCAGGCTGCTCTTCACCAGTGGTAAGAAGTAGCCCAGGTCCATAGTTTTTTTTCCATAAGGGTTGATTGAATACCAAACACAGAACAAACCCTGGTAACAGAGAGGCACCCCCATAACTCTCCTCCATACCTCAATCCACCCGCCTTCTAGCGCCAAGATGCTCCTCGGAGTGAAAGTTGTGCTCTATAAATGACTTAATTCATTTATTCATAACTGCTCTTAACGGAATTGCTTTAAGATGCATTCCACAGTAGCATTCTGGAATCCTTTATTACAGTGACGAGCAGGCACATATATTAGGGTGGGAAATAACGCAAACTTAGCGCGTCTTTTCAATAGCTGCAACCTTTGCCAAGCAGACTTTCAGGCACCAGAAATTTAGCGTTGTTTAGTTTAGACACATCTGCACCACAGATTTAAAGAGTTGTAGGTTTAGTCACATCTGCACCGCACATTTAAACAGTGTATGTGATTTCATAGAAAAACAAATTCATGGATTACCATTTGCGAAAAATTACGAAGTTTAATCAAAATTTTCAAGATAAACGTCTCTTTCCATTTGTTAGAAACCGAATCACATGTCTGTTTATTTATAAACTGCATTTTAGATAGGTTTTAATATGTAAATTCCATTAATCTTGTCATGGGTGATCTCTGTTGGTTTTTCTACAAGGTTTACATTGACCTTTTACCACGTAATTGGTGGAAGCTATCCACTAACCCTCTTCCATCTTTCAACAGCTTTTTTCTTCTTGTACTTTCCTTCGCTCCCACCTTTGTCCCTCCCGCCTCCCTTTTGTTTGTGTGCACTCCACCCAAAGCCACTTCTTTCCCCAATTTTTTGTAAAAAGAATCGATGTTTCATTTCCACTGCTTATTTCAACATTATTGGGGGCGAGGGTAACTTTTGTCTGTTCCTCATTATTCCCATTTTCTACCCTTCTTCCTTCTGCCTCACTCTCCTGAAGCCTGTTTATTAATTTTATAATATATTCATTTTCCCCGACCGGGATTTGGTATAGGGTCCACATAGTGTTCCTTTTAAAAATATTTGTTTAGTTAATAGAATTGTTTTTTAAACTGTTTGTTGGTATGTGTTTTTTCTTTTAGTTTAAACAGAAATGTATTTCGATTAATTTGTTTTTCTACTAAATTGTTTTCTTTTCTTTGGGTTCCAAATAACTGTTTCTTTTATTCTGAATATATATTCCACAGGCAATGCCACTCAGTTATGAGGTAAAGCTGCTGTTTGTCTCTACAAAGGTGTCAATCTCCACAAATAAGAAGAGCGTGAAAGGGTCTGGTTACAGCTGAGTGTTCGCGTTAAATGTAGTTACTACACACTACTGCAACACTCAGTAATATAACCCATCTCTCAACCCATCAGTTCATGATAGATGCCTCCTACCTGCATATCTATTTATTGTGATACTATGGTGGTGCTTGCACCCCTTCTTTGTCTTCCTATTTAGCTAGTCTCTCTTGACTTTTCTTGCCCCCACACACAAGAGGCATGTGTACTGCAAGCATCTCCTGTGTCATGGTGTGAGGCCCCAGAGCGTGGCTCTAATGCAATCCTGGTTTTGAGAAGGACCACCATCTTCTCACATGAGATGGACTGGCAGTGGTGGCAGCAACTTACTGTAGTGGAAGGGAGAGGCCCTCTCTGACAGTCACCTTCAGGGAAAGTTGCTTATTGGCCAGTCCATGTAGAGGGTCTGCATATTCTCCGTTAACCAGACCCTTCACTCTATCTATATGTGGGACATGGATGAGGATGCATGTTTGCTCGGCATGTATGATGTAAGGTTACCCTTATGTGGGTAGTGGGCTTTAGGTTCAGCAAGACACAGAGAATGTGGGAACCAGTGGACCAGAACCGAGCAGGATCTGCAGGGAAGGCCAAGAAGACTTTTCATTTGCTCAATCGCTGCAGTGACTTCCTCCTGTCTTCCAGTGAGTCCATCAGTTTCCACCACCGGTTCCCACTCCACAGCAAAATTTCACCATCTACAGCAACTTCGACCCCCAACCCACCACTCTAAGCCTTGACAACTTCATTCAACCAGTGAACACCAGCTGAACGATAACCACTTGGTCTCCAATCACCACTGAAGACTACATCAGCTATCATGTCATCCATCCACTCCCAGGCACCCACCGACCCCTCCCCCACCATCTCTTCCACCTCGGAACCAAACCAATCAGCACAGAAATCACCAGCATTCTCAACACCTCCATCTCCACAGCAACTTTCCCGGATTGATGGAAATATGCAGATGTCAGACCCCTCCCAAAGAAGCCCTTCGCTGACCTCAGCGACCTTAAAAATTACCAACCGATCTCCCTGCACCCATTCCCAGCCAAAGTACTCGAGAAAGCCATCAACCAACAGCTCAACGAATACCTGGAAATAAACCACTTTCTCGGTGCCTCACATTCAGGATTTCCGTGCCAACCACAGCACTAAGACGACAGATGACATCAGAATCCTCCTTGGCAACTGAGAAATGGTAGCCCATTCTTCCTCAACCTCTCTGCTGCAAAATGCCCTCAAGGGGCTTGCTTCTTTCCTCTCAGGATGGACACAGAGCATTTGTATGACTCCCTTCACCTCCGCTCCCATGGACATCATATGAGGGGTACCCCAAGGATCATCCCTCAGCCCCACCCTGTTCAACATCTACATGACACCCCTCGCAGATATTGTCTGATCCCACATACTCAACAGAAACTAATATGCTGACAACACTAAACTTATCCTCTCACTTACTGAGGGCCCCTCCAATTCCAAAACCAACTTCTGCAGTGCCATCCCCAATGTAACCAAATGGATGCAAGACAGCTGTCTCAAACTCAACTCCAACAAAACAGAAGTACTGATCTTCAGGGAAAACACCTCTACATGGGACCATAGTGGGTGGCCAGCAGACCTCGAACTAACAGACCATGCAATCAACCTCAACAGCAAACTAACCATGAAACTACAAGTCAATGCAGTCACCTCCTCCTGCTTTCACACTTTCTGCATGCTCCGCAGAATCTTCATATGGATCAACACCAACTCCAGAAAGACCGCCAAGCAGGCCCTCGTCAACAGCAGCCTCGATTATGGCAACACTCTCTATGGAGGTTTTTCCACCCAGCTCCTCAGGAGACTCCAGACCATATAGAGCACCACAGCCAGACTCATCCTGAACCTCCCCAAATGGACAAGCATCACTTCTTACCTGAGAAACCTCCACTGGCTACACATCCAAAAGAATTGCCAGTTGAAGATACTCATGCACGCATGCAAAGTTCTACACAACCAAGGACCATCCTACATCAACCATCGGCAGAGCTTCCATCTGTCCACTAGATACCTGCGCTCTGCCTCGATCACCCTCGCACTTAGGGGCCGATTATGATGGCAGACGGACCTGAGTCCGTCCGCCACCATAGAGAAGGAGGGACCGTCCGCAGGGGCAGCGGCGGTCTCTCCGTGCAAATTAGGATGTGACCGCCACCCTGGCGGTCACATCCTGTATTTTTATCATTGCGGCGGGTGCTGCTTGAAGCAGCACCCGCCGCAATGATAAAAAAGTAAGTTGTGCATTTGCATGCACAAAGCGGCAGGCACCTCATGGTGCCTGCCGCTTTGTGCAGGCAAATGCAGGGGGGTACCATAGGTACCCCCCCATGTGCACCCCCACCCCCCTTCACCCCTGGGGGCCCGCAACGGGCCCCCAAACACAAATCCGTATGCCTTTACACGGCGGAAATGCCGCTGTGTAAAGGCATCTTTCCGCTGTCATCCTAATATGGCTGGCGGTGTCTGATAGACACCGCCAGCCATGTTAATGCTTTTCCGCCGTGGGTGGAATCCGCCCGCGGCAGATAGGCGGCGGACAGATAGTAAGACCCACCAGCCATCCTAATATGGCGGTGGGTCTTGCAAGGCTCCCCGGCGGATTTCCCGCATCCTCCGGGCCGGCGGTGGCTTCCGCCGGCCCGGTGGATGCGGGAAATCCGCAATCGTAATCGGCCCCATAGTCCCGGATCCATTGCAGTAACAGGGGGTCCGCTTCTTCTCCTACATCGCCGCCAGGACCTGGAACAACCTTCCCCCTCCACCTCTGAACAGCACCCTCTCTGGCAGACTTCAGAAAGGAACTCAAGACCTGGCTTTTTGATGGAGACACGGCACGCACATTGCCCAGATACCCCTAGGGGATCAGTGCTGCACTATACAAATACTGATTGATTGACCCGCATTCATCTAAAGGCACACCTCGGAAGCTCAAGCTACCATTCAGCTGGAGTTCCCCAGAAAACTCTGGAGTGTTTCTACTGTTCCTGAGGAGCCACCCAAGCAAAAGCAAAGTGCAAGAACAGTGGGAACAGTAATCCAATAACTTGTTTAACTAGTAGTTGTCTCTTGCCTTATTTTAGTATAGTGGCTGTTTTCTCCAATTTTCTTTTAATAATTTATGCTTATTAATGCTTAGTAATTGGGGGTATTCTGCATTTGGCGGTATCTGTTTATACAATAAAGCTCTGGCTGTACATTTATAAATGTTGCTCACTATAACGTTGCTCTAAGTTCTTAGCCTCAAGTCGCCCCTGCTTGCATTAGCCTTAGATCGCTCTGCTTCACTACTAGGGAAACCACTTCACTCCATGTCATCACAGACACTGTTTCCTGCCCTGAACTTTTCACCGTGCTGGACAACGGACGAACAGCGGCACTCCTGTTATTAGATCTGAGTGCCGCGTTCGATACGGTGTCCCACGAAATCCTGTTGCGGCGGTTAGAGGAAGTAGGTGTTAGGGGATCTGCTCTCTGTTGGTTCCGTTCCTTTCTCTCCGACAGATCTTTCCAGGTTGCAATCCCTCCCGGTAAATCTAACTCCTACCCGCTCACACTGGGGGTCCCACAGGGATCATCGTTGAGCCCCACCTTATTTAACATATACGTTAGACCGCTGGCTGCTGTAGTCAAACGCTGGGGCCTGACAATGGTCTCGTATGCGGATGACACACAGCTGGCGGTCACGTTAAGTGGGGACTCAGCTGTGGAGGCCCTCAAGTTTTGCGAGGGTCTTCGTGCGGTGTCCAATTGGATGAATCAGAGCTGTCTCCAATTGAACACTAAGAAGACAGAGGTCATGGTGTTTGGCAAGCAACCTGGACGGTGGAACGATGACTGGTGGCCCCCTGAGCTAGGAATGATCCCTTCCCCCGCCATGGAGATGAAAAACCTTGGAGTCTGGTTGGATCCCACCCTTAGTTTTACCTGCCATACGGAGAGGGTAGCTGCCTCCTGTTTCGGTATCATTAGGAGCATCAGACCGGTACTGAAATTTTTCGATGCCCCCACTAGACAGCTCGTGGTTCAGGCCTCAGTACTATCTAGGATAGATTATGCCAGTGCTTTACTAGCAGGAACCAATCAGGCGGAACTCAAGCGGCTGCAGCGAGTTCAGAACGCCGCTGCAAGAGCGGTGGTCGGACTGCCTAGAAGATGCTCGGTCTCAGGAACACTGCAGGCGCTCCACTGGCTTCCAGTGGCTAGGAGGATCGAGTTTAAGGTGCTCTGTCTGGCTTTTAAAATTTTAAAAGGCATAGCCCCCCCCATACTGATGAATCTACTGACCCCGTATGTTCCCTCTCGTCCCCTGAGATCGATGGGTCAGAATCTTTCTGTTGTTCCACGCTTTCTGTTGAGTAGGACCGGTGGACGCTCTTTTCGAGTGGTAGCCGCAAAACTCTGGAATTCTCTTCCTGCTGAAATTCGAGCATTGGAAGACCTACTCCAATTTAGACGTGCCATTAAAACTGTACTTTTTAATAAGAAATTTTAATAAAAACTTCTGGCCAATATTTGCAATGTTGTGTTTACCTCTCTGGGCGCCAGGATGCCCCTTCGCTGGGGCAGCTGTGCGCGGTACAAAAACAGCTAACATAACATAACATAACCTACAAATCATTCTTCTTCGGTGAGTCAGTCTAATTAGGTAATTGGCAGCAAACCTGGACGAGACCCAGAATGCACGAGGCTGATATACACAGACTGGAAAGTTTGTCCATAATGACATGGTGTGAGGTGACCACTGTATTTGCTACTTTGAGAAGCAAGTACTAAAATGGTTGTGCTTGGTGTTCAGTTATTAGTCAAATAGTAGCAGGGCCCTAGGGCCACTTAGGTAAATAAGTTCAGTTGTCACAACTGAGGGCCACTGACTGGCTCAGACCCCCAAACCAATTCTGAAAGCCTACTTATTCAGAGGCTTAATAGACCCAATCAGTGTCTGAAATAACCATTCTTGGGCCTGAACATGTAAATTGCACCAGTGGCAGGTGAATTTGGTACTGTGAAATTTTGCAACAGTCCTTAAGTGACATTTCCACTGATCAACTCGGAAAATATGGTGTTTTTGCACAGATCAGTGGGTGCAAATTTCATATTTGCACTGGCCATTGGTGCAAATGTCACATCAAACTCGCCCAGAACCAGGGCAAGAATGCCCCACACCTTTGAAAATTATGTGTTCTAACTTTAAAGGCCAGATTATGGAAGTGTCCTGGAATTCCTGCATGGATTTGTGGCCAACATTTCTTGCATCTGCATTTCACACAAGTGGCTGAAGATGTGTCCTTTTGTGTGATACACATTGCTTGGGTGCACACTTTACGGCTGCACAATGTAAAAATATCATGCACTCGTTTAAAAGGGGGCAAAAGTGTTCTATCATTCTATCTGAAATATTACAGTTAAAGGCACACAGGAAAATAGGACCTTGGGGACATACTGTGCACCACCACAGAGGGGTGCACAGATAGTAAGCCCGGCATAGGCCTTTGGAGAGCAGGCAAGAAGGGTCCCAGCCAGAGATACCCCCAAACAAATCCTCAACAAGATGGTGTAGTCACTCACTGTACCACTCTGTGGGTGGATTTCTGGTGCCTCTCCAAAGGTAAAAGAAGGAGTGACAATTTAATCCTTTCCTCTGCCTTTCACTGCTCTACTCTTGCCATCTCATCCACTGAAGAGAGCACACTTTTTATGTAATCTGTGCTGAGCAGACCCAAAGAGGGGCAATGCACACAGCTACAAAAGCCAAAGCCAGGTCTGCTGATTTTGTCTGCTGGATAAAACTTCTCTGCTATGAAATCTGCCACTTATTGCACTGGGTTCTAATGTATTTATTCAAAATATGAATCAATTTGTTTACACTCGCAAGGCACACTCCAAAGCAATTATCTTGCAGCACTAACAGCAAGCATTTCATGCAGCTAGCTTCAGCCATTTTCAGATCTCAACTGTCGGCCAGACTTATTGTTTCCAATATACTGAGAATGGGCTTTTGGTCTCTCCCTTGCTCATGACTGGATGACTTTGTTGTGTGTATCTGATCTCTGTCCCTTTGTTTTTCCTGCACCACTTCCGGTGTGCTCACTTTTCATTCCCTTTTCCTGTTAACAAGTTCAATGCATTTGTATTTTGTTCTTTTATATCATGAGGGCCCAGCACTTTTTATTTTCGGGGCATGAATTATATTTTTTTAATTCACATTTTAATTTAATGGGGGGCAGGGTAGACTTTCTGTCCAAAGGTATGGAGGCCCTTGTGTCTCTTTCACTCCCCTGACAACAATAAGGGTAATGGATGGAATGCTTAAATTAATCTCGGTCACTAGCTATCGCGCAGGCCGCGTCCCAGTCTATAATTTTTCACCCATCATGCCACTTCAGTTTGGACCCAGCCATATGCATATCAGTCTTGACCCTGGTCCCATAGGAACCGTCCATCCCAAACTGCCAGGCCAGGCCAGGTCCTCCCTGAATCAATCCTGACTTGTTCTGTATATTGAATTGTTTTGATTTTCTTTTAACATATGAATTGGATATCTCAACCCTTTTACACAATAGGTTGTTTTAGTTGTTTTTAATTATTTTTAGATTGTAACCCATTTGGGAGGTCCAAATAAATCACGAATTGATTTTCTATCCCGTTGTTTATGCTGATTATTTGATTATATCTGAGTGTTTAGTGCTTACTGTTATTGGCTCACTGCTATTTCCGCCCCATAATAGATTCTGTGTAAGAAAACCCCTTTGGGACTATTTCCCTCAGCTATTCGAGGCTGCTCCAAAAACACAGGGATTCTCTTTGTCAACCTCCCTGAATCAGAACACAAGCAACCTAAGAACACTTTCGCCCTGAGTGGGCCCTTCAGGCAGGTGCAGCTGGTTCCAGTGACACAGTGAGCAAGAGACCCAAGTCTGGGCATTCCTATAGCACTTAGAGCATCAACTGCAACAACAACAAGGATTCGGATATACTGCTTGAATTAATCTCAGCCACTGGCAATTGCTCGGGCCACATCGCAGCCCATCGTTTTTCACCCACCATGCCACCTAAGTTTGAACCCAGCCATATGGAAATCAGTCTTGACCAGTGGTCGAAGTGGGCGGGATCGGCAGCCATGCCCCTACTTCTTAAATTTCATAGAGTCCGTTCCCCTACTTTCTTATTTTAAATATGCCTCTTAAGCACCAAGGCCAATAGTTAAGGTTCAGCTTTTGGGGATGGGCAGAACAGGCAGAGAAGGAAAATGACTCTGTCTTTTCCTTCGTGCCAGAGAAGACAAGGACAGTGTTCAGTTCTCATGCCGCTGGCAGCTGCCCCCCCCCCCCCCCGCTCTCCTCTCTTTCTGTCTAGCTCCTCCTCATTTAGTGAAAACAGAGACTTCAAGAAACAGGTATTACCTTCTCTTTCCTCCTTTCGTTTATTTGCTCCCCTGTGAAATGGATCCAAAAAAGAAAAACACTTTTGCTGTAAACGTCATCTTTTTCTGAAAGTTTTCTATTTCTAAGTGCAGTTTAGGGGTGGAGAGAAATAAAACATTAAAAATATGAAAAATAACTAACTAAAGTAAGACAGAGTGGTTGCAAGGTGGCCAGATTGATTTATTCACACCTAAACACATTAGTGCCACTTTACAGTGTTTGCCAGTGAAGCGCTACTTTTGTTTTCTCGTTTTTCTCAGGCAAAAGCACTCACTAATTTCTGAATAATGAGTGTAAAAAGAAAAAGGTAACCAAGTTGTTCCTGCTTACATTTCACATGCTTTACTTAATCTTGCATTCCCTGTGCGTGTTTGCTTTTTATAGGATGTTGTAAAAAAATTTTAGGCAGCATATTTCTCTTGTCTAGTGCATAATTTGAATTGAGTCACAGCCAGGTGTTTATAGCGGGTCAGTGCAGTGCAAGTTTGTCTCAGTGGGACAGTATGGTGTTCAGTGGGGGAGAGGGCGTTGCACTATGGTCAGAGCTGCTGCATTTTGAACTAGGAAACCAGGTTCAGCCTTCATGACCAGTCCATCAGACCACTCCCCCTGAGGTAGCACATTCCCTTGCTAGGCCCCGCAAGAACTTAAAAGCCCTGGTGTCTTAGTACCAGCAGGTGGGCCCTAGCAGTGGCAAGTGTGGGTTAACCTTGAAGGCCTGTCCGCCACAATTCATTCTGAAATTCACCTCCAGTGTTGCAGGCAGGTCTAAGAAGCAGCACACCATAGAGTGACAATAACTCTGTCACTGAGATCATAGGATCCTTGAGCAGGGAGGCTCTAGGGCAGTGCGACCGCACCAGGCGCTGACCAGCCGCGGTCCGTGCGGGTAACATCGGTGGGACAGAGGGGCCGGGTAAGGGGGGATTTCGAGAGACGATGCAAAGGGAAAATTAAATATATAATTACTTTTCCCTCAGCATCGTCCCTCGAAATCCCCTCTTACCCGGCCCCACAGCCCCACTGCTGCTACCTGCACGGACTACGGCTGGTGCAAACTTCAGGTGGGGGCATCGTGTTTGTAAGTATAATATGGTTTTAAAAGCATTTGCTGCCTCCTTCCTGGCCTCCAACAATTTTCGGCAACAATAAAAATGTCATGATAACTCAAGTGATTAATGTTCTTAGTAGAGAGAGGTGGTGTTTTGTCGCGTGGGCGTTTTGACTCAGGGAAAGGAAGCGCAGAGGGTTAATGTGCCTGCTGCTAAGAACATGTACCATGCAAATCACAAAGTGCACATAATGTAAATAGGTCAGTGGGTTACTGCTTTTGTCAGAGAGACCATATTGTTACTTGCAGTTAATAAGTTAAAAATCTAACATAGAACAGTGAGCTACTAACTGTCATGTAAGAACTGCAGGCAAACTGCAAGATATAAATTATAGCATTATATTTTTCCCCAATCTTTGATTATCCTAATGTTGCAAAAAAACGGTTAATGTGGGTTGAAATCAATTCTGATTATTGAAGAGAACCCCCAACCATGGTATTCCGTTTTAAATTCTGAGTTTGTGCTTCTCTAGACCAATCAGTATTAAACTCTGCTGCTTACTAGTATGGTTGTCATGTGACTCCTACACCTTGTAGCCCTTTGTCTTATGTAACATTTCCTATAAAGTGATATACACACATATGATTGATTGTCTCTGTGTAACATGTGTGATGTAAAGTGCTCTGACACCCTACACTGGTATTAGTGGTGCTGTAAATTTTCTGATAATTTATTATTTTGACATTCTTACTGATGCTAACAGTCTCTGCAAAGATTCTTCTTTATTAGTACTAGTGGAACATACAACTACAGCAGTGAGAAAGGTGACCAGTCAACCTTTGCAAAGGGCCCTCCACTTCACAGCAGCACAAGTCACATTTTTTAGTAACTTTTGATCCGTTTGAGTTATAAACGATTTATTAGTTACAATTGTCAGATTATGCAGCAGATGATGTATTATGTGGCAAATATGGCAGAGTTATAATTTTATGGAAAACGTTTGCAAACTAGGATATTTTGCCATTCATGTTTGAAGTGCTCTTGTGGGAAAAGGGAGGAGAAGCGCTGATGACAGAAACTCCATGGCTCGGAGACAAAAGGCTTGTGATTCCACTTTTAAGGATATTTGGGACATTCTGTGATTGGAAACGTATCCTACTTTTTAAATGTATTTTAATGTCAATAACTCATATTAAACCTTAAATAAACATGTGTATCCACTGGTTGAATTAAATAATGTAATAAGCTATAACCGGTTAGTGAAATGTGAAACAAATACTAAAAATTGGGCTATTTTGCTCTTTCTGCCACACCTCTGACTCCACCCACTGACCTAACCCATGGGTTATTCCCGTCCTCTGATTCTCCGCCCACAGTCCCCTACTTTTTTGTCCCCTGCTTCGACCACTGGTCTTGACTCAGCTCCAATAAGACTGTCCAGCTCGACCCACCAGGCCAGGTCGTCCCTGAACCAAAACACACGCAACCCAGGAAGGTTTCACCCTGATTGGGCTATAGCTTTGTTCCAGTGAGCATCAGACCCATGTCTTTCAGGCAACTTTCCAGCGCAAAACAAGTTTTGATCTGGAAAGTAAATCAAAAAAATGTTACACAGGTTTGTGTCACTTTTGCTTCACAAAAATCAGCGCAAAATGTTTTTTAATCTGGATCTTGGCGGTATGGGTGAACACAATGAATGCATTACTTACCAACATGGCTCCTGAGGAAGTGGCTTACCTCAGACCCCGCAATCCAATGTAGAAGAATAATCTATAACCCTAGACTCAATGGGATGTCGGGCAGTGATGCTTGTAATTGGTGCTGGAATGCTCATGAATAACCTGATTAACCCCTTCCATGCGTCGGACGGCCGGCGGCCGGCCGACGTCACGGTGGGCGTGTACGGAGGACGGCCGGGGGCTGTCCGAACCACGCCCACGCCATAAATCACCTGCACAGCAGCGGAATTTTCGCCGCGGTCAAGGGGTTAAATGCTGGACATTGCTGTTAAATAATGCTGACTGAAATATGTTGTAGGGATCATACGGGTACACAATAAGTCTATCGGCATTGTGGTACTGAAATTTGGAGCTTCGGGACAACTGTGAAATGTACTTTAGATATTTTGCTAATGTTTCACGGAAGTGTTTATCCTTTCTGTTTTCATTTCTACAAGAAAAAATCTAAATAAATATCTTAATACAATCACTCTCTTTAAATAATACATTACGCGGAGGATACTGTTGTGCCTGATCAAACCAATCTGGGCCTTCAACATACACTAAACGCCTTAGGGGAGTATTGCCATTTAAATTTGTAACAGATGAACTATGGCAAGAAGAAAGTGATAGCACTCTCAATTTTCACCAATATTACTTTCAGTGAAGCCTGGAGGGGAAAGTTCTGCAGCAAGTAAACTCATGCAAATATCTAGGTGGTTTACTTTCAAACGCAAGGCGCTATAAAAGTGTACCCTGCTTCTATGTAAAGTAGAATAATGCCCTTATGATATTGTGGTTCTGAAATTCTGGACCCTACTGTTGTCCCGGTATCGAGGTCCGATACCCGTGTCCCGAAACATCAACGTACCATGACGAATTTGGTGTCGACGAACCGATAATGATTAGGACATCATTCCTATGCATTCGCGTCATGATCGAGACATGCTAACACCCCTGAATCGTAGTTTCCGTCCCGACCCCTCAGACTCCATTTTGTAAACGGTATCCATCTTGTGTCTTGCCCTCATGATAAGTCAATTAAAGGTCGAGCTTGATCTAAAAGGACACGTCCACCTTCCCTGACTCCCCCCTGACCTGTCCCAACTGACTCCCTTGCCTCCAGCCAAACCTGTTTGGGCAGCTCCTCGCCCAGTGGCCTAATACGATAGCATCAATGCATAACATGCCCCAAACCATTCACTACATCCAGATCATGTTTTCTACACACACGCCTTTCCGCGTTCCCTGTTTATGGCCAGTTTTATGACTAGGAGGAGCCTTCTTTTATTGGGGCTTCACCGATATCTGATGGAAGTTCCGGGCTTGGCTGGGTAATCTATCACGAATTGGACATCTAAAATACGGGCTTGCCTACATGACTTCGCTCTTTTGTATTATTGTAGAAATATGTGTATAGCCATATCATAAACTCAAGAATTCTTGCTTGCAGCTATTATTTTTGTATATAAGGAGAAGGCTGGTTCTGTAAAAACGAACAGTCTCCTGAGAACACATGACCCGTGTTTGTCGTGCTTCTAGGACACCTGTTACTTGGTAGCTGCCAATAAAACTTGATCTCTGACTCGACTAGATGACTCAGTGTTTCTGTGGTCCGGAACAAGGGAGAACTCAGAGGTCTTCGGGTGTTATCCCCTGGCACCAAACGGGTTCCTAAAAACCCGTTACCTCAGTTGGCGCCCAACTCGGGGCGGTATCAAGCGGCGACGGTCCAAGCCAGATGTTCGTGAGGAGCTTCGTGTGAAAATTCCAGAGGACGGCCAGCCACTTCAGCGACCCCTGTATGTCGACGTGGTTCCGAAGGTCTTTGCTGCGAGGTTCCCCGCGTCCCGACGGCTACGAAGGACTGCTGCCCTGACTATCGCCTTGTTTTGGACCCAGTGATCCTTGGTAGAGCGAAATGATAGACGAGTCTTCTAGCGACGTCACCGATCTTCAAATACTTCAGTTAAGTATAAGTGGAGCGTCTCCCAGTCCTTAGTTTGTCCTTAGTTTTTGGTATCCTTGAGATACGCTTTGATTTGGTACTTGCAAGCCCCAAAGCCGAAGGACTTGTGTATTCACGAGAAATATCGTAACAGATAATCCTTTGAAGTTTGAAGCTAGACTAGTGAGTGAAGATGCCTGGTTTTAGCAGACTTGGAAACTTGTTTTGTCTTGGTTATAGTAAGGACTCCCGATTAGAGGATTCCTGTCCGGTTCCTCCGATTGGAACTCCAACATATGAGCTCTATGTAAAGCACGGCGTAGGTCCTATCACATATAATGAAGTGTGGATAAAATACACCCGCAAGGATGGTGTTTTAAAATGGCCCCAATATGGTAGTTTCGACTCAGAAATATTAGATAACCTAGAGGTCAAATTATTCAAGAGAAAAGTCCGGCCGGCGATGTTTGACTCTTTCCGCTTATGGCGCAAAGAAGCCAAACAGAAAGAAATAAAGTTAGCAAAAAAGAATAAAAGAGGTATGTCAATGGTGCAAGCTGCCGTTGCATACAGGGATAACGAGGAAGAGCAGGAAAACGAACAAATACTTAGGAGCAAGAAACTAGCAGTAGATAAATGCTACCCGATGTTACCAAATAAGGGACAAGGTCAAGAGGAGAGATCCGAGAAAGATCCATTAATGTCCCACTTATTAAGCTCACCTCCACCGTATGCGTTAGACGCTACTACAACGCCAAAGCATTTTACTATACCGCGCCCCGGCGCACGTAACCCAGCTCTTGCACGAACGCCAGCTCCTCTTCAGCTGGTTTCTACTTCTCCGGCGCAGCCTTCTCAAGGGCCGCCATCTTTGCTACATACTCCATCTACTTCTACGACTTTGCCTACAGCTCCAGCTATTGTCTATGATACTACGTCTACTACTACTTCAACTTCCTCTGCTATTGCCTCTACTTCTTCTTTGCCTCAGCCTGTTTTTTCCGAGGCACTTACTCCTCCGCAAGGTTCTCCTTCTATTAGACAAAGAGTGACAGGTACCGTCACTAGTCTATTTTCACCTTTCTTTGGGTCGCCTAAAACAACGCCTAAAACAGAACATAGACAGTCCCGTAGTCAACTGCCTGATTACGAGGAAAGAAAAGTGCTGAATGAACTAGCACGCCAATGGATTACGGATACTGTTAGATATGATGTTCAGTCTGTTATGGAAGTTTTCCGTCAATGGAATGCACCCACTCAGAGATACGTATTCGAAGAGATGTGTGTATATCTGGGCGAAGATTTGGAGACGAATGATCCCAAATACACAATGAACGAACTATGGCGTACACGCTTTAAGTTCTATGAAGGTATGATTATAGGTACAGATGTTGAGAAAGCAATAGAGTTATTGCTCTCTTATAGGAGTAAGGGAAACGTCTCTAGATCATGTCACGAAGACGATGCACCAGGTGGGAAAAGAGCGAGACAGTACCCCATGAGAGAGGTTCCTCCAGTTTGGAGGGAAGGTGATGCGAATGCGAATCCACCAATTCTGCCTCATTTCCAGCGTGTATGGGTACATGTCCCCTGGAAAAGATCCGATGTCTTAGCACTCAAGCAGACACTTCCTGATCCTCGTAAAAACCCGACTGGGTATTATAAGGAGTTATCGCAAACTGCAAGCTCATGTATAATGAATTTAGCGGATATAGACATGTTGTTTGGGAACGTTGTTCCACATCCTTTATGGAGCAAAATACGTCATACGAACCATGACCAAGAACTAGGTGACTCATGGGCGAACATTGCCGCTATAGATGCTAGACAAATAGGTGGTTCTAAACCTGAGCCGTTAATAGCTGAACTTCCCGGTAGAATTATCGCGTACATGAAAACATTAATGCCTGAAGTACGCGTAAACTGGGACATAATTTAATCCCTGAACTGTGTAATAAACTGAAAGATTCAGAGAGTGCTTGGGCTGTCTCTACGTCAGCGCAAATTTTAGCTACAGCCCAGTACTATGAAAATAGGCGCAAAGACGAGCTAGATAAAGTCGACAAAAAGACAAAAGATTTAAAAACTAAAGTTCTTCTCCAGCAAGCCTATCCGCCTCGCACGGCTAGTCAGCCCAATTATCAACAACAACAGCAGTATTCGAGAAACGCGCAAGGAAACGAGTTTTCCCATCAGCGTATTGCTTATGGCCCGAATCAATGTGCGTATTGCAAGGAAGAGGGTCACTTTAAAGGTAATTGTCCGGCTCTTGCGCGACATTTGAGCGGTGCTTCAGGTGTAAGGGGAAGAGGTGTTCAACATGCCCCTAGAGGTAGGGGCCGTGGAAATTTCACCCAGAATACAACTTCTTTTCCGCCTCAGAATTCGATGAACAGCTTTGACCAACAGAATAATGCATCGTCTAGGTCAGCTCAGTACTATGCTGACGACTATTACACCGAACACGAAAATGAGGGTAACGATTGCTAGGACAGCCATGGACAAAGAGAGGGAGTTGTTTCAGTTCCAGTAGATCAGAATGGACCTTATGTTGAGGTAATTGCCTCAGGAGTGTCAGAGCCTTTTCTGCTGGATACTGGTGCTACAAAAAGTTCTATCATGCACTCGAAACTTCCTGGCGCACCTTTGTCTGGCGAAATGAATGTTTCAGTAGGTTTCTCTGGCGCCCCTGTTAGAAACCCGATCTCTAGTCCTATATCTCTTTCTATTGGCCAATGCGAATTAGAAGCACCCCTCATTCTTACAACAGGTTGCGGTGAAAATTTGTTAGGTTTGGATTTGCTAAAAAGGTTATATGCGACTTTGTACTGTTCCCCCTTGGGAGTACAACTTACTTTAGGTAAGAAAGTCATTTCTCCAATGTATTTGTCAAAGGACAATATTCCGACTGAATTGTCATCACTTCCTGATATACTTTGGGCTAATGGCTCCAATGATGTAGTTCGTTTGGAGATAGCACCGTATGTCATAACATTGAAAGCCAACGTTAGGTTGCCACGTATTCCCCAATACAAAATATCTAGCGAATGTGAAAAGGCGTTATTGACGATTGTTTATGACCTGATTGATAAAGACGTCATCGAAGAAACAACAGGAAATGTTTGTAACAGTCCAGTTCTGCCCGTCTTAAAGCGTACTGATCCTTTACAACCGCCTGTGTATAGGTTCGTCATCGACCTCAGAGAAGTGAACAAGATAGTTATCCCACAGTTTCCAGTTGTCCCCGACATTACTGCTTTATTGACAATGGTTCCAGCTTCAGCAGCTTGGTTCTCGGTGATTGACCTGAAGAACGCTTTCTTCAGCATCCCGATTGCTGAGGAGAGTAGAGATATTTTTGGACTCAATTTAGGAAGACGAAGCTTCCGCTTCAAGTGCGCTCCTCAAGGCTACTGCGAAAGCCCATCAATATTCAGTCAGGCCCTGAAAACACAACTAGACACGATTATTCTACCGAATGGTTCAACTCTGATTCAGTACGTAGACGATCTGCTGATCGCTGCAGACACTGAAGAAATTTGCAAACGAGCTACGCTGTCATTATTGCATCACTTATGTAACATGAAGCACAAAGTCTCTCTCTCCAAACTACAATTTTGTCGACAAGAAGTTACCTACCTAGGTCACATCTTGTCGAAGGAGGGAAGGAGACTGACACCAGAAAGAATACAGGCAATTGCAGAACTGAGTGCCCCAAGGACACAGAGAGAGGTTCGAGCCTTCTTGGGCATTACATCGTACTGTAGACAATGGATACCGAATTTCTCACTACTAGCCAAACCCTTGCTGGCACTACTCTGTAAAGACACGCCAAATCCTATGCCCTGGTCTGAAGATTGTCAGACGAGTTTCCATGAGTTGCGTGATGCATTATGTTCGGCTCCTGTGTTGGGAAACCCCAACTACAGTAAGCCTTTTACATTATATGTCCATGAGAAGGAAGGTTGTGCATTATCAGTTTTAACACAACACTTTGGGGACAAACAGCGCCCATGCGCGTATTTTTCGGCAACTCTAGACCCTGTGGCTAAAGCCCTACCAAGTTGTCTGAGGGCTACCGCCGCAGCAGCTGTCTGCATTCGACAATCCGCCGGATTAGTCATGAATAATACTCTGATCGTTATGGTTCCGCATGCAGTAGACATTTTACTAAACAGGACGAAGACACAACATCTTACTAGTGCTCGACTATCCAGTTACGAACTTACACTGCTAGCAAGTCACATCCACATAAAGAGGTGTGATACACTGAACCCCGCAACGTTATTACCCATTCCGACAGAAACAGACAAGATTGATAACCATGACTGCTGTTTTAGGACAGAAGAAGAGACAAAAAGGAGAGTAGACTTACAGGACACTCCCCTTCCTGAATGCAACGATACTTTATGGGTTGATGGTTCATGTTTCAAGCTGCCGAATGGTGATACGACTGCAGCATATGCCGTAACGACATTACACACCATTATAGAGACCGCGCGCATTTCCCATAATTCTGCACAAGCTGCAGAGCTAATTGCGCTTACAAGAGCATGTGTGTTAGCGAAAGGAAAGCGAGTGAATGTGTACACTGACAGCCAATACGCCTTTGGTGTGGCTCACAGTTTTGGGAGATTGTGGCGTGAACGTGGATTCCTGACGTCACATGGTGCAAAGATACAACATGGTCAGCTAGTCAATGAGCTCCTCGAGTCACTGACCTTGCCACTACAAGTTGCGATTGTGAAATGCAGTGCACACAAAAAGATTCAAGATGATGTTGGCCGCGGGAATGCATTTGCAGACTAGGTTGCGAAAGAGACTGCAAGGAACACAATGAGTCGGATGTATGTTGTAGGTCCCGCTAGATGGATTACGGATGTGGGAATGTGTGAGGACACCATTGAAAGCGTAAAATCTATACAAGCCGAGGCAACTGAGAAAGAGGTGAATGAATGGAGAGAAAGTAAAGGTAGACTAGACGCGAATGGTTGTTGGGTCAAACTGTCAGAACACCAGCGATGGCTATTACCTAACGCATATGTACTTGCAGTAGTAACCATGGCTCATGGAGTTGCGCACATTAGTTCGAGAGGAATCTGTAAAGTATTGGCCCCAGTATGGCAAAATGGTAATATCCCGAAATATGCAGAGAATGTGGTCAGAAACTGTATGGTGTGTTTGAAGTACAATCCCGGTAGGGGAACCCCAACTCCAGCTGGTCATTTTGCGCCTCCAACGTATCCGTTCGAGGTTTTGCAGCTCGATTTCATTCACATGGAGAGATGCAACAATCTGAAGTATGTGCTCGTTGTTGTTTGCGCTTTCTCCAGGTGGGTGGAAGCGTACCCCCTTAAGGACAATACTGCCTTGTCAACTGCCAAAGCCCTTGTCAAAGAGTTCTTCCTGAGATTCGGTATGCCTAGAATCGTCTGGAGTGATAATGGAAGTGAATTCGTAGGACGCGTGATGAAGAGAGTGTGTGAGTGTTTAGGCATACAACAAAAGTTTCACTCTGCGAATCACCCCCAATCAGCTGGATTAGTAGAGTGCTACAATGGCACTTTAAAGCTCAAATTAGCCAAGATCCAAGCCTGTACAGGTCTTAAATGGCCTGACGCCTTGCCCCTAGCACTCTTGTCAACCAGAATGACAGTCCATTCCAGGTTAGGACTTAGTCCTCATGAGATAGTGTTTGGCCGCCCAGCCAACGTCTGGGGCGTGCCAAAGCCAAAGAAACTCAGCGAAATAGAGCACCCCGTACTGCTTGACTATTTGTGCGAATTAACAACTAAATTGCGTGTTTTACACCAACAGGTTCACAGCTCCTCTCCGCCAGCCTCTGACGATCCAGGTCACTCCATCGAACCCGGCACGTGGGTCTTGGTGCGGAATTTCCAGCGCACAAACAACGGACAGCCGAGGTGGACCGGACCGTACCTGGTACTTCTTTCCACGAGATCAGCTGTTCGGGTGGAAGGCAAAAAGAACTAGGTGCACGGGACCCATTGTAAACGGGTCCCTCTGCCCCTTCCATACGACCGGTGGGTCAACGAAGGAATTGCCGACTCCGAGACAGAATCCATACCTCGCTTCATCCCTTTCAGCGATGCACGTTTAAAAGAAACTGGTACCGAAAAGGAGAGTGATCATATTTTACAAGGACTTGTGCCACCGTCTATGCAGTTGGACACTACCGAACCTGAGACATTGTTTGAAGACCACACCGTACCAGGAAAACGACGGTACAATTTAAGGTCTAAACAAAGAGACTAATAAAAGCAAACAAATGTGATTTTCTTTTCCCCCAAGAACTATTTTTGATTTTTCAGCTCTCTCACTCTCAGGAAACTTGCTCATTTTTGATTTTCGAACCGCCATCCGGTTCTGCTGCTAGGGTCGCGGTTGAAGTCTGGGGAGTGCAACTGGGGACGTTTAGGTCAACGGTTCTGGTTGGTCCAAGGGAGTTACCCCGGACTGAACAGAGCGCACTCCCTGGCAGAACCAACCTACCACCGCGGGCAGCAACTAGAGGATGGAGTTTCCTAGGGTAAAGAGACCTGCCAGACTCACGGACTTTGAAAGACAATTATGCCTGATACTGGCCAAAAGAAGTTTTTTGATAATATGTATTTGTATGTTATGTAGCATAGCAATATTCTTGACTGATTATACTCTATTCGTCTTTCAAGTTTCCTTGTTCTCAAATGACACTCGGCCAACTCCTCCTCTCACTCTCTCCACACACTCCTTTCACCCTCTACCTGAACACGAGTCTGCCAGAAGACTCGAATTTGTAAATAACTCATTCATTCAACTTCTACACCAACACCAGTCCATAATGAACACATCGAACTGTTGGGTATGCGGACTCATGCCGCACACGACTGATAAGGGTATCCCATACTTCATCCTGCCTTTCAGTTATTATGGTTCTCTGTGGGCTTTCCAGACCATGTTCCTATTCGCCCTAGAACCATACCCGACCCGTTCTACTGAGAGTGATTCCAGTAACAAGGCACTAGTAGCAGGGATAAGAAATATGAGTAGAGAGTTCGACACCTATCTTACGATTCCCAAAGATGAACTCACTCCGTACACTCGTTGGAACGTAACTAGATATGGGGTTTACCTGAGTAAGAGCCAGACAGCAAAGAAATCCCGCCCAGTTTGGATAGTACCCAGCAGAGGTCACTTATGCTTACAAGGTATCGGTAGGGATCCCAAAGCACAATTAGGAAAGAGTATATGCGCGGAAACATATGTGTTCGCTTCCCGAACTTCTCCTATACTATTAGCAGCCAAAGGCACGTATTTCGTCTGCCATGACCAAGCCTACACCTGGTTGCCCCCTGACTTCTCAGGTACATGTTTTATCTAATTTCTGCTGCCTCCCACCTACACGGCCAGAGCAGATTACCATCGGACAAGGACAGCTAGAGGTGTCGTGAGTAAAGACGACACCGCGGGTCAGGAATTCGCTGACTTCGCAAAGGGTTTTCTGCCATTTTGGGGGCCTATGGTGAACAGCAGGAATATTCGCCAGTTATCGAGGATAGTTGAATCCGCCGTGATTACAACGGCCGGAGCCCTTGGCAATTTGACGACCGAACTTCAGTCGGATCGACTTATGACCCTTCAGAACCGAGTTGCCCTAGATATCATACTCGCCGACCGTGGTGGTGTGTGTAGAGTGATCCAATCCAGTTGTTGCATTTTCATCCCTGATAACGCACCGACAGTGTACCAGGCCATCTCTAAGCTACACGAGATATCTGGTTCCCTTCACGTAGAAAAAGGGGACTGGTCCTTACTAGGGTGGTTCTGGGAACTGATCGCTACCTGGGGATGGAAAACACTGATCTTCATTGGGATGATCTTAGCACTTCTGTTTATGTTCTGCCTGTGTGTACAGTGCGCTCCTGCACTATGTGGCCTCTGTGCTACCTCATGTGTACGGAAGCCTGTGTCAAGGGACGAACTGAGCAACAGAATGATGCTACAGCAGCATCTCCACGAATTCCTTCATACAGACTTAGACTCGGATTAACATGAATTATTGCCTTATATGAGGGCAAAAGGAGGGTCTGTGGTTCTGAAATTCTGGACCCTACTGTTGTCCCGGTATCGAGGTCCGATACCCGTGTCCCGAAACATCAACGTACCATGACGAATTTGGTGTCGACGAACCGATAATGATTAGGACATCATTCCTATGCATTTGCGTCATGATCGAGACATGCTAACACCCCTGAATCGTAGTTTCCGTCCCGACCCCTCAGACTCCATTTTGTAAACGGTATCCATCTTGTGTCTTGCCCTCATGAAAAGTCAATTAAAGGTCGAGCTTGATCTAAAAGGACACGTCCACCTTCCCTGACTCCCCCCTGACCTGTCCCAACTGACTCCCTTGCCTCCAGCCAAACCTGTTTGGGCAGCTCCTCACCCAGTGGCCTAATACGATAGCATCAATGCATAACATGCCCCAAACCATTCACTACATCCAGATCATGTTTTCTACACACACGCCTTTCCGCGTTCCCTGTTTATGGCCAGTTTTATGACTAGGAGGTGCCTTCTTTTATTGGGGCTTCACCGATATCTGATGGAAGTTCCGGGCTTGGCTGGGTAATCTATCACGAATTGGACATCTAAAATACGGGCTTGCCTACATGACTTCGCTCTTTTGTATTATTGTAGAAATATGTGTATAGCCATATCATAAACTCAAGAATTCTTGCTTGCGGCTATTATTTTTGTATATAAGGAGAAGGCTGGTTCTGTAAAAACGAACAGTCTCCTGAGAACACATGACCCGTGTTTGTCGTGCTTCTAGGACACCTGTTACTTGGTAGCTGCCAATAAAACTTGATCTCTGACTCGACTAGATGACTCAGTGTTTCTGTGGTCCGGAACAAGGGAGAACTCAGAGGTCTTCGGGTGTTATCCCCTGGCACCAAACGGGTTCCTAAAAACCCGTTACCTCAATATACATTTTGCAAGTTGTCTAGGAATTTGACTGGCCCCTCAAGAAAACGACTATTAGAGGTCATAAGAACAAAATTCCTGCCAACTTTAACTATGGCTTAGAAGCCTATCCACTATAATTTTTGATTTAAAAAATCACTGTTTTGATTGCTGTGTTCAGTAAATCAGGAACAAATGTGTTTGGCCATCCAATTATACTATCAATCATTGGTGCAGAAGGCAGTTATACTTAGATTTTGGTTCAGGTTGAAACAAGCTGAGGAGGGGTCTTTTATAGTGCTTTTAAGGTGAGATTTGGACTTGCCACTGTTCCAAAAGACAACATTATGTGTATCCTATGAGATTCAAGTGAATGTAAAAAAAATTATACTTATCAACCTACGTTGAATTAGTGCATTTTTAAAAAAAGATCACACAGCACTCTTGTACGCAGAAGTTACAACATCAACAAATTGCAGGCTTATCATCACTCTTGTTTTGGGACATAAAAAGTCAGCCTGTTAGACCTAAGGTGATTTAGTAATCACAGAAATATAAAAGACAACACTTTAAGTGTTGTTTCTCTAGCAATAAAGGTAAAAGGTTAGCCCATGTAATTTCTTGTTGTCGTCGGTTGCTTTTTCTTCTCTTGCAGCACAAAGCACACAGTCCCCAGTGCTAAGGGCAGAAGAACTTGAAGTCTTTGCTGTTCCTGAGACTTCTTGGACAGGGGGCAAGCTCTACCTCAAGCCCTTGGAGAAACTCACAAAATGAGATTGCAGAAAGTTCAAGTCCAGTCATTTAACAGCCCAAGACAGAAACAGCCACGGCAGTCCAACACAGCAAAGTGGTAGTTCTTTCTCAGAGCTTCGACAGCTCTTCTTCTTGGCAGTCTTCTTGGTCCAAAAGAGTTCTAAAGTTCTGGGCCCCAATATTTATACCTCCAAATCCTTGATCTCTGAAGGCAGAGAGTGTCTGTACCCAACCCAAACCAGTTCTGTCCTCACTGGTGTAGCTTCCTGGCATGGGGTGGAGACGGCATTCAAGTGCAAGGAAAGCTCCTCCCACTACTCTAAATGCAGCCCAGGTCTATTCAGCCCAGCCCTGACCCATCAGGATCTCTGGAGCCACTGCCCCTCTCCAGCCCCTGTCATCTCAATGCCAGACAGTCAATCCACAACCCCAGCAGAGGCACACAGGATGGCTAAGCAAGAAAATACCTACTTTCTAAAAGTTGTATTTTTAAACACAGAATGTAAAAATCATCCCCACTAAAAGATGCATTTTAACATTCTGAGTCCAGACATATTAAATTTTATTTTTCTACCTTGTTCCTACGGGTAGGTATGTTTATAAGATGGTATAAACAAACTCATCGTTCTGTCCTAAGGGAACAGGCAGCCTTGCAATGGTGAAAAACGAAATACACTATAATTCACCACCAGGACACATCAGTACATGTCCTACCTCTAACATACACAGAATCCCTGCCCAGAGAGGTACCTTGGGCCAACCTTAGAAGTGACTGACATGTAGAAAAAGGGAAGGTTGGGGCCTGGCAAGTGGGTGCAGAAAGCAAAAAGACTGGGGAAACACGCCAAAAGATGGCAAGTCTAACAAGTCTTTACTTGTAAGCTGAAAATTGTGGTTCCATCTCTATGCAGGCTTGGTCTCCGGCCATGTAAAGACACAATTGCAATGTGCTTTAATTGTTCTGATGGCCTTTTATTAATTGCCTTTGTGAAATTGATGAAAATTCAAAGTATTAAGTTTGAGCACCTGCACGGCACATTATAATAAATACAAACAAACTAACTGATGCTGTGTCTTTTAATCATTGAAGTCTATTCTTAGTAATATTATTATTACAATAGATATAGTATTAATTAACTTTAAAAAAAATTATTATATAAGCTTATGTTTTCCGTACAGAATCATCAAAAGACATAGGAAAAGCCAGCAGGTCCCACAGGTGAAACCTACAGGCGTTGCCAATGCTTGTTTGATTTTTGCAGTGTGCAACCTATCAGATGTCAGAGCACTCCCAGTTGCATTCTGTTAGAAATGTTCCCTTCCTGCAGACTCATCCCATATTTTGGCCTTTTTTGCTGAACCTGTTTTTGTTGGCCATGAGGCTCTGAGCGCTTTACTCCTGCTCACCAGCGGTAATGTGCTTGTGCTTTCCTGTTTAAACCCTGTAAAATTGGCACCGTTAATTTACTTATAAGTCCCTAGTATATGGTATTACTTATACTCGGGCTTGTAAATTAAATGAGACTAATGGGCTGCAGCACTCATAGTGGCACCCACTAAAGCAGCCCTGTGAAACATGTCTCAGGCCTGCCATTGCAGCGGGTGGGTGCATTTTTAAACTGCCCGTTTGACCTGGCAAAATACAACTTTTGCCAGGCCGAAACCTACCTCTTTAATACTTATAAGTCACACCTTACATACACCCTAAATGCTCACAGGGCAGGGAGCATGGTATTTAAAAAGTAGGACATGTACATTTAAGGTTTTACCTGCCCGGGCAGTGAAAAACCTCCTAATTTGTTTTTAACACTGTCGCAAGACTGGCTCTCCCTTAAGAAAACACTGGGTTAAATTACTATAACTTATAATGTAAGTTGGTACTTAGAGAATTGACGGAGACCACAATCACTTTCGAAGCAACAGCTGTGATTGTAAAATCTCCAGTCGGCCTCAACATGCTGCTTTCCCCTGCTGAAGGAGATCTGACTTCCAGAAAAGCTTCTAGGTCTGAATGTTGATCTGGACCGGCGATGAGCAGTATCCCATCTATGTCGAGGCCTCCACAGGCACAGACTTTTTCTCCATCAAAGTTTCTGACTGCAAAGGTAAATATTCTACCGGGCTGAACTTGGTCTCTGTAGCCGACTGCCAATATATCACAGTCGGCCTTCAATTTTTACTTTGATCCGGTCTAGTGCGACCAGATAACTGCGATTGGTGCTTTGTGCTTCTGGCACTCTTTTTAATTCAAATGTTAAAAATGAATATCTCCAAGTCTACTTATTGGATTTTTGTCATTTTTGGTGTCATTTTATTTATTAAAACATTCTAATTTTTTTAAAATTGGGTTTGGATTTTTCTTGTTGTGTCTTCACTTCATTACTGTTTGATGCATAAATACTTTACACATTGCTTCTAAGTTAAGCCTGACTGCTTTATGCTAAGCGACCAGAGAGTTAAGCTTGGCTTTAGTTAATAACTTTACCCTGACAAGAATTGTGTTTATTATTTGAGGTGTGCTCTCAACCCCCTCAAGTAATTCTCCAGTTTCTTACACATCCTTATTTTATTTACTTATATTTTAACTAGCAGATAATGTTGTTTTACGATTTGATCTATTGGGACATGTGCTTGCATTGGTAAAACCAATAGGTTTCACTGCTTAGACCTGGTGGCTTTGACAGTGCTTGTTATTTGATCAAGTTTGCAAAATACTTTCCATGTCAAGATCAAAAAAAAGATTCTTTACAAAGACCCCCAATGGCAATCTACCTGCCGACCATGGGGCGCAGAGAGCGCCTCTTGATTAAAAACCCCTTCTGTTTGGAAGCTTAGCGTGACACATCACGTGCCAGGGAAGGACACAACAGAGAATTTTCACAAATCCTTTGAGCGCCTTATTTAGCTGCAGACCTCTGTGGATATTATTTTGACGTGGAACTGTCAGCTTGCTAAGTGTGCCTTTGGTCTGGGCCTCCAGGGCTTTGGAGACGGGACGGATTGTGAGTGACGCGCCTCACTTTTTGTGAAGGCCCCGAGAAGAGACGACATCTCTCCTGGAAGATGGAACAGGCCCAGGTACGCGAGCGCTTCCGGTGCCCGCGTTGTTTGTAAGCGCTCCGAGCGGGGCCTGTCAGTCCGATCACATTCACAAACACCATCGACTGGGCCGAGCGCCCGTGGGAATAACGCAAAAACACATCATTTGTGAGCGGAGGAGCACGCCGCGCGTCAGCCGCCAAAAACAACGGGATTAGGCGAACAACAAAGGTCTGGCGAAGTAAAATGGAACAAAGTACTCCATTTAGGTTAACTCCATTTTGCGTGCTTCTTTCTAATTAATTAAATTGCTTCTTGTGTGGTTTTATTATGTTTCTATTTTTGCATTTGCAGACCTCTAGGTCAGTGCAGTAGTAGAGCTTCCAATAATTAAATTGAAAGCCTCATTAGTGTTTATTATCTTTCTGCATTCAGCAGTTATGTTTTTAGTTGTTATTCTTCAATTTGTAGAAACGGTAGCATCTTTTTTTTGCTCAACGTTTTGTTTTTGTTAGTTTTTAATTCGTATTTGATTTTTTGCTGTAAAGTTATAAAGTTTCGACTAGTTCCTTAAGTGAAGCTCGTTTGATACGATCAGAGGTGTCAGGCATTTGGTTCATGCAGCCAGGGATGTGTTTCATCACGTCCTGATGGACAACATTATTTTCATTCTCCCGCAAACCCTACAACAGCCCAGGTGTCCATTACCCCCACGATGATCCATGTGAATTGTGGTTTATCCTCCAACACTTGCTGGCTCCATGCAGCTGCACAACATCTGTAAGGCTTGTGCACACTCCTTATAACATAACATATATTTGTAACGCGCACGTTACCCAAGGGCATCTTGGCGCTGAATAATAGATGATTTTTGTTACCCAACTCAAGAGTACGCGTTTAATCGACATCAGAAGGATGAAAGGCTGAGTGAACCTGTTGGGATTTGAACCTGTGACCATGAGGTCTAATACAGGCCCTTATAGTGGACGCATTAGTCCACTAAGCCACCGGACCAGGAATTAACATTTATTTCCAGTCCTACCATCTCTGTACCATTTGTTGCTCTTGAAGGTAGTTCAGGGTTGCTCCTTCCAGGCTTCTCTTCGCTCCCTAGTTGTAAATGTTCTTGTGCTGCGACCCCTTTCCTGCCCATGGCTTTGGTAAGCCCCTCGCCCCATTTTCTTCATGGCCCCCTTACTTCTGCTTAGGACCTTTCATTGCCGGGATGTTTACTGTAAGGTCTAGCATGCAGATTATAAGAGGTTTGCAATCATCCATGGCCAATATGAAAGTCATTTATTTATTTATTTATTCATTTATTTATTCATAAAGTTTTATATAGCGCGAACAAGATCCCGAAGGATATCAGAGCGCTTTACAAAAATGATGGAAGGAAGGACATAAGAGCAATGACGACATCGAGTAAGAATTAAAAAAAAAACAAGGAATAATCACATAATTACGAATTAATCAGAGGTCCATGTGCTTCAGATGCCAGGCAAGGGTGTGGTTAAGCCAGGGTCCAGGCTGAGGGTCTGATCTGGAGTGACCCCAGCGTTGTGCATAGCGTGGGTGATGAAATGTTGGAGCTTGAGGGCTTGGAAGGAGTAAGTCCTTCTTCGACTTCTTTGCTGAGATCCGCAACATAGACTTTTATTTTTTTTACAGATAATGTTTCTTAGGTATTTGTGATTTGGACAAATAACCTGAATCATTAAAAAATAATTATTTCCACAGCCAAATGCTACCCCTGAGCGGGAGCTGCCAGGCCTTCCACTGATAAAAGAGTCTCCAGCCGCGGTTCGTGCAGGTAGCAGCGGTGGGGCCATGTAAGGGGGGATTTCGAGGGACGATGCAGAGGGAAAATTAAATAAATAATAAAATTTCCCCCTGCACCGTCCCTCGTAATCCTCCCTTACCCAGCCCCACCGCTGTTACCTGCACGGACCGCGGCTGAGAGTCTCACAACATCCAGGAGTCTAGAACACTGAAACACCAACGGTCCATTCTAGAGTTTTGTGGACTATGATATAAAATGCTACCTCGGAGACTCCTACACAACCCACCTTTTATAAGTAGGGTGGGTCTATGCCCAAAGCTCTACAAGCAGATGAGAGGATGTGGCCTAACGGCCAAAGCTGCTGACTTTGGAACTGGGAACCAGGGTTGAGTCCTGGTTTTGCTCAACATCCTGCAAATCTCAGAAAATATATTAATCTCCCCATACTTTAAAAAAAATGTGACCTTGTGTACTGCGGGTTGGTACTTATGTAAAGCACTCACATGCACTTGGGCTAGGTTTATGCTATATATAAACACTGTAAAAAATAAATCAAAAACTAAATAAATAAGAGAATGGGAGCGCTGTACTCAAAGTCATAGTATGCGCACAACGTGACATTTACTCCTCCCCAGCTTCCGTCACCCAAGAACTCTCAGAATCAGGGTATGTTGTCCATGGTGTAGCCTTTTTATTCACATTGAACCAGGTATTTCACCACCAACCATCACAAGAGTAAAAGTATTCTACTTGGATTTATAAAAATGATTCACTGCATCACACTTTAGCGGCATCAACATGTCAAAAGGCAGTAAGGAAATTAGGCATGACATTACACTTGAACTTTAACTTGGCCGTACACTTCAACTTGGCCGTCTCGGCCCACCAGGCACCCACTCTGCTGCGCACATTGTGCCAGCATGCCCCAACGCACTACAGCAAACAGGGCACCGCATACTGCACCGGTTCACCGGGGTACCTGAACACATTCAGCCTCACCAATATTCTCCTCAGTCCATATGTTGCAGGTTAGGGCAGTAGAGTCTAGGATGACCAGCAAGTCAGTCCCTCCTCCCCGTCTACCCTCTGCACACGTTGATCCTACCCCCCCGGGGGTCCATCGAGTCGCTGAACCTCCATTGTTGTGCATTTCCCTTTGTTGTTAACTTGTCAGTGCCCCCGCCACAGGGTGAGAGGCTCCCTGGCGCACTTGCCCCCCCACCCCGCGCTGACTGTGCTCCCACAGGGAACTGTTTTTGATTCTAACGATTTCCCCCTGTTCCTCTGACCCGGTGCACAAATGAGCACCATTGTGCAACATTTTCTCAGTGCTTCACACAGGGGAGTCCCTGCATGATTATAAGCAGACATTGATACGCAACTTTACCCACTTCTTATCATCACTCAGCACCAACTAGCGCACCGCCCCTGCCGAGGTACTTGAACACCGGCGCAGTCCCCTGAAGTTGTAAACTAGACATTGCAGGACAGGAGAGTCCCGGAGCACCAGCAGGTCAGCCATCTTTCCCCCAGCCCAATGTCCACAGGCATAAACATGCTAAGAGCTGACTTACGATGACAAAGCCAATCATGTTCCATACCCACGTTCAGTCCTTTGTGAACAATTTCTTCATTGGTTGCACACAGTTAAGAGGCCGTGCTGAAAAGAGCCTGACTTTGCCCTAGGCGTCCCCTAGCAGCTTGCGGCCCTCCAACCATAGAACACTGCTGAAAGGAAGACACCCAACACCAAAGTAGAAAAGAAAGGACAATGCGCACCTTTGTCTCATTTAACCCCTTCGCTGCGGCGGCTATTCTGCCGCAGCGCTAAGGGGAGGCGGGGCCGCGCGGCGCTCCCGTACTCGTGACGGAACCGCTCCGTCACGGCCCGCGGGTGAGCTGTGCTTGTGACGGAACGGTTCCGTCACGGCCCCGCCCACTCTTTAGAACGTCACTGCAGGTGAGGAATTCGCGCCGCGCAGGCACGGTGAGCGGGTCGTGATGGAACCGTTCCGTCACCAGCACAGCCCACCCGAGGCTCGTAACGGAACGGTTCCGTCACGAGCATGGGAGGGGTTAAAGAAAGCACTGGAAACACTCCTTACCCCGTCTCCGCTTACCTAACTAGAATATTTCTGACGGATTTCATATCTGCACATATTCAAGTGCTGTGGGTATGATTAAAGTAACCACACTGTTCATTTCCTCAGTAAACTGACAGCATTGTTGTGAGAGGTGATAATCCCTTATTTCCACCGCTGCCAACTCTACGTCGGTTATATTACACCTAGAATAGTACATCAGATTCCGGTAACATGAAATGTCAGACTCTCTGTCAGAATGTAATTTGAGCAACATTGTTGTGTCCACAAACCGGCAGCTGTCGCAAATGAACGTTGGCGACCGAACCACCAACACTGAATAGTTTGAGTCCTTGCCGTAGACTAGAGCCTTTATAATCCGTTAACCGGCATACTCTGCCAACTTTTCCCCATGCAAGGTACTGCCTTCCTCCTATTCTAGCCTCACAAAAGGGGATTCTGGTAAGCCCCCCTTTCAACCCCTGGCTCAGAATTAAGCACCGCTCTCCGTATCTAGCATTCTCTATGCTGAGAGTATCCAAACATAGAGTAAAAATGCGAATGTGAATGAGCCAATCAACTATCTAAACGTACACTTGATAATATATGGTGTCTCACCTCCAATTTTATGGATTGCCCTTCCCCAGAAGACTGATTGCAATTGAACAAGTATACGTCCGCTGCAGTCCCAATAAAGCGCCAAAGGTAGGAGATACCATACCCTAGTGTGCAGGTGATATGATGCCGCCCGGGTTTAGCTATCCATCACGCCCCTGGGTTGTTACCGGGAGCAACCGTGTAGCACAGGAGTTACAGATGAATTGAACAAAACCCTTGTAGATATATTATTAAAATACCCAGTAATATTTGGCTGGGGACCATGCTAACTGACAACCTTAAGCTACGAACTCTAAGCACCAAGAACTGCCAATAAGATTCCTTCCTGCTCTAAGATAAGCTATAGAGACTCCTTCATGCACCACTACTGTCCCTTTGTCTCCTTAACACCAAGGGGCGAGCAATCTCACTTGCTTTTGATGTAACTTAGAAGAAATATGTATGTGTATAATTAGCCCCAACTTGGAGCGCTTTACATGAGCACCAATATTACCATGTGTCTGTTACACCTTTTTCTTTCCAGAATACGAGCACAGATGCAACCCCTGCAGGTCAAACAGGGAACATTCGTAGTAAACACCACGCAATATTAGAAAGAGTTAGCAGATATAATGAACATCCTATCAGAACACAAAGAACTAGCAGTGGAGTTAGATGAAATGCCCAAGACAGAAATTATGAGGAACAAGGATGAAACTTGGAGAGCTAAAATATTGCAACAGGGATTTTTAGGGGTATCCCGAACTGCACTTTCTGTAAGAATTACTCCGCCACACCCCAGCCCTTTGGGCAGCTCCTCCACTAAGGCGGATGACCGTCACCCCACTGCACTGAGAGCGGAAAAAAAGAGAAAGAAAATGATAATAACTTTGTTATTATCATTTTATTTTTCTTTGCTACGGGCTGGGTAAAGGTGGGACAGGGCCTGGGTCGGAGCTTGGGAGCAGTGGTGAGTGCACACTCTCACAGTGCACATGACTGCTTGGCTGACCATCTTGGCCCGGTCAAAGCATCATGCGCATTTAGCATGTTCCCCACCAGGCTGCATTACGCAGCCTGTTGGGGAACATGCCCAGGTCCCCAGTCCCCATCTGAGAGCCGAATCACGGCGCTCAGACCAATCAAAGCGTTGGGATTGGCTTAGACGAACCAATCACAACGCTGCATTACAGCATTGTGATTGGCTTATGGCATCCTGGGTGCTTCCTGGTTCTGGGCTTGCCAGGAGGAGAAGGAAAGGCAGAGAGACGGCAGCCACAGAAAGGTGCATGTTTTTTTTTAGTCACTTTGTTTTTCAAACCCCCGCCACCCCAATAACTGCCAGCTACCACTGCCCGGCCCCACGATCCTCAAGAGAGGCCATATCTCTGAGTGAGTGGATCAGTATATATTCATGGCCACTGGCACAATGGCGCTACAGTTCTGTGTAGTGCCCTTTCTCTATGGAAGGGAAAGCAGAGTGACAATAACACATGTTAGAAGTGCCACGCAGTGTGGGATGAGACCATATCTAGATTTACTTGGGTAAAAACGCCTACAACACTTCGAGTAGGTATAAAACCCAATCTTTTCTCTTTACATTTCAGGGGCAATGGAACAGTCCTGGTGGGAAACAACATCAATTGCAATACTACAACCTTTAATCTTGACATACAATGGGGCACCTCCAGCCTAATGGACTTCTACTGGAATGGTGGAGGGCGGCTGTCACGCTGGAGTGGTCTCTGTTCTCTAGTTACCATGCACGTCCCCTCCCTGGTGATTCCAGGAGTGGATATCTCTGTTACATGATCATCTCATGAGCTTTCCAACAACCTTACTGCACCAACATCGGAGGAAGAGAGCTTCAGAGTGTTTAGGTACTACAGCCTGGGAAGACGACCCGCAGGCACACGGGCTGTTCAATGACATGCTGTTATTCTTCAGCAGCATCCTTCCATTTGTTCAAGCAAATGCGACTACACGTTGGTTGAAAATTACCCGCAGGGAACTAACGAAGGCCATCAATTCCACTGAAGATGGCTTCAATTAAATCTAATAAGAGTTGCAAGCTATGTGTGTAATGCTTATGCAGCATATATATGTGTTGGTCTTAATGACGGCCATGGAGGAGGGAGTATTTGCCAAGATTCAAACTGCATGCTGTATGTACATTCGAGCCTATGACACAGATAATGGAACACTAAAAGAGGCCATACAAACTCTGTATACCTTGCAAAGGAAGATAGTGGATGAGGGGGGTGCCCCTGATGAATGGTTCTCAGAATGGTTTACTTGGATACAATCCTGGATGTCAGGACTATTTAAGGCCTTGCTGCCTATTCTTGTAGTAGTGCAATTGATATTCTACCAGATAATGATAGGATGCTGCAAAAGGGTTAGTCAGAAGTTGGGAGGGATGTTGACCACTAGATTGGTCAATAAAATGCAAGATGTTGAGGAGAATATTGTATGCACATTAATGTCACCAAGCAAAAGGGAAAGTGAGGAAATAGTTGAAATTTCAACTAAAGGGGGGAATGTTACAGTGAATGTAGAAAAGGGAGACGGCCTACTCATGTCAATGCAAGCATCAGCAGAAAGACGGGTGGAAATGTACATAGTGAAGGAAGAATACAGACCCAAGCTGTTTAAAATAGCAGAATACATAGCAAGAATGGAGTGGGGGCCTGGAGGGAAGCAGACACAAGTTTTAGTAGAATAGAGAAATATAATTGGTAAACACAATACAAATGGAAATTCACAGGCATGCATTGCAAAGATACTTCTAAGAGAAAATATGTAAATAAAGCAGACACAGAGGAACAAGATAAGTAGGAGGTTAGGCCTTGCAGAACAGTAGGCGCATAGGGAGGAAAAGAGTTGCTAGGCTTCAAAGCACAAGACGTATAAGGTCAACCAGTAGTGCAGGGAGCATGAAACTATATCAGTAACACGTGCACTTGAGAGTCACATCCCATAAATGCATGGTTAGATGTTTCAGAACGTATTGCTTTTTGCTGAAACAGTAATAGAGAACGATGTGCTTGACCAAGCGGATGTATGACATTACAACGCATGCTTTTACATCGCATGCTTTTACAACGCGGTTTTTACAACGCATAGTGTTTTTCGGCGCTGGAAAGTGAATTGTTTAATTTACTATTCCAATTCCAGTCCCCGTGGATAGTAGGGAAGGTGTTGGATAGTACATTAAACATATTCCCTATCCTAGAGCGCCCCCCAGCGCAATGCGTTGTAATGGTTTGCGTTGTAAAAGTTGCGTTGTAAAGGCACTGCGTGGTAAAAGTTGCGTTGTAAAGGTTGTTTACCGACCAAGCACTTGATTTGATATGCTAACTAAGGGGCAGATTTATGTTGGACTTGCGCCACGTTTACGCCGCCGTTGCGTCACGCAACGGCTCGGAAACGTGGCGCATCCCTGCGACCTATTTACAACGTGACGCATCTAGGCAGATGCGTCACGTTGTAAAGCCCTGCGCCACATGAAACCTGCGTCAGGTTTTATGTGGGCGTTCTGTCGCAGGGTGGGCGTTCCCTCGTAGGAAAGCCCCGTAAAACTGACGCAGTGAAATCTATAAGATTTCACTGAGTCAGTTTTACGATGCTGCTGGGTCAAATCCTTACGCCTGCTTGAAGCAGGCGTAAGGAGTGACGCACCACGTTATGTATGGGTGGCCTCTGTACATTGCAGGAGTTGCGTCGCACTTGCGACGCTACTCCAGCAATGCGCCGCCCGTACATCACAAGATGCGTCACGCATCTGCCCTTCCTTGCACCATGGTGCGCCGCATTGTAAATGTGGCGCATCTGTGGTGCCGCAAGGAGGGAATTGCATGACGCATCAGTTCTGGCGCATCCCTGCTGATTTGCAGAGATGCGCCAGAGCTCATAAATCTGCCCCTAAATGTTTTGTGGTTTTTACACTATATAAGAAACTGCCTGTTTACGTTGTAAGTCTGAGTTCATTTTCCAGTTCCACGGAGCAGACTGACGTCCCATGCTTATTTGATATACTCTATTCTATATCGCCAACAGAAGTCGTCTCGTGTCTTTCATTCTCCGGCAACACTTGCCCTGTCTCTGCTTCATTACGCACACTAGACATGTTTTAGCAGCGGTTCATACTAAGTAAATAACTTACATTTAGTGTTACATTTGGAGCAACGTTTGATACAAAAATCCTTCTATGTACAACCAATGATCACCGCTACTGCTTGAATTGCATCACCACAAGGCCTTGAAATTGTGACCTCATTGCCATCAGAAATGGCTCCAAAGATTCTGCAAATGCTTAAAACTGGGGTGAGCAAACAACTGACAATCTGGCAAATTTCTTGGGCCACCATTGTTAGCCTAGTCGTTGAGCCTTAACTGTGCATTCTTTGGTTTTGTCTGCACAAATCTTGCAATATCTCTTGTAATTAAATAAATTGCAATATCACTTGTAATTAAATGAAGAAAAAAAACTTAAATTGGGTTTACAGCCCGCTCATTGCTACTCATTCATAGGCTTCCCAATCAATCATTTTCAAGCTTCTCCCTTACCAGCAGCATCAGGGTCACATAAGCAGGTTTAACTTTCTCTTTGCTCAGCTTTACCCTGGAGCTTGGACCAAGTACAGTTTCGGAGGTACTTTTTTTAATGTAATTTATTCCACGCACTCCATATGGGTTCATGTGTTTGCCTCTTCCTACACTGCATTGCCTTTTAACTTTCTAACTTTCCATTCAGGTGCTTCTATTTCTTTTGGCGCATATATGTAGTGCAAACTCGACCCGAAGGTATTGGAGTGCTTTACAGGAGCATCAATTGCATTTCACAGAGACACCTAGCGAGCACTCCATAAGAGTGCATCTGCAGCTGTCTTCTCTCTCCTCATCTGCTTATAATCCCACCACTCCTTGCCCCCTGCTGTTGTTTTGAACACCCCCCCCACCCCCCCTTTAACCCCTTCGGTGCTGATGACGGCTCCCGGTCGTCATCAGTTACGGTGGGCGTGTGCTGATGACGTCCGGGAGCCGTCATGACCACGCCCGCGATCGGAATGTGCCGCACAGGCGCAGAATTCCGGCCGCAGCCAGGGGGTTAACCCACCATGTCCACCTATCTGCTTTTTGTTGTTTTTCCCACCCCCTACTTCAACCACCTCACACTACCTCCCTCATGTCCCCCACTCTCCTCCCTCATGTCCCCACTCTCCTCCCCATGTTCTTTTAATCTCCATTCACGGCATTTACTTTTATTTAACTACCACTTTTTTGGGCAATTTAATGTAGCGCAAACTGAACCCAAAGGTATTGGGTACTTGATATGAGCACCACTTACATTACACAGGGACACTTTCACATTTCTTTTTGTATTCGAATAGGCATTGGGAGATTACGTGATTTGCCCAGAATCACAGGATGTTGTTGATCATACGTCAAGACTCGAACCAGTTCCCCAGTAGCTAGGTCGGCAGCTCTGACTGTAGTACCACACCCTCTCATCGGTTTACTTGTTGTTACACTTCAACAGTGATGTGTGTAAACAGTCCAATAAAAAGCCACTTTTCAACCAGGCCTACTAATCATGTTCTAACCTCAGGTTGTTACTGCGCCGCGCCAGGATACTCATGAGTAATAGTGCGCGTAATAAATTCCATATAACATAACATAACATAACTTAGAATATCTGGTGGCACCGAGCACTGCTGCTCTCCTCAGATCTCATGCAGTGCATCCTCTACAGGCGTCAGCAGGTCACTCGCTCAAGGATCAGTGAGGGAGTGCAGTCCTAGACCTAGCAGCTCCCAGGTGCACCGGCCGGTACAGACTCTACCGGGGTATGCAGAGGGAAAATATTTATTTATTTAATTTCCCCTCTGCACCGTCCCTCGGAATCCCGCCTTACACGGCCCACCACCCCACCACTGTTACCTGCACGGACCGTGGCTGACTCAACCCCAAACATACTGGTTTTGTGTTGCACCGCAGTGCTGTACAGCATGGTTTAAAGTTTTTAAAAAGAGAGCTATGATGCGGACAGCATTGACCTCGTCATAGCGCTTTTTCCTTTGAACTCTAAAACCTGCTGCAAAGCAGCTAGCGCTGCTGTGTAACATGACTAAAATACATTGACATACCCAACAGATTTCACAGAGGCTAAACCTATTGGCTTTGCCAATGCTTGTTACTGTTCTGCTGTCTCATGATTGTGTGATCACCTCTCGTTGCCAGATAGACTTCAACTGTTTGAAAAAGGCTGGACTAATGATCGATATTAGCAAACCAATGGCACTTGAAGCATTTTATCTTTGCTACACTGATCACAGCTAGCAAATGAACTTCTTGAGAAAGTTACAAGTTATTTTACTTTTCCTGTGGTGATTGTCCAAAATATCCATGTGACCCAATGCATTTCAAATGAAAGTTAAAGTTGGGCAAACATTGTACTGTCATAGAGTCCTCCATATCACACTGACAGGATGAGACCCATGCATGGCTGAAGCCTACCGCTTGGTGATGTATGGCTTTAGGTCATCTTAAAAACACTCACTGAGCATAAAACCCTTATTTGTGCAGTATTTGACTGTTTCTGGAAAAAACAGTTTGTGGTGCTTTTACAAGGCTTTCACAGTAAGCAGGGGAGAAATTTCTGATCTATTACATATCTGTTGTAAAGACTTGATAGCATCCATCCAAAGATTTCTTGTAAAATCTTGTGCTTTCAACAATAACTATATACAATTGAAAATGAAAAACCTTTACTGATTAATGGTTTATTTCTGTGTAAAGAATATTACAGGAGCAGGTATTATGCGTTGTCAGTTCTGCTAACACCAGATGGGAGCAGGATGATAACCGGGGGCGGTTCCTCCGTAATGGCAGGGGTCTGACAATGCAGGGTCAGGCTAATAAGGTGTCATCAACATGTTTTACCATCATACGCTGGCTCAAAAAGATCTTGTGGATGCTGCCCAGTGACACCCAGAGATCTGTAGTTAATGCCTTGGTCACCTCCCGGTTGGATTATGGCAACATACTCTACCTAGGGGTGGCTAAGGCAGTCACTCGACGCCTGTAACTTGTGCAAAATGCCGCGCGCGCCTTCTCAGTGGCTGCCACAAAACTGATCACCTGTCTAGTCGCCTTCGTGACCTTCATTGGCTGAAGGTGGAAAACCGAGTGAAGTTTAAGGCGCTTAGCTACATGCATAAGATTAGGAATAAGGTGGCACCTAGGTACTTGCAGACCTTGGTGAAGTGCTACTCTCCTACCCGTTCCCTTCACTCCACTTCCCAAATTCTCTTTTCTGTGCCTAAGGTCAAACTCTCCAGAATGGGTGGTCGCTCCTTTACCTATCTGGGGCCCAAGTTATGGAACTCCCTCCCTCTGGATATTCGGTCAGAGGACTGTTACACTCTCTTTCGTAAAGCTGTCAAGACCTGGCTTTTTAATCAATAACTTAATGGCCTCTTCTATCTTCTACTAGCTGCATTATCTTAGTGCCGGTAAACCCTTTCGGGTAGCTGTCGCGCTTTAAAAGCTCAAATAATAAATAAAATAAAATAAAATGGCGGAGGAACATTGCCCCACTATAAAAGGATAATGAAACATTGTTATTATTGTTTATTTATCTCTGCGCTGCTTACAGGGGTTTGGCGTGAGGGTGCTGACAAGGAACCCACTGAGCTCAGGCAAGTATAGGCAGCAGGGGGTGCCTGCTCTTTGCAGGGACAAGGGAACTCGAGAGAAGGGGCCTAACATACACAAGACAGTAACTAAAAGCTGGGACGGAAAACAGGACAGGAACTGAGGAAAGGGGCAGATTGGAAGAGGCTGGGATCAGGGTACTGGATGAAATGGAAAACTGGGAAACTAGGAACTGGAAGGTGCAAGTCAGGAAACGATAGGCAAACTATCTTAAATCATAGTTTGTATGCTTCTTAGAAAGCGATCTCTCTGTGTGAGGAAAAGATCATACAAAACCGAAAGGAGCAGTTAGTCGCACAGAGTCTGGCTAAACACCCAGCAGTTTTTGGGGAAAAAAGAGTGTTGAGTGGGTCTCACTCCAAAAGGTGCAAAGACTCAGAATCTCTGTGACACCACAGTGCTTAATTTCAGCCGGTGGTTTCCAGTGCTCAGAACCGGCACTTAATCGTCAACACCAGCGATTATAACGCGAGGACTCGACCCTAAGGGATTAAATCGCTTTTCATGAGCGCCAGTTAAGGACACATTCATTTTTGGTAGGCAGGGGGATATTAAGTGATTTGCCCAGAATCTAAGGATGTTGAGCACACACCGAGACTCGAAACTGGTTCCCCAGCTCCAAAGTCGGCAGCTCTGGCTGTTATGCCACTTGTAGGGTTTCATGGTTAGTAGCTGGTTCTGTTATAGGCAACGCTAATAGGAGCAATTGGCTGGTGCAAGCCCTCATAAAGAGAGGCCAGGCACTAATGTTTTCACAAATTAACCACTGACCTTTGGTAACAATGAAAATCAAGATTGAAATATAAACACAGAGAACAGAGCAATGAGCACAGAAACAGGAACTGAGCTGAGGGAATTTCTGGACTAGAATCAAGACAACAAGGAACATAAATTGTCGACTCTACACAGATCTTTGAACATATTAAACAAGATTAGAAACACTAAGAAGGGCAGGACAGAGATATGCAAACAGAACAGGAACACAGAACACAAGGCAAGGAGTCTCCATAAAACAAGACGGGGTAGGAAGTGTGCAGTCACAAACCGGAACAGTGGTAATCACAAGGACAGAGAGACATGCCAAAAGATAGAAACAGACACATCTAACCAACCAGAACAAGAAAATGTAAACAAAAACCTGTTGCACACTAAATATAAAAGTACAGAATTTCGGTGTCTCAATGGACACTTTAAAGTTCAAGTTTCCGCCGTCAGAGAAAAAACCACCAGTGATTCGGCTCCTCTTTTATTATGTTTGAATGGCCAGCCGACACGTGTTTCGTCGCAAGGGAATACAGTAATTCCGCGACTCCTCAGGGCTGAAGTTAATGGGTGGCTAACCGCAGGTCGCTGTGCCGGTGATAATTCCGACCCGGCCCCGCTCGAGACCAGGTTAATTGGGTCCAAATCGTCGTCGATATTGTTCTAGGATTATTCCTTTAAAACTGGGTAAAGGTGCGGTGAGGTTCTTCTGCAGTAAATTATTTTAAATGGTATTGGCGTCCACTTGACAAATCACGGGAAGTGTGGAGGCTCCTGAACATTAGATGCCCCGTTGTATGGGGAGAGCCAACAGGACGAGTATTCCTGTAGAATGGTCACGACACACACGCTTGGAGGGGTTATAGGGCTTCTCCCTTCACCTGTTTGCACCTATTTATCAATATACTAGCACAAATACCTTCTGCCTTTCAACCAATAGCAGTGTGCCCAGTATTTCCCTCACTCTAAAAACCATTTCCTTAATTGAATTATCAGAACAAGAAAATGGAATGAAGAAATAGAATCAAAGAGCAAACCTGGGTATACATAGCAGCGGGAACGCGACAGACCACAAGAAGAGTCATTAGAAATGTCTATTGTGAGCCACTGAACACTGAGCTCATAGGGTAAAATTAGATGAAAGCTGAGAGAAGGAGCTCAGCTGCAGGGAGAGAGCCACGTATGGCTGTACTGAGACTTGGGAAGGAAAAGACCAAGAAAATCAGGAGGCACAAGACATGAAAACGTGGAACGGAGTGCGGTTTAGAGACAAGAGAGAGAAAAGTACAAAAGGCATATATAAAAGGGACATAATGGCCATCATAGGATCCAAGAGCCAAAAATGGACCAAACATTCACAGACAGAAAGCGATCTAGGCAGGGTCTGGAGACAGAAAAGACTACAGGGACCATGATGCATCAGGAAGCTAGTGCATACAGTTGGACTGGAACATGAAGTGGATTTGGGAATGCAAAGTGTGGAAGAGTATATATTTCTATTGAGGCATAAAGGGACAACCCTAGGTAAGGAAAACCCAGTGGCCAGATGGTAGAATCCCTAGGCCATTTAGAGCAGGGATGGGTGCATCGTCACTGACCTTTCTCATCCTGTGGGAGTAATGGTTTGCCACAAAGATACTTGGCATGACCTAAAACGCTTTCCTCAACCCTCTTCATGAAGATTCAAGCTGGTTATGGGTCTGGTAAGCGGGTGGACTGACCTGCTCACTGTATGGTCTTTAATGGAATGGCTGCCGCATGGTACCCCAAGCACTGCAAAGTGAGAAGCAATTCCCTGGTTGATAGTTTTGTAAATATACTACTCTCTATTTAGCCGGTCATTTGTTTGCTTGATTATAATTCAATATATTCAAATGTTCTTTGGCTGTGGGGCCTGTCCAGTAAGGGAGCAGTAAATACTAAGAGGCATATTTACAAAGAAGTGGTGTAATGCAAAGTTGCTGTGGGGCGTTACGTCACCTGGAGAGCAGAACTTGCCATGTCTTCAAAGAAATGGTGCAGGTCTGCTCTCTTCATGCACTGGTGCACTTTGCCAATGCAGGCCCCCTTGTACCATAGTGCAGGGTGTCTGCGTTCTGGTCAGGATAGTTTTTGTGCAGGAAGGATTACCTTCCACTACAAAAACTACCCTTTGTAGCTATTTCCTCTTTGCAGAATGCAGCACACATTCAAAGATGACATAACCAGGAGAAATAAAAATGTTGCTCTTCCTTGCGCCAGCTTCAGGCAGGCTCACAATTTTGGAGCAAACACATAGCTACATCTTTTTGTAAATAAGAGTTAGCATCAAAATGTATAGGTGGATGCACAGGAACGCCCATTCACTACCCGTGCACTGCGCTGCCTTGTGTTACTTTTTTTTCTTACAGAGCCACACAATCTGCATTTGCAAGGCTTTATGAATAGCAAAAAAGGATTTTGTGTGAAAAAAGTGATGCAACCTTGACATAAATTCTTTGTAAATTCGGGCCTGAACATGTACATCTGTGAATTTTTACACTCAGATGGTGTGCTTTGTCAAAAATGATAAGATACACAAATATGAAAGATATATTTCCCATCGTGCCATGCAATTTCATACTATGTTGGGAAGCAAATTGAAACTACGTCCTGCTTTGAATACCATACCCTTGTCACGTCTACTTTACTAACCTGCTTTGAAAGGGTGGGACCCCATAACATTGCACACATGTACGTACTATGAAAAGCGCCCCCCACGAATCACGGAAGGGCACACTTAGTAACATTTTGTGAAGGGGAGGAGGTCTAGGGATGAGAGGTACCTCTGTTTAATAAGCCTGTGCTGCGCCTGGTCTTTGGTCCTCTTCCTCCAGGAACAGTGGCAGCATCAGGTAGCATGAGCACTCACTCACCCATAACCTGTTTTCACCCACAGTCTCCTGTGAGAAATAGCCCTCTCTGAAGGGTCACCACAAACCTTTTGCCTTCCTCCTCCTCTTTTTCTGACCTTCTTTTTGTTGGTTGGCTTTAGGACTCTGAGCAATTGACCACTGCTAACCAGTGCTAAAGTACACGTCCTTCTCCCTTAAACATGTTGACATTCCTTTATACCTGATCGGCATATTTGAGATACTGGTAAGTCCCTTTTAAAATAGTATACCATATGCCCAGGGCCTGTACTTCAAATGCTACTAATGGGCATGCAGCACTAATTGCGCCTCAAAAGTAGCCTTTCAAACCTGGCTCAAGCCTGCCACTGCAGCGCTTCTGTGGGCAGTTTACTGCCACTTCGAATTGACATTTAAAACTACTTGCCAAGCTTGAAACTCCCCTTTGTTACACATCACCCCTAAGATGGGCCCTAGGTAGTCGTAAGGGCAGAGTACTGTGTAAAAGAAAGGTAGGACATGTATTTTTGTGTTTTGCATGTCCTGGTAGTGACAAACGGCCTGTTTCATTTTTCACCACTGTGAGGCATACTCCTCTGATAGGCTAGCATTGGGAATTCCTTTATACACTTTAAAGCTGAAATATCAAGGAAAAATATTTGAATAAATACATGGGCCAAGTAAAGTAACTTACTTGACCTGGTTATTCCAAAACTGATGGTTTAATTTCCACAGGTGGACTCTGGTTATGTAAAACCTTTTAGAAAGTGGACATTTCTCGGTGCGTATTGCTCTATGTGCTTGACAGCTTGCCTCCAATACACGTCTGGGCCACACTTTCCCTTTAGACAACAGCCACAAACACAGGAAGGTGAAGCTCCTCTGCATTATGAACACTCATCTGCATTCTGATGGGTATTCCTGGGCCGAGAGGAATGGGGGGGCTGACACTTACACTTCAATCAATGTCCTGATTTACCCCACAGATAGCTTGGCAGACAGGACTGGGTTGAAAGGTATCCTTGTGCACTTCAGAGACCTGCTTTGAAGTCACCCCCTACATCAACAGCACTTTGGGGTACAAAAACTGGGTCTCTGACTTCCTAAAATCAGATATTACTGAACTTGTAACTGAAGCCCTGCCAGAAGAACTGCAGTGCTGCTTAAAGGACTCAACTGGACTACTGATCTGGAAGCCCTGCTTTTTTGCTTGTTGCCCTGCTTCCTGCTGCTCCCTGACTCAGCTGAGGAAGAGCTGGACTCTGCCTTCCCTCCAAGTGATCTCCAAGGGCTTCCTGGCTTGCCTCCTGTTTTCTGAAGTCTCAGGGACACAAAAGACTTCCTACAATTCTGCTAGTGTTGCTGGACTCTGCTTTCTGTCAATCCCACCCTTGCCTGAGGTGCCTTCTCCTAGTCCTGGGCCTTGGAAGTGGGTTCTGCATCTGTTTTGCAACTCAGATTTCCACGTATTTCCTGTTTACGTGTAGCTGAACCAGCACATCGAACCAGTTGCGGCAGTAAATTTGGTGCATCACATAGGAAGCAGCACTTTGCTTCTAGAGATCGATGCATCAGCAACGTATTGCAGCAGCTGCAGCTTGGTGTGATTGATGCATACCTTTAAATGCATGGCGGTATCCAATGCATCGCTTGACGCCTCTCAGCTCCGACACCAGTCCAGTCTTCCGAACGGATGCATCGCATTCACTGCTTGGAGAAGTTTAACACATCCTGCGTCTGCGGGACTCAATATTGACGAATCTCGTTGTTTGTAGCCAGGAAAGGTACTTTGTTAACCATGGCCTGTGTGGGTCCTGTAGCAGGTCGGCGCTCCATCGTGGTCAGCACAAACTTTGACTTTGCCCCCAAGATGGGATGTCGTTCTCTGGTTTCTCTGTATTTAGCTGGTCATGCTCTTTATTATTTCATTATGCACATGTTCCTTGGATGTGGGATCTATCATGGAAAATATTGAACATCTGCATCTGTGAACATTTAAAAAAATGTTGTGTGCTTTTTCAATAGTCGTACAGTACATGTAGGCAGATGATATGCTTTCTGGTGTCTCTATTTGCAAAATCAATGTGCAAGTGCCATGAAATTGTATACTATGTTTTAAAGTAAATAAGAACTATGTTCTACTTAAAATACTACAAACTTTTCAAGACTTCTTTCCTACCTCTTTTGAAAGGTTGAGGCCTCACAACATTGCAAACATGCCATACTATAATCAGTAATTTGCTTTATGATAATTACATGGAATTAAAGAAAAATTACGCATAATATGTTTTATCTACAAATTTGTCACTTTGTGCTATATGTTAGTGCATAATGTTTTGTTTTGAAGTGCATAAATTATCCCCATGTCAATTTATGACACAAGGATGCATTCTATGTGTTGGAAAGGGGAGTCTCTGGTTGGCGCAGTGCAGCACTGGCGACAAGCAGGGACCCTCTCTTCCACGTCAGGGCGAAGGGTTACCTTCAAGAACAACCTCTGCTTACCCTCTAGGTAGTGTGGCGCAAGCAGTCTAGGCTAATCTCTGGGGCACATAGGGTTAAACATTTGCAGTATCACACCATCACCACCAACCCACCACACAATGACACCAGACTGTATTCTTGTAAAAATATATCTCCTTTATATATTTCAAGCAGGCTTATAAATACAGTCTTATCAGTTAACACGGGTTCCAGTTACTTTCAATAGACCATATATACTCTTCATGCAGTGCCTTGTAAATACAGTCTTTTCACTTTCTAGAAATGGTTCCAGTTACTCTTTAAATAGGCCACCGTTCTTGAATTGCAGGGACAGTACGTTAGAATGCTTTCACTCCCTTTAAAATGTGGCCACAGTTCTTAATGTCACACTGGACAGTTTCTTGAAAGAGGTTTGAATACTCCTCAACACAACCTCACAATGTTCAGTCTCTTTTAAAAGATGAGATTACTTCTCAGGACAACTTCGGGCCCTCCAGGCACTGTGTACTACTCAATTCACTGTTTGTTGAAGGTCTGGGCCCTCTGGGGCGCTCCTGTGCGCTCCGTACGATAACGGCAAAACGGCCCTACTAAGTCTCACGCATCTTGCGTGAGATGCATACACTGAAGGCCCTACCAACTCTCACGCTTCTCGCGTGAGACGGGGTACGACGCGAACACTGAACCCAGCAGTACGAGGCGTACCAGCCTCGGGAGAGCTTCAGTACAGCGCGCACAGGCTCAGGGTGAAGCAGAAGGCGTACCAGCCTCAGGAAACACAGTACGTGGCGCACTGGATGCGAAGCGCTCCACGAGGCACTACAGTGAAGCGGGAGGCGTACCAGCCTCCAGCGAATAGGCATAAGCGGCAAACTGTTTTAAAAGCGCACTATGAGGCGTGCCAGCCTCGGGGACACAGCAAAACGTTGCGCATTCATTCACAGCGCACAATACCTTGGCTCTTGTTGTTGGTTCGGTGCGGACGGCTCTAGGCTGTCGTCCGGCGTTGCGGTGTCGTCCTGGAGGGCGGGGTGACGCGGGGGCCACGGGGTCGCTTTCCTCCAGGCGGGCGGTGCTCCGGGGGACACAGGCTCACAAGGGCAGAGTCCTGGGGTCCTGGAGAGGGGTGCAGCAGATGGGATAATCGCTTACAGCAGGGCTTCTCACGGAAGGCGAGCCCACGCTTCTGGTCCGTCTTTTCTGTACTTTCCACGGGCGGGGGCCAGCAGATCGTGGTGATTGGACCGGACGAGTCCTCTGCTTTGCGTTGAGAGCTTCGGCTCAGGGAGGCAATCACGGTGCTGGGGTCAGGCGGCGCTGACCTTTGCTGTGCGAGCTACGGCTCGGCGGCAGGAGCTCACGGTGCTTGGCAGGACAGGGGCAGCGCAGGCTTGTCAGAGGGCACGATGGGGGCAAAGCGCACTCAGCTTTCCGGGGCAGCGATGCAGGGACACAATCCTCAGCAGCAGTTCCTCTTCCGGGGGGGGTAGCGCCCACTGTTCCTGGGGCGCAGTTCAGGGGGCAAGTTCCACAGCAAGCCCTTGGAGATCTTTGTAAAAGTTTGGCACAAGTTGAATAAAAGCAAAGTCTTTCAGTCTTTCTTCTCCTGCTCTCCTTCAGCAGCAAGGCACCCACCACAGGCCAGTCTCTTGGGGTCAGAGTCAGTACTTCTCCATGCAGCTTCCAGGGTCCTTCTCTTCAGGCAGAGCTTCTTCTTAGCGCGAACAGGATCTAATTTACAAGGAGCAGGGCTCCTACTTTTATACCCAGTTTCTTTTGTTCTTACAGGCCAGGGGGGCCTTTGCATAACTGCTCCAGTCCCTGAGCACTTGTGGTGGGTACTTCTGGCTTCTGCATTCAGTGTGAGGGCAGGCACATCAGCCGCTCCCCAGTGGGGCGGAGCCAGCATTGTGGGGACAGGGGCTGCCAGGAGCACTTTGTTGACAAGCTTTGGTCCTTCCTGGGCCAGGTGCAGGCTGAGTCATCAGTCGCTCCCCAGGGGGGCGGAGCCAGCATTGTGGAGGCAGAGCACAGCCTGATGCATCATTCAGGGAAACTCCCACCTCCCACTCAGGTGTCATCCTGCTATTCACCACCTGTCACCTCCCAGCCCTGTCACTCACACACTCAGACAGTCAGATACACACAAAAGCAGAGGCGGGCTGAAATGGTTAGGCAAGCAAATGCTAACTTTCTAAAAGTAGCATTTGCAAACACAGGATATTAAAATAAACTTTACTAAAAGAAGTATTTTATTATTCTGAGTTCAGGCATACTAAACATTAAATTCTACCATGTTCCCTGAGCCTGCTGGGATTATAGAGTGTAATAATTCCAGCAGCCCATCTGGCCTAAAGGGAACAGGTAGCCTTACAATAGTGAAAAACGAATTCGGCAGTAATTCACTATTAGGACATGCCACACACACCAGAGCATGTCCTACCTTACACTTACAATGCACCCTGCCCATGGGCCTACCATAGGGGTGACTAATATGAAGTTAAGGGAAGGTTTAGGGGCTGGCAAATGTGTGCACGTGCCCAGCCAGCATGACAGTACCAGACTGCACACAGGTTCTGCAATGGCAGACCCTAGACACATTTTAAAAGGCTGCTTCTGTGGGTGGCGCAACCAGCGCTGCAGGCCCACTAGCAGTATTGGCATTCACAAGCCCTGGCACTCCTGGTGCACTCTACTGGGGACTGACAGTAAATCCAATGAACCAATCAGGAACATCAATCAATGTAACAATTTACAACAGGGAGAGCATATGCACTTTAGCACTGGTCAGCAGTGGTAAAGTGCCCAGAGTCATTAAACCAACAAAAACAGGTCAGAGAGAGTATTGGAGAAAGGCAAAAAGTTTAGGGATGACCCTGCCAAGAGGGCCAGGTCCAACACAACCCCCTTCCAGCCAAAATGCAGGGTAGACCAATCACTACCTTGATGGTCTTCACTGCTTTGGGCGATAGAACAAGGACCTGACCCGCAACTGCATGGGCAGACTCCAGTTCTACGCCAAACTGAACCTTTTTCAATTCCTCTGGGTATGCTCTCAGGGTCCACAAAGCCAATCCATGGGAAACCCTTCTCTACACCTGTGGACACCACCTGTGCAGCCTTGAACCTTAATTCGCTCACAGGTGTGTCCCAACAGGCAGACAGAAAAATGTCACAGTGGCCACTGACAGTAGTCAGGGATGAGACCCAAGCCTTACGCCTCTCAGGGCTCTCAAACCTCTGTGGCCTTAAAGAGTGGGGGGCAGTAACCCCAGGTGCTTGGCACCCTTTGTCCACTCTCCCTCCTGTCAGGTCAGGTATGTCATCCTGGCACTGACCCAGTCCCAGGTCTGTACCTGGCGGCTGTACCAAAGACTGGGGTGGCCTCTCCCACACCCGGTCCTCCTCCTTGGGGCTCTGTACCCTCCCACCTGGAGTGGTACCCCCTTCCAGAATTATCAGGGCACCTGGGGCAGGTGACCTGCACAATTCGCCCACCAGTTCAGGGGTGCTATCCTGCAACTGGGGCACCAGGTCAGGGGGGACACCCTGCACCTGGCCCTTAAACCTAGGGTCTAAACCCTCAAACTGCACCGGGGTCAGAGGCGAGGACTCCCTCCCTCTGCACCCCCTTCCAGAGTACTGCCCACTCCCAACTTGAGTGGTACCCCTAGAAGTGTCATGGGTCAGGACACTGATTACAGTGGTCCCACCCTCCAGGTCAGACAACACCTGAACCTGGCTCTCCAACTCAGGGACCCAACCCTGCAGTTGAACCATTGCCTGGCGCACCAGGACTTCCCGGGGAGCACGCATGCCCCCCCTGAGGGTGGCACATAGCTCATGTGTCGTGCGACAGTCTGCCTGGCGCAGATCTCCCAACCCCTGTCCATCTGACAGTGCGGGAAGATCCCCCAGGACAGAAGTGGTGCCCCCCTGGTCATTCACTGGGGACGCAGCCCTGCTGGCTGGCCCCTGACCCACTGGTTCTTCCACTGGGGACTCTTTCCCCCTCTCGCCCCTCTTTCTGGACTTCTGCACCCTCCCGACTGGAGGGGTACTGCCAGACACCAGAACTACTGGAGGTCGGTTTACAGAGCCTCCACGTTCTCTAGCCACTGGGGGATCCCCCTCAAAGGGTGACTCATCCGGACAGCCTAGGCTCCCCACCTGGTGTTCCCTTAAAGAACCTTCCAGGCTCTGAGACTGAGGTTGGGCACTACCGGGACAAAACCCATTCTCACTCCTTCCCCTTAAGGACAGGACGTGAGGCCCTACACCCCTCTCTCTACTACAGGACCTAGCTGGGCTACTCTGCGCCACTTCCACCACTCTGGGCTGGAAGATACCTGAGCCACTCCCCACAGGATCACACCCCAATGCCTCTCCAGACCCTCTGGAATCCACCACAAGGCCTGCCTCCAATGTGAGCTCCCTGGGGTCAGAGAACTCACTCTCAAACAGGTGTTGGCATAGCTCTGGAAAACTGGGACTTAAAGTATGCTCTCCCACAATTGGATTACACAGCCCCCTAGCAGGGTTAACCAAATTATCCTTCACCTCACCATCCAGCGCCTCACACACATACTCCACACCATTCTTCTGAGACTGGCCAGACAGTAGCGAACTGTCTCTGTCACACAACCCACACTCTTCCGGGCGGTCCTTACACTCACCCACCAGGACCTCAACCATGGGGGAATCCCTCCCACCACTAGGACCATGAACTCCTACGCCAGCTACCCTATTCCCTTCAGGGACGCTGCGCACTACTGGAGCTACCTCATGCCCTTGAACCTCCTGGTGTATGTTAACCCCCTCCAAGTCAGGTGCCATACCTCTAGGTGCGCGCGCTATGCTGTCTGCACTAGATACCTGAATGTTGCTGCCACCATCTGAGCTGGACTCCACCTCCAACTCAGCAAAGCTCAATCTCTGAGCTACACACATTTCTTGTTGCTGGGCTGAAGCCCTCCTGGCCTCACGCCCCTCGAGCTCCAAGTCAAATTTCCTCATTCTTAAGTCATGCGCAAGCTCCATTTTCATTTCTTCCAGGGCTAACTTCCTAGATTCTAGCTCCAGTTGGCAATTCAATTTCAGCTCCGCCAACTTCATTTCATATATTCTGGCCTCCTTCCTGTCCGTCAACTCCTCTGGCGACAGGGCTCTACCAAAATCCATGATGCTTCTTGCTGGTTCAATTTCCATTCTGACTGATCCAGGCATGACTTCACAACAAATGGGGATTCTCTCAGTAAAACATAAATCAAAAAAAGTCTGTGGCTTAGTTACTGGACTGTCATCACTGTGCAATGGTCAATAGTTAATGTATGAACACTGCAAATGTAAATTCGCGATCCTCACCGCTGCGTCCAATGTTGGAAAGGGGAGTCTCTGGTTGGCGCAGTGCAGCACTGGCGACAAGCAGGGACCCTCTCTTCCACGTCAGGGCGAAGGGTTACCTTCAAGAACAACCTCTGCTTACCCTCTAGGTAGTGTGGCGCAAGCAGTCTAGGCTAATCTCTGGGGCACATAGGGTTAAACATTTGCAGTATCACACCATCACCACCAACCCACCACACAATGACACCAGACTGTATTCTTGTAAAAATATATCTCCTTTATATATTTCAAGCAGGCTTATAAATACAGTCTTATCAGTTAACACGGGTTCCAGTTACTTTCAATAGACCATATATACTCTTCATGCAGTGCCTTGTAAATACAGTCTTTTCACTTTCTAGAAATGGTTCCAGTTACTCTTTAAATAGGCCACCGTTCTTGAATTGCAGGGACAGTACGTTAGAATGCTTTCACTCCCTTTAAAATGTGGCCACAGTTCTTAATGTCACACTGGACAGTTTCTTGAAAGAGGTTTGAATACTCCTCAACACAACCTCACAATGTTCAGTCTCTTTTAAAAGGTGAGATTACTTCTCAGGACAACTTCAGGCCCTCCAGGCACTGTGTACTACTCAATTCACTGTTTGTTGAAGGTCTGGGCCCTCTGGGGCGCTCCTGTGCGCTCCGTACGATAACAGCAAAATGGCCCTACCAAGTCTCACGCATCTCGCGTGAGATGCGTACACTGAAGGCCCTACCAACTCTCACGCTTCTCGCGTGAGACGGGGTACGACGCGAACACTGAACCCAGCAGTACGAGGCGTACCAGCCTCGGGAGAGCTTCAGTACAGCGCGCACAGGCTCAGGGTGAAGCGGAAGGCGTACCAGCCTCAGGAAACACAGTACGTGGCGCACTGGATGCGAAGCGCTCCACGAGGCACTACAGTGAAGCGGGAGGCGTACCAGCCTCCAGCGAACAGGCATAAGCGGCAAACTGTTTTAAAAGCGCACTATGAGGCGTGCCAGCCTCGGGGACACAGCAAAACGTTGCGCATCCATTCACAGCGCACAATACCTTGGCTCTTGTTGTTGGTTCGGTGCGGACGGCTCTAGGCTGTCGTCCGGCGTTGCGGTGTCGTCCTGGAGGGCGGGGTGACGCGGGGGCCACGGGGTCGCTTTCCTCCAGGCGGGCGGTGCTCCGGGGGACACAGGCTCACAAGGGCAGAGTCCTGGGGTCCTGGAGAGGGGTGCAGCAGATGGGATGATCGCTTACAGCAGGGCTTCTCACGGAAGGCGAGCCCACGCTTCTGGTCCGTCTTTTCTGTACTTTCCACGGGCGGGGGCCAGCAGATCGTGGTGATTGGACCGGACGAGTCCTCTGCTTTGCGTTGAGAGCTTCGGCTCAGGGAGGCAGTCACGGTGCTGGGGTCAGGCGGCGCTGACCTTTGCTGTGCGAGCTGCGGCTCGGCGGCAGGAGCTCACGGTGCTTGGCAGGACAGGGGCAGCGCAGGCTTGTCAGAGGGCACGATGGGGGCAAAGCGCACTCAGCTTTCCGGGGCAGCGATGCAGGGACACAATCCTCAGCAGCAGTTCCTCTTCCGGGGGGTGGGGGGGTAGCGCCCACTGTTCCTGGGGCGCAGTTCAGGGGGCAAGTTCCACAGCAAGCCCTTGGAGATCTTTGTAAAAGTTTGGCACAAGTTGAATAAAAGCAAAGTCTTTCAGTCTTTCTTCTCCTGCTCTCCTTCAGCAGCAAGGCACCCACCACAGGCCAGTCTCTTGGGGTCAGAGTCAGTACTTCTCCATGCAGCTTCCAGGGTCCTTCTCTTCAGGCAGAGCTTCTTCTTAGCGCAAACAGGATCTAATTTACAAGGAACAGGGCCCTACTTTTATACCCAGTTTCATTTGTTCTTACAGGCCAGGGGGGCCTTTGCATAACTGCTCCAGTCCCTGAGCACTTGTGGTGGGTACTTCTGGCTTCTGCATTCAGTGTGAGGGCAGGCACATCAGCCGCTCCCCAGGGGGGCGGAGCCAGCATTGTGGGGACAGGGGCTGCCAGGAGCACTTTGTTGACAAGCTTCGGTCCTTCCTGGGCCAGGTGCAGGCTGAGTCATCAGTCGCTCCCCAGGGGGGCGGAGCCAGCATTGTGGAGGCAGAGCACAGCCTGATGCATCATTCAGGGAAACTCCCACCTCCCACTAAGGTGTCATCCTGCTATTCACCACCTGTCACCTCCCAGCCCTGTCACTCACACACTCAGACAGTCAGATACACACAAAAGCAGAGGCGGGCTGAAATGGTTAGGCAAGCAAATGCTAACTTTCTAAAAGTAGCATTTGCAAACACAGGATATTAAAATAAACTTTACTAAAAGAAGTATTTTATTATTCTGAGTTCAGGCATACTAAACATTAAATTCTACCATGTTCCCTGAGCCTGCTGGGATTATAGAGTGTAATAATTCCAGCAGCCCATCTGGCCTAAAGGGAACAGGTAGCCTTACAATAGTGAAAAACGAATTTGGCAGTAATTCACTATTAGGACATGCCACACACACCAGAGCATGTCCTACTTTACACTTACAATGCACCCTGCCCTTGGGCCTACCATAGGGGTGACTAATATGAAGTTAAGGGAAGGTTTAGGGGCTGGCAAGTGTGTGCATCCTTCTCAACACCCGCTCGGTCCACAGGCACGCCATCGACCTTTGGAACCTACTAGACACCATCTCTCCTGACGTCGCCTTCCTAACGGAAACATGGATGAACGCTTCCTCCGCCCCTGACATCGCAATTGCCATACCTGATGACTATAAGATCACACGCAAGGACCGCACCGACCATACAGGAGGTGGAATCGCTATCGTCCATAAGAAATCAATCCGCATCTCAACCAACTCTGACGCCAACCTCGCTAACTCCCAACACCTTCACTTCCAGATCCACATCGACCCCAAGACCACACTCAGAGGCACCCTCCTCTACAGACCACCAGGACCCCGCGCAAAATTCAGTGAAGACATCACGGACTTCATCACCCCACACGCGCTCCCCTCCAAAGACTACATCCTTCTGGGAGACCTCAACTTTCACCTGGAAAAGATCAACGACCGCAACACCGCCACCCTCTTAGACAACCTCGCCAACCTCGGACTTAAACAACTGGTCACTTCCCCCACCCACATCGCAGGTCACACACTCGACCCCATCTTCACCTCCAGCAACCATGTCTCCTTCAACCACACTACGGATCTCCTCTGGACTGACCACAGCTGCGTTCACTTCACCTACAACAAACCGAAACCCATCGTCCACCTCCAACCAACTCTTCAAAGAAACTGGAACAAAATCACCACGGAGCAGATCTCCACATCGCTCCTTCAAACCTCCCCAGCCCTCTCTTCTAACGCCAACGAAGCCGCATCTAACCTCACCCTTTGGTTATCCAACACCGCCGACACCTTAGCACCACTGAAAAAACGCCAACACAAACTCGGCATCAAGAAGGCCTCATGGTTCAACGATGACCTCAAGAAGTCCAAGAAACTGTGCCGCTCCCGTGAAAAGGCCTGGAAAAAAGACCCATCCACCAGTAACAAGGACGCCTTCAAAAGCGCCATCCGTACTCACCACCAACTGATCCGAATAGCCAAGAAAACAGCATTCAAAGATCGACTGGACAACAACGCCCACAACAGCAAGGAACTTTTCAACATCGTCAAGGAATTTTCCAACCCCTCGGCCAACTCCAACGACATCACCCCCTCTCAAGCCCTCTGCGACTCCCTAGCCTCTTTTTTCCACAACAAGATTGCTGACATCCACAACAGCTTCGACAACCAACCCGGAAGCCAACCCACCCTACCATCAGCTGACCATCTGCCCCCCGTTCACACCCTTAACGCCTGGAACCCCATCTCCACTGAGGACACCATCCGCCTGATGAATTCCATCCACTCTGGATCCCCCACAGACCCATGCCCTCACCACATCTTCAACAAAGCAGACTCCGTCATAGCTCCTCACCTCCGAGACGTCATCAACTGTTCCTTCAACTCCGCTACCTTCCCAGAAGATTGGAAACACGCTGAACTCACCGCCCTTCTGAAAAAACCAACAGCAGACCCCACCGAACTCAAAAACTACCGCCCCATCTCACTTCTTCCATTCCCGGCCAAAGTCATCGAGAAAGCTGTCAACAACCAGCTCGCCGCCTTCCTCGAAGCCAACAATTCACTCGACCCTTCACAATCTGGCTTCCGAGCCAAACACAGTACTGAGACCGCCCTCATCGCAGCAACAGACGACATTCGAACTCTATTGGACAATGGAGACACAGTCGCCCTCATCCTCCTCGACCTCTCTGCAGCCTTCGACACAGTCTGCCACAGCACCCTTTTACAACGCCTCAGAAACATCGGAATCCAAGGAAAGGCACTGGAATGGATAACCTCGTTCCTCACCGGAAGAACCCAGAGAGTCCGCCTCCCACCATTCAAGTCCGAGGCCTCTGAAATCATCTGCGGCGTACCACAAGGATCCTCACTCAGTCCCACCCTCTTCAACGTATACATGAGCCCCCTCGCGGCCATCGCCCGCCAACACAACCTCAACATCATCTCTTACGCGGATGACACTCAACTGATCCTATCTCTCACCAAGGACCCCAGCACCGCCAAAACTAACCTTCACGAAGGAATGAAAGAAGTCGCCGAATGGATGAAACAAAGCCGACTGAAACTGAATTCAGACAAAACAGAAGTCCTCATCTTAGGTAAATCCCCCTCTGCTTGGGACAACTCCTGGTGGCCGGAAGACCTCGGAAATGCACCCATCCCGACAGACCACGCACGGAACCTTGGTGTCATCCTGGATTCCTCACTATCAATGAACAGACAAGTCAACGCAGTATCCTCTTCCTGCTTTAACATTCTTCGCATGCTCAGAAAAACATTTCGCTGGATCCCCACCGAAACAAGGAAAACAGTCACCCACGCTCTGGTCACGAGCCGACTGGACTACGGAAACACCCTCTACGCAGGTACCACCGCTAAACTCCAGAAGAAACTACAACGAATCCAAAACGCCTCAGCCAGGCTCATATTAGACATCCCACGCAACGAACACATCTCTGGTCACCTTAAAGATCTCCACTGGCTACCCGTCAATAAGAGGATTACTTTCCGACTGCTCACCCACGCACACAAATCACTCTACGACATCGGACCAGATTGCCTCAACTCTCGACTGTCCTTCTACTCCCCCTCCCGCCAACTTCGCTCTTCCAGCCAGGCCTTCGCCACTGTACCTCGCATCAACAAGACCACCATGGGAGGCAGATCCTTCTCTTACCTGGCTGCCAAAACATGGAACTCACTCCCCGCTTACCTTCGCCTCACCCAGAATCACCTAGCGTTCAGAAAGCAGCTTAAAACGTGGATATTTGACAAATAATCCTCCTCCCCTCCCTAAGCGCCTTGAAACCCTCTGGGTATGTAGTGCGCTATATAAATCCTATGACTTGACTTGACTTGACTTGTGCACTTGCCCAGCCAGCATGACAGTACCAGACTGCACACAGGTTCTGCAATGGCAGACCCTAGACACATTTTAAAAGGCTGCTTCTGTGGGTGGCGCAACCAGCGCTGCAGGCCCACTAGCAGTATTGGCATTCACAAGCCCTGGCACTCCTGGTGCACTCTACTGGGGACTGACAGTAAATCCAATGAACCAATCAGGAACATCAATCAATGTAACAATTTACAACAGGGAGAGCATATGCACTTTAGCACTGGTCAGCAGTGGTAAAGTGCCCAGAGTCATTAAACCAACAAAAACAGGTCAGAGAGAGTATTGGAGGAAGGCAAAAAGTTTAGGGACGACCCTGCCAAGAGGGCCAGGTCCAACACTATGCAAAAAAATAGCTGTTTGCATTCTGTTGTTCTCGTGCGATTGTGGTAAATTTTTACAGTGAATGGCACGTTTGCAGTAAATTTATATTATGAAAGGGACATAATTACACAAAGTGGTATAGTTATGTAATTACTGTTTTCTTCCAATTCGAGTTGATGGTATCCCTTGTTCAGGTCAAGACGGGGAAAAACTTTGGCTCCGTTCAGCTGCATGAATATGTCTGCAATGTGTGGACTTGCTCAGCACACTGCAAACATGATGCTTTGTTGGCCTGGTGCATTTCCATGCTACCATGCACTGAACCTCCACTGTCCTTTTTTGACACCACCACTATAGGCGACACCTATGGTGTGAGACAAGTAGAGCGCTCAATGATGTTGTGCTTCAACAGCTTTTCTAGTTCCTTTTCGACCGCTTCTAGCAGTTGAAGTGCTATTCTGTGTTGTCGCTGTGCAACAAGCCAGATGTCTTTGTTGATGTGAAGTTGAACCTTCATTGTCTTGAGCTTTCCTAAGCCATGAAATAACGACAGGAACTGACTCACAATTTCAGATTGCACATATAGGTTTTAATTGATAGATATTAGTGCTTTGTCAGCTGCAGTTGCTAACCTGAGTGGAGATGCACTGGAAGAACGTGACTTGTGGCTTGCACCGATGTCTTTTTATATCATAAGGTCGCCATGAATGATCTTTGACTCTGTAATGGTTTCGAAGCAGCCCATGTGCACACTTTTGTGCTTGACAGGTTGAGTCCTAGTACAGGTGACAAATTGTTGGACTGTTAAAATGGCATGATGCTAATCAATGTAATGCTGTCAAATACAAAGGTTATGGGGCAACCTTTGACCTTTAGTGCGATCATGGGGCAGTGTCCATATGAATTCTTTTGGTTTGTTGACTCACTTGTTTTTGTTGTTTGTTCGTGTGTGAATGTCGCTTTTTGGCATATACAATCATCGCACAGTCACCCTATTCACTGCTGCTCGATTGTGCTGTCAAATACCTTTTGTTTGATGAACTTGATGACAATGAACTTCGTTTAGTTTCCACCTGTCGCAATTGAGGTTGCTTTTCATCTTTGTAGGCGTGGCGAGAATGCTTCTGGAACTTTCTGGCATCCATTTTCTTGTTTTGCTGTGATGCTAGTGGTTTATCTTTTGCCTTGCAAACCGTTATGAAGTGGTTTTCCTTTCTGCAACCTTTGCATATCTGTGATGGCTGGATATTTGCCCTTGTAGAAATTAAAATCCACATTGGAAACAAAGCTGTCCTTTCCTTGAGGATGTCAACTTACATGTATCTACTTTGTGCTTGTGTTTGCTGTTCATGATTAGTGACAATTCACTCTTTGCTGTTCCAGCTTCCGTTTTGGCAGCTTGCCGATCTGCTCTTCCCTTGGCTCTTGCAGAAAATAGCACTTTTTCTAAACTGAGCATCTCTTCCAACATGCCTCTTCTGAACGAGTCCGAAAGACAGCCATCAATGATTCTGAGGCACATGGCTTCTTCATCATTAAATTCACTATCTTTACTATGTTTGATAAGCACATCAAGTCTCTCAATATACTCATCTATCGTTTCACCAACTTATTGTCTGGCTTGAAAATTTACCTTTCATAGTCGCCATTTGGCACTGGATTGAACCTGGCTTTCAACACTTCCCTAATTTGACTGTATGACAATGTATCAGCTTGCAATATTTTCTGCAGCACTTCCTTTACTCTGACATCAGCAAGGTTCTTTAGGTACTTAATGATTCTCTTATCATCTACTTCTTCTAGGGCATCTATGTAATCATAGAACATCTCGATTCATGCAGTCCATCTGGTGCCAATATTCTGTTTCCTCACAGTGTCAAATTGTGGTGGTAATTTCAGAAATGTAGCAGCACTATCCTTTGTGCTCTTTTTTCATTATTCTGAAGGCATTTCCGGTGCACTGGATGCCACTTGCTACATTGCACGCATGAGCAGCTCACCCGGGATGGTCATCACACCCGTTTAGAGATCGTGTGGCACTTCCCTCACTCAAGCCGGTAAGTATGTTTGTACTTTGGTACCTGGTTGTCACTGTCATTAGAGTTTTTGCATCGTACCTGGCTGTAGCTGCCTTTAGCGTTATTTTTCTTTTTGTTGTACCTGCTTGTGACTGCCTTTAGCATTTTCGCTTTGTATCGATAATGGCTCTGTGTTAGGCAGTGGCACAGTGTCTCTTCTTTCGGCCTTACCAGTGGATTTCTTGTGGGCTTTCGAAGATAATCCTCTGCAGGGCCTTCAACTTCTTCAAGGGTCATATATGAGCTAAAGCGGGGCTTCAATTCTACACACGCCAACTTCGAACTACTCTCATCGAAGAGGCGCACAAAGCATACACAAGCAGTTTACTGTAGCATTGCAAACTCTCAGGGAGAGCGATCTCATTTCTTCGGGGCACAGATCCTGCACTCATCGCCAGTTGTAGAGTTCTCCCCAGTCCGGGAGCATGCAAAATGAACACGCCACTGACAGGGCTTGTAACTGACATCTTTATTCAACTGAACTTCTCATTATCTCCTAACTGTTAATAACCAGATATTAACAACCCCACAAATGGTTATGTAATGATCTCATTAAGTCCGCCCAGTACCGCGGGATCCTGGCGCTCTTAGTCTCAAGACACTACATACAGCTTCCAATTGAATGTCTACTGTGTGTTTGACCTGTCCTGGGCGTTGATATTGATGTTGTGGAAATGGACATCACATTGCACAGGGGCTGCCAAGAATGGTATACTGTTAATGCATTGAGAAAGACATATCACAAAACTTTTAGATACTGATCAATGTACACACATACATTGTATTTTTAAATTCTCATATTTCCCTTCTGTAAGTGTGAGGTTCCTAACTCCTGTACACACAAATTGCATAGGTTTTCGGTCACATACAAAGGGCATACTTTAAGGATATCTCCCAAAAAAGTGCAAATATTCCTGTAGCCCACTATGTCTGAATTGAAAGAGAGTTGTAACATCACATGTGGTTAAAAATAAATGAGCACGTTTTTTGATCATACTAGATGATATTAGTACAAATCCCTATGGATTATTGTTGCTAATACATACTATAGTAGTGATGTGTGTTATTCTTACAAATGACATGCACAACAAGACATGGCTGTTACTACTATTTATTGGGTTTTACATACTAAAGGCAATATATAGTATTAATCTTCAAGAATATTACATTGGGGCCGATTACGATCTCGGTCGGAGGCTTTCCGACCGAGATCGTCCGTTTCAGTTCCAACCTCCAAATTACAAGTTGTCTGAATTATAATACCTGGTTTCTGGCAGGCTTTCAATGCCGGGCTTTTTGACATGGAAAGCCTGTTGGAAAGTGAGTTTGGGGGCCCCTAGCTGGTTCCCCTTCTATTTGCGACCTCCGGTTAGAGGTTAATATTTGTATAATACTGTGTTATGTTATGTTATAGTTAGAGTGGGGCTTTGCCATAGCTGTTTGAGGTGTGAACAGTACATCTAATTCTGTTTTAGTGTGTATGCATTTTTATTTTACGAAAGAATGGTATATTTTAATCTATTTTGAGGAGTTTTGACTTGTATGATAGTATTCGCCTGAGATGTGTTTATTTTGAGGATGGGTTTATCTGTTCTGCTTTTTTTACATGATATATAGTGGATGCATATATTTTTTTAGAAGGAAACATTTTGGGGATTTTTTACCCAACATTGATTATATTTTTCCTGTGCTCTGCGGTTTTCCTGAAGCGTTTTTTTAATTCCTAATATTTTTTGCGTTTTGTGTAGCTTGGGTGGCTTTCCTGGATTTGTTAATGGTTTTATTGGATGAATTATAATTGTTAGATGTAGTTTCACATTTTTCTGTACTCTATTTTTTTAATATTTTGGATGGATTTTATGTTTGAGAGTGTTGTATTATTTACAGAGGACTTCTGTTACACAAGCATGAGTAAGTTAAGTTTTATATTAATCATTTGTTGGGTGGACTTTTTTTGTGATCATATTTTTCTATTTTGAAATTACATATAATATGTACCATTGTTGATCTTCATGTACTGTATATCATTTTATGTTAGTTTTGTTCCATAGAGAATGTATTTTATAGAAATAATTAATTACTATGGAAATGTTATTCCTAGAGATCAAACATATTTGATAGTTTATAATTTATAACATTGTGTACGTTTTGATTATTTAATTTTCTTAGTCAAGTGTTAGTGTCATTTACTTTCTGTTGATTTTTTTTACAGTTGTGTTTTGACTATTGTTTCGAGGTAAGATAGGCCTTAGTTGCTTTACAGACAACTGTTTGCTAGCATTTTATGGATTTGTTAATTTTTTTATTTCAGTTGTGTTGGGGATTGTTCTAGTCTTAGCTCTTTGAAAGTTTTTTCTTTCTTGAGTATTTCCTAGAAATTAGTAGAGTATAGGGTGGCTTCTTACAATTGGTCTTTGGAAGCGGTTTTACCACTCTTCCTCTGAATTGTTGGTTTTTACTTTGTCAGACATGGTGCCATCGAAGATATTCCACCATTGAATGGGAACTTTTGGGTGGCGCTAGCTTCCTGCTACATACAGGTGACCAACCGAAGGATCTTCAAAATAGTCCTTTAGTGGCATGATTTCTTACATTTCTTTGATAGTATGGGGGTTCTATAAACATCTCATACTGTTTACTTACGTATGTGATAAGTTGGTATTCTAATGCTATTCATTTTTTTACTTTAAATGCGAAGTCTGCATGTGTTCTGTACTAAGTGCAGATTTTTGTAGGTGCCTCCATATACTATAGTTAAAGTAGTAGTTGAACTATTGCATTGCTGTGTGTGGTAAATGTTTAAGATAGTTGAAATTGTGGCTTTATTGAAATCAGTTATTATTTTTGAGGGATTGTATGATTAGTTTTTTACTTGATTAATGTTAACTGTTTGTTGTAGGCTGCACTTTGATTGTTTGGCATTTGTGTAGTGTCAATGTATAGTTTATATTTATGTAAATGGTGGTGGGCATGATTTAAATTTGCCATCCATCATCCACAAGTTACAATGTGTTAGGATTGATAAATTATTGTTAGTTGGATAGACAAGGATTGTTTTGTCATTATTTTCATTGTCATTCAGTAAGGAATTTTGGTTTAGTATGGGTTATTTTTATATGTTGCGGGAATTGTATATCAAGGTAGTTGAAATTGTGGCTTGTTTTGAAATCTGTAATGTTTTTGGTGGATTGTAATTATTTGTTTTTTACTTGATTAATGTTAACAGGTTGTTATAGGTTGCACTTTGCTTGGTTGGCATTTGTTTTATGATATTATCAATGTATAGTTTGTATTTATCTAAATGGTGGTAGGCATGATTTAAATTTGTCATCCATCATCCATGTGTTGCATTGTGTTAGGATTAAAAAATGAGTGTTAGTTTTATAGACAATGATCCTTTTATCATTGTTTTAATTGTCATTCAGTAAGAAATCTTGGTTAGTATGTGTTATTTTTAAATGTTGGGGGAATTGTATTACTTCAGATTATCGGAGTCCTCTCAGGGCTTGATTACAACATTGGTGGTGTGGCCCCGTGTCCGCCGCACTGCCAAAGCCATGGACAGGCCGCCTGCCAGATTAGGAGATTCCTCCTGTTTGGCCTCTGTATCTGGCCTTGCCGACGATCAAATGAACGGTTAACAGTTTGAGCCTTTTTGCCCCCCTCTCTTAGAATTGTAAAGACCCTTACCTGATAGCAATAATAAAAATGTATCTATGAATGCTAGAAGGAGGGTCTGTTAGAATTGAATGTGTCATTGTCCCTTCACTTATATTCCTTTTTAGCTGGCGCTGCGAAACCCTTTTTAGGTAGCTGTTGCGCCCTAAAAATTAAACATAACATAACTTATGCTTTATACTGTGTTATGTTAGCTTTCATGTAGCTATTTTGTATTGACCGCTATTTAAGAAGCGTGTGACCAGTCCCTTCTAACATTGTGGGGGTTAAAGTTAGCATCTGTAACGCCATTTTCTGCCATGTAGCCGCCATATTGCACTGTGATCCAAACCAGGCCTCTGTGCCCCTCTCTGCTTGCCTCAGCAGAAAGCTGCTGTTCAGTTATGTTCTCTTATCGTATTTATGGTTGAAACCCTGATGTTCCAATGAATAGCTTATTCTGCTTTTGCCTGCCTATCCCTGGTTGTAGTTATGCTCCCATACTAGAGAGAGCGTATTTATTTATTTATTTATTTAAAAGGTTTTATATAGGGCTAGACCCGGAGGTATCAGAGCGCTTTACATGTGTATCAGACCATAATTGCAGGTTACATCATTACTAAGGTTACACAGTTGTTAGAGCCTGGCAACATAATTACAAGTAAGGTTGAGACAAACAAAAAGGACATATAAGTAAGGGAAAAAGCAGGCAAGGGGAGAGATTCAGGAGAGGAGGGTAAGAGCAGGGGAAGTAGACAGAGAATGGAGGAGGGAAAGAGGAGGGGAGGGTGAGAGACACAGCATGGAAAGAGGAGAGTGAGGGTGACAGGGACACAAACCGGTAGACAAGTCAAAGCTGCGTCCAAATCCCAGTAAGCTGTGATCCCAGAGGAAGTGGTATCATTCCCCATCTCTGTTACGAGAGGCTCCCTAAATGCAGAGGGGTCTCTGAGACTCCAAGGCCTACATATTGGATCCTTCCCCATAAAGGGGAGAGGGAGTGCTTCGGCAAGGGGTGCCATACCATACCTCAGGTGGTAGCTCATCCTTCTGTGCCTTCTTTTGTTCAGCCTTTGCCCAAGCTGTATTTTTCCACCAGGGGCGGGACTTGGGAGGTGTTGGAAAGCTTATTCTGTGTTACCAAGTGTTTTGAAGGCAGTCCCTCCACAGCTGTCCCATGAGGCTGGTCAGACCGGATAAAGGAGTTAGTTTGTATTTTCCACTGTTGTCCCAACTCTTCATTTCTGGGAAGGCCGAGAGGACATCGCAAGCGACCCGGGTGGCCCATTTTGGGTCACATCATTCAACTGTAGAGGCCCTTTGCTTCCTCTCCGGTACAGTTTTCATGGCGGTTATAATATCCTTTGCGGGATCGCAGAGGTCCCGCCATGCACATTATCGCCGCCTGACCGCCGCAACACCGACCAAATCGTAATAGAGCGGCCGGGAGACTACCACCGCCTCGTCCCCGCATGTCTGGCCGTCCATGGACCACCAGACTCGTAATCAGGGCATAGTGTTTCTCTAATAATTCTTCTTATTTTACTTGTTAGACTTTGGAAATTTGCTATCGGAGGGAGTTGGCCAGTTGACTCTTCAAGAATGTGGGGAATTATATTTTTTATTATAGTTCATGTGGGCTCTTGTGAGCTTGTGCTCACTTCTCTGAAGTCTGTGGGACATTTTTAACTTTCATTTCAGTCACATTTGGAGGGTGATTGCATTCCCATATACTGTAAACAATATATTCTTTGGTGGTGGCCCTGCCATAGCAAGAATTAGACTAATATGTGCTGTATTTCCAATGGGCCGTTTTGGTAGAAGTGCTTTCTTTGCTATAAATGTACTCCCTGTAGCTTAAAAGTAATTTTCACTTTGTCATTTAATATATGTTACTATTTCCAACATTGTATCTTTAGACTACAGAATTATTAAAATATATGTTAATTGTATGTAATTTTAATGTTATTTAAAAATGTATTACATTGTTGCTAAATGTTTTACATTATTTGCTTATATTTTTGGTGATTGGTTCAGTGTTATTTGGAGTGTTCTTTGTCTTATTTAATTGTTCTTTTCTAAATTGTATAGTTGAGAAAGAGAAATGTTTTTTCATTGGTATTTATATTTTTTGGTTTGTACATTTTTAGCTACTTCTGATTTTTTTTAAAGTTTTTTTCATTATTTTTTTAGCAGTTACATTTCATTTTCTTTTTTAAATGTTTCTTTTGGTGTACTTACATGTTATTTGTGTTTGTTATTTAATGTTATAGTTTTATGGCTTGTTTTTCTTTTTGCATTGTTTGGTATCTTTTTTGCAGTCTTGTTACCTGTGATTTTGAGATATAGGGTTTCATTTTTTACTTGACAGTCGGACTGTCTCCACCAGGACGACGGAGTAAATTACTCCATCACCCTGCTCATTCATGTGACCCCCAACAAATCCATCTGACTTCAGAAACATTATCTTTGCTAGTTAGATACACTTCTCTTACACATTCAACACTAGAGAGTGGAACCCTGCTCAAACTTCCCACAGATGCACACTTCCAATTTCTTGCCCACATCTCAGAGCACCTGTCCTCACTGCAGAATTTGATGAGTAGCTCCAGAGTCTGATATCTCACAGAAATTACCCTGAATGGCTGGGTCCCCCCTATAGGGTCGGGGGCTCCCCTGCACCACAGCGGATGCAGGTGCATGCTTTTGCTACTGCTTAAGCTATGCTGAAGAAGATAATTTCGTGTATTTCTGTATTGTTTTGGAATTCAGTTTGTTTTGTTAGAATGTTGTATTGTATCAATTGTAACTATATGTTCACATGATATTTGTACCCTCAAAAAAAAGTTTCGGGGATGAACTGTGTTGCGTTTCAGGCATGAAATGAATGTCAAATCTAAAAAAATGCATTATGAAAAAATTTAAATTATACACCAGAAATATATGAACCTAATGGTCGTTGTTTCTTCTCTGCATAAATAAATAGCGGTGAAACATAAACCAGGTACCGTCCTTTGTTATGCTCATTGAAATTTCGTCTATACCTGGTCTGCTAGAGACGAAACCCCCCCCCTATTGATACACGAAGATGATAATGTGGCAGACTCAGTCTCCTGTTTGCCTTGAGTGCCTAAAAACCTTCACTTCCATGTTACATTATTCTGGCTTCTGCCTCCTATAACTGTAGATCTAAAGGGACTACAACCCTCTGTAGGGGTGTCCTGACAGACATGTTAAGAGAGAGATAAATAGTGCCCCAGCGGTCATCGGTGGACGCTCCACTGCTGGTCAGTCTCCAGCAGAGGTGACGAAGAGGTACACTCTGGTGCTTGCAGTTCCCACAATCCCTGGCTCCAGGGAGGAAACAGAGGTTCTCTTGCCCAACACCAATCTTGAGAATGACTCCAAATATCCTCAAAGAGAACACCTTTCTCCAAAGAAGAAAGACGCACAAACACACTTGTTCCAGTTCCTTTACACCACTGAGAGCAAATGCCCCACACTGAGCTCAAGAAGCTCCAAAGCATTTGATGTGACATAAGCCTCTCATGCCAATCACAGTTCTTGAGAACACCTTTCAATTACCCTTATGAGTTGCCAAATCAGAACACCTTGCTCCAAAGAAGAAAGATTCACAAACAGATGGGGAAAGGATAGGAGAAAAAGGGGTACATATTCAATTTTAGAAAGCAAAAAGGTGCCATTCAAGAAGGTGTTTCATCTCGAAGAATAGGTCGGTCCAGGAGGTAAGTCTAGTTTCAATGCAAATGCTATTAGAGTTGGGTTTTAAAGGTATAGTTACTGTATGGAAACAAGCGCACGCGCATTGCGCTGAAAGTTTTTTATAAAAAGGAGTGCAGGCTGCAGAAGAAGGGACGTCAGAGAGGGAGAGAGAGGCCGAGGGGTGCACCCGCGAATGGTACGCGCACGCACTTGGGAGCGCAGTCTTCACTTTTTCAAGCACTGCACTCGTGCTTGTGGTGCGCCACTGCGTGCTCCCGCAAGGTGGATGCCACCACAAGCACAAGTGCAGTGCTTGAAAAAGTGAAGAGTGACGGCTAAAGGCCCTCCTAAGCAGCGCATGCGCGCTGCATAGGCGAGACCTAAAAAGGAATGGACATTGACAGGCTTTTCTGCTTCTCTCCCACTGGCCAGTCTATCAAAGCAAAATAAAACCCAAAACGTTTTTCACTGTGTATGCTTTGCAGGACTTTTCCATGAGTAAGTTTATGGAGTATTTAAATCAAATTCCCTATCTGTGCCTAGGAAAAGGCTAGAAAAGTGTACCAAAGAAAGTTCCTGCTTAGTTTTTTAAATCTGATTTCATGATGAAATGCAGTATCTATTGGTCGATGTGTGGTGGAATTGTAGGAATGTCAAGTAGAAGTTGAATATGTGCCAGGAGCTAAGAATTACATTGCATATAGCTTGTTATAGTTGGCGAAAAAAACGCAAGGAGCATTTAGATGGGGAAGAGGAGCCTGAAGAGTTTTAAGTCTGTTACCTGATGAAGGGACCAATCAATGAAGATGAAGGGAAAGCCTATGTGAATTTGGATATGATATTACTGTTATGAATATTGTGTTTACTCTATTCTGGGTGTTCTCTGCATGAGTTACATGTGCCAGTCAATCAATCAAAATGCTGGCTGCATATGTATATTATGACGCATGTTTAGTTTACATTGTTGTGTTCAGCAATATGGTAATCAAGCTAACGTGAATATACTTGCAGTATTTAATCTAAATGCTGACTGCTTTATTTTACATTAGCTTGTTGCTGATTTCTAAGAGTTTCTAGAAGGTTGACAACTCTGTTATTGGTGTTATTTAAAGAAACACAATCTCAAACATTTACAATAATTAAAAGAGCATCAAGCCACTTTCTGTTAATTGTTTTGCTAAGAGTTTCTAATAGCAATGAGACTAGTCTATAAAAGCTGAGCATAGAGAGAGAAGAGTAGAGGAGAATCTTCATGCCAGACAACAATAAGACAGGCGGTTCAAAATGTATAACTCGTCCTATTTGAAGGCTACCGGGGGTCTGAAGCACTTAGCCCTCGCCTGGTGACTTAGCAGTACAGCTGGCCTCATGAGAATGCCAGACTTTGCTATTTCATTAAACATAGAACTCCATCCATCAAACAGGTATGCAATTGTGCACCATCTCCAAAACACGAACCAGGCTGTATTTTCTGCTGTGCTAGAATAATATTAGAGATAAGAAGTAGGAGAAGGTGAGCAGGATTGCCATAGAATAAAGAGAAGGACATAGAGAATACAACTAAGGAAATATCATGGAGAATGTGGAAAAACAGAAAGCTGTTAGAAAGGAAAAAACCTACAACAACAAGAAACCAATGCATGCCACTAAGATACAGACAGAAGATCTAGTGATGATGAATGCACCTATAGGACATGAAAAATTGTCTAAATATATTACCCCCTTCAAAGTAATAAAGTTGGGAATAGGAATAACATCAGGGAAAAATAAAGGAGAATGAGGATTTGACTCAGTTACTTTAAGGACTTTATAGCAGTTTTTGCATAAATTGTGCATTTTTTTCATCTCATAAAAACTTTCTAACTTTCCCTGTATTTGAGTTTAGATGAACCAAATATCATTAGTTCTGTAAGATGCAGGATTAGTTACGTTTTTTCTGGTGATGATTTGTAAAAGAAAGAGGTGTGATGTACAGCTGTGTGGTGATGAGCCAGGATTCTCAATCAATCAATCAATCAGGGCATTGAGAAGCATGGTAATCACCAGTGACGTTCTCAAGGTGCTGGAGGGGGGAGGGTCAAGCTCTGAGTCAGCCGAAAAGCCAGGTCTTGAGGCTCTTCCTGTAGGTGTGCAGAGTAGGGGCGCATCTGCTTTTGACTGGGAGCTTGTTTCATGCCTTAGCCGAGACGGAGGAGAACGTTCTCCCACCCACTCTGGTTCTGCTGATGTGCGGGGTTTCTGCGAGGGCGAGGTCGGCGGAGCTGAGTATTCTTTTGGGTATGTGGAAGGAGACTCTTCCGTTGAGGTATTTGGGTCCAGTGTTTTGACGAAATTTGTAGGCTAGGGTGAGTAGCTTGGAAGGTTACTCTCTTCTCGACGGGGAGCCAGTGGAGGTCTCACAGGTGTTGGGTGATATGCTCATGTTGTGGGATGCCGAGGACGAGTCTGGCCGCAGTGTTCTGGATGGCCTGGAGTTTTCATAGCAGGGATTTGTTGATTCCAGCATAGAGGGTGTTTCCGTAGTCCAGTCTGCTTGTTATGAGTGCATTGGTGACAGTCTTTCTGGCTTCGGGGGGATCCACTTGAAGGTCTTGTGATGGATGCGGAGGGTGTTGAAGCAGGTGGAGGTGATGGCGTTCATCTGGTGGGTCATGGTGAGGGAGGAGTCAAGTATGATGCTGAGGTTCAGTGCATGGTCTGTGGGGGTAGGGGGGTTGCCGAGGGTAGTCTCAATCTGAGGGGGTGGGTACAAGGACGAGGACTTCTGTCTTCTCCGAGTTGAGCCTCAGACAGCTTCTGCTCATCCAAGCTGCCACATCTTTCATTCCTTCCTGGAAGCTGAATCTGGTGGCTTCGGGGTCCTCTATAAGGGAGAGGATGAACTGGGTGTCATCGGCCTAGGATACTATGCTGAGTCCATGCTGTCTGACGATGGTGGTGAGGGGGGCCATGTAGATGTTGAAGAGCGTGGGACTGAGCGATGATCCTTGGGGTACTCCGCAGTTGATCTCTGTGGGTTCAGAGAGGAAAGGCGGGAGTCTGATCCTTTGGGTTCTTTCGGCGAGGAAGGAGCAGAGTCAGTTGAGGGCTGTTCCCAGTATGCCGGAGTCGTGGTGTCTGGCTGCGAGAGTGCGGTGGGAGATGGTGTTAAAGGCTGCGGAGAGGTCTAGTAGGATGAGGGCTGCGATGTGGCCTTGGTCCTGGACCGTGTAGATGTTGTCCTTGGCGGCAAGGAGGGCGGTCTAAGTCCTGTGGTTACTGCAGAATCCGGACTGGGAAGAATTGAGTATGGTGTTCTCTTCGATGAAATTTGTCAGCTGGGCGTTGACAATCCTCATAAATTTGGCTGAAAAGGGAAGGAGAGAGATGGGCTTGTAGTTTTTCGGGTCCGTTGGGTCTGCAGAGGGTTTCTTGAGGAGGGGCTTGACTTCTGAGCATTTCCAGTCGTCGGGGAAAGTACAGGATTCAAGGTTGGTGTTGATGGTGCGTCGCAGCTAGGGCGCTATGGCAGCGGCGGCTCCGTGGAAGATGTGCGGCGGGCAGGGGTCTGTGGGGGCTCCTGAGGGAGTGCTCTTCATGGTCGTGGTGGTATCATCTGTGGTGAGCAGGGTCCAAGTAGTGATGGCGGGTTGGCTGTCATTGCTGGAGGCAAGGGTGGTTTCTGGAGTCTGTTCACTGAAGTTGTCTTAGAGGGCCTTGTTTTTCTGGTGGAAGTAGGCGCCGAGCTTGTTGCAGAGGTCCTGGGAGGATGTGACGTCTGTAGCTTCGTTGGGGGGTTTGGGGAATTGCTGGATGATGCTGAAGAGTTCCTTCGAGTTGCTGGAGTTGGTAAGGATTTTATTCCTGATGAAAGTCCTTTTGGTGGATCTCATGAGTTGGTGGTTTTCTGTCATGGTGTTTTTGTAGTTGGTTGGTCTGCAGTGGTTTTGCTGTTGCTCCATCATTTTTTGAAACGTCTTCAGGTGCGTCTGGATTCTTGCAGGATCGGTGGTGAACCAGGTGGCCTTCAAGGGGCGTTGTCTGTTGGGGTTGTGAAGGGGTGCGAGCTTGTCTGCGCAGTTGGTGATCCTTCCATGTAGTTCTTTGGCTGCAGAGTCAGCATAGGTCGAGGCGGGGGGTCGTGGATGTGGGTGCAGTTGAGGTGCTCTTCTGTGACCTTGCTCCAGTTCCTTTGTGGTTGGGGTGGAGTGGGTTTGTGAGCGGTGGCAATGTTGATTCTGAGAGGAAATTTGGAATACTTGCAGAGCGAATTAAAAAAAAGATGATGGAGGAAGAATAATTTGAGTGTGGGGAGAAGGAAGGAGCTACGAAGACTAATTGGATCTCAAAATGTGGATGAGGAGTTTACAGCAATACAATTATAAGGGCTGTAGTTACAACTTCTTTAGCATTGTCTTTGATCAACCTCTCAGTGTAATTTGCTTGTCCTGAGCCATGACATGTGCTGAGTCCTGCCGTCCTGATACCACCTCCTTTTCACATTGCTTGGCCCTTCCATGGGGGAGAACGATTCTCACTTAGGCGAGACAGAGTGCAAGGATTCCATTGATTCCTATGTGTGCTTCTGCCCTCACTACCATCATCATTCCTTTTGCTTTTCCCTGAACCACAAACTGCTCTATCTTTGTCTCAGGAGGGTGAAGGAGGTATAAAACTGTAAGCTGCACAGCTCTGGTTTCTAGATAGTGCTGAAGTCTAGCATCATGTGAATTTGCCCCTGGGCCCTATAGCCCCCTCGTCTCACCACCTTCTGCAGCCTGCACATGTGGATAAAATGGTCCAGGAGAGAACAGACTGGGAGATCTTGATCAACTGCAAAGTGTGGAGGAGGAACGAGGTTTTGCCTGAGTGTTCGGTGTACGTGCGAATGTGTCTGAAAGAGTGTGAATGCGCATGTCGTTTGTGTGTTCCTTTCTGCCTGATGGGGAAGTACTTGTGCATGGGTTTCTATGGCTGGTAAGGGGTGGCAGGAAGTGGGCCTGAGAAGCTTTCCACTATGTGTTAATAGGCAAAAAAGGTGAGAGGATTTCTAAAAGAGAAGTGGTCAAAGAAGATTTACTGGAACTTTACTCCAAGAGGCATGGCCTGCATTGCAATGGTTCTGTAAGGACATTCCTTGTACTGTAATCTGTGACCTAATCTATGGTTCTAGAATTCAGTGATGGGACAGGTAGTGCTTTACTGGTGAGTAGCTGGGAGGAAGTTGGAGTCGTTTTCCAGAATAAAAAGCACAGTTTCACCTTTTACTTCTGCGTGTCATTAATAAATACCACAATCTGTCGACAACTGGAGAACCATCCTTTTGACTACTGACAACCTAGGATTTCAACTCTGACTACTGATTTCAAATTGAATCGATTTGATCACACCAGGTACCATTGCAGGATTTACTTTCATCTGGTTGTTTTGTGGAATTTCAGATTTGCCGCTTAGACTCTCAGATCTCAAATCTAGAATCTTAAACGTGTTGCTGTTAATTGATATTTTCATGCTGTTAGGGGTATCTTGTGTTTGTCGTGTTGTAGTGTGGTATGGTGTGTTCCTTTTTCATCTTTCATTGTTTGTGACTACCCTTTTTGTCTTGGCGTTGTCTTTGTGTTGTCTATGGAGGGGGGTGATGTGAGGGATTAGGTCTCTAAACACATTCCATGTAATCTGTGACCTAATGTGTGATTCTAGAATTCTGTGGGGTGCAGTAGTGCTTTACTAGTTAGGGCTGTCAGGAAGCTGGTGTCCTTTCCCCGAAGATCGCAATTTCACCTTCTACTTCTGCCTGTCATTACTGGATATCACAGCCTATATAATTAGGGTGTGGTTTAACATCTCAACTAGATTACTATGCTTTACACAACGTGTCATCTAAACAGTATTGGGGTGACCTCCTGAGCTTTCCAAACAAATCATGCAACGGTGAACATATACACCTAAAACAAGTCAGACCTAGTGGCTTGCCAATGCTTGCTAGCAGTAACAGATTGAGAAGTATCAATGGCAATATTGTTGGGAATAATTAGAATAACAAATGTTTCAATTCTGAAAATATGAGACTGTGAATTAAACGTTACTAAGACCTCAGTAACTCCTGTTCTGCCCTTTGCTTCTTTCCCCTGCAACCTCTCACTGTTAGACACATACACGCCTTTTCTCCCCGCATCTTTCTGAAATCCTCCATTTGCATATCTCCCTCGGCACCTCCTTCCTCTTCATCAGTATCTTTTCACTGTCTTTCTGCGTGTGCTTCCCTGCATCACTTCACCATGCCCCATTCCCCTCCAACTCTCTCTAGCATAAACATCTTTAAGACCCACTCACATGCACTGTGAGAAAAACAGTCCCCTTTACGAACACCAACACACAACCTGGTCACACACAGGCCCTTATTCACAAAGGTAAAAGTACACTTTTGGTGTAAGTTTACAATTTTTTTTCCTATTAACAAGCCAGATGTAGGTAGCCAAATTGAGATGTAGGTGGGTCGGAATTTACAGAATCTGTATATTTACCGATTCTGTAAATTTACCACTTCGGTATTTTTCCGAATCGGTAAATATACCGATTCTGTAAATCCATATGTGGGTGGCACAGTTTGCAGTGCCACAGGCCCTTAGGATTTCTTATTTTACCACCCAATCCTATTGGGTGGTAAAATACCGATTTCCAGTGTACATGCACATCGGTGCATGTACACCTATGCCATGAGGTGGAGAAGTGTGGCTCAATGTTTAGAGCAGCAGACCCTGATGCAGAGGTCTAGCCCGGGACCAGGGTTCAATTCCCCGCCTCGGCGCGTCTTGGGCTCAAAAATTCCACGGACCTGATAATTCTCGCGTCGGTGCCTATTCCAATCATGGAGTACCACTCTGCAACTCTGGGCAATAGCTTGCTTATTCTCCACAACGGCCCCCACAACGCTAAGGATGCCTGGCCTCCACCTTGGGGGTGCCCAGGAGTGAACACCTCACAGAGAAAGCCAGGATGGGTTCCACAGCGGTATTCGTACAAGCGCCTTGAGACCCTTGCGGGTGAGTAGTGCGCTATACAAGTATCAATTTACATTTACATGTGACACACAGCCATGCCCTTAGGGCATGTATGTGTGCCACATGGCACACAAGCCTGCATTTGGGGTGCTACAGGGTGTCAAAGTGACACCCCGTTCCCCCTGCCAGGATTCGGTATTTACCGATTCTGTAAATACCGAATCTGTATTTCCCATTGATTCCTATGGGCTTCAAGGTCCATAGGAAACAATAGGAAATACAGATTCGGTATTTACAGAATCAGTAAATACCGACTCTTACAGAATCGGTAATTTTTTACCTACATCTGCCTCCTTCCAATTTACCGACTCTTAAATACCGATTCGGTATGAGTCGGTATTTAAGAGTCGGTGAATCGAAATTACTTACATCTGGCCCCAAGAGTGCAATTTTATGTGTAGTATTTTTACAACAGCAGACGGGCCTATCTTTTAAAGTGCGGATTTCTCCACAGTCGTTAAGATACTACACGTAAAACTGCACATGTAGTTGAAGAATAGCAAAAAATAGTAAAGTTACACAAAAAGTTTATTTACCTTTGTGAATAAGACCCACAGTGTGCACTATAGAAGACTCAAATGTGCATTAAAATGAAGTACAGAACCACACATATCGGCAAAGCGCATGCTCTTAAGAAATACAAGATAAATAAAAACGTGAACTATAACCAAGTAGGGCATCACTGACTTGAATTTCCATGGGTTTTGACACATTGTTGAGAAATGTATCAGAGTTTTTGCCTATAAAGTACAAAATAGGGCCATGCAGGAAACTCAATTTAAAGTAAATGAGCACCTGCACGACTCGCCTCGCTACTTTCAAAACTGACCAGCCGACCCTGAAACACTAGTATATGTAGTAGACCTTTGTACTCACTACCATCCCCATGTGATTCTTAGAGTTTATCCATTTGTATCTCTTCCTTGAGTGACTTTACAACTTGTACATTTTCAATTTTTTCTATTTGTATCGCTTCCCTGTGTGACGTTACAACTTGTAAATTTGCAATTTTTTTTCCTGTTTGTATCTTTTATGTAACTCATGTAATCCTAAATCCTTATGTATCGCAACTGGTTCTTTTGTAAAGCGCTCTGACACCTTCGGGTAATGTTCGCGCTATAGAAAATCGCATTACATAAATAAGTAAATAAATAAAATAAATAAAGAGGAGCACTTTACACCTCCAAACATGCACACAGCCTATTCCTGCATGCATCGCACGCGCCACGGCACGTCAGATCAGTGCCTGACCACGTGACGCTAAGTGCGCCTCATTTACTCTGCAATGCGCACCTCTCTGAATGCCCTCCTGGTGCGAGTTTTTAAACCATCAATTCCTAAAGCAAATAACCCTGTTTTAATTAAATACACCAGACTTGTCAGAGTTTACCCAGACGTACTATAATACACCGCGCAAGTAACCTGCGCTCGGCGTTTTCGCGCGAGAAGCATTGTGTTTAATTGTTGTGCGTGCGTTACTCTAATTGCTTAATTGAAACGCGTCTTGGAGAGTTCTGCCGCCGATGCCGCAGTGCCCCGCGCACCTCCTGATTCGGAAGACTTGCGGAAGTAATTGTGCGTGCACGCCCACCTTACAACCGCACAGGCGCCAAGACCGCGCGGTGCTAGCATTGTCCCCGGGCATCTTATTGTTTGTCTTTCTGTAACACCCCTCTCACCCCCGCCGCCTCTCGGCGCTGCACAGTCACGGAGATGCACAATTAGAGTTTTCCAGTTGGCTGCTCTGTGACAATGGCTCCTTTAGACCTGAATAAAACATTCAGTAATGAGCCATCTCAGGAGGCACCTGTGGTTCTCCACTGGTGTTCTGCAATAATAAGGCAGGTTGAGACAAATGTGGCAGGAAAATAGCGTTGTACTGGTCATGACCCAGACCTGCCAACTGACATGGCTCTGCAGGGCGACACACTCCTCATACAGTCCCTTGGTAAAAAGTCAGTATCATGCAAGCAAAGTTTTAGGGCAATGGCAGCAGCCCAGGGCCCATGCTTAGCAAAGGGTCCCCGGGAAAGGGAGCTTTCTCTCTATCTCGCCTCTAGTTGTATACCTCAGCCTCAATCAATCAATCAATCAGAGTACTTGTACAGCGCGCTAATTACCTGTGAGGGTCTCAAGGCGCTGAGGGGATGGGGTGCTGCTACTGCTCAAAGAGCCAGTTCTTGAGGAGTCTTCTGAAGGCGAGTAGGTCTTGGGTCTGCCGTATGTGGGTAGGGAGGGTGTTCCAGGTCTTGGCGGCGAGGTAGAAGGATCTGCCGACGGAGGTCGTTCGAGTCTGCTGTTGAGGTAGGCTGGTCCGGTGTTGTGGAGTGCTTTGTGTGCGTGGGTGAGGAGCTTGAAGGTGATCCTCTTGTCGACGGGGAGCCAGTGTAGGTCTCTCAGGTGAGGGTGATGTGGCTGCGGCGGGGGACGTTGTCGATCAGTCAGGCGGAGGTGTTTTGGATGTGTTTCAGCCGCCGGTGGTGTTTGGCCGGGATTCCTGCGTAGAGGGCGTTGCTGTAGTCCAGTCTGCTGCTGACGAGGGCCTGTGTCACCATTCTTCTTGTTTCGGTCGGGATCCACTTGTAGATCCTGCGGAGCATGCGGAGGGTGTTGTAGCAGGAGGAGGAGACGGCGTTGACCTGCTTAGCCATGGAGAGGGAGGAGTCGAGGATGAATCCTAGGTTGCGTGCATGGTCGGTGGGTGTTGGTGCTGTTCCCAGTGTGGTCGGCCACCAGGAGTCGTCCCAGGCTGAGTGGGTCGGTCCGAGGATGAGTACCTCCGTCTTGTCCGAGTTCAACTTCAGATGGTTGCTCCTCATCCAGTCCGTGACAGCCTTCATTCCCTCGTGGAAGTTGGTTTTAGCAGTGTGTGGGTCCTGGGTGAGGGAGAGGATGAGCTGGGTGTCTTCGGCGTAGGAGATAATGTTGAGGTCGTGCTGGCGGGCCACTTGTGCGAGGGGAGGCCATGTAGATGTTGAACAGCGTCGGGCTGAGGGATAAGCCCTGGGGGACGCCGCAGATGAAGTCGGTGGCTTCGGATCGGAAGGGTGGGAGGCGGACGCTCTGGGTTCTGCCGGAGAGGAAGGACGTGGTCCAGTCAAGGGCCTTCTATTGGATTCCGGCTTCTAGGAGGCGTAACTTTAGAGTGCGATGGCAGACCGCGTCGAAGGCGGCCAACAGGTCCAGAAGGATGAGGGCTGATGTTTCGCCGTTGTCTAGTTGGCGCCTAATGTCGTCTGTGGAGGCGATGAGGGCTGTCTCGGTGCTGTGGTTTCATCTGAATCCGGACTGGGACGGGTCCAAGATGTTGTTGTCTTCCAGGTGGTGGGCCAGTTGCCTGTTGACGATTTTCTCGATGACCTTTGCCAGGAACGGGAGCAGGGAGATGGGCCTGAAGTTCTTGAGGTCCTTGGGGTCCGCCTTGGGCTTCTTGAGGAGGGCGTTGATTTCGGCATGCTTCCAGCTTTCCGGGAATGTCGCTGTTTCAAAGGAGATGTTGATGACCTTCTGTAGTTGGGGTGTGATGGTTGCGTCTGCTTTGTTGAATATGTGGTGTGGGCACGGGTCTGACGGGGATCCTGAGTGGATGGAGTTCATGACTTTTCGTGTCTCGTCGTCGTTGACATTGGACCAAGAAGTCAGGCGGGTGGCACTGGTGGTGTTCGCAGGGGAGGTGGAGTCTGGCGTAGTCGGGCGGTTGTGGTGTTTCTGCCAAGGGAAACAGCCTTCGGGCCTGTGCTACACGTGCCGTTTCCTAGCAAGCGTAACCACGCTTACCTGAACCACACGTATGCGTGGTTAAGGCAGATAGTGGTCTAGTGTTAAGATGGGCGGGGAGAAGAAGAGGAAGCGTTAGAACAGGAAACTCCGGACAGATAAGTGGGGCTGGGAGGGGGGTCGTTTTTAGAAGTGGGGGGGTCAGGGTAGTTTACTTAATGGGGGCAGAGTTTTAGGCCTCAGTGCAATGGAAGGGGTAGTTTGAAGGACAGCACAGGGGTACGTTTTAGGGCTCAAGGCAGGGAAGCTGAGGTTCGGGGTACTTCTTGGTAGGGGGCGGGGTGGGGAAATGTGTAGTTTTAAGGGCAGGGTGAGGTAGGTGTTAGGCCTCAGGGCGGGTGGTCGAGGTAGGGAACTAGGATTTTAGGGATTGTTGGGTTGGGGTAGTGGTACTCTTTATCATGCTTATCCCTTTACCATGCTGGCCTTTACCACAAAATTGCGTGGTAAAGGCATGCGTGGTAAAGGCATGCGTAGTTTAGAAAAAATTCTGGTTAGGACAGCGTTGTAGAGGCACGCGTAGTTCAGCCATGCGTGTCTGTGTCATACAACCCTCTGCCGATCTCTAACTCTTTATCTCTTCGCCCAGTGTCAATTTAAGGATGTTTGTGGCCCCTGAAATGAAATAGCTCAATTGATTTCGTGTCACTCCATTTCTAAGTGTGTTTAGCAGGCATCAAGAGTGCTTGAATTAACAGAAAATGGGTATTAATGTTCAAAGTTGTCCAAACAGGGGCCGCCAAAATGTGTCTTGCCTGAGGCCTTAGAAATCCTTAACATGACACTATCACACGAACAACAGTAATGCAAAGTGGAATCCCTTAAACCAAATAGGTTTCCAGCATTTGTGTGAGGGTTCTGCACCACTCCCGTCCATTCAGGGTCTTAAAACCTCCACAGAAATGGTCTGCAGTCCTGGAGGGTCCCTGCCAGCCTTGTCATTCGTTGAAGTCTGATGGCCCCATAGAGAGAGACATGATGCACAGTTGGCCATCTTATGACATGAAAAGGGGACTTGTAGTTTCTCCACATGCTTAGTGAGATGTACATGCACTGCAAAGTGGCAGCCATCTTGAACTGGGGAACCTTCAACGTGTCACCATGGCTGGTCAGGCCATGTCGGGCATATGGGTGTTTCCCCGTGAGGCTGGTAGGGTGGTGGTCCGGTTTTGTTACTGGGGGTCCGGTTTCATAGAAGTGCAGCAGTGTTGATAGCACCTCCTGCACAGAATTCAGTGTACATCCAGTAGTTTTCAGTCAACAATAAAAGTGTTCAGATTACTCCGGTGATTAATGTACCCTACGGGAGCTGGTCTGCAGAAATTTGCCTGGGCTGCTTTGGTTTCCCAGGCCGGCCCTGCATGACACATATTAGAGGTGGCTCCTCTGCTAAGGCATAGGAGCGCCTCCCCCCTGCTCCAAATTAAAAATACAATGATAATTAAAAACTTGCTAACATTCGTGACAAGAATTTTCAGTTCTATTAACCCCTATTCCCCCCGTGTGCAGCCGCGGAACGAACAGGGCGGGGCCGTGACGAACCCCAGCCATCATCCACACACGAGCACCGTGGAGCGTGACGGCTGGGGTTCGTCACCAGCATGGAAGGGGTTAAGGACACAGAGGCGAGGATTATGCTACTCATTTCTTTACTGAAATCTCAGCAACCAATAAAAAAGACAGTAACAAAAAACACTACAATACCCATGAACGCCCCATGGGTCACATGAGCAGCCATAGAGTAGCTCCTATATAAGGTCCAGTCACATATATAGTGTCCTCTTTCTTTAACCATCGAATAGTTAAGTCCATGAACAACCTGCCCTCGAAGAACAGCATCAAGGCAGAAGAATCTCCTCCTGACCCAGCAACTTGAGGCCCACCGGGGCCCCATTTCCGAACGGGGACTTGGCCCACCGAACACAGGAATAACCGTGAAGACACAAAGGTTTCTCACCACCGAGGACTCTCAAGCTTTACTTGTTATCAGCACCTGAAAGGAGTAGAGAGAACACCGGTAACACCATTCAACCACTTTTGATCATTTTATCAAACAGAGAGAGACAGGAAATAAGGAAGAAGAAACATGTATGCAGTATAAAATACATAAGCATTTATAAAACATCATATATAATGACAACTCATCGTTTAGGTGGGATAATCCTCACCTCTGTGTCCTTAATAGAATTGAAAATTCTTATCACGAATGTTAGCAAATTTTTTATTCTATGTCAGGAGCTGAGGCTCAGAATATGCTTGTTCAAAGCTGAGACACCACCACTGAAGCTACATCCACAATCGGTTTGCAATAAAACGCCTTAAATGTACTCTCTGTGGACCAGTCAGCTGCGTTCATAATGTCTGAAAGGCTGACACCTGCTGAGACAGCCTTAGATGCCATAGCACCTCGGGCTGAGTGAGCTCCAAATTTAGAAACATCAATACCTGCTTCGCAAATGAGCCAACACATCTATCATGACATGGTGGCCGGAGTCACTGGGCGAAAGGGTTTCTGTAGAGCAATTAGTAATTGGCCTTGCATATCTCCTCGGAACTCAGCAGTACTCACCTCGTAATCCTTTAAACATTGCACAATGCACAGCTTGGGATTGTTGGGGAAAGCTGGATAAGAAACTGAGGAGGTGTTACACTCAGTCCTTCTTGTGATAGTGAATGACACTCCCTCCGGGGAAAACCTACGTCCTTCTAAGTCTAGAGCTCGAACATCTGATACTCTCTTGCATGAAACTGGACAGAGCAACATGGTCAACTTAGAGGATAACTGTTTCTTAGAGAGATACTTATTGGAAGGCTAGGCTTCTAGGAATATCAAAACAGTAGATACGTCCTATAATTGTGAATACTTAAGGCAAGGGGGTTTAACCATCCGGACGCCCCTGTGTAGTTTACACACCAACGGATGTTCACCGACTGGTTTGCCAGCCATGGTTGCGTGCCCAGCTGAGATGGCTGACCGGAAGTTGTTTACCATTCTATATTCTAAGCCTGAAGATGCTAATTATGCCAGAAAAGTACCAACTAGAGAGACATGTTCCTTAGAGGGATACACCTCCCGTTGAGAGCACCAATCACACCATCGTCTCCAAGAGGAAGAATATCGCTTGTGGGTGATAGCCGACCAGGCCTCATTGATGAATCTGTCAGCCTCCTTTGAAAGGCCTGGGACTTTCCATCTGTCCCTGAAACTCTCAGGCTACCAGCGCAAGCTGTCCCGACTTCACCAATGGGTGAGGGTTTTGCAGAGGGTCCAGCAACAGGTTCCAGAGCAGTGGAAGAAGGATCGGGACCGCACAGAGCATCTCCAGAAGAACCGGGAACCATACCTGCGCTCTCTAGAATGGGGTGATCAGAATCAATTCTATTTGATGACGCCTGGTTTATGCAAGAACCCTGGGGATCATCATGAACCGAGGGAAGGCATAACACAGAGATGTGGCCACTCCTGAAGGAAAGCACTTGTGGGAAGAGCCTCCGGATCGGGCGCCAACTGTAAAAGGTGGGGATCTGTCTGTTGAGGCGAGACACAAATAGATCTATGTGACAAGGACCCAAAGGTCATTCAAGGCCTGGAACACTTGGGAATGCAGCCTCCAGTCGCCAATCGGCTACCTCGTTGCTGTAACCTGGAAGATATTCCGCTACCACCGAAATTCTGTTCTGCAGGCAAAAGTGCCAGAAATCTTTGGCAATCTCCGCCAAAATCTGGGACTTCGTTCCAACTAGCTTGTTCACATAATGCACCGCTGAGATTTTGTTCATACGAAGTAGGATGCAACAATCTGTCTTCTGCGGTAACGAGCAGCGGATCGCAAAAGAGCCAGCTAGGAGGTCCAAGCAATTGATATGTAATGCAAGTTCTTCCTGTGACCAACGGCCGCCCGTGGACAACTGACCACAGCAGGCTCTCCAACCCCACCAACTGGCGTTGGATTCGATCACTATGTCCGGAGTCGATCCGAAGAGTGCTCGGCTGTTCCAAGCCTCCATGTGGTTCAACCCCCATAACATCTCCAACCTCGCCTCCTCTATGAGGGAAATATGTTCTGAGCATCTGAGATGCTAAATTTGTAGCTGCTGAAGTGCCCGGTAGTGAAGGGGACCCAGGAAGATCGCTTGTATCGAGGAAGCCAACAAGTCTACGATCCGGGCTACGGACCTCAAGGACACAATCTGCTTGTGCAACGTCGATCTCAACTCCCGTTTTATAGACCTGATCTTTTAAGTTGGTAAGAGGAGTTGGCAACTCAGAGAGTTGACGAGGAAACCCAAGAACTCAAATTGACTGAGTTGGGAGCAATATTAATTTCTGCGGGTTCACAATAAATCCCAGACTCTGCAAGAGATTGATCGCCCATTTGACATTAGTTATCACTACTCTAGGGCAGTGCGCCATGATGATGATGTCGTCCAAGTAGAAGATCAGGCGAACTCCCCGAGCTCTCACCATTCTACTACTGGACGAAGTAGTTCTGGGAAGCACCAAGGAGCTCACAAAAGGCTGAATGGGAGAACTTTGTACTTGTAACAGACACCTTGCCAGAGAAACTGCAGGATCTGTTGATGTGGGGCGAATATAGGAATGGACAGATACGCATCTTTCAGGTCCAGGCGGACCATCCAGTCCCCTTCTCGAAGATCACATAAAAGATGGATGCCCTCCATCTTGAAGTGTCTGTAAATTATCCAAGTGTTGAAGTCTTTTAAGTTTAACACTAGTCTGGATTCACCACCTTTCTTCTCCATGAGAAATATATTGCTGTGAAAACCCAGAGGGTGAGGAGTCGAGACAACTATGGCTCCTTTCTGATGTAGAGAGGTTATCTCTGCGAAGAGAAATGTCAGGTGTTTGTTAAGCGCAACTACTCACCCGAGAGGGTTTCAAGGCGGTAGGGGGTGGGTGCAGGATCCAAATCATCAAGGAGGGGGTCTGTCGACGAGCCAGGTTTTGAGGTTTCTTGCAAAGATGGGGAGCGATGTTGTCTGTCTGAGGTGGAGCAGAAGGGCGTTCCCGGCTTTGGCCACGAGGAAGGAGTAGGAGTGGCCTCCCGATCTGGCCTTTCTGGTGCGGGGGAACACGGCATAGGAGAGCTGGGCTGATTGTAGGGTCCTTAGTGGTGCATGGAATTTGAGTCGGCTGTTCAGGTATGCTGGTCCGGTGCTGTGGAGGGCCTTGTGTGCGTAGGTGAGGATCTTGAAGGTGATTCTCCTCTCGACAGGAAGCCAGTGGAGTGTGCGCAGGTGCTGGGAGATGTGGCAGTGTTTTGGCAAGTTGAGGATCAGTCTTGCTGTGGCGTTCTGGATGTTCTGTAGCTTGCGGGTGAGGTGTTTGTTTCTTCCCGTGTAGAGTGCGTTGCCGTAGTCGAGTATGCTGGTGACCAGGGCTTGAGTGACGGTCTTTCTGTGTTCGAGGGGGATTCATTTGAAGGTCTTACGAAGAAGGCTCAGGGTGTGGAAGCAGGAAGATGAGACGGAGTTGATCTGGTGGTCCATTTTGAGCTTGGAGTCCAGGATGATTCCCAGGTTGCGTGCCTGGTCCGTGGGGGTTGGCGTGCTTCCGAGGGCGGGGGGCCACCAGGTGTCACTCAAGGCGTCAGGGTTTGGACCCATGATGAGAACTTCTGTTTTGTTGGAGTTTAGTTGTAGGCAGCTGTTTTTCATCCATTTAGCAACGGCTTCCATGCCTTCTCGAAAGTTGTGGCGATGTTGGGTTTGTTGGATAGGGAGAGGATGAGTTGGGTGTCGTCTGCGTACGATACAATGTTGAACCCGTAGGTTCTGACGATAGGGGCTAGTGGAGCCATGTAGATTGAAGAGCGTCTGGCTGAGGGAGGAGCCCTGGTGGACTCCACAGGTGGTAGGTGTAGGGTCCAAGAGGAAAGGGGGGAGTCTGACCGCTGCGTTCTGCCAGAGAGGAAGGAGCGGATCCAGTTGAGGGCCTTGTCCTGGATTCCTGCGTCGGGGAGTCTGCGTATTAGGGTGCGGTGAGAGACTTTGTCGAATGTCGCTGAGAGGTAGAGGAGGATGAGAGCTACTGTTTCTCCTTTGTCCAGTAGAGTGCGGATGTCGTCTGTTGCGGCGAGGAGGGTAGTTTCCGTACTGTGTTTTTTTCTGATGCCGGATTGGGAGGAGTTGAGAATGTTGAGCTCTTCGATGAATGTGGCGAGTTGGCTGTTGATTGCTTTCTCAATGACTTTCGCTGGGACAGGAGCAGGGAGATGGGTCTGTAGTTTTTGAGGTCGGTGGGGTCCGCCGAGGGTTTCTTCAGGAGGGGGTTGACCTCAGCGTGTTTCCAGTCATCGGGGAATGAGGCAGTCACCAGGGAGCGGTTGATGGTGTGGCGGAGCATGGGTGCGATGGTGTCAGCGGCTCTGTTGAAGATGTGGTGGGTGCAGGGGTCCGTGGGGGCCCCTGAGTGGATTGACTTCATTGTCTTCAGTATGTCTTCGGTGGTAAAGACTGTCCAGTTGTCAATCGCTGGTTTCCGGGTGTCGGGGTGGTTGGTGAGGGTTCAGTGTTTTGGTTGTCTTTGTCAAAGTTGTCGCAGATGCACTTGATTATGTGGTGAAAAAAGGTGCTGAGTTTGTCGCAGAGGTCTGGTGAGGGAGGGATGTCAGTAGACTCGCTGGTGGGTTGAGAAAACTCCTTGATGATGTTGAAGAGTTCCTTGCTGTTGTGTGCGTGGGCGGAGACTTTGTCTTCGATCGTTTTTTCCTGATTTTCTCTGATGCGTTGGTGGTGGGCGTTGGTGGCGGCTCTGAAGTTGTTGTGGGCTTCTGTGGATTTTGTGTTCCTCCAGGTCTTTTTGAGGTGGCGGCAAGTGAGTCTGGACTCTCGAAGTTCTGTGGTAAACGATCTGGCTTTCTTGGTGCTGGCATTGTTTTTTTTCTTGAGGGGGCTAAGGTTATGGCGTTGTACGAGATCCATCTATGCAGGGTTTGGTCTGCGGTGTTGGGTTGTCATTTTCCACAATGGTTGAGGTGGAGTTGTTGAGTGAGGAGGTGAGTTGGTCACCAGTGATTTTGTTCCAGTTTCTTCTTGGGAGCAGTTGCTGGTTTCTGTGGATGGTGGGTGTTCTGAAGGTGAAGTAGACGCAACGATGGTCAGCCCATGGAAGTTCGGTGGTTTAGCTGAAGGTGATGGAGTTTCCTGTAGTGAAGAGGAGGTCGAGGGTGTGTCCTGCTGAGTGCGTGGGCTCGGTCATGATCTGGCAGAGTCCAATGTTGTGGAGGTTGTCCAGGAGAGATGCGGTGTTGGGGTCCAGTTAGTTGTCGAGGTGGAAGTTGAGGTCTCCCAGTAGGGTGTAGTTGGTGGATGCGATGGCCTGCGGGGAGATGAAGACCATGATGGAGTTGGCGAAGGGTCCGTGGGGTCCAGGCGGGTGGTAGATGAGGGTTCCTCGGAGGGTGGCGGTGAGGCTGGCCTGTATCTTGAAGTGGAAGTTTTCCATCAGGTCTGTGTGCTTGTTGGGAAGTGTGCTCAGGCAGAGGGTGGATTTGTGGATGATGGTGATTCCTCTTCCCAGGCGGGTGGGACGGTCCTTCCTGGAGATCTTGTATCCTTGGGGAATGTCGATGGAGATGTGGTGGTGGTCCAGGTTTTGGTGAAGAATGCTACGTCCGGGGTGGTGCTGTTGAGGAGGACCCTGATGTTGGTGGCGTGTTTGTGGAGTGATTGTACGTTGAGGAGGATGCATGGCAGGGTCTTCATTTCGGTTGTGTTCTTGTGGGCGGGTTGTGCTGGATCTGTGTTCTTGGCGGTGCTGCAGGTATGCCTACAGCGGTAACAGCTGAAGGGTCTGTGGGTGTCGGCAGGTGATGCTAGCTTGCAGTTGTTGTTGCCTGCGTTGAGTGCGTGGAGTGCTGCTGGGTCAAAGCGTTGGTGGAGCAGAGGTCCAGGGTTCCTGGCGCTGGTCGTGGTCGGGTCGCCAACTGGCGCAGGCGGGCTTGCCTTTGGCACGCCAGCGGCGCGCCCACTGCCCGCGGCCACCATTAAGCTGGGGTCGGGGAGGGCTGGACAGCTGGGAGGCAGGAGCGGGGAGGGGAGCTGGATTGTCGCCTTGGTCGTGCTGGGGGGAGGGGTCGCGGGGGCAGCAGCAGCGGGGAAAACAGGCGGGAAAGGAGGAGAGTGGGAAAAGGGGGAAAAGAGAGGACAAGCTGAGCATAGGAAAGTGCAGAAAGCAGAAAAAAGCAGAAATCTAGATCTAGAGAAGAGGGTGAACACTCACACTGGAGAGTGTAGGGGCTGGGGAAGGCCTCACTCAATGGTGGAGCTGCGAGGGTGGGAGAGAAATTTCATTGACAAAAAGTCAGTGGTCTTGCTCCGGAAAAGGACATCTGTGGAGGGGGCCAATCTTGGAAAGGAGAGTCGTAAAGTTCTAACTTGTACCCTTGAACGGCTTCCTGGACCTATGCATCCTGCAAGATCGTGCCCAACTGTCTAGAAAAAACTTTACTCTGCCCCCCAAAATAATTTCTGAACACGGAATCAGTCTCACCTGTATTTACGGTATCTTGTTGACCACCTGAATTGCCTCCGAATCTGCCCTTCCAGAATCTGTTCATAGAGCGCCGGGTCGGGTAGAAGGAGGAGTTGTAGTTGGGGTCTTAAGAGCCTCCTCACTGCTTGAATTGGCCACGCGGGGCACCTTGGTTATAACCCCAGCCGAACGGCCGCCCACGAAATCATCCAGCCCTGGCGAAAACAAGGCTGAAAGCTTGCTTGAGAGACCCTTGGGCCTAGTCTAGACCACTAAACGTGGCTACGAATTTTCTAAGTTCCTTAAGGAACGGTTGCCCGAAGAGTAGTCCCTGAGCCAGAGGACCAGATTCAGAAGTGGAAAGCTTGGTCAGTTTGGGATCTAACTTCAACAGAATTGAGTGTTGGCGTTCCGTAGATAGTGCACAGTTCGTGTAACCGAGTTGGCAGACCACTCTCTGGGCCCAACCAATCAGCTCCACTGGGTCAATCGCCAACCCCGCCTCCTTGGCTCGAAACCCTAGTTCTAGGATTTTTGTCAAAGGACCAGTCAAGTCCAGCAGTTTGTCCTGACATGATCTCCAAGACCTGTCAAGACCCTTTTTTGGGATCCACCTCGGGAGTCTCCACCACCCTGCCTGCAAGGTCCGGTCAAGGGCATTCCTATTTGGGCCTTGCCCATACATTTTTGTCAGAGGCTTGGCGGATGTAAGACTGGACAGACTCAGCCACCTCCTGGGGTGGGAGCCATGCAGAGGAGTTGGGTTGCACTATCTCGGTTGGTTCAAAGTTGAGGACCTTGGGAGCAGAAGGCGTGTCTACATGCCGTTCTTTTCTCACTTTCTTGGAGGGTCTATGAGCTTCCTCCTGGCCAGAGGATGAACCTGAGGAGGTATCTTGGTCGTCATCCTGGGGGATAGTCGCCTCCTTGCTGGGGGTGTTATACTCCTGGTCTGCCATAGATTTAGTTAGTTTGGCCTAAGCTGCAGCATGCAGTTTCTTAACCCCCTTACCACTCGCTCTAGAGTGATTGCCTGTGTTGAAGAGCCAGCCTTGCTGCTGGGCATAGGAGCACAGGTGACGTTTGAGAGGTTCTATGGCCCTTACCATGGCCTTATTCACTGAATGTTGGACTCCTGCGTCCAGAGCCTCAACGAGGTCCTGTTCCATAGACCCAGAGGGTTCCTCTTCATAGTAGTAGTCCTCCTCATACTAATACTCAGCCATAATTATCACACTAGAGTGTAAATTATTCCCCAGGAGGATTGCCTGTAATATGTTTGAGGGCAGAACTCATGCCGAGCAGGCAGAACAATATGAATCAGGGGGAGTGGCAAAACTCCAGGCAAGCCAAGCACAATCCTTTGAGGAGCTGAGTAATTAATTAAGATGTGGAGGGAGGGATTGCCAACAGCTATAGGCAGAGCCTATACAAATACTACAGCCCCACACTGTCAGGAGATTGTGGGACGTCAGAGGGAGCACCAACAGACCAAATGCAGTAAAAAAACGCAATGTTTCTGAGGTCAGGAGCACCAAACCGCTGCTCCAGCGTTCACTTAAGCCCGAACAGTGGAAACCAGGGCAAAATTGTCGCTGCGCATGCGCGGTAATGGCCGCTTGCTGCTAGTAGAAAGAGGACTGTGCATCAGAGAAGACACACGTCCTCACTCCCTTTTTCCTCCTGCTACACAAAAGAGAAAACAAATGGGTAAACGCCCAACCGGAACAACGAACACGTGCACAACCACCTAGCATGATGTCAATAACACGGAGACACCTAGAAAACAGGGTGCCTACAAGACGGAGCGCAGCTCCAGGAACCGGTCTCAAGCAGCAAACGTAAAGATGGGCCCAAGCACACTATCGGTGAGACTCTGATGCAATTGATCGTTACAATACATTCAGTAGATCACAATGATTAGATCGCAATAGATTCAGAACAAGCAACTCTTACACAATGGCAAGTAAGCAAAGTAAAGGGAAGAGCACCTAACTGGCTGCCGAACAGCAAAGAAAGAGGACATCTGTGACTGGACCTTATATAGGAGCTACTCTATGGTTGATCATGTGACCCATGGGGCGTTAATGGGTATTGTAGTGTTATTTTGTTACTGATTTTTTATTGGCTGCTGAGATTTCAGTAAAGAAATGAGAAGCATAATCGGAGCCTCCAGTCCTGACATAGAATAACGTTGAGTTATTATCATTGTATTTTTCCTATGGAAGTCAGTGGCTCACGTGGCGGTGCTGGGCAGTGCAGGGGGAGGAGTGGTTCACACTCCCTAAGTGCGCATGACTGCTTGGTCGATTGCCTTAGGCCGGCCAAGCAGTCATGCACACTTTGCATGTTCCCCACCAGGCTGCATTACACAGCATGGTGAGGAACATGAAAATCATCCCTGCGCGCCTAACAATTAAACACAATGCTTCTCGTGCGGAAACGCCGAGCGCAGGTTACTTGTGCGGTGTATTATAGTGCCGAACTATGGCACTCAGACCAATCACAACGCTGCATTGCTGTGTTATGATTGGCTCAGGAGAGCCTACTGCCCGGGTGCTTCCTTCTGTTGCTGCTGAAGGGTACTGGGCCCGGAAGATGAAGAGGAGGGAGGGGAGGCACGGTCGTCTGTTTCAGGTATGTTTTCTTTTTCTCCATTTGTCTCCCATCCCCGTTCGGTAGTAGCTGCTGCTGCTGCCGCCACATATACGCAGAGCAATATTATAACACTGAGTACAAAAGAGCATGGAAGCACAATACAAACACTTCTCAACTGCCTAGCTTTGGATGCCTCATTGTTGTATGCTCATTAGTTCTTATCTTTCTTGGCTTTCTAGGATAACTCTTGTTCCTGAATTGTGAAAGACCTTGACACTTATTCTGTTCCTGCCCTGTGCGAGACTTGGACTTGCTTCCTGTTTCTGCAACGTGTGAACCTTTATCCTCATCTGGTCCTTTTCATGTGCACGACTTTGACCTTCATCCTGTCTCTTCCTGGTTTCAAATCTGCATTACTCCTGTTGTTTGCCCCTTTCGCATTGTAATGCTGCCTATCTGGTTCTTAGATATGGCAACTTTACTTCTTGTTTTCTTCAGTGATGTTGATAGTTCCCCCTCTTCTCCTCTTGGGTAAGGAACGTTCTAGGGGTGGAGGTTAAAACTTTGCCAATGGATCATGTCCTCATCCTTGTCACAGTCTCTAATCAAGGTTCCTTAGCGTACCATCTCCAATAAACTGCTGCCAACCATCAACGTTTCAGACCAGATCTCACTCACTGATCTAGACCTTGCAACTCCAAGATTTCACTTTTGCACCCTGTGTCCTTCTCTTTCCCAGGTGGCCCTTCGCCTGTTCTTTCAAAGCTGCTGATGGCTTTGAAATACAAGGTTGCTTTTTGGTAGTGGTTAATTAAAAAAAACAAAACATAAGTGCTGAGGTTCTCGCCAGGAGGCAGGTTGCACCAGCCCATTTCTCTTATTAGCGCTGCTAAAACAGAACCAAATACTAACCATGAAAGTGGGGAAAGGGTGTGGCCTAATGGCCGGAACTGCCGACTTCAGAGCTGGGGAACCAGGTTTGAGTCTCAGCGTTGGCTCAACATCCTGTGATTCTGGGCAAATCAATTAATCTCCCCATGTCTACCATAAATGAATGTATCCTTAACTGGTGCTCATGAAAAGTGTTGATCAAGTGCCAGTGCTGAGCAGTGGAAACCACTGGTTCAAATTAAGCACTGTTTTGTTGGTCTGACACATTTGCCTGCAAACAAGAAGTCCCTCGAAGGCATGACAGATTTAAGTGGATGTAATTTAGTCAAGAATCCACTTTGCCGGGGGCATGGCCAACAGCATGGCCGGGTAGGACGTGCTGAAGCTCCCGATGAGCTGGTGCAAATCCGGCGTACTTCGAATCAAAACTCCCAAAAAAACGGCAAATGCGAGACCGGAACGGACACAGAGCCCGTAGAGATAGAGGAATCGCCGAGTCCGGCTGTTGAAGTGGAGAACTTAGCCTTAGAAGAGCTGGCCGCGCGAGACCCCTTCACCAAGATGGCGGCCGGATACATCCTGTCGGGCCGGAATAATACTGCCCTGGTATCGGTACCCACAACAAACGGTGATTTCACCTAACCAAGGTCGCAAAGAGAGGAATATTGGCTGTGGTGAGGACTCCCCCAGTAGAGTGCCCCCACGAGCGCTGGAAACGGCATGCTACAGCGGGCTCCGAGAAGGCGCCTGACTCTGGCCCGGGAGCTTGCCTGAGCCCTACACCAGGACGAGGGGGAGTCGCAGGGCGGGCCCCGCCGTGGCCCCAGCCGGGACCCGCAGAGAGAGGCGGAGGAGCGGAGACGCCCGGTGGAGCCTGCCTGAAAGTCTTCTCCGACTGGGTGGTGAGGAGCTATCCAGGGCTCTGGGAGCTGCAGCTGCGGGAGGAGACGTGGACCGGACGGGGGCTCGTGGAGGGGCCGCGCCTCCGAGGACTGGGAACAGCAACAGATTGCCAGAGGAAGATGGGCATCAGCAAACGGCTGTGCACGGGCAGCAATCGGCGCCCCTACTCGGACAGCAAACTCGATCATACACCCTGAACACAGCCACTGAGAATCCCGGCTGGGACCATAAGAGGCAAGTGAGGCAGCCAGGCGGAGGGCACACTGGTGGTGGCGACTTCCCGTGCTACTTTTCAGCGCACATAACTGCAAGGGCCATTGTGCAGCGGGGACCACGACTCCTGGGCTCCGGCCTCCTCCACCCCCCGGCATACTGCGCAGGCCCTGAGGGGAAAGGCCAAACATAGGGGGCGCGCCGCAGGGGGCGCATAAAGGGGGGGCCAGACCCACACGGTGACACGGGCTGCCAAGGAGCCCCCACAAACGGACACCTGGGAAGGGAGGAGAAACATCCCCACTACGGAGCACAGCCCATTAGCGCTACAAGAGTGGGCGGGCTCCGCAGAACTCCCACGCTTCACAGTGACCCTGATACTCACTGGGGGCAGTGAAACACAGATGCCGGAATACTAGCAACCCCATATCCACCGCACCAGTTTGGAGTCCGCCCTCTGTTGCATGACCTGGCGAATTGTGTGACCCCACCACAGACAGTGGCCTTCACAGACGTGACCCACGACTACCATCGCAATTCCCCCTCCACTCATCCTCTCTCCCCCACGGAAGCCCAACAGACGAGGAGAGATAAGAGAGTGACTCCTTCAGTAAGAAGTGACAGCACAGGGAGACGAGATGGGGAAAAGAGATCCGGGGGCTAAAACTGCAAGGCAGGAAACTATGGATAACTATGCCACGGCCCTTCCACAGAAGGAGACAATTCCGGTGGCATCTGGCACACGCGCCAACACCGTCATGCTGCTGGAGGCGATTCAAGCGTCTAGGACGGATATACAGGACTCAAGAGCAGCGCTGGAGGTCAAGATTGGGGAGGTGGGTTCGGAGGTACTACTGCTGCGCCAGGATTTCGGAATCTGAAGGAGAGGGTGACGACGGCGGAGACGCGGATTGGCGAGGCAGAGGATTCCCTCACCACCCTCCAAAAGGACATGGCGGAACTCCAAGCGTCACACAGGCAACTGCTATGGAGGGTGGATGATGCGGAAAACAGGGCGAGACGCAACAACCTGCGCTTCGTGGGTTTTAGAGAAGGCATCGAAGGCACAAATGCGGTGGCCTACCTGCACTCCTGGCTAACGACAACGTTCCCGCAGGCTCAATTTTCAAACTGTTTCGTCATCGAAAGGGCCCATAGTAGGGGCCCATAGTAGGGCACTGCTGGCGAAGCCGCCGCAGGGAGCACGGCCACGACCGATCATCGCACGTTTTCTCAATTTTGCGGACAGAGATCTCACACTGAGAGAAGCCAGAAAGAAGGGCGAAATACGGCTAGACAACACGAACATTATGATCTTTCCAGACTACAGTCAGGAGGTACAGAAACAAAGACGCTCCTATGACTCAGTAAAAGCAAAATTGCGAGATCTACACATGACATACATGCTGCTCTTCCCGGCGAAATTGAAAGTAGTTTTCGAGGGCAGGTCACACTTTTTCATCCGCCCGGAAGAGGCCTGGCAGTGGCTGGAGGAACGTCCAATGATACGGGAGGCGGAGGAGGAAGGCCGCAGAATAAGGTCCGAGATGGCGACCGCCAACCTGCGGCGGAGCCCTCCTAAGGCCCAAAGAGTCCAGAAACCGCGGACCAGAAGACGCTCGCAGACAACTCCATATCCTGGCCCCAGCACGTCGGGACGGAGAAGACAGAATCCAGCAACGCCAGCAGAGAAAGAAGCGACGCCAGGGTCTAGGTTCAGCTGCCTGGTACACCATACTGCCTCGGAGGAGGAAGACGACACAGGTGGCCGAACATTAGACGGGGAGGAAGTGGTAGAACAATCCTTACACCCCCTAGTCACCGCAATCCGAGAACTGGAACAGTAGGCAACTGGCCCACCAGATGAACCGGACACTGAGACGCAGGACTCGCATTCCTGATGAGGGACAGAACTGAAATCCGGAACAGCAGCTGATCGTTAAGGGGGCACGCAAGTTACAAACACCCCCTTTCCTTATTGACTATTGTGTAATTGCATGATGTGCATTTTATTTGTCTAGGTTGAATGAGCAGGGAAGGGAAACGGCAGCTCAGCGGTTGCGCAAATTCCTCCCTTAGCTTAAGTGGGGGGGATATAGGGGAGGGCGACAGGCCTACTCCGCCAACAGTCTTGATTCTGCGGAAGTTGAGACTGAAGGGGGGGTGGGGTGGAGGGTTTCGGGGGTAGTTATGGACGTTTCCAGTTAACCGGGGGGGGTGGGACAGGCACCACGTTGGGGATTGGACAGGGAAGAGGGAGGGGGGAGTTGTGAGTGGGAGGGGGGGACAATCATGTTACAGTGGCCACGCACTTCTGCACTCCAGAAGACCTCTTCAAACACAGATGACCGACCACACCATGAGACACACACTCCAGGATGGCGGGTGAGCAGGAGGAACAGAGCCGAGAACGGCGGGGATACAGCGTTCTGACTTGTAATGCTAATGGGCTTGGCAGCAAGATAAAGAGGGGATTAGTGAATTCCTACATTAAAAGGCTGCACCCCGACATAATACTGTTGCAGGAAACCCATCTTAAAGGGACTAACTGTGCCTTTTTGGCCAGGGGTCAGTACAAGGTCTTGGCACACGCAGGATACACCACGGACTCGAGAGGGGTGGCAATTCTTATTAAAAAGACTGTGCGTTCACTATAGCCCAAACATGGACAGACCCGCAAGGGACATATGTAGGAGTTAAGGGGACTTGGAACAGACGCACGTACACGATAATGTCAGTGTATGCTCCTCCAAAACTGCAGGCAACCACGCTCAAGAAAGTGGCGGAGATACTCCTAGACACAGCTGACACCGCACAGATCCTTGGGGGAGACTTTAACGATGTGATGGATATAGGACTGGACCGGACGGGGATGGCATCCAGGGATCGGACCCGGACCCCTCTGTCCGTATTGATGGACAATGTAGGACTCACAGATGTCTGGAGATGGCTCCACCCAGATCAGAGGACCTACTCCTTTTTTTCCGGGGCACACAAAGTATATTCGAGATTGGACTATGTGTTTATGTCTCGGCAAAATCTGACAGTAGATGACACGGCGGAATATCAGGCGAGGGGGATTTCCGATCACCCCCCGTTGTTAGCAAAGGTAGGAATGGGGCGACATAGGGAGGGAGGATCCTGGAGACTGGCGGCGTGGGATCTACACAATGCAAACGTTCTCGGGGGGCTAAGAGCTGACATAAAGGTATATGTTGCCGAAAATGAAGGGACGGTTCCCTCTGGGGTGACGTTCTGGGAGGCACTAAAGACGGTGATGCGAGACAGAGTACAATGCAGGCTGGCAGAGGAAAGGAGGAAGCTCCACGCTGAAACGACTGCGTTGGAGACGGCTATTCTAGACTTGGAAAGGGACTACCAGGCTTCAAAAGAGGATGGAATACTTTGGAAACTAACAGACCAGCAGAAGCAATCTAGGGAACTAGTGACGGGGGAGGCCAGAACCCAGGCCCTAGCCACCCTACACCGCCTCTACGATGTAGGGGATAAATCGGGCAAACTGTTGCCGTGGCTCAGTAAGAAGGAGCGCGCAGCCAGATGGGTGGAGCAACTCAGGGACTCAGAGGGTTGCTTGTTTGATCTGACGCTCAGATCGCGGAAGTATTTGCTGATCACTACGAATGTTTCTACAGGTCCAGGGACCTGGGGACAAGTGAGGTGGCTTTACACTACTTAGAACAAATAGAACTACCTGCCCTGACCCCTGAGGCCCAGCGAACCTTAGAGTCTGACATATCTATAGAGGACATATCGGGAGCCATAGCCAGACTGCGACCGGGTAAAACACCGGGCCCGAATGGGTTCCCCGCGGAATTCTTTAAGCGCACGGCAGATCTCCTGACACGCCATCTGAAGGGACTCTTCAACGGGGCTTTACAAGATGGGAGACTCCCCCCAGATTTATGCTCGGCAACGATAATCCCAATACATAAAGAGGGGAAACCGCAGGTAGTCTGCGCCTCGTATCGCCTCATCTCCCTCTTGAATACGTACGGAGGCAAAACTCTTGGCAACGATCCTGGCACTGCGGCTACGTACGGTGGTATCAGACCTGGTACAACTAGACCAAACGGGCTTCCTTCCAGAGAGAGCCACCAGGTTAAATCTCCGTCGCACCCACAACTGGCTACAGGAAGTACAAGGGAGGGGGGACCCACACTGGTTCTCATCCCTGGATGCCGAGAAGGCCTTCGATGCGGTTCATTGGCCGTTTCTTGAGGGCGTCTTGCAAAAATTCGGGTTCGGCCCCAAATACCGACAATGGGTTCGGCTGCTGTACACTGAACCTAGTGCCAGGGTAAGAGTAAATGGGGTAATGTCACGAGAGATCCAATTCCGAAGAGGGACCCGACAGGGGTGCCCGTTATCTCCCCTTCTCTTTGCGCTTACAATAGAAGTACGCGCCGCTAAGATTCGCCAGAATGTAGCCATTAGGGGATTCAAAAGAGGAGAGAGGGACTCTGCGGAAGAAAAAATATCGCTATACGCGGATGATATCCTCTTGTATATCACTTGCCCAGAGACGACAATACCGGAAATGTTGCGGGAACTAGAACAATACGGGCGGCACGCGGGCTACCAGGTTAACTGGCACAAATCGATTCTTTACGACCCTAAGGGACAGGGGAACTGGCCGGACCTCCCGGGACGATTGTTGACAACCGTAGAGGGTTTTAAATATCTCGGGGTGTATGTCACTCTGGACCAACAGCTGTCATATCGACAGAACTTGCAGCGAATTCTAGTGAACTTCACAAAGGATGTGGTCCGATGGAGGCAGCTCCCTCTCACGCTCTTAGGGCGGGCCGCGATGTTCAAGATGATCACACTGCCCAAGTTCCTATATGCCCTACAGAACAAGTATTATCCACTTCCCCCAAAAGTGTTCCAGACAATACATGCTGAGCTGAGATCCTTCCTCTGGCTGGGTAAACAACCCAGAGTGTCGCTGAACACCCTCCAGAGACATCAGTACAGCGGAGGGATTTCACTCCCGAATCTAGAAGCATACTACTGGGCGGAACACTTAGCTCCGATCAATGATTGGATACACGCGCAGGCAGATCATCCCACGTACGCCCTTGAAAGGCACAGGATGTCCCACAGGCCGTTGATGTACTTTCTATATGGGGGCGCCAGTCGGGGGCAGATACTCCCGGCTACAGGAATCACTTTGCAACTCTGGAATAAGGCTATGAAACGCACTGGGTGGGGAATGAAACCCACAAGACAGACACTGATTTGGCATTGTCCATGGCTAACAGAATTAAACAAATTAAAGGGCTTCCAGAGATGGGACGATCTAGGTATCTCCACTCTGGGGGACATAGTGGCCAGGGGAGCGCTAAACCCATTTGCGGCTCTAAGCTCGGATTTTGGACTGCACCGTACACAGTTCTTCAAATACGCGCAGCTACGACATGCTTGGCGGGCCCAAGATATCCAGGCGAACGAACTGCCGGAGTACGCGCCTCTAGAGGGACGCCTCCTACAGGAGCGCATTCCGGAAAAGGCAGTCTCACTTACGTATAAAACTTTGACAAATAACATGTTGGGCGATCTGGCTAAGCTTAGAAAGACGTGGGAGACCGAGGTGGGAGGCATGGAGGATATCGACTGGGACATTGTACTGATGCATCCCAGAGAGGTGGCAATGAAATCCCGACTGCGCCTCATCCAGTTTAATGTGCTCCACAGAACCTACTATGACAGGGTACGGCTCCACAAAATGGGGAGGACGGGGAACACGGTGTGCCTTAGATGCAGAGACATAGAGGGAGACTTCTATCACACCGTATGGTCATGCAGCAAGATACAGGATTACTGGGGTAAAGTCTTTGAGGAGTTGAGTGAAGTGCTGGAGATCCACCTCCAACCGGAGCCTAGGTTGGCCCTCCTGGGTATGACCAATGATGTGGACCTAACGCGCCCCTTACTGACCTTTCTGGTATTGGTGCTGGTGGTGGCCAAAAGAGACATAGTCAAGTATTGGGGGGCATCACAATCGCCAAGGCTGGTTGAATGGAGGAAAGGTCTAGATCTGTATATGGCTGCTGAGAGGGTCACTTACAAAGCAAGGGGATGCCCGAAGAAGTTCTGCAAGGTCTGGGGGAAATGGAGACACTATCATGGTTTGGATGGGGGGCTATGAGGGAAACTTGAAAAGAAGCCAATTAAACGACTGTATGAATACACCCCGGGGACTCAGGTGTCCCAAACATATAGACAACCGCAATACGACACTTTGGACATTGGGCAGGATCGAAATTAAATTTTTAACGAAGGTACTGTGGGGAGGGAATGGAGATGCGTACTGCTGATTACATAATTGTACTGTTAAGTTATGATAAAATGCAAATAAAAACGTTTAAAAAAAATAATAATCCACTTTGCCTATGTTGCTAAAGGCGATAAATCCAGGGGCATATTTATGAATCGGTTTGCATCGCATTTGCAGTACGCAACATAGTACATGCGCGACACAAACCCAAAATGCCATTTATCAAGCCACACAAGGCCACTATGCGTGACCTTGAGAGGTTTGATAAATCAGGAGAAACTTGATGCAGCGCAAATTGTTGCCTTGTGTTACTCTGCCCCTGGGCGATGTTCCATGGGTTCTGCGTGGGTGGTCCCACACAACTTCCATGGATTTTGACGCATTCCCAGATTTTGTGTTTAAAAGAGAGAGACCCCTTGCCACGTACCAAGGGAATGGAGTACTGTCAATCCTAAAAAACAAATTATCCCTTGATACACTCAGTCAAAAGAACATCCTGCACATGATGAGATTCATATCTCGCACAGAACACATAAATGAACCCCTTTTTTTCCCTTTTATCTCCAGAGAAAAGGAGAGAGAGAAAACCTCACTCAAGATCCTTACTCTAATCCACATAAACTGCCACTAAATCATGCAGTGCAATATTTTCATTTAGTATGTACAATACTTATAAAAACACATGGTGGCCAAAAGCGGTACAAAAGGGGGTGGTGATGGATGGAGCATCTGAATCAATCAAACACTCACACCCAGTCAGAAGATCTGGGTTTGATGGGAACAGTCCAGTCTGAGCATACCCTGCCACCACAAGTGTGGCAGGGTATGCTCAGACGTGAGTCCCTTGCTCACTTTGCCACTGGATTCAAGCAAGCCGGGCTGAAGACGGCTGTAATGCCAGAAACCGGTCCTCGGAAGCTTGTTTCCGGTCGAGGGAAGGCATGGCTTGGCAGTTCAGGCTGGACTGTTCCCATGAGGCACAGGGTCAGACTGATTTGCATATAGCCATGTCTGAACTGGGGTGGCAGAGTGGGCTAAAGAACGGTGATGGATCAAACCCAGATCTTCTGACTGTGTGTGAGTGTTTGATTGTTTCAGATGCTCCGTCCATCACCACCCCCTTTTGAACCACTTTGGCGGCCATAAGTGTGGCAGGGTATGCTCAGACGTGAGTCCCTTGCTCACTTTGCCACTAGATTCAAGCAAGCCGGGCTGAAGACGGCTGTAATGCCAGAAACTGGTCCTCGGAAGCTTGTTTCCGGTCCAGGGAAGGCATGGCTTGGCAGTTCGGGCTGGACTGTTCCCATGAGGCACAGGGTCAGACTGATTTGCATATAGCCATGTCTGAACTGGGGTGGCAGAGTGGGCTAAAGAACGGTGATGGATAAAACCCAGATCTTTTGACTGGGTGTGAGTGTTTGATTGGTTCAGATGCTCCGTCCATCACCACCCCCTTTTGAACCACTTTGGCCGCCATAAGTGTGACAGGGTATGCTCAGACGTGAGTCCCTTGCTCACTTTGCCACTGGATTCAAGCAAGCCGGGCTGAAGACGGCTGGAATGCCAGAAACCGGTCCTCGGAAGCTTGTTTCCGGTCCAGGGAAGGCATGGCTTGGCAGTTCGGGCTAAACTGTTCCCATGAGGCACAGGGTCAGACTGATTTGCATATAGCCATGTCTGAACTGGGGTGGCAGAGTGGGCTAAAGAACGGTGATGGATCAAACCCAGATCTTTTGACTGGGTGTGAGTGTTTGATTGTTTCAGATGCTCCGTCCATCACCACCCCCTTTTGAACTGCTTTGGCCGCCATAAGTGTGTGCGAGGGTATGCTCAGACGTGAGTCCCTTGCTCACTTTGCCACTGGATTCAAGCAAGCTGGGCTGAAGACGGCTGTAATGCCAGAAACCGGTCCTCGAAAGCTTGTTTCCGGTCCAGGGAAGGAATGGCTTGGCAGTTTGGGCTGGACTGTTCCCATGAGGCACAGGGTCAGACTGATTTGCATATAGCCATGTCTGAACTGGGGTGGCAGAGTGGGCTAAAGAACGGTGATGGATCAAACACAGATCTTTTGACTGGGTGTGAGTGTTTGATTGGTTCAGATGCTCTGTCCATAACCACCCCCTTTTGAACCGCTTCTGGGCATTGAGACACTTACTGCAGAGTGTCTCTCGAGATTTCCTTCAATAGGACAGAGTTGTTAGTAATTCCCGGGCTGCATGTTCTGACTGAGTTTCTCCCACATGCTACTCTTCTGCAGGAATCTAGTAAGAGAAGCATCTTTTACAAAATGTGCGCAGCTTTTATGGGAGGACTGGCTCAAAATCAACCAATTTATCATTAGTCTGATTACTTGACCACATATCAAGGACACTCCCAGAAAGATGGTTAAGATAAAGAAAATCGCATTGCTCTTTTTCCATGCATTTGTCCAGAGGATTATAATTTAAGGGCAATTCGAACATTAGAATGCTGAGCGCTGTATTGAAGACAATGGAGTTCTCTGGGCTTCTAATGGCTGGTAGAAGCCCGGAGCATCAACATTCCAATGTGTGTCTACAGCTGTTGCTGTGAACAAAGGCCTCACGGAGCCTGAGAGGTTTTGTTTTAAAATTTTATAAATTAAACAGTCTGCCCTCTAGGAGCGGAATGTCAGAGGCGTTGGCCTAACGGCTAGGGCGGTCGACCTCAAAGCTGGGGAATCGGGTTTGAGTCTCGGCACGGACACGCAACATCCTGTGATTCTGGGCAAATCACTTAATCTCCCTGTGCCTAACAATGTGTCCTCATGTAACGCAACTGGTGCTCTGTAAAGGGCTCTGATACCCAATACCTTTGGGTCAAGTTTGCGCTATATAAAACTCCGTAAAAAAACCAAATTCTAATAGCCTTAAAGCCCTCCACAGTTTATTTTTTTGAAACTGCCTTAGCACTGTTTTTAATCCTGACACCAAGAGATACAAATTAAAACTTTTTTCCCCTGGTAGTCAGTTTTACCACACTTTTTTCACTTTTTTCTAGCACTTTTTTCTAGCACTGCGTCCATCACCTAGCAATACACTTTAGCTCATTATCTGGTAGATTTTAGTATATCCTAAGAAATGCTGAAAAGATCCCTGAGCTCCTCACTCACAGTGAGGGGTTTGTAGCCCTCGGCTGTACTAGGAGTTACAGCCGGGGGGGGGGGGGGGGGGGGTTGAGATCCCAAATGATGAAGCATGTCACCTGGGTGAGTGATGGGACTCCGTCCCCTTATTAGGGCTTTCCCCTGTGTGTGATTAAATACCTTTTACTGGTGTTCAGGATGCCGTTGAGCGCCGAGAAACACTCCAGACCCACGGACAGTTGAGTTTGTTTTTCACTTTCCCAGGTCTACCAGTATGTGTAAATCTGGGAATGCGCCCAAATCCATGGGAACACCCATGCTCCACCCCTGGTGCACCTCCCTGGAGCAGAGTAACGCAACACAGCGATTTGCGCTGCGTTACTCTAGATGTATCTAGCCATGCAGGTCCACGAAAGGTGGCCTTTCGTGGCTTCATAAACCTTACTTAGTAGTTGCGTCACCCTTGAGCAAGGGCGATGCAACTGCTTGATAAATCTGTCCCCAAAAATATTTGAGGGCCTAAATCCTGCCAATACAAAGCCCTCAATATATACTCCCACCCTGCACAGGCAAAAGCCTTTTCAACGTAAACTGTATGTTGTGTATTCTGGGACTCTAGCCCAGGTCTACCCGGTTTGGCTTCCGGTCCCAGGGGTTACGGGCCTGAGTTCAGTCACTTGGGCAGGGGACCTCAGGTTATTGTAGCTCCACACAACCCACTGAGCATAACTGCAGTGGTAATTCAAATCCAATTTCCTTCTATAGAATAGTACGCGCAAGCACTGCACTAAGAAAAGGAACTATATATATGTTTTAAAGTGTTATATATTTCAACAATCTCGTTCTGTTGCTCAGTACATGAGAAATAACTACACAGAATATAATTAAAAGTGCAGTTGAGCATGTTGCCAGCAGAACAAATAAAATTAACTGTTCTAACATAATTAGAATGTTCCTAGCAGCCTATCATCCTAAAAGCTACTTTTATGTTCTACAATATGAGAGCATGGAATAGCTCACTGCATAACTGTTCACAGCAGATCAGCTGTGGTTATCAGACTCCAGCTGGGAGAGAGTGCTCCCTTGAAAGAAAAACACATGATCAGCTAGGCTCAGCAACTCTCATCATGGTATGGACTCTTGGCAGAAGAGTGGATGCTACGGCAGTCTGGGAGGACCTCTCGCGATAACCTGGATAAGAAGGCCACTCAAATTCAGTGTGAATTCATGAGGTTTATATAGGATTGACCACTGACTTATAGCTAACATTGAGGGAGTTTCAAATAATCTGAGACATAATTGGTCTAAACCAGCATGATGAAAATATGTCAACTCAGACTGCATACTCATTTTTCATGTCAACTCTAAAACCTTGAAACGTAGATATTGCATAGCTTGTAGCAGAGTTGCGTCACCATATGTGATCGCAAAGTCATTGTTTAGATGACATGAAACTTTCACAAGTTCTGTGAAAGATAATGACATGTTATAATGTGGACACAGGCAGGCAGGCTAATTTAATGTGCTCAAAATGGAGTCTGGCGTTGAGATTTTCCGACACGAAAATGCAGCCAATGATGCTTTACATTTAGAGGCTCCATAAATAACAATATAATTTTTGGGGGAATTATGCCCTTAACAAAACCAGTTTGTTCTTGTCCAATTAGATCAGATAAACATCTTTCAATTCAGATCACCAATATTTTTGCATTAATTTCACATTCTGAATTTGTTAAAGAAATAGGACAATAATGTTTGCACTGTGAAAGGTTCTTTTCATTTTCAGGGAACAAATTAGCATTGCCTCATAAAAATTACCCTCAGACCAGTTAGAGGAATGAAGATAAGAGAGGAGAAGTAATCATTTTCAAATTCAATGCTTAGAAAATGAAGGGCCTCATTTATGAGGTTTTGGCACAGGGCAGCACCACAAGGAATCTTGCTGTGCTGCCCTGCGTCAAAACAAAAGAGCAGGAAAGTACTGTATCTATGAGATACAGCAAATTCCTGTACTTTTTCCCTGCGCCGGCGCATAATGGGCTGCGGGGGGAAACATCCTTTACAACGCAACGTTTACCACGCAGTGCCTTTACGACGCAACTATTACAACGCATGTCATTACAACGCATTGCACTGGGGGGCGCTCTAGGATAGGGAATAGATTTAATTTACTATCCAACACCTTCCCTACTATCCACGGGGACTGGAGTTGGAATAGTAAATTAAACTATTCACTATCCAGCACCCCTAAGTGCTATGCGTTGTAACAGCATGCGTTGTAAAAACTGCTGTGTAAAGGCATGCGTGGTAAAAGCATGCGTTGTAATGTCATACATCCGGCTGCGGGTGCCTGCGTTGCTGGAAGGATTTTGTGCAGGAAGGTGTACCTTCCTGCACAAAATCAATCGATTCAGGCAATTTCCTCCTTCTATGTGTGCTGCAGAATGCAGCACACATAGAATAAGGAAACAACAATGAGAAATTAAAACATTTCTTCTGATTGCCCCTCCTTAATGCCACCCCAGGGGTGGCTTAAATACGGACGCATTCCCAGATTTAAGATTTTTTGTAAACCTGGGAATGCTTCAGATCCATGGGTGTTGTGTTGGAACACCCACGGCAACACCCATGGAACGCCCCTTTCAAGCAGTGTTCTGCATGAAAGGGGCACATATTTAAAAGGCCATGAAAAGCCACGTAAAATACCCTTTTTCATTGTTTTCAAAACAATGTATTCATGAAAGGCAAACCTAAATGTTATAATTAAACTTAGTGCCCTTTGTTAGGTGAAATTTGAAGAAAATAGCTTTTTTAAGATAACTAACCCAAAATAAACATGTCATTTAAAAAATAGATAATGGGTAACGTGTAGTATGGTGCTATATTAGTTTAGTTTAGTTTGTTTAGTTTGTATAGCGCAAACAGCTACCCAACAAAGGGTTTCCCGGCGCTTGTGATTCAGAGGAGGAAGTTTGGACAACTGACTAGATGTTAAACAGCCAAGTTTTAATGGCTTTTCTGAAACTGATATGATTAACCTCTGAGCGCAAAGCCTGTGGCATAGAGTTCCACAGGGAGGGGCCGAGGTAGGCAAAGGATCTACCTCCCATGCGTGATAGTCTTATTTTAGGCACAGCAAATTTGTTTGCTGTTGCGGATCTCAGCGTCCTGGATGGACGGTAGGGTTGTACCAGATTTAACAGGTATTTAGGGGCTTTATTTGCTGAGATTTTATGCATAAAGCATAGTGATTTAAATTTGATTCTGCTCTCAATTTTCAACCAGTGTAATTCTCGTATGAGTTTGGTAGTAGGTGCATGGATGGGAATTTTACCTAGCAATCTAGCCGCAGCATTTTGTACGGTTTGTAGTTTGCGGACAGTGGCTTTTTTGGCTCCCAAATATACAGCCTGATTCATGTACGGGCCGTTTTGCGTGTCCCTAATAGCGATTAATAGCGACTCGCTATTGAGGAAACGCAAAACGGCATTCATGTACTTTTCGGTGAAAAAATAGCGACTCGCACGCGGGCGCTAAAGCCGTTAGCGACCGACAAAAAACGCAGAAAAATCGCTATTTCCGGCTACCTGCGATCGGGATAGCGACTCGCAATCCCGATCGCACGGGATAGCGACTCGCAATCCCGATCGCACGGGAATGCGAGTCGCAATCCCGTGGGATCGGGAATGCGAGTCGCAATCTCGCGGGATCTGGAAAACGGGAAGACGCATTACGAGCACCGTGATGACATCACAACCAGGAAGCAGCCAAATCCCACCCCCAAACAACACAGTGACGCTATCAGTCGAGTGTTGAAGACCGAAAGCTGCCGCTAAACCGCCGTTAGCGACTCACAACCCCGCCGAAATAGCGACCGCCATGTCGGAGGAACCCCAGCCAGGCCCCAGCAACAGCGCTGGCCGCAAGCGCAAACTGAAATTCTCCAAACAGGAGCTGGAGAACCTCATCGAAGGGGTGGTGGCCAACCACGACCAGCTGTTTGGTGCCAACTCCCGGAGGGTCCCAGAGCAGGAGAAGAGGAGGATCTGGGTTGGGATTGCCTCCAGTGTGAACTCTGTGGGCGTTGTGGACAGGTCTCTGGAGGAGCTCAAAAAGCGGTGGTACGACCTCCGAGGCCGTGCCAAGGAGAGGGTGGCGGAGCGCCTTGGTGAGGCATCAGGCACCGGAGGTGGTGGACCGACTGTCCCACCCAACACCCCCCTGGAGGACCAGGTAGAGGACACGTTGGAGAGGGAGGCGTGTGTTGGCGTGACCCCTCTGGACTCCTCCCGCCCCACCCAAGACACCCAAGGTAAGTGGCATGCGACTGCGACCCTGTCCCCTATGACCGCCCCTGACCAAATAGGCTCACTCATTGGCCCTTAGTCATGCCTATGTTGTGCATCAGGAAATGCCCTGAAGCATTGTGGGAGACGTAGTATGTCCACAATGTAGTAGTACCACAATGCGGCCAGAAAGGTTCCAAAGTGCGCAAATACACAGCCACCCAGGGAATGACACCCAGCATGCATGTAACATCTGCACGTCTGACAGTCACATGCACCTAATGAGTATCCACTTACCCTCACAGGTACGGGAGACAGCAGTGACAGTGAGAGGCTGCTGATCGATGAGGAGGCCCAGGAGGAGGAATCCCTACCTGATACACAGCCACCAGCCCCTGCAGCAGCGCCAACACCAGCAGCCAGGCCCCCCACCTCTGCTGCTACAACACCTGCAGGCCCACCGGCTGCCAAGGCCAGGCCCCCCGCCTCTGCTGCTACAACACCTGCAGGCCCACCGGCTGCCAAGGCCAGGCCCCCCGCCTCTGCTGCTACAACACCTGCAGGCCCACCGGCTGCCAGAGCCAGGCACCCCACCAATGTGCCTCCAGTGGCTGCCGCACCTGCAACACCAGCTGCTACAACACCTGCAGCACGTCCTATAAGATCTGGGCCAGCCACATCCGCTACACAGCGGCCCAACAGCAGGCGGGGCAATGGGCATCTCCATGCCTGCATGAGCGTGGAGCGGCGCATGCTCCGCATACACCAGCGCCAGTCCCAGCAGCAAGGAGCCATCCAGCTCCAGCTGCATAAGATAGGCCGCAATGTGGCTGGAGTCGGCGAGAGGATGGACCGCATGACGGCGGCCATGGACCGCATGACGGCGGCTATGGAAGACAACACTGCAGCGCTGGTGAAGCACCGCAGTGTTGCAAGCAGGCGCCACCACCAGTTGCTGAGCCGGCTGTCCACCTATAGCCGCTCCAATTATGTCTCGGCAAATGCCACCACCCTGCTTGCGCGGCGCTCCTTGACCCAGCAGCACCAACTGGTCCAGTGCTGCGAGGATATTACCCGGGTGCTGGAGCATTTGACCACCGCCGTCACCGCACTGCACGCACCTGTGCTACCGGCAATTGTGGGGGGTGATGATGCTAGTGAGGGTGCCTCCAGTGTCAGCAGCCACTCTGCCACGCAGGCCCCCCCACCTAGGCGCAGCACAAGGGCTACGCCTGCTCCAGCTGCCCAGGATGAGGAAGAGCCTCCCAGGCGCCTGCAAATTGTGCGCCGGAGGTGCCAATGACATTGTGTCAGGGACACAGGCGCAGGCTGAACTTAAGCCTGCCATGGACCGTCTCATGCAGTATGCATGAATACTGCATTTTGTAAATAGTTGTTTCCAAGACCCATTATTTTTTTGTGATTCAAACAAATACATTTATTTTGGTGCACACATACGCCTTGTGTAATCATTACAGTTTGCATGCAATTGTGATATGTGGGGTGGGGGAAGGGGGTGGGCTAGAAATTGTTAGCTGTGATGTGGTTGCGACGTCTGTGGCCTTCAGCTGGGTTCTCCCCGCGTGCATGGTGCGCATGTGCTGGTGGCCGGTCGTCCCCCTCAGATTCACTGCCTGAGATGTCAACTGGTATCCGGCGCTTGGTTGCAATGTTATGAAGCATTGCACAGACAGCCACAATGCGGCAGCACGCTGCAGGACTGTAATACATGGCCCCACCTGTCTTGTGCAGTATACGGAACCTGCTCTTGAGCAGGCCAAATGTCCTTTCAATACAGTTCCTTGTCCGGATGTGCGCAACATTGTAGCGGCGTTGCTGAGGTGTGGCAGGGTTGAGGTAAGGGGTCAGGAGGTATTCCCGTAGGGCGTAGCCACTGTCACCTGAATGAGAGGAGCAGATGTTGATTGCCTGTGCAGCGCAGTGACTTCATAGCAATGTGACATTGTCGACAAAGTGTACTTACCAAGTAGGTGTCCTTCCCCAAACTCTCCCCTGATCAGTCGTGTGTGGAGTCCGCTGTGCCTGAAGATAAAGGAGTCATGGGTACTCCCTGGGTACTGGGCCACAATGTCAGTGATGATGGTCTTGGCATTGCAGACCATCTGTATGTTGAGGGAGTGGTACGACTTCCTGTTGCGGTACATATACTCCGTGCCAGCTGGTGGGCAGATGGCGACGTGGGTACAGTCTATGCAGCCAAGGACATGGGGAAAATGGGCAACATTATAAAATTGTAGTTTTGTGAGGTCCAAATCCTGTTGGCTCGTGGGAAAAGTGATGTGCCGGTGGAGCTGGCTGAGCATGGCGTCAACAAAAGTGTGGAGGCAGCGTGACATGGTGGGCTGGGATATCCCCCCAGCAGCGGCTACTATGCCCTGGAAACTGCCGGATGCCAGGAGGTGCAGGCTGCACAATACCTGCACATGTGTGGGCACAGAATTGTTTCGCCTTGTTGGGTGCTGCATGATGGGGTCGAGTTCTTGTATCAGCCAGGTGATCATTTCCCCATTCAGCCTGTATTTAGCATAAATCTGTTCTCTGGTTTGCCCCAGCAAGGTGACCCGCTGCCGGTAAATCCTTGCCTGCCTCATGCGTCTCCTCCGTGCTGCTCGCTGTAGCCTTCGCCGCCTCACCACCATGTACATCCCAGGCATTGTGGAACGCCTATTGCTGCTGCTGAATGTCCTTATGTGTGATTGGTCAGGCCTGGACCTGTTGGTGATTGGCTAACAGTTTTTCAAATTTTGGTTAATCATGGCTTTTATGGTTACCACCTGCTTTGAGTTGTCCTTAAATTGCGCCGCGCTAATGTGCGATTTAGCGCTTTTTCGCTAATGTTTTTCTTTCATGAATGCCGATTGAGACAATATTGCGTTTCGCTATTCAATTCGCAGATTCCGTGGTTGGTCGCTATTTCATTATCGCTAATGCTCGACTTCCCGGAGTCTGCGACTTTTACAGCGTAATCGCTATTCCGGTCGCTATTATTTTTTAGCGATTTCGCTATTTCGTACTTGAATGCCGATTCCGTGTTTTGCACCCGCAATTGCGTTTTCGCAGCCATTGCGGGCGCTATTTCGCTTCATGAATCAGGCTGATAGTATATTGGCATAATCCAATCTGGATGTTATGAGGGCGTTAATGACAGTTTTTTTGGTGTGATCTGGTAGCATCCAGCAGATTTTCTTTAGCCACTTCAGAATGACAAAGCAGGTGGCTGATGTTTTGATGGCCTGCTGGTGCATACTAAGAGTGTCATCTACCACAAAGCCAAGATTACGGGCCTGGTTAGTTGGTATAGGAGGAGAGCCCATTTCTGGGGGCCAGTGTTGGGGTCCCCAGAGTTCTTAATTTTTTCCTAGGATTATGAGTTCGGTTTTTTCACCGTTTAGTTTTAAAAAATTATTTTTCATCCATCCAGCAATTTTTGTAAGCCCAGTTCTCAAGATAGAGGGATCATTATTGTCTGTAGGCGGAAGGGAAAAGAGAAGCTGAGAGTCATCAGCATAGGAGAACATTATCAGTCCAGTATCCTTAGCTATTTTAGCAAGAGGGCTCATGTATAAATTAAAAAGTAATGGGCTTAAAATTGAACCCTGGGGGACGCCATGTTTCAAGATATAGGTATCTGAGTACGTAGAGTTTGAAAAAATTTGGAATGTTCTGTTTTCAAGTAGGGATGTGATCCAATTTAAAGCAGGGCCACAAATGCCCATTGAGCGAAGGGTTTTTATTAGTACCGCATGTGAGACAGTGTCAAAAGCGGCACTGAGGTCTAAAAGCACCAGTGCCACTGTTTCACCCCTGTCTATCATTTGACAAATATTTTCGGTTACACCTAAGAGAGTGGTTTCGGTTGAAAAACCTGCTCGGAATCCAGATTGAAAGGGAGGTAACAAGTCATGTGTTGTTATATAATTTGAGAGACAGCGGTGGACATGTTTCTCTAGAATTTTTGCAAATATAGGTAGGAGAGAAATTGGTCGAAAGTTTGCGGGTACCTTCGGGTCAGCATTAGCTTTTTTTAGGAGGGGATGGATCATGGCATGTTTCCACTCCGATGGAACACATTCTTCTTGCAAGGATTTATTTAGAAGCTCTGTGACAGTGGATAGGGCTTTTCTGCTAAGTAGTTTTAAGATGGAGCATGGTAGCGGGTCTTTTGGCGAACCTGATTTGATCGTGCTTAGAAGTTCGGTGACAGTGTCAACGTTGAGTGTAGGCCAAACACTCAGAGAAGGGGTAGTGATTATATCCGAAAGAGTGGCAGAATTGGTCTCTTCACTATCTGATCTATTAGCATCACTACCGTCAAAATGACTTTCCTCATGATTGTTCTGATTAAGTTGGATGGTCTGATAAATTTTATCAACTTTGTCGACAAAAAATGCGGCAAGTTGATTGCATTGGGTTTTATTTAAATCAGGTGGGGTTGGTGAGGTGTTAGAGCCAGCTAGCTCTTTAACTGTTTGGAAAAGTGTTTTAGCTTGGTTTAAAGCAGCAGTAATTTTAGAGCAGACAAAGTCGGTTTTTGCTCTACTGCACAGCTTTTGGTATTGATTTAGTTGATTTTTGTATTCATTCTTAGCTTCAACGGAGTAGGACTTTCTCCATTGACGCTCAGCATTCTTACATTTAGTTTTTTCCTGCTTTAAAGAGTCATTGAACCACGGAGCAGGTGGACGTTCGTTAATGCCTTTTAGCTTAGTCAGAGGAAGACAGGAGTCAATGGCTGTTAAGAGCCATGATTGAATAGAGATGAATAAAGTTTGAACTCCTGAAGTAGTATATGGTATCGTATTTTCTAACAAGGTGTTAAGAATATTAATATCTATTTTTTTCCATTTCCTCACCATGGCGGGCAGTGCCATATGTGGGATATTAGATGTTGGTATTTGAAAGGAAAATTTAATGGGAAAGTGATCGGACCAAGGAATAGGTAATGCTGGGAAGGTGTTTAAATTTTGAATATTCGAAAAGATTGGGTCCAATAAGTGACCTGCAGTGTGGGTTGGGCCAGTATTCTTAAGACTTAGATTGAGGGATAGGAAGTCATCAATGAGTTCCGTGGCCTTAGAGCAATGTTCATTATCCAAATGAAGATTTAGATCACCGATGACTGTAAAATTGGTGGTATTCATAATGAACGGGCCTAAAAGATCCGAAATATTATTTAGCCAATTTGAAGCAGCACCAGGTGGACGGTAGATAAGCGCACCGGAAAAGGTAAAATTGGATGAGAGTATGATTTTGAAGGTGGCGCCTTCACATCCTGGACATGGAAGGTTGATAAACTCACAAGTATATACTTTTTTAAAGATAACCGCTATGCCTCCTCCGGTTTTATTAGTTCTGTCAAGGCGTATAATTGCATATGAGTCCGGGAGGGCTATAGCCACATCTGGTCCGGAGCTTGCATGAAGCCAAGTTTCAGTGATGAACAGTGCATCAGGGGCTTCATCCAGTAGAAAATTAAAAATTTCTGTTTTATGTCTTGGCAGGGAGCGACAGTTCAGACTGAAGAAGGTAAATACTTTAGAGTTAGATGTAGCACATGTAGTATTGGTTTGGGTCTCAGGCCTTTTGACTTTAGTGGCATTCGTAGTTAGTGAACAGCCATAACAGATGTTATGGTGTCTATTTAAGTCGAGAAGACAGCAGTCTGGTTGTCTAGGCGTTCTTAACGCTAAAAGCTGTTTAGCACTATATTTTAAATAAGGGGATGCAATGGTATCGCTAACTGACTGGCTACTAACACATACCGATAACATTGGTTGGGAAGTAGGTGTCATAGCCGCTGGGCGCGTCCTAGTCGCGGACGGGCGCGGACGGGCTGACTCAGGCGTGACTCCGGCGCTGATGCAGGCGCGTCCACAAATCGCGTCCGCTATCGCGGAGAGTATACGTTTCCTGAAATAGCGGTGGCTAGAGCACTGTTAGGCTCATGCCCCTATCCAAGATGTCCGCCGTACTTTTAAGAGCTTGCAAGTGAGCTCAGTATTCAGCCCGAAAATCGGCTGCCACCGACTAAATGCAGGTTAACTCTATGTTTTATGCCAAGGTTAAGCTAGTGCAAGTGGCAAAGTGAATTAAGTGAATTAAAATACGCCGTTTTAAAAAATGCTCGTTTTTCAGCAAACAATCACAGTAAATGTGCAGTCTAGCTACCTCTCGGCTATTTCGCCTCAAGAGGGGTCCAAATGTTACAGTAAGCAAAGAATCTTGGAGTTCTACATTTTCAAAACCATTGATGATGCCAACATCACCATTCAGTGGCAATACTGGAACAATTTGCAAGGTTATATATATTACATATATGTATACTATACATCTGCATATGCCTGTAAGTTTATAAACATTTGCATTGCTTTAAATGGCTACAATACATTTAATAACATATCTAACATTATTAAATGTAATAATAAATCAATTCAATTCTTATCATCTAAATTCAAATTACAGTTAAAATCAAGCTAATTTTATAAATCACATTAATTAAAATATAAATTTTAATTAATATTAAGTTATTAAATATTAATATCTAGCTTTATTTAATGATATATAATTACATGTCAAGAGCTATGTAAAAAATCCTTAGACTGATTTAAGAAGTGTAAATACAATTCAAGTATATATTTCGATTATTTAAGAGTATATGTATATATGTTAGATTCTAGGGGTAGATGTATCAAGGCTTTTTTGCATTTTTTTAAATGTATCAAAAAATCGCAAAATAAGGAATCTCAAAAATTTGCGATTCCTTATTTTGCTTAAGCATTTAAGGAATCGCAAATTTTGCGATTCCTTAAATGCGATGTATGTGGGATTTAGAAATTGCAAATTTGGGTTAAGAAACTCATGGGAAATTATTCCTTAATTGCGAATTCGCCTATAAGGAAGATTAAGAAATCGCTAAAAAATAGCGATTTTCAACATACATTCCATTTAGCGATTTCTAAATAGCGATTCCTTAAAAATCGCTATTTAGAAATCGTAAAATGGAATCTTGATACATCTACCCCCTAGTGTTTTTAAATATATAAATATATATATGTGTGTGTGTGTGATAATAATCTATACATATATAGATATATATGTGTGAATTTCTGTCTGGTGCACCTTGTCTTGACCGTTGGTCAGTGGAATGTGGGGTTCCAATGGTCACTTGCTGTCCATCGTTCTGGCCCTTTGTTCATAGGCCTAAGTGCTGAAGCGAGAATGGAAAGGAACCAGGAGCTTCGGGAGTGGTGACATCAAATACCACAGTTGCTCTGGCTTCACTGAAGACTTGTTCACTTTGCAGCGCCAGTGGCAACACCTAAAAAAGTAAAGAAAAAACTGAAAGCAAAGCTCAACCAAACTTGTTACTGAATTGAAGTAGAGAGTGAACACTGTGGCTAATGTCCTAGAACATGTGCCAGTAGGCTTTCATATCTAAATGATATAAGGATCTTCGACTGAACTTAAATTGATAAATGGGGAAAGGAGTTGGCCTAACAGCTAGGGCGATCGCCCTCGAATCTGGGGAACCGGGTTCGAGTCTCACCAATGACAATGAACATCCTGTGATTCTAGGCAAATCACTTAATCTCCTTGTGCATAACAAATGAATGTGTCCTCATGTAACGCAACTGGTGCTGTGTAAAGCGCTCTGATACCTGATTCAGGTCAAGTTCGCGCTTTATACAACTCTGTAAAAAAATAAATATTGATCTTGGTATATATTATTTTATTGTGGGATAGGCCCATGTTCATAATGTTATAAATAATAATGAACAGATATGTTAAGTTTACCCTAAAAAAATGCTGAACTAATGGTAATTTTATGTGTCTTCTCATACTCAATGTGACATTCTCTATCTAGAAAAATAACAGGTTAGTTCAAGCTGTCTGAAGCTCCTCAAATGGACTTTACCTCATCTGAGTGGTTGCTCCTGAATGTCTGTAACATTTTGAAGCAAATATAGCCAAAGTAGCATTGATGGTCTTGTACCTCCCATACAATTAAGTAGATGTATTAATCGCTTTGGAACCTTTGTCCTGTATCATACATACCTGCCTCAGGATCATATTATTATGAGCATCCTTTCATCAGTCATAGCTAGGCTAAAGGAAGGGAGTTAGTGCAATATACTTACATGTAAAAAAGAAGAAACAATCTGGAGGAGAAAGCCGCTATGTGAGGCGTTGAGGCTGGGGGTGAACGTAACCGTTGGTTTCACTGGCTCTGCCTATGATTGACACCTGTGCTGCAGGATTTGTTTGTTCCAGTAACATCTCTAGACCAAGCCGCTGGATGGTGGAGTGGTGCGCGTGTTTTAGCTCTAGAGGAGTTTCAAGCTGTAAATCAGTTGTTACAAATATGTAGTTCATTTTGGTGTGATGTGAATTTTGTAAGTCTTTAATTGACCTTATAATCAAGACCACCTTTGGAATGTAGAAGGACAGTGAAAAGACTCCTTGATTCCTTTCCCTGTCTGGCACCACCTCTATTGCTTATTTGAGCAGTAACAACAGTAGTTCTTCCAACACAAGACGTGCCTGACCTTCTCACATGCTGGTGGGATTTGGAGATATATTTGGTAGTCTTTGCAGGAAGTGTATGCAGAAGTCTCTTTTATTGCCTAGTGCCGTGCAGCCATCATAAGCTGCAAAGCAGTGCTAGGTTTTATGCAAACCTCACTTGTAAATAAATACATTGAATTGCTATATGTGTTTTGGCAGTATTGCTAGAGTTGAATCCGTACAATCTTTGTTTGTGTTAACTAGCTCTCAAGCTAGTGCACCTTATTCTGTGTCCTTTGATCTTCTGTTGTGTAGTTCCTACTAATCCGCAGGATCTGTGCATTGTTTGGAGAACGTAAACTAAGGGTTTGGTGCCTAGACTGTTACCTCACACCGAGTAGGATATGTTGGCCTACAGACCAGCTAGCTCAGTGCCACTGCGAGCCCCCTTAACTTACCAAGGAGCAGACAGTTTCTGGCAACCACTGAACATGACAACCCTGACCCCTCAGAAATCGTGGAAACAATCCAGAACCTTTCGCTCAGTCACTCGTGCTCACTTGTTCTCAGAGAAATATACAGGAAATACACAGTGGCATGTTTTTAATAATATTTATTGAACCAATGTTATTCTTGCATAAAATACGTGTGTTGCAATGATTAGGAGACAGAAGCAGATAAAGGAGATTACAAGCTCCGAAAGAGTGAACAGTAGATATATTTCTGCCATGGTGCTGAAGAAATGAATATATGAAGGCATGTATGAAAAATGGTAATCCAACGTACTCCTACGATGCGAACCCTACTCTAAGTGTAACTAGAGTGTGTGTAGGTGTAGAGCCAGGAATCCCCTCTAGGGATGATCCAACCCCATTACCTGTTAGGAGAGAGTGAAGGACCCTGTCTTGGTCTCGAGTCGGACACCCCTCATGGAATGTCAGACTGGCACGTGGTGATTTCTCAGCATTCAGGGACCTTCGGTGCCAGCGGAAGTGCCTCCCCTCCAATCTATCGGGATGCCTATTATTTATAATAAGAAGCAGCCATCGCGACGTGCACGCTAGATTAGTGATGTTATGGATATGTGGACAGTGCTGTCGCCCCGTGGATGAAGATAGAACCCCTTTTGTACCTAGCGCGTCGAGAGACCTAGAACATGATGTTCAGGGCATCGTGACAATGTGCGAAGCTGGATGTATAAACAAAGTAGCTTCAGAGAAACTAATTCAACGTTGCCGGGCATGCAAATGTGCGCAAAAGGTCACCGCTGAAACGTTAATTTCTAGGACAATGTAAAGAATAAGCTACCTTGCTACATGGGCCTAACTCGGGAATACAACACTACCGGATTTCTTGATCGCTTCCGCGCCTCACCGTATCCATTTATGCACATTGTTTAGAGCGATATTTTGAGGGTGCGTTAAAATGATGTCTATCACAAAACAGTGGACAGACCCAATCCAGCAAATAGTCACCCAACTTACAGGTCACCAAATTTCAGTGTTGACCGGTGGAGGCTGGAATTTGTGGCTCTGTGTTTTGTTCACACCCCCAGCTATGACGCTTTGGCTTGAATAGCTCCTGTATGCTGATTTGGCGCAGCGAGTTCCTCTCTCGACTGCTTCCGAGACAAACATGTCCTGATTGTAAGCCTCTGAACAATACATACACGACGTCTATAAACAGCAAAGTCACATTTTAAAAGGCGTCGTGGGATGAAGGGGAGCCAACATGGCTGCGGGGCGGATGCTGCGCATGCCTAATTAACTCGCTGTCGCCGGTTTGAAGATGTTTATTTTCTGCTGCGGTAAACATGGGGCGCGGGATGAACAAGGGAGTTTTCGGCTCCACACTGAAAGGCAGCGCGCGCCGCAAAGGGCAAGTTATTGAATAATCATGAACTCGTAGGCCCCGCTGGCTGGAGAACAGAACAAAATAATCAAAAGGTGAACATAAGAGGAATATTTTTACACACCAAAGAATTGTTTCTTAAGAAGCCGAGCTCAGCTGCGGGGAACGGCGCTGGGTTTTGGCACAAGTCGCCAGCTCATTAGTAGTAAATTTGTGTCTACACTAAATAACTTTTTTTTTCTTTCCTTATGTCGGTTGGGCGATAGTTTACAAGCCGTTTAGTCAAAAACAATTATTTTCCATCTTTTTCTTCATTGTATTGGCTCCAAGACCTCAATTGCGAAGGTTGTAGTTACACAGTCGGGAAATAATGTCACCACATCTTAAAAAGCCTCAGGTGTAGGTTTACAAAGAAATTAGAGCTGCGCAAGATTTAGGAGAGGGAAAAAAGCGTTTGTTCTTAACTCCGAAAGGACACGGGCTTCTTGGCGCTGACTAGAAAACGCAAGAGGAACGCTGTTAAAACGTTTATCGCCCGAACGCACGTATATTTGGTGTGAGCCCACCGAGTAGCAAACTGCAATACATTTTTTTCAGGATACCCTAAAGAATTTGCATTCGCACTGGTTACACTTACAGATTTTCAATGGAGATTATTTGCAGAGCAGACCAGAGTTCATTGATTGATCGGTCGACAACTCCTGCCCTATCTTTGCCAAAGGCCAGGCGGTCAGTAATGCTTGGATTAGTTACTCGTAACCTTTATTACTCGTCGTCCCATTCATAAATATTTGCGGTGTTCCTACCTCCAACACAGGCATTTCAGTGCTTAATTTGAGCCGGTGGTTTCCGGTGCTGGCACTGGAACTTAGTTGTCAACACCGGCACTTGTGACTGTCTGCCTGCCATAAAGTGGTGCTCTCAGGCTAATTTAGAGATGACCTCAACAAAAGTCAATTATTAATTGAGTATACACTAAAATGTCTATTACCTGCCACGCATGCTGTTCTTATAGCTTTGGTGGCCTGAAATAGTCCGAATTGTCACACTTGTAGGAGTGTGATGGTTAGTAGTTGTGTCGTTACTGTCATTGGCAGCATAGCGTGGCAATGTGAGGTGCAAGCTGCGGTGGCCTCCTGACAAGAGCCCTGGCACTTATTTGTTAACAAATTAAGCACTGCTCCAGAGCTATAGGCTGAATGATAGACTCTCCCACCTTTCTGCCGTTCCCTATGACCTCATGTAATCCAGGTCAGTCGATGGTGGGCTACTCAGGGACCGAGGGATGGAGGGAGGACTGCATGAGTGGGACAAGGAAGCACATTCCTACTAGCAATGAAGATCACCAATAAGTGATCCAGATCAGGCGCGCAACACCCATTGGGCTCACGGGGCTTCAGCCCCGCGTCGTGCGTGTCAGCCCGGGCTGACACAGCTTCGCGGGCTGGCGAGCATCTAATTGCAGCCGCACCCGAGTATTTAACAGGTCTTTAAAAGACCATTTACGTGTAAATGAGGCTTTTGTTGTGTGTTCACCTCTTCTTACAGCCACTCTGTCTATGGTTGGAAGAATTAGCCCCCCCCCCCCGAAATATTTCTCAGCCCCCCCCCCCCGAAATTTGGCTCTAGTTGCCCGCCTGATCCAGATATTACCTCCTCTTCCATTTCTTCGCCCCAGTCATAAACATTTGAGGATTACAAAGGAAATAACTAGTCCATCCTTTATCTTAAATATAATCAGATGACAGACTGATGATGCTTCACCCTGTAAAGTTAATGCAATATCAGAGACGATACACACACAGGCCACGAGAGAATGGACTGTAGAACCCTGACACACACATTTAGTCCATCCTTCCCAAGCCTTCCTTGTGATTCATAGTGGTCAATAAAAGTATAATGAGAAAAAAAATCTCAGAGAGAAGAAATCCTCTTACCTCAGCCCAGGAAGCTGCCATACCTCTGAAAGAATGCAGCACACATAGAAAGAGGATGAAACAAGGAGAAATATAGACATTTCTCCTCGTTACACCTCCCCCGGGAAGGCGTAACTTTTTGGCATATTCTCAGGTTTACCAGTTCTGGTAAATCTGGGAATGAGTCAAAAACCGTGGAAGTTGTGTGGGAACGCCCATGGAAAGCCTTCCCGGGGCAGAGTAACACAACGCAGCGACTTGCGCAGCATTGCGTTACTCTAGATTTTATGAAGCCACACGGGGCCCGCAAAGTGGCTTCATAAATGTTGCTTAAGGAGGCGTTGCACATGTACCACGCTGCGTGGTGCAAACATAACACTAACCTCCTCATAAGTATACCCCTTAGGGTTTGATCACAAATGTAGGCAATACCACAGAAACCTATACATTTTCAGTATTTGATTATATTTTATCATGTTTCCAAAGCTAAGATTTGATTACTAGAATTTTTTTAGAAAATTGAATACATTTTATAGTGATTGGCGGTACAAGCTGAATTTTAATAAGGCTGAAGATATTGTTATTATATTCATTTTATCCTGCAGAAGATTTCCAGTCGTTTTCTTTGGCCTGGAGCAATACCAAAGTTAAATGTATAGGAAAATGGTAGGTAATTCTAACAGAGTCACTTTAACATATAATCTTAATGAATTTAAAAAAGAAGTATCAATTTGATGGTCACATGGCCACCTTTATTTTTGTCATGGTTGGGTAGATTAAATACATAAAAATTATGATATTCCCAATAATTTTTTTTTTCTCTTAGTGATTTCTATTAGAATTCCTAAAATATTTTTAAGGAAGTCTGTATTATATTATCTAAATTACTCTTGAATAAGAAGAGAACTAGGATTTTGCTGAAAAAGTTAAGAAAGCAGAAGTCAAAATGGTGGTGTTAAGGTTCCAGATTTCATTAAATATCATTCTGCTTTTGGGTTATGTCAAAATTGGAGGGTTTTTCCAAGATTTAAAATGACCAATAGGGCATTCCATAAAGTGGCCCATGGAGCATTCCAAAGTTTGTTCTTTTGCTCTTAAAGAAAGTGTTAATATAGCTAAAACAACTACATTTGTATAAGCCCCTATGATCTGCCACTCCTGCTCTTTCTTGCAGCCACTTGTAGTTAATGTACTTTACATCAATTAACAATTGTATCACCTCCAATGTGGTTTAACAAAAAAATTTAACTCAAGAATCGAGTTATTTATTTGCACAAAAAAAAGGAGGTCTGTGGGTATTTGCTGGATGTCATAGCTATTCCAAAATAACAATAATGATGCCTTTACAGAATTAAAACAGCATGATAGTGCAGATACCTTTAAAACATGGGCGCTGATACACCGAAATGCCTGGGATAGCAGAAGTGATATCACATGCTCTATCACCCCAGATGATGTCACTGGAAGTGACATCACAGGACCGTTGACATCACAGGAAGTGACACCATCTGAACTTTGGACATTGCACAGGAGCGTACAGATCTACCTTTGGTTAGTAACAGCACAGAAATAGATTGGAAAATTTCTAGCAGATAGAAACAAGCATACTTTATTCAAATCCTATATTAAAATGCTTCCAGATAAATGTCAGTATCAAACTGTATTTTCAGATATAGGTTTGAGGTAATGCAACAACGTTTAAGAGCCTTTTAAATAGTGTACAACAAAAAAAAATTTGCTGATCATGTTAAAATAAACTTATATCAAATATGTGTTATAGAATGAGTCATACGCATATAACGCTTAGCACAAGTGTACATGTACCGTGTAATGAAAGCGCAGTCTGGGAAAGTAGGTCATGGTGCTATTTAAAGCAGGTCACGTTTTCCTAGCAACCTTTTTTTCACAACTTGGTATACATCCTTACCCAGGTGAGGAGCTATTGCAGCTTCCCAGGCTTAGTGGACAGCACATTTTGCTCAAAATGGAGGCTTCTGGCGCTTAGAAGCATGGTAAATGTTGTTTGCAAAGAATACAATGGAGAAGTGAGCAGGTGTTTCAACTTAAAAATTATGAAAATATACATTTTATTCATATAAAACAGCTCCTTGAGTGAGGGCCCTTGGTCTACACAAGCTTAAATATCGCTATTCTTTCCATGCAGGCCAAAAAATCACATTGACCCAGCCAACTCATAACCAGGGCCGACTGGGAACCAAAACCGGCCCTGGCAAAGAGCTCGACTGACCCTCCCGGGTGTTGGGGGTGCAGCTGAGCTGTTTGCCAGGGCCAGTTGTGGCTGATTTCGTTACAGCAGCCGATATTACAGCTAAGATGCAAAAAAGTCCCTGTAACAAAATTGGCCCCTAACCCTGGCGGCCCACCGGGGAAATGCCCGGTGTCCGCTACGGCCAGTCCGGCCATGCTCATAACATTGCAGTCTGATAAACATCACACACAGTGGTTCCATCTGACCATGCCCAAACACACAGATACTCATAAGACAAAAAAACCTTCCTCAAACCACTGTTAAGCCTTCTTAAAATCAGCAAAGCTCAACACATTACAAGGCAATACCAATAGCAGATGTGCACGGTGCAAATTCCAACATGTAAAGAGTGCAGCAGAGCTGGAACTGTTAGTGCTTGAGGTGTGGTCATATCCTCAGCGTCGCAGTATTTAAGGACTGTGAATGCTTCTTTACGCTTTGCATATTAAAATCATGATTGTAGCCATTTATCCCATTTCAAAAACAGTTTGAGAACTAATAGGAGAGGCATGTGAGAATGAAGGAGGAAGGTGACATAGAGCCAGTGAGAGGAGAATGAGAGCATCATCACATCAGGGAAAAGATTATAAGGAAAAAAGGCGAAAGCAAGAAAATAGAGAGAAGAAGTGAGAGGGTCTCAAGTGGAAGAAAGTGAGAGAGGTCAAGGAAAGGAAGCTGTAGAAGGAAGGTCAATGAACGGAATAAAAAGGAAGAAGTTAGAAGTAGGAAAGTAGGTAAGCATAGAGAAGAAAACGATTGAAAGGGACAATGAGATGCTGAGATAACTAATGTGTGGAATATAAAGCCTAGAAACAGCGAGCCTTAGAAAAAGAAAAGTAACAAATGAGACTGAAAAAGCCAGTGGCAGGAAAGAAATTAGCAGTGACAGAAGGTTCAGAAAGTAGAACTGATGGACAAACAGGGAGAGGAGAGAAACAGAGAAGGGGATGTAATAATAAAGAGTTGGAGTAAAATAAGAGATGAGGTGAAAGAAAGGAAGTGTGGAAGGGCAGAAACCAACAGCGTGAAAAGACATGGGGGCATATTATCAAGGCAGGCGAAATGAAATTATCGCCGCTTTTGCTATTAGCAAGCTGTCGCTAACATTAGTTAGCAACAGCTTTTAGGTGATAGCGAGCGGTTTGGGGCCCGCTTTGCATGTCAGCCATATTTATCGCTAATAACATGCAAAGTGGGCGTACCCAACCAGTTAGTGACTGAAAGCAGTCTCTAACGTCGCTATCGCCTATTAGCAAGGCGATAAAAAAATTCACGCTAATCGCGATTATCGCTAAAAATTAACGCCTGCTCAGACCAGTTCTTAGCCATTATATCCAATGGGAGGTGGATATTCTGGCTAAGACCCTATTGGTGATGATGCGTGAACATCGCTGGTTTTCCAGCGATATTCACGCATTTTGTCGCTATCGCCGGTTATTTTATCGCATTGGAGATAAACGTTGCTAATAGCACGTTATCTCTGCGATAAAATCCGGCGATGCTTGGCGATAAAAAAAAGTTCGCTAAGCTATTTAGCGATAAATATCGCTAGTTGTTGATCATATGCCCCTGTAGTGTAGCTCCTATTTTCCCAATAGGCTCTGCGCATTGGAATAGTACCTACAGCAGTAAAGGCCTAGGCCAGACGTTAACTAGGTCTACTACTGTCGATACTAGACTTAATTTTTGGGTTTGCCAGCTAAGCTCAGAGTTCGCTGGAAACTTTCTCGAATGTTCAAGGAAGGAATTAACTCCCCTGATTAGACAAGAAGGGATTTAGTTTCTGACAACCATAGAACATGACAACTTTGCTCTCCCCTAATCAAGAGTCAATCTCAAGAGTCGTGTGAGCACAAGGCAATTATTTTACTCAGTCAGTACGTGCATTCTTAGTCTCATCAGAATGTAGAGAAAAGGAAGAGACGGGCGTGTTCAATAAAAAGGTGTTATTTATTGATCAGTCTCTTTTCTCATACATGAGAAATGGATCGATATTATTGCAATACTTATAGTTAAGTAAAGTGCATACATTAAAAGCAATAGTATAAAATAATACTGTAAAAACATTGATATGGTTTCTGAGCCATATGATGTTTAAAAATGATTAAAATATATTTACATACACATATACATTTGACTAAACGTACTCAACTGGTGTTTCTAAATACGCCTACCCCGTGTACCTGACCTAAGTCTAATGCGTGGGCGGGAATAGAAAGTTACAGTTTAAGTTAAGTTTGTTTTTGCCAAGTGAATAACTAAAGAATTCTCTGTGAGGGGTTATTCAGTTCTGTACCTGGAATTTAGGATGAATGAGGAATGGTATCTCTTTCTCTGCTCTCGATATTCCAGGCTGCCTGCGAGGGCTGCCCAGAAGCGCCGGTGCTGGGTCTCTCGGCTTGAGATAGCAGCGCGTCTCTCAGCGCGTCAGGAAGGCGGGGCTGCTGCCAGCGGGGTCTGCTTCTGCTCTCGGCTTCGGCAAGTATGGCTGCTCCGTCTTGTCACCACGCGTGTGTTTGCATAGGGCAAGGTCGGCAATATTTATACCTTAAAGGTGCCGAGATTGACGTAAGGATGGACATAGATACGTCAATAAAGATGTCATACGACTTGCTCGTTAGCACATTCTTTACTAAAGTTCTCTGTGAAATCAAAACAATGGCCGCACGGATTATCCAGGTTGTCATAGGTTTGATTTGTTATGAGAACGTCGTATGCCTTATCAGGGGCTGGAGGAATGTCGGTTGTCTAATTAGATCTAAAGCGTTATGACCTAATCAGATAACACATTCCTGTGCCGTAGTGTGACTGCGTCAGATAACGGTATCTGCATCATGGGGGTTTTCTTGCCTCATGGGCTGACTGTTAGTTAACTTGATAGTTAGTTTAACCAGAATAGGGTCAGGAATAGGGGGACTGATTCAGAACCTATAGAAATACACGACACCCACTCCACGCTAACTATGGTCATATCTACTAATCTATGCATAGTATAACATAGTACAACATACTATAGAGTATAGTGTATACCTTACCACCCCAAAATACATAAATGCATTTCGAAATTTTCAAATATACTGAAAAATTGCAGTCATATATATTGTATGCACTTAAGCTATGAATTAAATGCAAAAGTAAACACGCATTTTTATGCATTATTGCTTATTGGTATATGAGAAATACACATGAAATGGCTCTTAATATGGCTATACAGAAAGGAAGTTCGAGACCATTTCATCACATAATAAAATATTTGTGAACATACCAGCGAGCAGCTAAAGTCTATAAAGTATCTAAAAATAGAAATTTTAGTTCTCTAGGAATAGTTTCTTACTTTAAGCAGAAGATCAGTGTCCCGGGAAAAAATATGTAGAAAAATATTTTAAGGGGCTTGCTGAAAAATATTGCTGTCCGTGAGCTGGAGTGAAATTGTTCATGTGACTTTATTTTTAAAAGTTGAAGGCCGAATTCAGGGAACGCCGTGTGCGAGTTTACTCAAAAGTCTCTATTTCTGTTCTGGAGAGAACATCATATCATTCAGGCTTTCGAAAAAACTGTCAACAGCTTCATGGGAAAGTTCCACTAAGTCGGAAATAGGTGTAACCATGCATTCATGCGCATGATTGTCTCCATTGACATTCTGATTTGCATCACTGACAGAAGGTCGTACCTGTTCGATGCTGCTTTCATCTTGAACTTCACTACTCTTCAATCGTAGTGGTGAAGATTCCAGGAATGCCGTCATCAGGATTGGCAGCCTTTGAGGGCAGCACAAAGCGTGAACCTTGGTAGGAACCAACAGTGTATCTGCATCCACTGGCGCATCCGATTGTAGCGTCAGACAGGTGTCTAACACGCATTCTTCTCCGCATAGCAGACACCTTAGTACAGGTAAAACACACCTTTGCCACATTGGTCGAAATGATAGAAACCAAGTCATGTTCAGGTCTCTAAGCCGGGAGAGTCCCAGGATTTTTGATATCCGGTCCCGGTATCCAATGGCTAGGATCGTATCTTCCATTGTCGCGAGAGTTTGATCTGTGACATGGGTTGCCATAACGAAAAATAAGGACTAGGAATAGGATTCCTGCAATTAGTCCCAGGATCAGGGGAAGTCCGCCAAAAATCGAATGGACGAAATCTGGAAAAATACCCAGTATGGCTTTGAATGGTGTTAATGCCATCGAAAATACTGTCTTAAATACCCCTGAGATCCCATTGGTATCAGAAATATTTAAGATTTCGCTCAGGATTTCCGCGAAATGTACGGGGGAATTAGTTGATAATAATGTATGTATCTCTGCAGTCGTCCTTGCGACTTGTAGATCATACGTTTCTTTTGATGACGTGAGCCTTGTAGGCGTCTGTAGAAGCACTCTTTTCATTCTGCTTAAAGCATCTATTCGAATAGAAGTAATTTTCAAACTGGGCCATGCCCTTGCCTCCCTGTCTGGAAAGGAGCTGGGGAACAAAGAACGTCCACAGCACTTGACCTTCGCCGTTGTAGTTACTAGATAAGGAGTCCCGGGCATAAGACTGCAGCATCTGCGGTCTACAATAAGAATGTAACTCCCATTATAGAGTCTTTGAAAGAATGGTTCTATTTCAGTTGCAGGTGCGCCTTGCTGGTGACATGAAAGGTTGTATGAATTCCCTTCACAGGCTCCATGCAAACTAATTCCGTTACACAGAAGCGTGCCGCTTAGTGACATGGCACAATCGTTGCCACTAAGAAACACTTTCTGTCCTTTATTACTGACACATGCATGTGAATAGGGCAGGTTCCAAGTTGTTTTAAGGTACCCCTTTCCCAATTTCTCGTACATGCCAGCCTGTATATATTTTTGGCAGTATTGAAACCTGAAGGTTGAGATTGGAATATTTATTATTCCATGGATTATCCATTCACTGACAGGTCGTTCTGACATTGTCAACGGTAATCTTTCTAGTTTTTCAATGCTCAAGATTGTATAATCAGCACCCTTTTGCGCCATACCGATTTGTCTATCAGTAAGGTTAAAGATTTGGAATAGTGACGTTGTGTTGATTAAACGCCAAGGCACATAGCCTGAACGCAGATTTTGTAACGTCCAGCCAAGCTGTACAATAGAACGCAATTGTGACTGACCATGTTGTAATAACAGTAAGTCTTGCGATAATATATCGATTGCTGAAGACACAATGCTGTCCAATGAAAAAATTCTGGAGGACAGAGTCATTAACCCATTGTCCACTACAGAAAGTGATTTTTCCAAATTGATACGGTCAATTTCCCGTATTCTTTCTGCTGTCTCAATTTGAGTAACCTTCCAGGCCTCATTGTATGCTGCATATACAGAGGCTGCTATGAAACGCTTTTGACGCTGTTTGCGTGGTCCCATTATGAAATCACGCAAGTCAGCACCATCAGTAAGTAAAGTTAGGTGTTGCTTAATTTCAGGCAGTGTGGAAGTTTGAAGCCATTGAAGGCATAATTTGCCCACACTGTAGGTTGTTATTATCCCTGGGTGATGTCTTTGGGGATATCTAGGGTCTGGCCTGGTCATTTTAAAACCCTGTGTTTTATTCAGGAATCTATCTTGACAGATATTTGTATCTGTGGGCCAGATCAACCATTGTTTCCAATCAGGATGTGTTCTGTTTTGGTTTAGTATATGGTTTACGTCTATCTCTTCATCTGTATCAGAGCTATTGCTAAACATTGTTGGCTTTGGAATAGACGGTTTAATTAAATCTTTCATTTTGGCTAAGCCAAGACAGGTGGTTTGTTGAACAGTGTCATTTAAAAATATCATTTGTTCTGGGATCATGCAGGCTCTAAACAAAGCTTCTAAACCCTGTACTTGCCATTCTTTTGTACCCCAAACACTTTTCAAATCAACATTTTTGTCCCAATAATCAAATCCAAAAGTATTCATTTTTTCAAAGAATGAATCTGAATATATCAATTTTGTGTTGGTTATCATGGTTTTCATCCCTGTCTTGTTTGACAATTTAAAATAAAATGTTTCAGCATTACTTATGTTAAAACCTGAAAAATATGAATATTTGTCATAAACGGTTCTAGAGCTCCCTTTTGGAGGTGTAGCACAATGTTCCCATTGATTATAATTTAAAACATTTCTAGGTTGTGCAGATTTATGCAAAAAATGGTTACCATAATGGTTATAGCAATACATACTATCATAATTTGTAGAACCTTGCAAATAATCATGTTTTGTAAATTTAGCAGACATTACTAAGTCAGACATCATGTTGTTAATGCTTTCGAAGTCCCAATCATCAGCAAAAGAGTTTGGTTTTGCAAAATCACTCAAGGAGATCTTGATTTGGTGTGGATACTTCAGGATCTCGACCGGACCATAAATTTCATAGTCAGTGTTGTCCCAGGCTACCCCACCAGGTATCGGATTGGCTGTGAAGTTGGCTGAAGAAAGTTCTGAAGAAAGTTCTCTTTTCTCGACGTGTGAAGATGTGTGTGGTTTGAGGATCAAGTTGATGTTCTGACTTGCTGTGTCCATTTTAGCATATTTTCCCTCAATGAAGCGTCCCAAAGTAAATACCATGATGAGCCAAAGTATGAGGATAAATGCACCAAAACCCACCCAAAATTCAATCCATGGAGAAATCAGATATGTTTCTTTCAGTTGTTTCAAAAGTTCCTTAGCTTTGTCTTTAAAGGATTTTGATGATGGCTGTGTCTTTGATTCACTGAAGCCCTCAGAGGAATCATCGAAGTTGATGAAGTACCCGGATGCAGTTCTGTCAATTGTTCCAATTGCTTCAGGATTTTTGTTTCTTGCATTGTCACTCGGTACTTCATTGTAGATTGGTGTGTCTCTGCTAAATGTTTTTATTTGGGTTTTCAGAGGTCTTAGTTCTATTGCATTGTTGCATAGTCCTTCTTGTTCTTCTGTAGGCGTTTCGAATGTGATGAGCCTCTTTGCTAGGACCTCTGTACTGGTAGCAAACCTTGGTGTTCTGCTACTTATTGGGAGTCCACTTGGCCTACTGTTTGTTATCGGCCACATGTTGTGGTTTTACCAGGTCGATGGATACAACTCGGTTCTCCTTTTTTCCAGCAAGTGGCGGTAGTACAACTGATCTTGTCCCGTTGACAGACAAGACAGGAACTGCTTTTCTGTAAGAAGGCCCAAATTCCTTCTTTACCGCGATCTTCTCCCTGACTAGATCCCCGACTTTTGGAATCCAGACAGGTCTTGCTGGGACAGGTGGTGATTCTTCAGTGGTAGGTGGCTGTTGTTTCAACTGTATGTTGCTCAGGTCTTTTCTTGTTTTGTTTAAGTCCTGCAAAATAGCCAAACGGTCTTTGACATCAAAGGTTTTTTCTATTACCACTGAAGTCTGACTATCAAGGTCAGAGATCAACATCCTAGTTCCGAATAATAATTCGTACGGACTGAATCCCTTCAGAGAATTTCTTGGCAAGTTATTTAGACTACGTTGGACACTTATTAGATGTTTGACCCACCCAGCTCCCGAACCTAATATCCTTTCTATTATAGATTGCTTTCTGCCTTGGTTTTTTCTTTACACCATCCCGTACCCTCAGGAAGGAAGTGAGAAGATTCCCGCTGGGCTGTGCTCATTTGGCCATGTTTCCCCCCCAGGCTGGATTGCCTGAGTGAAAACAATGGTCGAACGTAGCATGCTCTTAGCGTATATGCCATTTAGACTCGCAAATCTTTGTATAACAGTCCGGACGTCAGCCGAGTGCTGAGGATCTACATTATAAGTGGAAACTAGCCTGTATATGTTAATCGCAAGCCATTCTTCTTACTGGTGATGTTATCTGCAGTCAGATTCCACCGTATTTTATTTTTTCTCTCCCCACTGCGATTTCTGTTGCAGTTTGGGCAGTTTTTTACAAACATGGTATGATGTAGGCTCATGCCTGGCCACCAGTACCGTGATTGTAAATCTTCCAGAGAATCTTTTAGTTTGAGGTGTCCAAGACCCTCACCCATATGTGCGTCTGCGATTAACAAGCTTCTCCTGTCCATGTTTGGAATCACTCTATCCCCCACTCCAGGGATTCGAGCAAAAGGGACGGAGTTTGCATCGATTATGTATGTATAATTGAGTGGATAGTTGATCGGTAACGCTGAGCAGTCGCCTTTTGATGACGTTTTCACCGCCAGCAATGTTTCACCGTCAATGTATTTTAATGTACGCTTTTTTCGAACTACGGGAGCCGATTTAGTGGCTGCCGCTGCGGCTGTTTCAGCCAATGAATTCCCTACAACGTGAACGCCATCACGTTGATGACTCAGTGAGTGAGTCACGTGAGTCTTTGGTAGTTCTTTTTGTAAAAGAGCTATTTGTTCCCAGAGCAGTCTCTGCTTTATTGGTGCATCTGTGTCATCTTTGTAACCGTTCTGAATCCATGTCTGCAAATCGCTGTTATATGATTTGACGCAGTAATATGAATCTGACACTATAAGTGTCGGGAATTCGCGATCCGCATTATCTAGCGCCATTTTCAATGCGATTATTTCAGTTTGTTGTTCTGAATTAGTTTCTACTGAGTGTGATTTTGTTAATAGAGGTTTTAATATACCTCCGCGCCACACTTCTTTTGTAATCTCACATGTGGGGTTGTATGCTTGTTCTCCCCAAACGGAGGGTTGAGCATGTCCGTCTGTATATATTACACAGGCGTAATGTCGTAGAGGCAGAATGTCGATTGGCAGAGGATACGTCTTTTCATATTTTAGATTTTTTAATTCTTCTAGTTCTCAAAAAATTGTCAACCAGGCTATATTTGATAATTCATATCCTTCGTATAGAACTTTTAGATGGGCAATTCTGGACTTTTTAAAGTTGAATTTGTAACCCTCTGCAGCGAACCCAAGTATTATGGTGTTCACTCTTTTCAAGTGAGTCTCCAAGTCATCATCTGTTAAGTAAATGTCATCGACATAAGATAATGCTTCATCATCATATAGTTGTAGTAATTCTGTTACTCTCGCTGAGAATACCCCCGGGCTGTTCTTGTACCCCTGGGCTAACCGACAGAATTGTTTTTGAGTGCCATTTACTGAGAATGCAGTTAAATATCTGCTCTCTGGTGCTATATTTTGACAAAAGAATCCATTGGAGATGTCCAAGGTTGTTTTGTATTTTTTGCGCACTATGTTATTCATTAGTGCAGCACTGTGTGAGTTTTGCACTGCAAATGTTTTGCAACATGTGTTAAGGTGTCGGTAATCCAAAACTAGACGATATGAGTTGTCTGGTTTGGAGACCGGAAACAAAGGATTGTTCATTTGTGAGGTGCAAGTTTCAATCACCCCCTGGTATTCTAGCTGATCTAGTATTTCATTTACTTGTTTTTTAGCTTCTTGCTTAATTGGGTACTGCCTTTGTGCAGTAGGTTGTGATTTTAACTGGATTTTGTGAGGAGGAGAATCCTCATCCCATCCTACATGATTTTTATATAAAGCAGGTGCTAAGGCCACTGCCCACTTTCTAGCAAGTGTATATTTTTTATGAATCGGGATTTGATTCGAGAAGGCAGGCATAATTACTTCTTCGCCATGAGGGCACTCCCTGACAAACTCTGGTGGCCAGTCTTTTTCAGCTAGAAGGATGTCATAGCCTTTGGAGAGGTTATCCCAAAATAGTCCCCTTATTTTCCTAGACTTATCTCCCTCTATACGTAATGTTATCTCGTATATCTTTTGGGGCTTGCTAACTCTGGTGTCTGCAGTTTCCACTTGAAGGTATTCATTCGTGTCCACTGTCTCCAGATGATTCATAAGGACTTTGCGAGCTATGCTCACCTCTGCTGCGCTGTCTAGCATTGTCTGAGCCCACTCTCCTTTTTTCAGTTGTGTCCTCAGTATTCTCGGCATTGTTAACTACCTTGATACTGGCTACCTTCTTTTTTGGAAATTGTAATTTCTTTTTTAGTTGAGCAGGTTCCTTGTCTTTGGACTTGGCGTGCTCTTCTCTTTGTTCTGATCGTCCTCTTCTTTCCGATTTCTGCGAGGAATTCTGAAAAGATTGAGAGGGACGTGTATCAATGTCTTGATATCTATCAGGTTTTTTAATATTATCCCTATTTCTAAGGTTATATCTATTCCCCGAGGGGTCACTCTGCGGTGACCTCTGTCTTTCGTTTGGAGATTTCTCTCTTCGCCTAGGAGACCTTCCTCGGGACTGGAATTTCTTTTCTTTAGGATTGGATTGTTTGTTTCCATCCCAGTTCTTTTTTGGTGAATTATTATTAAAAAATATTTTTTCTGGACTTGTAGTCAGTTGCGGTTTTACTGGTATTCCACCTAGACTATCTCTGCCTAGTTCTTCATAGGATTTTTCTATGATTCTGGCAATTTCAGCTGGTTGGTCTGCTATATCTGTCTCTTTTAACCTCTGGCGGATCGCCACGTTTGCTGCTTCACCTTTTATGTTGGCTAGTAATATAGCCGAGACCTGCTTGAAGTCTTTCAGTAATTTCATACCAAGAGTTAAAGCAGGTTCTGGACCGTATTCATCTTGAATTTGTTTTAGCACATCTGGTATTACCGAAATGGATGGAACACCGTGCGTTTTTGTATAGATGGAAGCAAAGACTGTACCCCAAGTGTCACAGTCCTCAATGTGTGGTGCGATTCCCATTGGGAGACATATAGTCAGAATCCTGTGTTTTTCCAGCGGGGTGGTGTCAGGAAACACCGCCTCTATTTGGGTGATTTTCTGTGCCAACCAGAATGGTATTTGTTCCCGTTTAGCTGGAACTTTACCTAGGGAGGATTGGATGTTCAGTGGTGTGATTTTATTTGTGTTCCCCTGGTGAGGGGTCAGCTGTGGAAGTTTAATCGCTGGCTGAATTGTTGAAGTCCGCATTACATACTGTACTAATTGTCTGTGAATTTTTAGTAATTGTTTTAGCTGTATTAACAGCTGTGGTGCAGGCATCTCGTCGATGTCTGGATGTGGTGTGTATCCGGCTAGGACCGGCCACGTTGCTCCTGGTCTACCTAAAGGACCGAGCCTGGTTATGTGATTATTATGTTTTAGGGCGCCATCAAATAAGAGCAAATGCTCTTGGAATTTGAGTGGTACTTCCACCTCCTCGAAAGGAGTGTATGTTTCAGGAGGTTCCTCTACTTTGTAATAGTGGAAGTACTTTGTTACAGCATTAGCTGCTGGAAAATATATCCATGAATAGTATACCTCTGTCTGCCGATATTCGTGTGCCTCAATTACGAATATGACTGTGCCACCTCTAGGTGTCAGTCCATTTTCTATAAGTTTTAAGGTTATAGATCTCCTTTTAATGACCGGAATGAGTGTTATATTCGGGTCTGCTGCTTGCATGGTAGCATCAGCATCTGCGAGTTCAGTAGCTAATCTAACTGCCTCTCTTTCTTCATCACTGTCTCCCATTTTACAGACAGGATGGTATTATGTCTATTTGCAGATCAGGTTTCTTTATGGAACAAAGATTAGATGCACAATATTTTGGAACTGTTTATCCTTCAACGTTGACTTGACCAAGAACCATACATAGGAGTTCCCTCCTGCGAGGTTTTGGAGGATATAACCTTTCACCCACTCCAGACGTCTTTGGAGTATTTGGGAAAAGGGGTCTGAGTGAGAAAGCACGACTGAGTTACTCTAAATGTCTTACGTTAGTTTTATCGCCCTTCCAAACGCGTTGGGCGCCATGTAGTGTAGCTCCTATTTTCCCAATAGGCTCTGCGCATTGGAATAGTACCTACAGCAGTAAAGGCCTAGGCCAGACGTTAACTAGGTCTACTACTGTCGATACTAGACTTAATTTTTGGGTTTGCCAGCTAAGCTCAGAGTTCGCTAGAAACTTTCTCGAATGTTCAAGGAAGGAATTAACTCCCCTGATTAGACAAGAAGGGATTTAGTTTCTGACAACCATAGAGCATGACAACTTTGCTCTCCCCTAATCAAGAGTCAATCTCAAGAGTCGTGTGAGCACAAGGCAATTATTTTACTCAGTCAGTACGTGCATTCTTAGTCTCATCAGAATGTAGAGAAAAGGAAGAGACGGGCGTGTTCAATAAAAAGGTGTTATTTATTGATCAGTCTCTTTTCTCATACATGAGAAATGGATCGATATTATTGCAATACTTATAGTTAAGTAAAGTGCATACATTAAAAGCAATAGTATAAAATAATACTGTAAAAACATTGATATGGTTTCTGAGCCATATGATGTTTAAAAATGATTAAAATATATTTACATACACATATACATTTGACTAAACGTACTCAACTGGTGTTTCTAAATACGCCTACCCCGTGTACCTGACCTAAGTCTAATGCGTGGGCGGGAATAGAAAGTTACAGTTTAAGTTAAGTTTGTTTTTGCCAAGTGAATAACTAAAGAATTCTCTGTGAGGGGTTATTCAGTTCTGTACCTGGAATTTAGGATGAATGAGGAATGGTATCTCTTTCTCTGCTCTCGATATTCCAGGCTGCCTGCGAGGGCTGCCCAGAAGCGCCGGTGCTGGGTCTCTCGGCTTGAGATAGCAGCGCGTCTCTCAGCGCGTCAGGAAGGCGGGGCTGCTGCCAGCGGGGTCTGCTTCTGCTCTCGGCTTCGGCAAGTATGGCTGCTCCGTCTTGTCACCACGCGTGTGTTTGCATAGGGCAAGGTCGGCAATATTTATACCTTAAAGGTGCCGAGATTGACGTAAGGATGGACATAGATACGTCAATAAAGATGTCATACGACTTGCTCGTTAGCACATTCTTTACTAAAGTTCTCTGTGAAATCAAAACAATGGCCGCACGGATTATCCAGGTTGTCATAGGTTTGATTTGTTATGAGAACGTCGTATGCCTTATCAGGGGCTGGAGGAATGTCGCTTGTCTAATTAGATCTAAAGCGTTATGACCTAATCAGATAACACGTTCCTGTGCCGTAGTGTGACTGCGTCAGATAACGGTATCTGCATCATGGGGGTTTTCTTGCCTCATGGGCTGACTGTTAGTTAACTTGATAGTTAGTTTAACCAGAATAGGGTCAGGAATAGGGGGACTGATTCAGAACCTATAGAAATACACGACACCCCATGGAGAGAAACAAGAAACAGAATAGAGCCCAAAACTATGGGAAAGTGAGTGAGAGAGAAGGGGAGAGAGATACAAGTGACAGAAAACATAGAGGAAGGAGAAATAAATGTTTGGATGAATGGAGTGAGGTGCCAAAAACATCAACCAGAGAAGCTTAAAATTAATGGGAAGCAGGAATGAGTAGGGAACACAGATTACTATAATATCACAAAGTTCAGAATATACTCATCTAATCTTATTGCACATTTGGGCCCATCCTGTAAAAGGAAGCAGCAAGCTACAGGTAATTTCTTTGGAGAGTGAACTGATATTTTTTCCTGCACACAAATTATGCTGCTCAAAGTGCTCAGAAGTGGGTTTGGAAGTGTGGGCATTGAGGCAAAGGAACATTCCCTTTGTATCTGAGGGAAACTCGCCTATTTTCTCAAATATTTCGCAAGGCATCACGCGTGACACTGCCACGTTCTGGGACAACCAAAACGTTCAATAGGGAAATCCAAATTATCCATTTCAAAATCATATCTATTCAGTGTTTGGCAGCAACTCAGTGCCTCGTAGTAAATGTGCACAAACATCATCTTACTGAAAAACGATTCCCAGATAAAATCAATACATAGTTCTGAAGGTCTTTAAGCACTTGGTGATGGTTTGGGCGGCATTAAAATAACTGTATTTCTATGCACAGGTTGGCCCTGCTGGAGTCAGGCATTTCACAACTTTATAGAGCAGGGCAAGTATTGTGCTCTACTACAGGTGCTCGGTTCAGTCTGACAGGAGTGGGGAGGGAGGGACAGTAATTATTCAGATGGACAACAATTCCTTTGACTTGGCCCCAGCACTGGAAAGCCATTTTCAAGCCTGAAATTTAGAAATGTGTCCCCAAACTCCCTTAGTCCAACCTGTTATTTTAAAGTCGAGGCTGAAGTTGAAAGAGTCTGCAGTGTGCTCTGAACCTAACCAGGGTGTGGAATTGGTGGGAAATCAAAGCAAGGACGAGTTAAGAAGTTGAATGTAACTTTCTTTATTAAGATGTAGAAATTCCAGTAACTCCATACAGCAGCAGGCAACCCTTTAGGTAACTGCCTTCACAATTTCTCTTTGACAATAAACATTCCATATGGAGCATACCAAAATTGCATAACAGGTAGCCTATAGGAAGCAACCATTAGTAATAATGCCACACAGGGCCCTCCCTCACCCAACAAAAACCCCAAAACGATATCTATGACATCACAAGTCTGTTGAATTTCCAGATTCTACCACCATCCAGTTTAGCCGCAGTCTTAAACATCTTGGTCACTTTGTGGGGCTTCCTGAAGTGAGAAAATCTGACTGAGAATTGTTTGCCAACTTAACCTTCAACATATCCCTAGCCTTAATATCACAAGGATTGACTTACTTGGAGAGATCTTACCGACCCTTTCTCATCTCCTATAAATTACATTTTCTTGATCTCCCTCTCTCCATCAAGTCTTCCACATTAGAAAACGTTGTGCAAGACTCATTTACCCATGGGGACACACTTGAATAGAAGGCATACTCTTCTTAAAGAGAACAAATGGACTGGAACCAGTGGTACTACGAGGGTTACATTTATACTCTTCCACTCTGCGTGTCACCATTACCACCCAACATGCCCCATTAGATTTTGCAATTTGTATAGTCTATTTTAACATTTTATTGAATCTCTCCATCATACCATTCATCTCCGGATTATATATGGCACATTTCTTGTGAGTAATGCCTCTTCCCTTCAAAAATGCCTCTATGATTTTTAAGGTCAACTGTACTGCGTTTTCTGTAAGTATAGGTTTGGGATTTTCTTCTCTGGCAAACACATCTGCCAAGAACTTGATCACTGACGAAGTGGTAACCTCTGTAGTGACCATATCCTCTGGCCATTTTGACAGCATATCAATCACTACTAATACATACCTCAAAGTACCACCCCCACTTATGTGTTCCACAAAATCAAATGTAATTTCATCCCAAACTTTATCAGGAATATCTCGATAAATCATCGAAGGTGTCCTTACTTTCAGAGTTTTGTCGCTCAAACTACACGCACAACAGCCTGAACTATTCTTTAAACTATAAAGCCCATACTTGGCCACCAGTAGTTACACCTTGATCTCTTTTTCGTTTTACAAATACCCTGAGCCAAGAGCACAAGATGCTGTCTCACCCCAACAGGATGAACTAATCTGCTCCCTTTCAACAAGAGATTGTTGTTTACGGGTAGTTCCCCAGACACTTTGGTAAAGGCTGATGAACTCTCAACCTGATGTCCTGAACTATCTCGAGCAACAATAGCACCACTCCACTGTTTCAACATTTGATCTTTTTCCATCTCAGAAATTCCCTCGCTTTCAGTAACAGAAGCAGATGTGATGATACAAACCTTAAAATGTTCGTCCTTTCACCACGTTTGATCATCTTCACACTACTTATGAATAACATCAAATAATCTGGGTAAAACAATCCGCAGACCTATTATCTACAACAAGCATATACTTGACTACAAACTGATAGTTCTGTAATGGAACTGTCCACTTACAAATGTGTGAATAAAAATGCGGTCTATTTATTTTTTACTAAAAACTTTGTGAAGTGGCTTATGATCGGATTGAACCACAACCTTGACGCCCCACAAAAACTACTTATATTTCTTCAGGGCCTAATAAACTGCTACAGCTTCCTTCTTAATAGTAAAATAATGAAACTCAGCTCCTTTCAAAGATCTGAAGGCAAATGCTACAGTAACTTCACTGTTGTTCTGAGTCTGTTTCTAAACAGCCACTAGCCCTTTCATCGCTATCATCAGTAATTATACAACAAGGAAAACCCGGAGAAAAACGTTTTAAGTATGTTACTGAGGCAAGACTCACTTTTATGTTGGCAAATTCCTACTGACACTCATTGGTCCATGAAAACGGAACCCCCCTTTTTAAAAAAAATTCCTGATATTAGAGGAGCGGTTGGCAAAATTAGAAATGAAGCTAGAATAAAATTCGGCCATCCCTAAAAAAGCTTGTACGTCCTTCTTCTTGCTGGATTTGGCTAAATCTTGGATGGATCTCTAATAACAGCATGCCCAAATTAAGATATCTCAGTATGACAAAACCTGCACTTATTAATTTTAAGGTTAATACCTTTCACACTAAAGATCTCCTTAACTTTGTGCACATGTTCTTCAAGGGTATCAGTGAAAATCAGATCATTTTGAAAAAATATGACCCCAGATACTTTGCCCAATAAATTGCCATAATTCTCTGAAAGATTACGGCTGCTGAACAAAGACCATTCTTTTAAAATGGAACACTTCAAAGTGAGTTATAAATACAGTAAGGTTTTAGACTCCTCACTCAGAAAAACATGGTGAAATGCAGATGTTAAGTCAAGTATTGTGAAATACTTGGAATTGCCAAACAAACTTATGATCTCCATGATGTTGGGCAAAGGAAACTTGTCCTCAACGACCTCTTTATTGCGGTGTCTAAGATCAGCGCACAATCTGATGTCTCCAGAGCTCTAGGCAACCACTGGTCTGACCCATTGAGAAGCTTTACAACCTACAGGCTTGGCTCCCTCCTTCAGACTTATGTGATGATAGTGACCCTTGATACATCCTATTTTGTCAGGGAAAATATTAGTACATTCCAGCATGAGCATTTCACTTAAGGTGTCCACCTTCCTGACTTCCACTTATGGGTTAGAGTTAGGATATAGATAAATTCTAAGAAGCTTTTAATGAGGCCAGCTCAACACTGTGTCCCCCTTAACTGGAATATATATCTTACCAAAAGCCAATGAACTCAATGTGTTTTCCTCTGATCCAGCGGGATGCTAACCAAATCTGTTTTCATATACTTGCATCAATTCATACATTCTCGGACTGTTTGCTTTCTGGGCCCATATCAAAACAGTTACCTAGCATAGATCCGCCAATGGATCTTTTATGTGAGCTAACAGGATCTTGGATATTAGGAGAACATGCTGCAAATCCTAATGAGGACCTGGAATAAGAAGATTCCAAATTTATGCTTACAACAACCAACCTTTCTATAGACATAAAATTATAAAACTCATGAGAAGAAATTTTACAGCACAAAGACTCAAATACGATACAAATTATTCATGTAAAACCTTTATCTAAGCCTCAATTTGAATGGTCAAGAAACACAAATCACATTTAAGTTTCTGTTTATAGATACCTTGTAGTGCAATTAGTCACACAATGCCATACAGATTTGGTAAAATAGACATTTTATGGAAAAGACAAGTTCAGCATTTAGGTTATACAAACCAAATATGCAGAGTTGAAGTATAAGGAGTCACATGAATGAGTCCATAATCTCTCCAGCCGAAGAGTTTTACCTGCTCACTTTACCTGCCAGCACTGTACAGGTTGAGTCAGTTCAGAAAGTTCAATTCAAAGGGTTTGGCATAGGAACAAGAATCAAAGTTCACTCCAGGGGTCCAACAGCATGACACGCAAGGAAATTGAAAATGATAACCAGCACCATCTCCTCCTCCAAGGGGGCAATTATGCTTACAAAAGTTCTCAGTTTACGCCCACAAAGTATCCTTTCCATTGTACGTTATGATTTCCAGTGGCTGTCCACAGTGGGCTACTCATGGTGTGATCAATACCTTACTAAGAAATCCGCAAGCATTAAGTAAATCTTTTGCCAAATCATCAATTCCGAAAACTTTATAATTTCCATCCTCTGCTTGGAAGTAAGAAAATTAATTTGCTCAATGTCTGTCCGTTCCCAGACACTCTCTCTCTGAGTTTGCAATTGTACTGATACATTTCTGTCAAAAGTGTTTCTGAATCAGAAAAGGGCCTATTGTTCATAAGCATGAAAAGAAACTTCCAGAAAAGTTCTCATAGCATCTGAAATGGCTACTTCAGCTAGATTCTGTTTTTCTAAATGGGGAAAAAAAGAATTTGAGGCCTACTTGAAAACATACTAAATGATTACCACGTTATGATTAATATAAAATGCACATATTAATATGATTACTTCAGCTTTTCTCAGTAACGTCACTCATTATTCTTTTCCTTAGAAGTTACATCTCAATAAAAGGTACTAAATTAAAAAAAGAACATTTTACATGTTTTATTTTTCAGATTAGTACGCATGTCATTTTTGTTATTCATGTTTATATTAACTTATTACTAAAATAAACTGTGAATCTTAATACTATCAAGCATTAAACTAAACATTTTAATCGTTTCGAGTGCTTCATTACATAAAAAAATAACTTTTTCTCTCGCTTCATTTATGTCTATTCACAGTTTCACATTTCAGAACACTTCTGCATGCTTATACGATGCAGTAAAAGATCTCATGTTTTCATCTTCAACTTATTTTGCATATTTTCTTAAATCATTGTCGAAATTTTCATTTAATATAGAGAATTGATAGAAGCCATTGTCTTTAAACGTTTATACTCCATCACCTCCATAACTATAGGGAGTAACATCTGAATCAGATAGCGGGAGCTTCCTTTGAAAATGTATTTCATAGTCAACATCCGAGACCAAAGACAGTCTTGTATCTATCCATCATCATAGATATATCAATACCATTGAGTTTCTATTTTAAAATGCTGCACACATAGAAAGAGGGGAAAAAAAGAAGAAATTAAAATAGTTTGCCTTGTTACGCCTCCCCTGGGCAGGAGCTGCATTTTGAATCATTCCCAAATCTACCCCTCATGGTAAATCTGAGAATGTGCGAAAAATCTATGGGTGGATGCGTTGGAATACCCATGCTCCACCCATGGAACACCTCCCTGAGGCGGCATAATGCAAGGCAGTGATTTGCGCTGCCATGCTGTACTCCAAATTTACCAAGCCATGCAGGGCTACGTAAGGTGACCTTGTGTGGCTTGGTAAATTTCATTCTTGGTTTTGTCATCGCCCTGTGTCCCCTAGCGTTGGGCAAGGGTGATGCAGAACCTTTGATAAATGTACCCCCTAATTTCTCAATAGAAGACTCAGATTCATTCAGGGGGGCATCAACATCATCTTGTCTGTAACATTTACAGAATTTCCTGCCCTTCAGCATCTAAACAGTGTAAACACATGGATGCTTTTTTCATGAGATACATTTGTACCATACACCCTTAAATAGTTCATAAAGACCTTTTTCCATTTTTCCCCAAGGGAGCACAGGATCACCTGGAGTAGTTAAGAAAAAAGGTGGTGGAGAAATGTTCTGCATGACAAACGCAATGACTCTAAAATGGATCAAGAAACAACACTTAAACAGAGACAATAACATTAAAAAAAATATGTAAATATTACAAAGGTATAACAGAGAAGAATCGCCTGTGACAAAGAGCACAACAAGAAACACTAGGCAAAAACATACAGTACTCAAAATAAAACACAATCCACCCGGAAGAATAAAAGTTAATGCAAATGCAAATAATAAAGAATAAAATCCTCAAGGTATATAATGAAGAGGTTTATCAGGAAGTTGAATAATAAATGCTGATATGTTGCTAGAATATCGTAGTCCTAGTTTTGTTACTATGACAGAATTTAACCTTTGAGTCTTTGCAAGAAAATCATAGTTTACCTTCTGTTTCTATGAAAGAAGGCGGAGTTTCCTATAATATACCAGGGGAACCTGGTAATTCTACCACCAAGAGATGACTGTAATCCAGGGATGTCTGTATAGCAGAATCACATAGCTGCCAAGGTTTCAGATTGGTATGTGTGACTATTTTATAATGTTAGTGTTATTTTGAGTGCTATTTCAACGACTATGAGTGACACTTTCTCGCAAGCAAAATTAAGAAATGAAGACTAGGAAAATATATACATTTCAGAAATTACACCCATTTGAGCACCAAGAAACTCTAAGATGTTAACTGCTGCAAAGCACCAGAAATGGAAGTGCACTAACCTAATGTCCTTGTAAAGTCAGAGGCACAACACTACTGTTTACTGCTGCAACTAGGGGGGGGGGGCGGTGTCAGGGAAAAATAAGGCAGCTGCCGATGTCGTTGAGGAGAAAGTGAATGTCTGTCACACACTCACTGGCTCAGCCGGCTGCATGCATTCACTTAGCTGCTGTCTCGAATCAGGATGCACGCTGGACCGTGAGAAGAGCTCTCAGAACCAATGGCTTCACTGCGTGGCTGGTTGGAGATAGGCCTGCATGCCCTGGAATTTGAAGGTAAGCTCCACCTGCTCCAAAGTTCTAATGTTGCCAGGCGACAGCAACAATTCCAGGGGGGCCGGGCATAGGTAGGAAACTGAACAGGGGAAATGCTCTGCCTTTGACCCCTGTTGGTGGATGGGCAGGTGTTCTAAGGGCACAAACAGCTCAAAACAACAGAACACCGACAGAAAAACAATTAGTCATGCCAGCTTTCACTAGCCTTAGTAAGCCCACGGACCCGTGCTTTTTAGCTGGCAACCAATAGTGGCCAGGCTGCTCTCCTGTAGGATGTGAGAGGCCCAGACACGGTCTCAGCTGCCTCACCCGCCATAATTACAGTCAGCTGACTCGCGGACCCTCTGGCACACAGTCTAAGTCTCAGCCCAGCAGGTGTGGTATTTTAAATACACTCCCACAGACTTAGCGGAGTATCAAAATAAAAATCATTAATTATAGCTGAGCATCTGACTGTCCCATGGTCCTAACGCACTGCCCGCCGGCTACCTCAGTTTAGTTGCACCAGTTTGGCTGGTCTTTTAAAAACCAAAAAACAGATGTGGTATAGTTTACATGAAGACAGATTAATGCTAGCTCACTCTCTCTTAAGCACTTCTAGAAGGCGGGCCCACTGCAGGGCCAGCCCGCAACAATTTGCCGGGCAGTGGGCGGGATCGGCAGGACACGGCGTGCCCCCACTTCTTTAATTTCATAGATTCCGTACCCCTACTTTCTTATTTTAAACGTGTCCCGGATGGCAGAAATCGCCAAGGCCAACAGCTAAGGCTTCACTTTTGGGGATGGGCAGAACGGGCAGAGAAAGAAAAGGATTCTGCCTTTTTCTTCGTGCCAGAGAAGACAAGGACAGCGTACAGCTTCCCTGCCGCTGGCAGCTGCCCCCCTCTCTTTGTTTCCCCTCTTCCCTCTCTTTCTGTCTCGCTCCTCCTCATTTAGTGAAAACCGAGACTTCAAGAAACAGGTATTACCTTCTCTTTCCTCCTTTCGTTTATTTGCTCCCCTGTGAAATGGATCCAAAAAAGAAAAACGTTTTTCCTGGAAATGGCGTCTTTTTCTGCCATTTTTTCAATTTCTAAGTGCAGCCTCGGGGTGGAGAGAAATAAAACATTCAAAATATGAAAAATAACTAACTAACTAAAGTAAGAGAGAGTGGTTGCAAGGTGGGCAGATTGATTTATTCACACCTAAACACATTAGCGCCACTTTACAGTGTTTGCCACTGAAGTGCTACTTTTGTTTTCTCGTCTCTCTTTGAACAACATTGTTTTCCCTGGGAGGGAAAGTGTACTATTCCTGGAGGTACTGAAATACCTGCTTGATGGGTGAATTTGAAAACAAAATGTGTACAGCGGCTGTGTGTTCACGAATGTGGTCTTTTGAAACCATACTGCTTACATCTTGTAAGGATAGAAGCAATGGGCATTGAAACGGGTCCCTTCTAGACCCTGTAGTTATGGCCTTAACTTTTCAGGCAAAAGCACTCACTAATTTTTGAATAATGAGTGTAAAAAGAAAAAGGTAACCATGTTGTTCCTGATTACATTTCACATTCTTTACTTAATCTTGCATTCCCTATGAGTGTTTGCTTTTTATAGGATGTTGTTAAATTTTCTTTAGGCAGCATATTTCTCTTGTCTAGTGCGTAATTTGAATTGAGTCACATCCAGGTGTTTATAGCGGTTCAGTGGAGTGCAAGTTTGTCTCAGTGGGACAGTATGGTGTTCTGTGGGGGAGAAGACGTGGCACTATGGTCAGAGCTGCTGCATTTGGAACTAGGGAACCAGGTTCAGCCTTCATGACCAGTCCATCAGACCACTCCCCCTGAGGGAGTACATTCCCTTGCTAGGCCCAGCAAGATCTTAAAAGCCCTGGTGTCTTAGTACCAGCAGGCGGACCCTAGCAGTGACAAGTGTGGGTTAACCTTGAAGGCCTGTCCGCAACAATCCATTCTGAAGTTCACCTCCAGTGTTGCAGGCAGGCCTATGAAGCAGCACACCATAGAGTGACAGTAACTCTGTCATTGAGGTCACAGGAACCTTGAGCAGGGTGGTTCTAGGGCAGTGCGACCGCACCAGGCGCAGTCCGTGCAGGTAACATCGGTGGGGCAGAGGAGCCGGGTAAGGGGGGATTTCGAGGGACAATGCCAAGGGATTAATTTTTTTTTTATTTCCCTTTGCATCGTCCTTCGAAACCCCCCTACCCGGCCTCACTGCCCCACTGCTGTTACCTACACAGACCGCGGCTGGCACTGACTTCAGGTGGGGGCGTTGTGTTTGCAATATAATATGCTTTTAAAAGTACTTGCTGCCTCCTTGCTGACCTCCAACAACTTTTGGCAACAATAAAAATGTCATCATAACTCCAATCATTAATGTTCTTAGTAGAGAGATATGGTGTTTTGTCTAGTGGATGTTTGACTCATGGAAAGGAAGCACAGATGGTTAATGTGCCTGCTGCTAACAACATGTACCATGCAGATCACAAAGTGTACATAATGTAAATAGGTCAGTGCGTTACTGCTTTTGTCAGTAAGATCCTTTTGTTACTTGCAGTTTATAAGTCAAAATTCTAACATAGAACAGTGAGCTATAACTGTCATCTAAGAGCTGCTTGCAAACTGCAAGATATAAATTAGAGCGTTATGTTTTTCCCCAGTCTTTGATTATCCTAATGTTGAAAAAAGGGTTCATTTGGTAGAAATCAATTCTGATTATTAAAGAGAACCCCAACCATGGTATTAAGTTTTAAATTCTGAGTTTGTGTTTCTCCAGACCAATCACTATAAAACTATGCTGCCTACTAGTATGGTTGTCATGTGACTCCTACACCGTGTAGTCCTTTGTCTTATGTAACATTTCCTATGCAGTGATTTACACACGTGTGATTGATTGTCTCTGTGTAATATGTGTGATGTAAAGTGCTCTGACACCCTACACTGGTATTAGTGGTTCTGTAAATTTTCAGATACTTTATTATTTTGATATTATTATACATGCTAACAGTCTCTGCAAAGATGTTTCCTTATTAGTACAAGTGGAACATACAACTACAGCAGTGAGAAAGGTGACCAGTCAACCTTTGCAAAGGACCCTCCACTTCACAGAAGCACAAGTCACATGTTTTTGTAACTTTTGATCCGTTTGAGCTATAAACAATTTATGAGTTAAAATCGTCAGATTATGCAGCAGATGACGTATTATGTGGCAAACATGGCAGTGCCATAATTATTTGGAAAACATTTACAAACTAGGATATTTTGCCATTCATGTTTGAAGTGCTCTTGTGGAAAAAGGGAGAGACAGATGGCTTGCAATTTCACTTTTAAGGATATTTGGGACATGAGCTCACAAACGGAAGGATACTGATTGTGCTGATCCACATGTTAATTGTACTGCAGTAAACATATTGCGCAAAATGAAAATCTGTTAATAAAATTTGTTTAAAAAAAAAGGATATTTGGGACATTCTGTGATTGAAAATGTATCCCACTTTGTGAATGTATTTTAATGTCAATAATATTAAACCTTAAATAAACATGTGTATCCATTGGTTAAATTAAATAACGTAATAAGCTGTAACCGGTTAAGGAAATGGGAAACAAATACTAAAAACTGGGATATTTTGCTCTTACTGCCACACCTCTGACTCCGCCTACAGACCCAATCCATGGGTTATTCCCGCCATATGATTCTCCGCACACAGTTCCCCTACTTTTTTCCCCCACTTCGACCACTGACTCCATAACAGTACTCACTCTGGGAGGCAGGATGCTGACTCGGACTGACCACAGCTCAGTCGTCAGTGCTGGTGGGTCAGGTCGTGTGTGACGTTATCACCACACAGTATCCATCCCGCTGTGCCGGTGAGCATATGGCAATGCTGAGCCACTTCACTGGTTTCACCAAAACGGCAAGTCAGCCTTGGCCAGCGCTGGGTCCCGGAATTGATCCTCATCCACACCGCCGTGGTGCGAGCGGCAAGGAGGACCTGCACTGCCATTCAAATGCTGCAGCAAAAACGTTGTGAAATGCTGAGGGCTTGTACCGCCGCGGGCGGCACCACCAGCAACACTGGCTCACTGACACCCCACCTTTTCAAATTTCTCTAGTCGCACAAGTACAATGTGTCTTAGAAGCCAAGCCATTGGGCAATGACTCCGCAGTAATGCCGTGTAGAGTCGGCCGATGGTGTGTCCAGTCCTGTGTAAGCTACATCTAACAGAGTACAGAGCTACGAGCAGGACATGAGTAAGTCCCTGAAACCTACTGGGACCAGCGTGCAACACGCTCTGCCACCCAGTCATGGTGCATCATTGCAGTGCTCCTGCTTGACAGCTGAGAAGGCTAATGCGTGACTTTGCATTTCAGTGCAGTGATGCGGACCACCAAACTGAAATGTGTTAGTCTAACGCCTGATGCATAGTGCTTCACAGGGCTGGAATCACGCAAGTTTCAGATAGGATCCGTAGAGTCCCCAAGGTCCAGGGAGGTGCCAAAGTTCATGCAGGGGCCAGGCAAGTGCTGGTGAAGGATTACTGCGGAGTACAATGGCAGCGTTCTGCGTTAAAGGGGTGTGCTATGGGTGTTGTGGGTGTTCCCACACAACACCCATGACTTTTTGACACTGCCCCAGATTTACAAAAATTGGCAAATCTGAAGCAGCGCCAAAAACTAAAGCCTTCCAAGAGGAGACGCTAAAGCGGTGCAACAAGAAGAAATGCTTCTTTTCCTCCTCGTTTATGCTCACACTTAGGAGGAGCAAAACGCCATTAATGATTGTTTTTGTGGAGGAAGGTGTCCCTTCCTGCGCAAACACAATCATCCCTGCAATGCAGGCACCCTTACACCATGGTGCCAGGGTGTCTGCATTGGTACACGGCTGTTGTTTTAGCGCCGGCCCAGGGGAGAGCACAGGGGTCCACCATATTCCTGTAAATACGTGCTTTCCTGCGTTTGTGACATGAGAAGCTTGGTGCAGCAAAACTGCTTGTTAGTGCCGCGCTGTGCCATTTTATTGTAAATATCCCCCAAAGTGTGTTGAAGTTTCACTAAAGGTAGGTCCATAAGCCACTCGTCGCCAGTGTGACGTTAGTAGGAATTCAAAGCGAGGATGAGTTAAGGAGTTGAAGGTAACTTTCTTTATTAAGATGGAGAAACTCCAGCCACAGCATAAATAACTGCCTTTACAGTTTCTCTTTGACAATAAACATTCCATACGGAACATACCAACACTCCATAACAGGTAGCCTACATGAACCAACCATTAGTAGCAATACCACACAGGGCCCAACTGGAAACCAAAATCAGCTCTTGCAAAATTATATATACCAGGTCTACACTGCAATAGGCCATGGCTAGAATGGGAGCATTGTGGGCATGGGTGGGTGATGCCAACCCATCCTGCTCTGAAAGCAGTCTTCAGCCCTAGGAGAAAAAGGCAGAGTGGAAAAAATGCCACTTCGGCTTTATTGTCAACACTAGTTTTACTCCTATCATTTGTCCCAACTTCCATCTCCACGGTCCCATACAATCAGCTCCTCCCCGGATCTTATCTTTTGTTCCTAAACCTCGTCCTCCTTGGTCTCTTCCATCTGGCTCTCCACTCCATGCGTTTTGTCTTCCCATCCCTTTCCCAGCTCCCTGACTTGAAGAACTTGGAAGTTATTTATTCTTTACCTGTCTCTGTGACCTATGGTTCCCTCATCTCTGGTCATTCCAATGTTTGTCTCAACCCGGTACTTAGTCCCATGCCCAAGAGGCATTTTACTCTTTCTTAATCTCTATTCTCTCCAGTCAACATCCACCTACCTCCTGTACCCCTTCACACCATCTTACAACCATACATAACCTCTGCTAACTACATATGTCTACCCACTGCACTGATTTCCATCTGAGACATTGGCCAAAGGCATATGGCTTTTATGTTGCTGATCTTACACTCAAAGCAGCAAAACAGTAGTTTCACATCGAGTCTGAATTTCTCTTTTTTCAAATGTGCTCACCCTACTAATACCTACTGTGATTCACTGCCCTTATCATGGATATTCCAACTCGGCCCCCTCATGCTCCCCAATATATTGGCTGTACAGGCATTACTCCATTAAAGATGCTGTTATTCTGCTCCTCATTAAAACCCTTCTCTTTACTGCTCTGTTCCTTTTAAATTGTGTTCTATTTCTCTTCTTATTTTTCTTTCCAAACTTCTATACCATAGAGATTTCACCAAGCAAAGAGTAGGAGTAACATACTCTTGTAGTACTCTTGAATTCCAAGAGTTAGCCAGAAGTACTCTAGGCTTCTTCAAGGCGTGCATGTCCGCGGCGTGCCCCACCCCCCCTTGACTGTTGAAAAGGCTCCCACGAGCCGCAAGCTGACGAGCTCAGGGGTGCGCAACGCATGCTGAGAGTGGTAATAATCCTGATAAGATGATGGCAGCATGCACAAGAACCTATGAACTTTTTCCCTACTGAAGAGAAAGGAATTTCGAAACACGTGTATAGGGATACGGGCACTGGCCATGAAATTTGACAAATCAGCAACTTTGAAAACTACATTTACCATGATGCAAAAGGTAATTCTGTTGTGCATGTCCGCGGCGTGCCCCACCCCCCTTGACTACTCTTGTAGTACTCTTGAATGCCAAGAGTTAGTCAGAAGTACTCTAGGCTTATTCATGGCTTACTCGTCGAATTCAGGAGTACTAAAAGAGTAAGACACAGGAATATGTTTGTGAATCACGACCATTGTGTACCATCCACTTTTTGCTTGCTTAGACCCCAATGCCCTCAATTAGCCCTTAGCCAAGCGATTCTGATAGATCCTGGCAGGGAGTAAGGATGGTGGCTTGAGGTTCGGTGCTCCGTCATCTCTCCCTCCTTGGGCTCAGTAATTCTCCCACTGGCCTGCATCCCTTGTTGGTAGGCCTGTCCCTGGGGACTTTTGTAGCCCATGGAATATGAAACGTCTTCCACCCCCAGGACATTGTAGCAAACTAGTAATGCCCAAGAACTGAACTCCTTGGAATTCATGCAACTCTTTGACAAAAGTGAAATCTCGATTGTTTCCCTGCCAGCATGTGCACAGATGCTTTACAAACTGGTATTTTTAGCACATTTGTGGTTGAAGCACCCACCTCCTCGTTTTCCTCCCCATATCCAGCACAACACACCTACAATTCCCTCTGTTCTGTCTAAAATCTAAAACAGATTGTCCAAGGTTATTCCAATGTGATCCATTTTACTCAGGCAAGGTCAATATGCGGGTTTACCCTTCTGTCAGACCCAGGCGCTAACCTCTGAATTTCCGGATGTGACGTGCGTCACCCACGCCCCCTCCAAGTCTCACTCTATCCTGTTGAGGAAATAGCCGGTGATCAGTAAACTGAACGGTTTGGAGGGGAGAGGGAGGAGAGATTCCTGCAATACAAGCCCTTACAGGTTCACCAGTTGTGGGTCGTACATGTCAGGCCTTTTCACACAAAGGTGAACGCCGAGTATGAAACTGTTATCAGGAACTTTTTAACGATTTTGGGGTTCCTGGGCCAAACGTATTGTGGGGGCCCCTTTTCGGATAGCTTTGAATTTATGATCCAGTTTCAGCTCTTTTATGCCCTCTTTGTCCATGGCACTGACAGTGCCCAGGCACACTTGTCCAAATTCTAAACGTGTTTAGATCTAATATTTCGGCTAGACGTGTTTTCAATTTTGTAACACAGCAGCAGCTCATCAACGTTACTGCAAATAATCTCTGTGACATATGGTTATGTGGGGTCCTATTTTGATCTAAAATAATCTTTTTTTATGGATTTTGCATGAAACAAACAATATTTATCTACAAAATGTGTGTAATAGACTCTCACACATCACTCAAACTAAAAATAAATTAAAGGAAAACTGTATTTGATCTGTTTGAGATGTATTCAAGGTCATCAAGGCAAGACTATCTGCAGCACAGAGATGGATCTATCAGGAGGAGGCCCTGAAAAGGCTGGGGCCCTGGGCCAGAGCCCACTTAGCCCACTTTGCCCATGCCTTAAAACGTCTCTGACTGTAATTAATCTGCTTCACCAATCCCATTTACATTACTCACATATAGATCCAGTCTGTCCAACTGGACATTAATATCCATAAACCCCTATGTGCCAGGAGAATAGCTGGGTTAGACTGTACTCGCTGTTAGTTATATCTGACAATAGTGCCAACCACCACATGATGTTTAGCGGCACAATGAGGAACATTTCTTGGTGCCCATGGATTTTGTTGAACCTGTGAGTGGTCGCCTTAGTTCACACTGTGTTCCCCTCGCGTCTTTTGGGCAATCAAGTGCTGAGCTTGCCTTGCTCATGATGTCCTTCAACCTTGCAGTTGTGGCAGGAGGGAGAGGTAGGGTTTAAGCTCCACTGGGCAAGTACACAGCACGAGGTGCACGCGGGTGGGCGGGCGCACAGGGAGGGCGCCTCGTCCCTTGTCTTTCTGCAGATGTTGCTGCAGTCACAGATCTCAAAGCTGGAGACCCTGTGCTGGATATCACTAGACAAGAGATCAGGAACAGCCAAACAACAGGATGGAAGCTGAGCCAACAAGACAAGCAGGGTTTGCAGACATGAGTGAGCCATGCTGCTCCAAAGGCCATGTTTCTGGCATGAGCAATGCGGGTCATGTGCTTGCATCCCCTTGGGCCATTACTTCGCTTAACAAGCCCAGAATGTGGGGACAGGAGAGGTGGGATGGGGGCCAATTGGGTGCAAAGGAGGCTTGAGGGAGATCAGAGATTTTTGGAGTGAGAGGATTGATCAGGACATGGTGCAGGTGATAATTTGTTATAGGGGACCATGTTATGACACCAACTCCATAAAAATGTCCATCTCGCTGACAGACAAGCTGCTAATTAAGCCCACTGCTTTCTTCTTCTGTATAAGCTCATAAACTTCACAACCAAGTTCATACCAAGCAAACCACATGAATGCATCCTTGCCCAAGGATGTATGACATTACAATGCATGCTTTTACATCGCATGCCTTTACAACGTAAGTATTACAACGCAGTCCATTACAACGCATAGTGCTTTGGGGTGCTGGATAGTGAATAGTGTAATTTACTATTCCAACTCCAGTCCCCGTGGACACTAGGGAAGGTTATTGGATAGTAAATTAACCTATTCCCTATCCTATAGCGCCCCCCAGAGCAGTGCGTTATAATAGTTTGCGTTGTAATGGTTGCGTTGTAAAGGCTCTGCGATGTAAAAGTTGCGTTGTAAAGGTTGTTTACCCTTGCCCACAGAGTGCATTCTACTAGGGTGAAAAGGGGCAGGAGCAGGGGAGAATTCCATTGCCTGTGTGCAGTGTATCCCACATAAATTCTCTCTCTTACTCTCTGTCTACTTCTGCTGACCTAGCATTGTTTTTATCAACTAACATCTGTTTAATCTGAATGGCGATTATCTCTGGAGATTGCAAAGTTACAGGGCTGGAGTAGGGCTGCTGAGAAGAGGTCCCAGAGATACAGGGGCATATGTACAAGAATCTGGAAGAGTGCAGTGTTACACCAAAACTGGTAATGCCGTGCTCGGTCAGTTTCAAAATGCTGGGATGCACCGTATTTACAAAAATACGGCACACCCCTGTGTTTCCCCTAGCGCTGGCGCTAAAGAAGCTGTCTAGTGCCAGCGCAGTCACTCTAGCGCCATTTTGCTAGGGTGCCTGCGCTGCAGGCAGGGTTGTTTCTGTGCAGGATGGGACACCTTCCTGCACATAAACAAACTGATCAGGCGATAGCTCTATCCATGTGTGCTGTAGAATGCAGCACACGTGGAAAGAGCAATATACGACGAAAAGTAAAAAATGTCTCCTTGTATCACCTGTTTAAGACCAGGCATTTTCTGGTCTTATTTTTGGCGCTGCCCCATACCTTGTAATGGGTGTTGCGGCGGAACGCCCACTGCAACACCCATTGCCCACCCCTTTCTCTCCAAGTGCTGCGTGAATAGTGGCATTATTTACAAGGCGGCGTAAAGCCACATTAAGTGGCTTAACACCACTTTGTAAATAAAGTGAAGGACTTAACACCACCAGAACGTCAAAAACGTGACGTTCTGGTGGTGTTAACTCCTTGTAAATATGTCTCACCATGTGCTGCATCTGTCTTCACCCTGCTTGGCCTAAAACCACAGCAAGAATTCTTGCAGCAAATGTTTATTTTCTGAGAATTTTAAATGTCACTGTTCTTTCAGTTTCTTAACCCTCATGGCTCCAATCTTCGGGCCTCATGTATGAGGGTCACGCACTGCAGCGCAGCAAGTCACTTTGCTGCGCTGTACTCCATGACCCGGAAAGGGCAGGAATGCACCATATTTAAGACAATGCAATGCAGTGCAGAGTGCACAGAAGGAGAAAGAAACAAGGAAAAATAGAGATATTTCTCCTCAGTATGCCTTTCCTGGGAAGGTGTAAGTTTTTGGAGCATCCTCAGGTGTACAAATTCTTGTACATCCGGGGATGTGTCAAAATCCTATGGATGTGCATGAGAATACAACAGTCTCTTGATCTTGGAGCAGATATGGACAAGCAGTCAAGACCAAGGACATAGGAGGTGGCATATGATGGAGTCTAGGTACAGTGCACAAGAGTTATCACAGTTCCAGTGAAGATGACAATGTCCAGTAACAGTTGTGAGTTTTCCATAAAACTCTAATATTTCACAATATAAATCTGTACTCTAACAACTGCATCTGTCTCTACAACTAGCTCACAAGCTAAGCGGGTGATGGGCACTCTCTAAGCAAGAGGATGAGGAACCAAATAACAAAGGTTGGCTCAGGCAGGGAGTGTGCTTGTCAGGTAGGGCCACCAAGGAGCTCACTTGCACTTGCATGTGCACTTATTCCTTGAAGCAGATCTCCCAAGTCTCTGGTAAGGGGCTGAGAGGGTTAAAAGCCCTGCTGTGAACTCATTGGCCTGGCTGTGGAATCCGCACAGGCAATGCCAGAGGATTCGCCAGAAGGGAAATCCAGAAGAACGCTTCATGCTTGTTCCTAACCAGGGATAAAATGAGGAGCACACTGATCCATGTTGTAGAAGGGATGTGTTCAATATTGTTAAAAAAGCAAGAAGGAAGCCTCATTTTTTATTTAAACATCTCAGCCATTGGGCAGCAGTTCTCTGCCAATCAAAGTGAGTACATTCCACACATCAAAATCCCACCATCCAAGATAATGGAGGGGGCCACTTTGCTGTATGAGCTTTTGTGAAGGGAACCCTTTGCTCACCTCCTAGAATGCATTTCAGTGGTCACCGCATACATATACTGCCTAAGGTCCTGCTCTAGTTGGAAATCTTGTTTATTCCTGCCAGACAGTCTTGTACAAAGAAACTATAGAAGAACAGGATAATGATAATGGGCTGTTCTTCTTGTCCTCTGTGGGCTGCATCAAGTCTTCTTCTTGCAAATGCCATCCTTAAAAGTAAACAGATGTTCTCAGTCATCTGTGGGTAACTCTAAGGACAGATGCATCAATAGTACTCACAAGCTAGCTCTGTGTGCACATGTGCCTTGTAACTTGGGAATAGCAAAATAATAAATAACGTACGCCAAACGTGTAAGCTTTCCTTTGTGAATGATGTCCAAAGTGCCCTCAGTTTGCTAAAGACAATAGACCCCACCTACACAGGATGGTCAGTAGGCATCACCCGTGGGTGCAGCTACTTACGGCACCTCAAAAAACTAAAATATACTGTCCCAGCAGAGTGCCAGTTGTTAGTTTGAGAGGTCCCTCAGTATCAGGGGACCCACAAACTGTTGCCCCAAAAATTCAATGGTCAATGGATCTTTCTGGAAAAATAATGGCAATGGAAGAGCTCCTCGGGGACCTTTGACCTTACAAAGAGGATGCTCATGATTGGCTAGGATGGTTGCTCTATAAATGAAACCTAAGTGAAGAAAAGGCCTGATTGCAGGATTGAATATTTTTTTAAGTTCAAAGAAGTTTTATTGGATAATGATAAGAAAAAATCCAGGTGTCAAAAACAAAATACATTAGAACATTAAGTTAAAGATTGTAAGCAAAATAAGCAATCATTCATATGTAGATATTATGAGAGGGTAAATCTGGGTACCAGACAAAAGAAAAGGAAAAGGTAAAGGGAAAGTATGTTAAGCAATAAACAAGAGAAGCATAAAAACATTGGAAAGGAATAAGAAAGTGATATAACGAAGAAAAAAGGGAATGTATCGAGCAATTAAGGAGGTTTGAGGACTTCCTGTTGTGAAGGTGGAGGGTGAAACGAGCATTTAGAACATGAATCCAAATAAAGCGTGACGGGTGTCCATAAGTCCATGCGTTTCGTAGCCATACATGCCGGAAAAACATAAGCAGTGTCAAGTCTGTGATTGTGGCAAACATTAAACCACCACGCCTTGAAGGAAATATTGGAGGAGTCTTTCCAATTGACTGTTATTTGTTGGAAGGCGGCGGCCAGTAATAAGTCGACAATCTGAGGCTTTAGATCACTGTTATCCCAGCAAGGGGAAAGGCTACCCATGAAAACGTGTGTATGAGAAAAAGGGATACAAGTGTGGAAAATCAAATTAATTTGAGCCCAGACCTGTAACCAAAAACTACGGACATGAGTGCACAAAAATAACATGTGAAATATAGTAGCTTGTGGCGATGAACAAGACCAACATGTGGCAGGGGTGTTAGGAAAGCGTTTGTGGAGATCATGAGGTGTGAGGAGAAGTCTGTTGTAAATAAAAAACAAAGTCTGTGTGAGGGTTGCTGCTCTCGAGGATTTGCGAATCTTAGTCCAAATTTTGTCCCAAAAGGAAATTGGCCAGGATACAGACAAATCGTGCTCCCAGCACTCCTCCACTTTGGATTTAGGTCTGGGAGATTCGCCTGTGTGGAGGTGCTTGTAGATAGCAGCAGCCTTTGGTGTAGTGCGTAAAAAGGAGTGAAGTGAGGAAGGGAGAGTGGATGGAGCAGGGGGAGGGGGAAGCTGAGAGAAACAGTTATATTTCGCTAGGATTGTATCCTTAAGCACTTGATAGTTGCGAGCAAAGGAAGTAGGTAAGTTATAACGGGAACGAAGAATATCAAAAGATAAGAAAGAGGAGTGAGAAAAGAGTTGGGAAATCCACTGCAGGCCCCTGTTATGCCATGTTTTCCAAAAGAAGGGTCTGTTACGAATGAATAAGGAGGTGTTATGCCAAATGGGGGAGGAAAGAAAGTCCGCAATGGTTGAGGGAGGAGAATGAGAAGAAGACAGGAGCAATTTAGCAGTAAATTTGTGAATAGGAGTAGAGATGGAAACCGGCTTACGAGAAAAGGAGAGATATTCAGCAAAGGAAAAGGGGGAAAGAAGAAGACGTTCAAATTTAGTCCATAGAGGACAGGGGGCGCTGGGGTCCTGTAGCCAAAAGGAGGCTTGTCGCAGTTGGAATGCTTTGTGGTAAGCAGGAAAGTCGGGAAAGTTAACCCCACCCTCTGATTTAGGACGAATCAGACGGATTAGAGACATTCGGGGTTTCTTTTTATTCCAAAGAAAGGACGTTAGAGTAGAGTTAATCTTTTTGAAAAATTTGGAGGGGATGGGGACTGGAAGATTGGAGAGAGTATATAGGACAATGGAAGACATCATCATTTTAATGGTATCAAGGCGACCCCACCAGGATAAATAAAGAGGGTGCCACTTGGATGTGAGATCCGCCAATTTTTGGATGCATTTGGACATACAAAGGGAAATAGTATCTGGGATGGTGGGGGTGATATGCAGGCCAAGGTATTTAATAGTAGAGGCCTTCCATGTAAAGTTAGAGGCGGCAAAATCAGGTTGGAATGTAAATTTATTTAAAGGAAGGATCTCGCATTTATCGTTGTTAAGTTTATAGCCCGATATTTGAGAGTAGGCACGGACCTCAGTGAGGAAGGCGGGAATTGAGACAGTAGGATTGGAGACAAAAAGAAGGATGTCGTCTGCGTATGCGGCTAATTTTATGTGGGAATCTGATAATTGGAAACCTTGGATGAGGGGGTTTTGACGGAGTTTGGAAAGGAAAGGTTCCAAGGCCAAATTAAAAAGAAAAGGAGACAAGGGGCATCCTTGACGAACGCCTCTTTGCAAATCAAAAAAGGGGGATATTTGACCATTGGCACAAACCGCAGCACGCGGGTTAGAATAAAGTAGTGAAATTAGAGATATAAAAACAGGACCAAAGCCAAACCAACGTAGGGTATGAAAAAGATAGGGCCATTCAACCCTATCAAATGCTTTTTCAGCATCTAGAGCAATGGCCGCGAGGGGATGGGGTAGAAGGCGAGATTTAGACAGAATATTAAAGAGGAGTCTAGTGTTGTCAGTAATAAAGCGACCTTTAACAAAGCCCGACTGTTCTTCACCCAAAAGATCTGGAAGAAGAAGATCGAGACGAGCCGCAAGAGATTTCGCAAATATTTTATAGTCAATATTGACCAAGGAGATTGGCCTATAGTTCTTACAATGTTGAGGATCTTTACCGTCCTTGGGTATGAGGCAAATATGCGCATCTGAAAAAGAACCTGAAGAAGAACCCAATGTGAGGAAAGTGCCAATGAGGGAGTGAAGTTTTGGAATAAGGAGCTTAGAAAAATGAAGAAAGAATTCTACAGTAAAGCCGTCCGGCCCAGGAGCCTTATCTTTTTGGAGAGTTTGAAGTGCCTTGAGCAATTCTTGTTGGGATATGTCAAGCTCTAAGTGCGAAAGGTCAAGTGGAAAGTGGGCTGGTTTTTGAATGGTGGAAAAAAAAGTGTCCAGGGAATGAGAAGATGGCTGGGTCTCAGAAGAGTATAGGGTCTTGTAAAAGGTAGAAAATTCAGTAAGGATATCTGCGTCTGTGTGTTTGAGATTGGAATCAGCGTCGTAAATTGATTCAATATTTAACTTATTTTGTTTAACTTTTAGGTAATTAGCTAAGATCTTGCCAGCCTTATTTTTGCCTCCATAAAACTTTGCAGTTGATTTCAAAAGATACAGGGATGCATCATCCGTGGATTTTTTGTTAAACTTCATTTTAGCGTTAACCAAGGCGGTGAGAGTTTCCTGAGAGCGGGAAGTGAAATAAGAATGTTCCAATTTTTTAATATCCAGAAGGATAGCCTTTGTGAAGCTGCGAGCAGCTTTCCGTTTTTTAGCAACAAAGCCAATTATGAAGTCTCTCGCAGCCGCCTTAAAGGCATCCCAAATGGTGTGCTTGGGAACGGGGGAGTTGTCATTCAAGATGAAAAATTCATCCGAAAAAGTAGTGAAGGAGGTGGTAAATTTAGGGTCTAAAAGAAGAGAATTGTTAAATCGCCAACGTTTAGGTCCAACAGTTTTGGGTAAAATATCCAATTGTACTAAAGTGGGGGCATGGTCAGAGAGTAAAATCGGGCCAATTTCAGCATGGGTGAGGGTCTGAACAATGTTGTGGGTAACAAAAATGTAGTCGATTCGGGATTGGGAATGATGGCATGGGGAGTAAAAAGTAAATTCTCGAAGTTCTGGGTTGCATAAACGCCAAGCGTCAGTAAGTTTATGCTGGGAAATAGTTTGAGAAAAGGATTTATGTGACTTATTAGGGATGAAGTGTGCCTTGGAGTTCCTATCAAGAAAGGGATCCAAGGGCTGATTGCAATCTCCTGCCAGAATAAAGTTATCGTCAATGAATCTGGAGATATGCTGGGAAAGCAAATGCCAAAAAGCAGGGTCAGCAGTGGTAGGGGCATAAACATTTAGGAGAGAAATTGGAACATTCTTGATAGTGAGTTTAGCATATGTCCAACGGCCATCAGCATCCGATTCCTGAGCTAACAAAGAGTGAGAAAGAGCTTTATGACACAAAATAGCCACACCATTACGTTTACCATCCCCAGGAGAGTAGTAAACATCACCCACCCAGCTTCTTTTCAGTTTGGCAGATTCTTCAGCTGATAAATGGGTTTCTTGCAAAAAAGCAATATCTACATTCAAACGTGCAAGGTAGGTCAGAATTCTCTGTCGCTTGATAGGATTGAATATTTTTGATAATTGAATCTCCAGCATGAAAATAAGGGAACTACACAACCTAGGCACGTTATTAGTTTCAGTTTGTTACTGAGATCGGAAGTTGAGAAAAGCTTATGAAAACTCAGTGGTATCCTCTCACTTAAAATTAACCGTAATAAGATCACTCCAGCACCTGCTACCCTTCCACTTGGATTTAAACTACACTAAAGCAATTGTCTCTTATTAAGATTACCCTGAGCCCTGAATCTTCTCTATAAACCAAAGTCTCTCTATTCTCAACACATTTGACACATCCTTTGTGATTGGCAGTCCATCCCCAGCTCTCAAATGACTATGCTTGATTTGCCTGCTTGTACTTTGTCTCTTGTTAGGTCCAAAACTAGCACTCAATTTCCCCTGTGGGTAAACATGCTCTATGTCATTTTTTTTTTTGTTAGCGCGAACTTGACCCAAAGGTATTGAGTATCAAATCGCCTTACATAGCACCAGTTGTGTTACATGAGGACACCTTTTTGTTATGCAGTGGGAGATTAGGTGATTTGCCCCAAATCACAGGATGTTCAGCTGTCATTTGCAAGACTCGAACCCGGTTCTCCAGATTTGAGGTCGACCACCCTAGTCGTTAGGACAACTCCTCTCCCCATTATTTTGTTGATAAAGTATCAAACATAAATAGGGCACACAACCTACAACCCTTAAACTCAAACGATCTTGAGTGAGCAACTACTGTGGACCCGTGGGAACAGGGTAAACACAGTCATACCTATATGCACCCTTGATGCAATGTCCCGATTAATGCAAGACTAAAGCACAAAAAAGTCCACAGCTATTTTCTGAGGACACAACATTTTATAGGTTTCAAACTTTTGATGTTTAATGGTTGGTGCTTGCAATCTCAGAAATAGGATATTACCATTGCATTTGTATTTATAGGTGCACACTTTTAAAAAGAAAATACTTTAAATACACTTCTATGTCATTTTTAGTGCGACCTGAAAACTGGAATCCCCAGTGCTGTTTAAAGGAAAGATTGGAGTCTAGAAAAGAATCCAGAAGATTTTGTTCCCGAAACAAATTGGGGCGATTCCACTCAAAGAAAGAGCAGAAGGGCACAACTGAAGCAGAACTGTTAAAGAAGAGGATGAGAAAAGAGCAAATTCTAAGTATGAGGGGGCAGATTTACAAGGCTCTTGCGCCAATTTTGCGTCACTTTTCCCATGTTAAAAGTGATGCAAAAGTGACACAAGGGGCTTGTAAATCTTCCCGAGGGGTTTAGCTTAGTGTGTATAGAAGCCATCAAGGCCTCAATGCTCAGATATAGTCACTCAAGCAGAGAGTTTTGAGGGTAAACATTTTGAAAGTACAGTTGTGTACTGGGAATAGAGCGCTCCTTTATCCAGCTGTCACATTTGATATTTGATATTTATGGGAATTTGTAGAGCGCAGCTATCGCTCCGGAAGGAGCATCTTGGCGCTGAGCGTACAGAAAAGAGAAACGTAGTGATAAGAAGGATCATATGGCTGCTAGGACCGAGGTATCGGATAGCTGGAACACCCAGGTTTTCAGAAGTTTCCTGAAATGGCTCTCAGTTTCGACTAACCTGAGATTAACAGGGAGGCTGTTCCAGGCTCTGGCAGCTAGGAAAGAGAAAGTTTTCCCCCCCCTAGTTTTTAACTTGAATCTTGGGATTATGACAAGATTTGTTCCTGAGGATCTTAGGCAGCGTGTGGGATTGTAATGCATAAAACGCTTGGTAAAGTAGAGGGGGCCTGTTTTTCTAGTGGCTTTAAATACAGTGAGCAAAAGTTTAAACAAAATTCTTTTGTGGAGCGGTAACCAGTGAAGAGCGTTAAGGGCTGCTGAGGCAGAAGACCTTCTGGGGAGTTTAAGCACGAGTCTAGCCGCGGCGTGTTGAACACTTTGTAGTTTCCTGAGGGTAGACTTCTTCACTCCTGCCATTAGTCCGTTGCAATAGTCAAGTCGGGAGAGAATTAAAGCAACCGCGACTGATTTTCTGGCTGCAATGGGGAGAAAGTCAAAGAATTTCTTCAGTGATCTAATAAGGCTAAAACAGCATCCTGCAGTAATGCGGACGTGATCATCGAAGGTGAGGGATGCGTCAAATTGAATGCCAAGGTTACGTGCCGAGGAGACAGCGCTCGGAGGGGCTTCTGAATTTTTAGGCCACCAGTCTTTTGGGCAAAAGGACATATCTTTCCCTAGGGGTATTATTTCAGTCTTAGCGCTGTTGCATCTGAGATGATTTTTGTTCAGCATTCATTTGCAATTTTGATTGTAATATATGTTGCTCAGTTTCTCAGTGGAAGACAACTGCTATAACTGTAAACCATCTATCATTAAGTGAATCCATTTGGTCATATCAGATATATTGTATGAATATAAAAAAATGAGTTAGTTAGAATACTGCACACCCAACCACCACAGCAGAAGATATCCACATGCCATGTGGGCAGGTGCCACTGTGTTCACAACAGCATACATTTCCAATCACAAACTGTGAAAAAAGGCCCCCTTTTGTGTGGCCACTCCCATTTTATTTGCTGAATGGTTTTTTGCACACTGGGGAGTTGCTGTCCAGTGTCCAGTGTACGTTCCAAGACCACTAACCCATGTGAAATTTCGCTAGACCCTGATTGACATAATTAACTCACCTGCATGTCCATAATATAAGGTGTAGAAACGATACCCATCGTTTGGAAGGGTAAATGTCGCCTGAGAACTGCAGCCCTTATTGTGCCATCCAATAGTGTGACACCACAGGAAAAAATGGATCCAGGCCTACCACTACAGCCAGGCTGCTACAGTTTAAACCTGAAGCCTGACCTGTCAGGGGAAAACCTTCTGTAGGAATAAAGAAGTCCAGTAGACAGTTCTTGTAATTGTAGTTTATTCCTTAAGTTATAGCTTAGTAAGTTCCAATATAAGTCTTAATGTACCTTCTTAATATAAGCCCCACTCAGCCCATCTTCTCCAACAGCTCCACCTTCAAGTACAAACATCCATAACATTCCAAATGCCATCATATAGCTAGAGCATCAGGCAGAAAACCAGGGCCAGGGAGATGCACTACATAAGTAGCAGATTACTACACATTCCTTGCGATTAATCAATTAATAAGTTAAAGTCACCCTTATGCAGAAACAACACCTTCATAGCCCTTGATGCTACAGGTGTTCATTACCCTACCAAGTTCTATTTACCCATTTTATTGACTTCAGAAGGTTGAAAGGTTGGGAGGATATGTCAGGCTTAAGGTTTGTGAATAGTACATTGCCAACAGATCTATCCGTTTTCAAGTGCATTTGCATTTTCCAGCTGAAAAGTCATAGATGACGCATGCTTTGAAAGGAGCCTGAAAGCATGTTGAGCCCTTGTAGAGGACTTTGGGGCATATTATCAATGGCCAGCGATAATTATCGCTGGCCGTACATAGCGATAGAAATATTATCGCTGGCTATTGCTGAATATTATTGCCATGATAACGCTATATTTACAACGCATAGCGCTATGGCCATAATATTTCAGCGATAGCGGTGTTTTCAATGGAACATCGCCGGTTTTCCAGCAATGTTCCATTGAAAACAGCGATAACATTGCTGATACGACCCTGTGGTCGTATCAGCATAATCCATCTCCCATTAAAAGTATGCCTTAGTCAGGAATTTTACAGACGTTAAATTCCTGAGTTAAGGCTGAGGTAGCTTTTTTTATCGCTGCACCTCCTTGTTAATATCGCGAAGCTGCCTTCACGATATTAACATTGTTGTTTTCACAGCCTCGCCTTCTTTGCATCTCATTAGAAAAGCGAGGCGAGGCTGTAAAAAAAGGGCTCTACATCAAGGAAACACGCACTAGCTTGTCCTTGATGATATTGCGATATAATTATCACCGCTTTTAGCCCAAAAACGCTAATTATATCGCCAGCCCTTGCTTATATGCCCCTATGATCTTGTGTTTATGAAGTATTCAATCATGCATGAAGACACAAAAACACTGCAGCATGGAGCCTGTGTGCTCATATGGAGTACAAAAGAAAAATAGCAGGACAGTGGAAGGACACTGTGTAAGAAAGCAGTACATGTGCCATGCTCCGAGGGAGGGACAAACACAAGAGGAAGTGAAGCCGGCACACTCTGAGAGAGAAGCAAGGAAATGAGAGTGGCAATAAAGCTAACCAATAATAAGCAATTGACAAGCTCTAAGCGCCTTTTATGAAAACAAACTGTCTTGCAAGCGACGGCGCATACGCTGTCTCAGGTGAGACATAAAAAGGCTGGACACTCATTCTTAATTCAAGCCACACAATATACCCAACACCCCCAGCGAAAGAACTGGCTACCTTTCATCTCCTGCGCATCTCAGTGGTTAGTGTTGGCATATTTTTGGGGGTAGGAAAGCATATAGTAAAATGTTCTGAAATCTTCGAAAATCCTCATTAATTTTTCAATATACGCCTAGATTGAGAAGCACATGAACTTAAAATGTTGCAGCGTATTAAAACATAACATTTGAATTCGCTTAGAAAAAGAAAGTACATTTGTACTGACTGTGAAAAGCTATTCAGAGGAGGAGAGTGGATTAAAATTTTGTTTTTTTAGTTTGCCAATTTTTTTTTGTAAACAGATAATTGATTGTTCAATTAAATTAATTGTCCTTCAACGCTGCCAAATGGCGTCATAGTTTCTGGGGGCATTCCAACAATAGGCTGACCCCCCAGATGGTGTATTATTTTCAGGATCTGTCCTTAGCTATGTGTTTTTTCATACTTCCTTGTTTATCAACTCGCTGCAGAGTGGAGTTCATTATGAATGGGTCAGTTACATTCAGTGACTCAAAATGGCTGAATGGCAGAGTCAGCACAGGGCAGAAATGGTGGCAACCAACATAGTAATGATACATTACCTTACTAGGGCGTGAGGCTTAGACATGGATCTGCAGCAGCTGGATAGGAATGAATGCTGCCTTTAAGGCAGCTTGGGGAAAGACAGCAGGAGAGTCAGTGGAGCTCGGAAGAATGAGAAGCTGGTGTGAAGGAGCAATGCAAGAAAAACATTTCCAGATGGTCAACCGTCTGAAAAACAAAATCTGCTTCTGTGAAAATGCCAAAGAACATAGTGCTGCAGAAAATGAATGTCCATTCTGGGAATGAAATCTTGGATTATCTTGTATCTTGCTGCCCAACACAGCAGTGGGGTCCCTGAGTTTTGTAGCACCCGCAAGTAGGGTGCCATCTGGTAATTTACTTTACAGGCCTGCCCTGTATTTTTAATTCCAGACTGGTAAAAAGGTTGAAAAAAACAGTGAAATCTGGTATTTATTCATTGAAATAATTTAAAAAGGACTTGAGGATTGTCTAAATCGTTTCAGAATGACTATTAGAGCACATCGAGGTATAATTGTCATGTTCCAAAAGTACCCTGACAATTATACACAACTTTATTTTTACCTATCAGCTCTTGGCTGTTCCAAACTAACAAAACATAACCAAATGGTAAATATTTTTTCTAAGGAAGGTGGCAACCCTAAGCACATGTGAGAGAGCGTAAATCTGAAAAAATGTATAAGTGCACCATATTTACAAGCACGTAGTTAGTTTAATATACATTGCACAAGAGTGTCATATATCCAGAAGTGAAATATACAAGAGTGTTTAAGTAGAGTAACAGTAAACATAGCAGTGTGAGACTAATGTAGAAATGTTAGAATGATATGAAACCTCACGTTCTCATGTTAAGTGACTGTGTGTAAAAGAAGATGAAACTTTACAAACCAATGAATATGTGTAGGCCGCATGGCAATTCACAGTAGAGAAAAGGTGCTGCTAATTAACGTGAGACGTGGTTAACATTGTTTTCTAAGATATTTACTCATTGAATTGAAATATATTTTTTATAGATGTGTCGCATTATATTATAGAGTGTTGGTTAAAATACTGTTTAAATGTAAAAATTAAATGTCTCAAGAGGAGCAGAAACCGTTCTATACATTCCTGATAAGGGCTGAGGAGACAAAGTCATTTCTTTTGATCTAAGGGGGGCTCGTTAAGGGGAAAGTCGTGCTAGGCACTAACTGCAAATCCTTTCACATGTTTTATGGTCCAAGATATGGTGGAGGTTGGAATTTGAGGCCCACAGTACATGTGTCCTTTGCAGGTGCGAGGAGCCCTAATCAGTACCGTGATGAACAGTCCCTTTGTTCAAGAGAGCCAGGCGCAGGCCTGGAGGAGTCTTCAGGAATTTAGGGGGTACCGTCTCGCTGGAGAAGAAGCCTGGGAAGCAAGGTCAACTTTAACGAGGGTCCCGAAGAGTATCATCATGGAGTTTGCCGCTCAAAACTGCACCACGTGAGGGGCGACCCGAGGGGTGTTCCTGTTGGAAATGTGATTTCGTATTAGGGACAGCGACCCGGGGGGGAGAGCAGAGCAGATGATTTTGGGAGCCTAAGAGAGCGGTTGGGTAGGCAGATAGGGTGAGCACAAGATACTGATTTACAGAAGAGACTAGGAGGAGTGTGTGATCTTCTTAGGAAGTCACCACAGCTGACACCTTTTTGGGGTAAAGATCTTGTTAAGTAGGGATGTCACATAGTCTAGTGTAGGGACAGATTAACCTGAATTTTCTTTTCTGTAAATGACTCTCAAGTTGCAACTCACAGCGATTCTTGCAACACTTATGCTCTTTGAAATAGTTTTGATAATTTCCTTTTGTCGTTTGAGAATATTCAGAGAGTACCTTTTTGTACTAATACCTGTATACCTTTTAAATCTTATTTTGAGATATTTGTATCTCCAGATACTTTTGACTTTGAATTAAAACTTTTAACCTTTCCCAGTGGTAAGTGATTCTTTAGAGTGGTTTAAGTTCTTAATTGACTAACCTAGTAGCAGATTGCCTTTTACTCAATGACAGGTATCAACGATTCAGTCGACATGATTGGGGACCTGGGAAAGTAACTAGAGACCAGATACCCCGCGTTAACAGTTGGTAGCAGATTAGGATGGTTATCTTCTTGAGGAAGGTAATCTAGGCTAGGTTAGTTTACCCCAAGGCCCCTAGAGCTAGGCATCGAGAGATGAGCAACGGAAGAATCGTGCGCCGAGGGTGCTGACGGTGCGAGAGAAGCAGCAGTATCGGAGGAGAGTGAGTATAACAAGGGTCATGCATGAACAGATTGCGGTGTTTTGTATTGTATTTGTATTGTAATGTCTTGCGGAGTTGAATGCCTGTAGTGTGATTGAGAGAAGGTTGTGAGCGCGCGCAACCTGGTGAACTGGTTACCTGGTAAACGGGTGAACTGGTGGGAAATCTTAAGTTCAGGCCAGAGCTTAAGTGGTTTTGGGTGTATCGAACATCCAGAGTAGTTGTCGACCAACGGTACGGAGGTCACGAGGTACCATTGACCGCCGTGGGACCGAGATAGGGGGAGTGTAAGAGTGAGTGTGTGGGTAACTGACGCTGGTCGAAAAGTTACCGTGTGTAAGTAACCTATCAGAGAAGGCGATTGTCTGGAAGTAAACGGAAAGACATTTCGTTAAGTTAACGTGACAACTACAGAAAGACTGTGGGCGTACAGTCAAGAAAAGTGATCGCTTGGACGGAAGTAATCATTTTTCAGAGTATGAATGGGATGTATGCATGACCGAGGAGACGAGCTGAAAAAGGAGGGGAACTGCTGCAAAGGGGGACGGGTGACGTTGGTTAGAGCCGCGCTGTGATTGAGCGGTTGGTGTGACGTTAGCTAGAACCGCGCTCTGGTTGGGCGGCTAGAGTGACGTCGGAGAAAAGCCGCGCGCGGATAGGCCAGTTAGCGAGAACAGCGTTGAGATTGGTGGATTGTCATCAGGAAGTAAACAAACGCGGAGAAAAGAGAAATCATGAAGTGCTTTAAGTGTTTGAAAGGGATTTTTAAAAGAAAAAGAAGCGAATACTATTACGGGGAAGAGGCACCGCCAGAGGGTACACCAGCTCATTATATGGCAGCGAATGTTGGGCTGCATACCATATTATGGATTGGGGCTTGGAATAAGCTTACGGAAGGGAACGAGGAAATGCAATTCCCAAAGTATGGGACGTTTAAGTTAGAGGTGTTACATCGGCTAAAAGCAACCATGTCCTCATTGAAACCCCCGCCTAGACCAACCCAGTTTGAGGCCCTTAATGCATGGATTAGGGCGGCGCACGACAGAAATTTGAACAGGCGTCAACAAAGACTGACGCGATCGGTAAGAGCAGTGCGAGATTCTAAATGGGACGAGGATGCAAAGAGATGGAGGGTACAGGCTATTGAGGTGGATAAATTGTATCCAATGAGGGAGGTGACAGGAGAAAGGAACCTCATGGAAGAGGATGAGGAGAGCGACTCGGAAGACAACTTGATAAACAGATTGCTGATAGATAGACCACCTCCGAGAGTTGGGGAGATGGAAGATAGAGGACTCGCAAGGGAAGATGGGGCTGCCATAGAGGGGTTTACACCACTCCCTATATCGGAATGAACACCTATTAAAGGAGAGGAGACACCTCAACATAATACAGTACAGAGTGTAGTGGGAAGGTTTGTGGTACAGAAGACGCCAAACACCGAAAAGGTGGAGTCTTTTGGATTGCCAGATGCTCTTCAGGTGCCTGTTACCATGGGACCTATAGTATCGATCTATAACCCTGAGAGAGACAGAGAGGAAGAACAGAGGCGGTTAGATAGAGGAAGGGTTGAAATGGAAAGGAGGAATAACACAACAAATGCCTGGAAGCAATTGCCAGGACCGGTAACGTGGAACACCCCATTCGAACCGACAGTGGGTCCCGCAACAGAGCAGGGGGGTCAGAGAGGACCGATGGACCTAAGGGGACCACGTCCGAAATCCTTTAAAGAGTTAAGAGTTGACTTGAGAGAATGGGATGGGTCCACAGTAACCCCGAGTAATAGGTCAAGAACCGAACCCGAGTGGGAAAACCGAGGTAACGGGACTGTATCTCATTGCAGGGCTAGCGAAAGCCGTCAGGGGCAAGAGGGACAAGGTCAGGAGAATAGAGGAGTTACACGTCCTATGAATGGGAGGGAACAGCAGGAGCAGAATGGTAGGAGTATGGAGTGTGAGGAGATGTCTCGCCTCATGCAAAATGAGGGAGACCATAGAACACGAGAGTACAGAGATAGGTTTAGGTGCACTCATCACGCACCTGGGGAAAATGTACAACACTCGCAAAGAGGGAACAGTGAAAGATCACGTCATACATCAAGTGATCGGAGGTCACAGATGCATGAGGAAGAAAGAGGGAGTAACGGAATGCCTTACCATGGATCCCGAGAACCTAGACAGGATGGGGAATACGGGGCTATGAGGCGCGAAGGAGTGTTTCACCATCCACCCCGAGAAGATGGAAAGGCATGGGACCTAGAGAGATGGGAGCATGGGAGGACTCCACATAACTCACCAGAGCCTAGACGTAGGACTAAGAGCTGGGATGGGAGAGATGCGGAAGGAGCACCTGGAGCCGAAGTACTAAAAGCTGCGATAAAGGTTAAAAGGCTTGATGTCTCCAGCCTAAAATCCGATCTAGACGAGATTATAGAAGGGACGGTGCCTTTAGAAAGGATTGATTTGTACGAACAAGATGAGCTGCTGTTCATAGCGAAGGATACTACTAGAAAGGCCAGAGCAATTCATGAGAAACTGTCTAACTTGGCAGACAGGTACGGGGTAGATTTGTCCAGAACAAAGACGTTACAGAGTAACCATAGGTTGCAGTACTCAGATCAAGACCTAGACGAGAAGAGGACTACAGGATTAAAAACACACATAAGAGAGTTGATATCGGGAATAAGAGTGTGGAGAGATCTGGACAAATGGGAAGAGAGATGGTCCAAAAGGGGTGCAGTTAGACGGAGTACAAGTGTGATGTCTCCAGAGGGAAGGGTAATGCAGATGGAGGCATTCCCTTTGCGAGAAATATCAAATGGGAATTATGTACATGTACCTTGGAGTAGAGGAGATTTGGCTGCATTTACCAATTCATTTCCGAAATTAAGGGAGAACCCAGTTGAGTGGTATAAGCAGGTAGAAAGGTTTGTAAAGATCTCTAAGGTATTGTGGATTGATTTGAACACCTTGTTCGACATTGTGGTCCCAGGGGATTTGTGGGTAACATGCAAAATTAGTGTCCAGTGGCCAAATGAAGAACCTGAGAGGAATGCTAGAACTAATGGACCGTCGGACAGTGTCATGGAGAAGTATGAAAGAGTAATAGCTTGGTTAAAGGATAAAGTGCCTCCACAAGATATAGATTGGGTAAAAATAGACCGAACAAGACAGGAACCCAAGGAGACAGTTCATGAGTTTTATGAGAGATTGCTGAAAATATTCAAACAGTACAGTGGACTCGATGTAATGGATCCCAAAGACATAGGACAGTTTGTGTCAAAGTTTGTTTTGGGGCTGAGACCTGATATTTGTTTGATGATTCAGCAACATTTAATTTGTTGGCAAAACAAACCACTAGATGAGATTCTGCGATATGCAAGATATTGCAGCGATGAGATAGATTCCAAGACAAAGAAAATGAAGGAGAAGCTGATGGTGGTGCAAATGCAGTCAGTCGGAAAGGGCGGACAGCAGAAACAGGGAACGGGGACAATGGGACGGAAGTCGAATGTTCAGAACAAGGATAGTGAAGAAAGCCAGAGACCTAGAATAGATTTTGCCACTTTAAAGAAAACGACGAAGTGCCACCAGTGTCACCAGGTGGGACATTGGAGACGCGAGTGTCCCTTTAACCCTGAAAATGGAGAGCTGGAATTAGAAGAGCAAGTTCAAGAAGTTCCAGCTCAAAAGGCGACAGTCCCAGGAAACAAGGTGGTCAAAGGGGGGACTTCGGCTCCACGAGCCCAGATTCCACAGCCACCTAAGATTGCGATGGGGGAAAGGTCTTTAAACAAATGCCTCTCTTCATAGATGAGGAAAAATGTTATTATATTGATCCATTGACGGGGCAACGTGTGAGTAGAGAAGAGGACTGTACCCTTGGGGCAGTTCTAGAAGTGGATCAAAGGGGACCGTTTGTCGAGGCTGAAGTGGCAGGATGTCCTACAACGTTCTTGGTGGATACTGGAGCTACTCGATCAACTCTGAGATCAGCGGTGGTTCCAGATTTACCGATGTCAGGGGAAACAATTCAAGTGGTAGGAGTTGCAAACAAAAGGATGACTAGTCCCTTGACTGAACCAGTGTCTGTGAAAATAGGAAACTATACGAATGAACATCAGTTTGTAGTATGTGATTCGAGTCCTGTATGTCTGTTAGGAAGGGATTTGTTGTGCAAATTGTATTGCACAATATACTGCACACCGCAAGGAGTGGAGGTACAGACTACAGACGATGATGCTACCTTCAAAGTAGCCAATTCAAAATCTTGCATAGAACTATATCCTACTCTGACTGTAGAAGGTCTTCCCCAGGATTTAAGAGATGCAGTGGCGTCAGAGGTATGGGATTTCACAGGTGAAGAAATAGGATTGATCAAAGGGGTAGAACCAGTAAAGATCATGGTAAAACCAAATGCCGAGTATCCAAGAACGCCTCAATACAAATTGTCCCAAGAAACGATTGCAGGAATAAAACCCGTGATCGAGTCAATGATTCAACAGGGAATACTAAAAGAAATCGTGGGTAGCCCTTGTAACTCCCCGATTATGGGTTTGCAGAAACCTAGCGGGAAATTCAGGATAGTTCAGGATTTACGAAAAATTAACAATATAGTTGTTTCGTGCTGTCCAGTGGTACCGAATCCGTCAGTGATACTGTTTCAGATACCATGCCAAGCTGAGTGGTTCACAGTGATAGATCTTTGCCAGGCTTTCTTTTCAATACCATTGGACGAAGAAAGCAGGTATCTTTTCGCTTTTAAAATGGAAAATCGCGTCTTAACATGGTGTCGAATCCCACAAGGATTCACAGACAGCCCATCAATCTTCAATCAGTTGTTGAAGAAGAATCTCGAAAATCTAGTACTGCCGCAGAATTCGGTTCTGGTCCAGTACATAGATGACCTACTTGTTGCGTCAGAGACCGAGGAAGCTTGTAAAATAGATTCCATTGCCTTGTTGAACCATTTAGCTGAAAATGGACATAAGGTATCTCCGAGCAAGTTACAGTACTGTTTGACAGAAGTACAGTATTTGGGGCACCGGTTAGGAAAGGGAAAGCGTAAGGTGTCTCCAGACAGGATTGAGGCGATAATGAAGATGAATGCGCCTACGACACAGAGAGAAGTTAGGATGTTCCTAGGAATGGTTGGTTATTGCCGACAGTGGATAGTTAACTTTTCACTGAAAGCAAAACCTTTACAGAAACTGACGCACAAGGATGTGAGTGATCCGGTACCATGGGACGATGAATGCCTAGTGGCATTCCTGCAGCTGAGAGACGACTTGTGTCGTGCTCCGGCTCTGGGGATGCCCGATTACGAGAAGTCTTTTTCACTTTACTGCTGTGAGAGAGAGGGATGTGCCTTGTCAGTCCTGGCACAAGCTCATGGATATGCCCGTAGACCAGTTGCTTATTTTTCGGCTACATTAGATCCGGTAGCCGCAGCTGTTGTATTTCATATGTATATATTGTGTGTATCACTTTAAGTAGACTCTGCCATTAGTTGTTTTACAAATCTTGTACTGCGATCTGTTGCTATGGATTACTTGTTCTACATTCCATACTGTATTTCTACTGGACCTGTCCTGCTGAGCAGATGCTGTACTGTGTTCCTCTGCTGCAATAAATCTTCTTTCTACAATTTACTGGACTGGATTACTACAAAATTGGCGACGATTTTATTGGTTTGCTCCATTTAGGAACACAGGAGCAACCAAAGGATTTTAACCTGCGCTGCATGATTTCTTCAACTGTTCTGGACTTTCATGTGAGATATAAAAAAAATGTTTTGTATTTCTTTGGCTTTCTAAACGCTTGGATATACTATTTTATTTTTGTTTTCCTTCGTTTTATTATTACTACGAACGAATTTTCCTGTACCTGTTGATTTTCGTCCCCTCAACTCGAAGAAACGCTTCTCTACATCGAAGAAAAGCTTCTCTACATCATACAAATACTCCCGTTTTTTTTTCGCTTTTCTTATTCCATGTTTTTTCTGAGTTTCTACCAATTTTTCATTATTTGGCCTTTGATTTTAAAGGTGCTTACTTTTAAAACTTTGCCTCGCTCCCACAACAACTGTTCTTGTCCGCGTTCTTTGAGTGGCTGCACGTCATTGAATTCCTGTCACGCGTCTTGACTAACGCGCTCCTCCTCAATTCTATCTCTCTCCACTAAACTCGATGGTTGCACGTGTGCGCTTCACGTCATCGCGCACACGTCGACGCCATCTTTGTTTACCTGTAACTTAGCAACGAAGCTAAGCAACGAAACTCCGTGGAGATTTCATCGCGTTTCTAACACGCAGGAGGCAATTACAGTCTTTAAAATATCGTTATGAACACGGAAAAACCTATTTTCATCAGAGTTTTCTAAAACATTGATCCAAGACGTTTCTTCTACAGGTTTGACTCATATTTATTTACAATTTTGCTTCCATATTGTTTATTTATATTTATGTACATTTCATTCATTATTTTCATTAATCATTAACATTTGTATCAAACATGCAATTTGATCCTCCTCCTAAGTTCCTACAAAACAAAGGAGAACCTCCCATTCCATGGATTCGCTGGAAAGAAGAATTCTTAACATTTTTAAAAGCTATAGATGGGGAGAGATTCTCACAGGAGAGAAAAAAAAATATTTTATTACATTCATTGGGCTCTGAAGGTCAGGTTGTGTTCAGAACACTTCCTTTACATGATGGTGGAGGAGACAGAAATGTTTTTGATGATGCAATGACTCGTCTTGAAGTTAGATTTAAACCTACTTTTAGTGTGGCTTTGAATCGTTATAAGTTTTATACTAGAGCTCAAGAGGAATCTGAAACTTTTGATGATTTTTTAACAGCCTTACGTTATTTATCCACTAATTGCAACTTTGGCCCTATTTCCGATGAAATGATCAGAGATCAGATAATAGTTCATACCAAAAGCAAGAAAATCCAAGAGAAACTATGGATTATGGGAGATCCGGATTTAAAAGATGTTATTGTTGCAGCGAAAGCTATTGAACAATCGGATAAATGGATAAAATGTCTGGATAAGAAAGACAAAGACAATTCCTCCGAAGTATGTGCTGTAAAATCTGACTTATCTTCTGCTTCGTCTTCCAACAATGCACAACGTACCAACAATTCTTTTCAACGCTCTTACAAAAAGAATGACAAATTTTTCCATTGTTTTAGATGTGGTAGTACTAACCATGCTGCTTCCTTTCCCAAATGTCCTGCTATCGGGAAAGAATGTAACAAGTGTGGTAGACAAGGACATTTCAGCAGTGTATGCAAGACTACCTCAGCGAACAATACTGTTTCTGGAAATATTAATAGGAATAGAGTTTCTTTTGTTACTGACTCTGTGCAAGAATTTGACGTTCCTGACAAAGATAATAGGAACAATTGTGAGAGAGGCATTGTTGTTTCCATTGTTGATGCCAATGAACAAGAGATGATTCACCTTAAACAACCTGAGTGCATAGTACATGTCTTAGGAGTTGATCTTAAGTTAATGGCTGATTCAGGATCACCTTGGACCATTATCACTAAACAGTATTTCACTGAAATGTTTGAAGGTATTGTCACTCTTAAAGACCTTAAAGTTTCTGACATAATTGCCAAGACTTTTGATGAGTCGGTCATCCCAATGGAAGGATATTTGGGAGTAGACATGCATTTTAGAGGTCGAATGAGGTTTGTTAAATTGTATATTGCTACAAAAGGAGTGAATGTGCTTGGATGGAGGGATCAATGGAGTTTCGGTATTACTCTCAATCCCAGGAGACTTGATCCCATTGTCATGATTGATGATTGCTCCAATGAAACTCATTTTGTCAAAACTATTATTGGTACTGATGAATGGATCAATGAGATCATTAACTTATTCCCTAAGGTTTTTTCAAAGAATTTAGGTAAACTGCATAATTTTCAACACTTGATTAGAATCAAAAAAGGAACTATTCCAGTTACGCAAAAGTTAAGAAATGTTCCTATAAATGTCAGAGATGATCTTAAAGCACTATTGAAAAACTTGATTGATGACGACATTATTGAAGAAGTTGAGTCTTCTGAATGGGTTTCGCCCATTGTTTTAGCCCGAAAATCCGATCAAAGTCTCAGGTTATGTGTAGATTTGAGAGCCCTCAACTCCAATATCGTAGTAGACTGCCATCCCCTACCTAATATAAATGAGGTGGTATGTATGTTAGAGGGAGCGAAAGTTTTTTCCACATTTGATTTGCGTTCAGCATATCACCAGATTGTGTTAGCAGATGAATCCAAACAGTTGACAGCTTTTCTCACTCCTGAGGGTTTATTTCAGTATAAAAGAATGCCCTTTGGGTTAGCCTCTGCGGCATCAGTTTTCCAACGTACTATGCATCACATCTTCAAGGATCTGTACAAGTTTGTGAGATGCTTTCAGGATGACATCCTAGTGTTTTCTCCGGATAATGTATCTCACAAGGAACATGTCGTGGAAGTTTGCAAGAGACTGGAGATGCATGGTCTCACTTTAAAGGATAACAAATGCAAAATGTTTTGTGAATCTGTGGAGTATCTTGGACACACCCTTTCTGGTAATGGTGTTGTTCCCAAGAAATGTTTAGTTGAAGCTATAGTTAAAGCACCATGTCCTGACAATAAGGAGAAATTGCTCTCTTTTAATGGCTTGTGTGAATACTATAGCAAGTTTATTAAAGGGTTTGCAACTAAAATGGAACCTTTGAGAGAATTGACGAGACAGAAAGTAGAGTTTTACTGGGGTGAGAAACAGGAGTCTGCCTTTCAAAGTATTAAGCATGAGATTGCCAATGCTCCTACTTTGAAACCTTTCTGCATAAATAAGCTTTGTGTGGTTACTGTGGATGCCAGTGAATATGGGCTAGGAGGAGTTTTGTCACAAAAGTGTGGGAATGATGAGTGGTGTGTAGCGTTTGCTTCCCGGACATTGACTGAAACAGAAAGGAAATATTCTGTCATAGAGAAAGAGTTGTTGGGATGTGTCTGGGGAATAGAACATTACCGGAATTTTTTATGGGGTAGTCGTTTTCTGTTGAAAACGGACCACAAACCGCTGGTCTCCATACTTTCTCCTGGTGGTGGTCGGAACGCCACAGCACGGATTGCCAGATTGATGTCTCGTTTGCAAGAGTATAATTTTGACGTTGAGTATTTTCCTGGAAGGAGCAATGTTACAGCTGACTGTCTTTCAAGGCTCCCTTGTGACTTTAAACTTGTTGGAGATAATAAGGAAGAAGAGGATGTGGGAGATGAATTTTCTGCCATTTCAGAACCTTTTTGGGAAGATGCTGTTACACGTGACAAGAATTGGAATATTCTTAAGGATTATATCCTCAAGGGTTGGCCTAGTAGCAATATGGTACCTCCAGAGTTGAAATCTTTTCATCAGGTTCTTAGTGAATTGGAAATTGATAGTAATCTAATTTTTAAAAGTGGTAAGTGTGTACCTCCTGAGGATATGCAAGAAGAAATTATCAGGCTTGCTCATGAGTGTCATTTGGGGATGTCTTCTATGAAGAGATTAGTGAGAACTAGTTTTTGGTGGCCAGGAATGGATAAAATGATTGACAGAGTGGTTCGTGATTGTTCTATATGTGTTAATGTTGATAAAATGTTGAAAACCTATCCTGCTCCTCTCATACCTATTTCTTGGCCTGAGAATCCTTGGAGGAAGTTAGCATTTGATATTTCTGGTCCTTTCAATTGCTTACCTCAAGATGCCCGGTTTGCTTTAGTGTTGATAGACTACCATTCAAAATGGCCTGAAGTTAGATTTGTTTCTTCTGCTTCTTCGCAGGTCATTGTGGAATTTCTTAGAGAAGTATTTGCAAGAGAAGGTAGTCCAGAGGTTCTGATTACTGATAATGGGGTACAATTAATATCCACTGAAGTAGAGGATTATCTTAGCTCTTGTGGGATCAAACACATTACAACACCTCTTTACGAACCACAAGGCAATGGACAGGTAGAAAGGTTTAATCGCGTCTTGAAGGATTCAGTTGAATGGGCAAGAAAGACTCCCAATGTGTGGAAAAAAGTCATTAGAGAAAGGTTATGGTTGTACAGAATAACTCCTCACTCAGTTACTGAACTTAGTCCCTTTCGTTTATTGAGAGGGAGGGAACCAGTGTCAAAATTGTGTCCGTGGTGGATGAAAGAGAAGTTTAGTTCTTCTGTTGTTTCTACTCCCATTGACATTCGAAGTACTTCTCTGAGGGTCAAACATCACCAGGAGAAGATGAAAGAATACCATGATTCTAAGCACAAAGTGAGAATTCCTGATTTTACAGTGGGAGATTTAGTCAGGATACGTAAACCTGGGTTTTTGATTAAGGGTGCTTCAAAATTTGGTCCTGTTCGAAAAGTGGTAAAAGTTAACATCAACAGCATTGTAACTAATGATGGCAAGGTCTGGAATGTTAGACGGGTTGTTAAGTGTCCTAATTTTTCCACTCTTGGTCTTGACAATGTTGAGCTGCCTATAAAGAATGATTCTGTTTCTTCAAGAGTTAAAACTTATAAGAGAATTGTCAATGTGCCTCTTCGATTTAAAGATTGATTTTTTCTACTATTTGCCTTTTGCAATTTTAATTTGTTCTCTTATTGTTTTCTTTGTTTTCTTCTTTCTAATTTCTTCATTTCTGTTTCTTTTCTCTTTCTTTATGCTTCCGTCTTCTTTCTTTCTTTTCTTTTCTTTTTAGGGATAAGATGTGTTGTATTTCATATGTATATATTGTGTGTATCACTTTAAGTAGACTCTGCCATTAGTTGTTTTACAAATCTTGTACTGCGATCTGTTGCTATGGATTACTTGTTCTACATTCCATACTGTATTTCTACTGGACCTGTCCTGCTGAGCAGATGCTGTACTGTGTTCCTCTGCTGCAATAAATCTTCTTTCTACAATTTACTGGACTGGATTACTACAGCAGCGTTGCCCGGATGTCTCAAATCCGTTGCTGCAACGGGTGTCAGCATTGAACGGTGTGAGAGTATTGTCATGGGACACCAGTTAGTGGTGTATGTACCACATTCAGTAGAATTGTTAATGACCAGGACCAAGACGCAGCATCTGACCAATAGTAGGCTCACGCGCTACGAGCAAGTTATCCTTGCTGCGGAGAACGTGACCCTTAAGAGATGCTCTGTCTTGAACCCTGCTACTCTGATGCCACTACCAAGTGTAATAGAAGGCGAAGAATGTGAAGACCACGATTGCCTTGATGTGACTAAACTATGCACGAAGCCCAGACCAGATATCGTGGATGAGCCGTTGACGGACCCTGATGAAATTTACTTTGTCGATGGCTCATGCTTAAGAGACGATACTGGTCGGTTGAGAGCAGCTTATGCTGTTTGCACCATTACTGGAGTTGTGGAAGCCGCTTGCCTGGAAGGAGTACATTCCGCACAGGTAGCAGAAATCATTGCATTAACTCGTGCCTGTGTAGCAGGTAACGGAAAGAGAGTCGCCATATACACTGACAGCCAATATGGTTTCGGTGTGGTTCACGATTTCGGGCAATTGTGGTCTCAGAGAGGTTACATGACCTCTTCTGGTTCGCCCATTCGAAATGGAGAATTTGTGCGACTGTTGTTGGAAGCATTACAAGGTCCAGCTGCCATTGCTATTGTCAAGTGTGTAGCTCACACTAAGAATACAGATTTTGTGTCACAAGGTAACCGTTATGCAGATGAGGTCGCCCGCTATTGTGCGGAGCAGGACTATTCCTTCACAAAAATAGAAATAGATGGGGCGGAAGAGAAGACAGAATTGAGCATGATGTTGGAAACAGTAGACACTTGGGAGGATTTAAGAGTGATGCAGGAGAACGCACCTGAAGCAGAGAAAAAGGCATGGGAGATAGCAGGTTGCGTGAGAAGCGAAATGGATTTTTGGATTTCAGCAGATCGGAGGGCAGTGTTACCTGAGGAACTAGCGAATCCAATGGCAAGACAAATACATGGTCCAGTACACCTAGGAAGAGATGCCATGCTGAGAGTGTTTAGGCAGACTTGGTATTGTCCTAAATTTAGGATAGCAGCAGAATCAGTATGTAAGCGATGTGTTACCTGCCAACAATTAAACATAGGGAAGCGAACACCAGTTACACTGAGTCACATTGGGAGGTCTGGGGGGCCTTTCAATAGAATGCAATTAGATTTTATTGAAATGCCAAAATTCAACCGCCTTAGGTATGTTTTGGTGGTTGTATGCATATTTTCCAGATGGGTTGAAGCATACCCTACACGCAGGTGCGATACACTCACAGTAGCCAAACTGTTGCTCAGGGAGTTGATACCACGCTTCGGGGTGCCTGCCTCCCTGGAATCGGACAGAGGAACACATTTTAACAGCGAAATTGTGAAGATGTTGTGCTCTGCATTAAAGATCGATCAAAAACTGCATTGTAGTTATCGACCAGAGGCCTCAGGGATTGTGGAACAAGTAAATGGCACACTGAAGAGTCGGCTGGCTAAAGTCTGTTCATCCACATCTTTGAGTTGGCCTGATGCTCTTCCTTTAGTGCTCATGAGCATGCGTAGCACACCTGACAGGAGGACAGGTCTCTCCCCGCATGAGGTGTTGATGGGGAGGGCTATGAGGCTTCCTACAGTGTCAACTGCTGCCCTATTGAACATTACAGATGATCTGATCCTGGATTATTGTAAGGGACTGTCTGACGCCATCCATTCTGTGTCCCTTCAGGTGCAGGCGGCTGAAGTTCCATCATCAAGGAACCTGTGTCATGATCTGTGCCCAGGGGACTGGGTGCTGATCAAGAAGCACATCCTGAAGAACTGCCTAGATGTACGTTGGCGTGGGCCCTTTCAGGTAATCCTGATCACAAATACCGCGGTGAAGTGCGGAGGGCTGCCAAATTGGATCCATGCATCCCATACTCGAAGAGTTCCAGCACCCCTAGAAGAAACAGCTCCTCTCCCAGACGAAAGTCTAGTGGTGGAAGAAGAATCACAAGAGGGAAACAGTCAAGCTGTGGGGGTGTCTGAAGAAGTCGAGTGTGCATCAGATCAAGAAGAAGAAGAAGGAAGGCAGGACGGCAGTGAAACTGAAGTTGCAACCGAAGGAGAGAGCTGCAGTGAATACGACTCAGACACAGACCAGTACCAGAGCGATCAAGAACCGAGTGTGGGGACGAGAGATAGGAGAACAAGGCGTGGAGCAGCCATTTGGTCGGAGGGAAGAAGGAGGCCAAGTTAGAGGTCAGCTCGAGAAGAGACGCTAGCTCCTATATCTGAAGACTCGGATCTGGAAGAAGATACCCAGGATCAAGTTCAGGAAGGTCCAAGAAGATCAAGGAGGGTGCGAGTGCCAAGCAGAAGATACTCTACTCCTGATTGGACCTACCTCGTTACAGATGTCCGTGGGACACAGAACGGGGAGGGTGAGGGAAGTGAAACTCACCAGAATTGAACCAATCATCACAGTGGAAATACGGTTCCTGCTACCAGGAGCGGAGGCCGAAAGACTGCTGACACTCAACATCGTCTACCCTCCTCTCCTGAGCGGAATAAGAAAATTGATTTTAGAGACAGTTGACTTTCCGGTTTGTTGTTCACAATATCCAATATTAGAGGGAACTCTCCTTCGCTTGGAAATGCTTGAGCGAGTAGTGGAAGTTCTTGGAATGCTCATCGTCTTGGATTAATACCTTGTTGCGGATGTCTTCAAAGGGACGCAGAACTGGGAGGGTGAAGAAAGTGACCCTGATCAGAACGGACCCCTTTATAACTGTGGATGTAGAGTTGGTAGTACCAGGAGTGGAGATCGAAAAACTATTAACTCTTAATTTTGTTTGTCCTCTTGTTCTGAGCGAAATAAGAAGAATAATACTAGAGACAGTCGAATTTCCATGCTGTTGCACGAAATGTCCAATAATTGAGGGAATCCTTCTTCGTATGGACATATATGAGGACGTGGTGGGACTTCTTGGAACACGCATAGTTTCAGATTGATAAAAGACTGTTGAAAAGAACTTTGTAAATATTTTGTGCAAAATAACCTAGCGCCGAGTGGAAGAAGAAAGAATGATAGGGACTTCCCTTGTAGAGGACGGAGAAGGGCTAGGGTTATCTATTTCTACAGGACTCTAAGACTGTTTTGCGGAGTAAATTTGTCAGCTTCCAGGGGTGTTCAAAGGAAAGAGAGACTTGGTTCAGAGAAAAGGAGGCGTTGGCACGGAAGAACATCCAAGACTACACTGTTTGAGATCATGGAGGCTGGCAACCCGAACCGCAGGGCAAAATGTATAGTTGGCACACTTTTAGTGGTAGTGATTTCTCTTATAGTTTTAGTAGTTACTATATCATATATAGTGGGACATGAGAACGAAACAAAGGCAAGATCAGAAACAAAGAAAGCATCAACACAAAAGCCTACCACTGTTGCTGGGGAAAACACTGTGAAAGAAAAGGCTTTGATAGATGCTGAGATCAAAAGGTTACATGTTGACGAATCTCAAGGGAACTTTAGGTCAAATGCTTATGCCAAATTACTTTACGAATACATTGATGTCATGGAAGCGAAGAATTGCTACGTTTGTATGCAATTACCAGCCTCTGTGGATGAGGGTATCAGATACCATCATCTTCCATTGACATATGGAATCACATGTAGTTTGCTGTTGAGCATATTTTATGGACGAGATGGGTTCGAGTATTATTTCTCGAATTTTGACTCGGTGTTACCCGAGGATCCAAATTATAAGCATCTGAACACGTGGGACTATTACAAGAGCGAAGACAGGTTACAGAAATTTTTCATTCCATGGAAAACATTAGATACTTCACATGCCCGAAGAAACAATTTGACTTGTCATGTGTCAGAAATTGAGAAAAAGTTTATAGGGCAGGTGGATACTCGATACAGAAGGCAAAAGATCCAAAAAGCCTCAGGACAATGGGAAACAGATTGGACCAAGGAGGAAAATGAACATCAAAGGAAGGGTAGCAAGGGTCCAATTGCTTTAGATAAAGAGAAAAAGGGGAAACTATGTATTCATAGAAGTTACTCCTATTATGAGAATTTGTTTGTAGGGGAAGTCAGTTGTGAACATGCTTTCCAATTGGAGTACTACTCCAAGGATTTTTTGAAAGAGATGCAAGCAATACCAAATGTATATTTTGTATGTGGAAGAAATGCTTATGTGAAATTACCAGATAATTGGTACGGATCATGCTATTTAGCAATTGTCTTTCCCAAAATATACCATGTCGAGGATTTAGAGACAACAAAGAGAAGAACACAAGCTAGAGGGAGAAGAGATCTAGGAGCTGAGGAGGTAGCTGGGGATGTATTTGGTGCTGCATTCCCTCTTCTGGGATTGATACTGAATGACATCAAAATTAGAAGGTTGGCTACAGTAGTGGATAGGTTATCTGCCAGTACTGCTAGATCATTAATGCTGGTGGAGGGTGAGATGCAATCGATAAGGGCAATGGTTCTTCAGAACCGACTTGCTCTAGATGTTCTGTTAGCCAAAGAGGGCGGAGTCTGTAAGGCTTTGAAGGTCCAGGAATGTTGCACTTACATTCCAGACAATTCAAAACCTCTAGAGAAGTACATACGAAACATTACTGCAATTCACCACGAAATTGAGGATCTGACAAAGGTAAATGTGTGGGAGAAGGTAGGTCATGGAATGGGTAAAGTTGGAGGTTGGTTTGCCAACCTAGGAAAGGGTATCATTTGGTACATATTGAAACCCATCATCATAATAGTGATTTGTGTAATCACTTTGTGTGGATTGGTGCGACTGTATCAATGGTATAGAGCAAACAGGTTGCAGAGATCTATGAGATAACAGGAGCGAAGGTTGACAGCGATGCAAGATACACAATATAAAAGTCTGAAGGCATTAGAGACAATGAAACGAGGCGGTACTGCAGTAACCTCACTTTGAAGGATCCTACATTTTTGAATTGGTGTTTTGATGGTGATGACTCCTGAAAGTCATCAAAGGGGGGACTGAGAGAGCGTAAATCTGAAAAAATGTATAAGTGCACCATATTTACAAGCACGTAGTTAGTTTAATATACATTGCACACGAGTGTCATATATCCAGAAGTGAAATATACAAGAGTGTTTAAGTAGAGTAACAGTAAACATAGCAGTGTGAGACTAATGTAGAAATGTTAGAATGATATGAAACCTCACGTTCTCATGTTAAGTGACTGTGTGTAAAAGAAGATGAAACTTTACAAACCAATGAATATGTGTAGGCCGCATGGCAATTCACAGTAGAGAAAAGGTGCTGCTAATTAACGTGAGACGTGGTTAACATTGTTTTCTAAGATATTTACTCATTGAATTGAAATATATTTTTTATAGATGTGTCGCATTATATTATAGAGTGTTGGTTAAAATACTGTTTAAATGTAAAAATTAAATGTCTCAAGAGGAGCAGAAACCGTTCTATACATTCCTGATAAGGGCTGAGGAGACAAAGTCATTTCTTTTGATCTAAGGGGGGCTCGTTAAGGGGAAAGTCGTGCTAGGCACTAACTGTAAATCCTTTCACATGTGTTATGGTCCAAGATATGGTGGAGGTTGGAATTTGAGGCCCACAGTACATGTGTCCTTTGCAGGTGCGAGGAGCCCTAATCAGTACCGTGATGAACAGTCCCTTTGTTCAAGAGAGCCAGGCGCAGGCCTGGAGGAGTCTTCAGGAATTTAGGGGGTACCGTCTCGCTGGAGAAGAAGCCTGGGAAGCAAGGTCAACTTTAACGAGGGTCCCGAAGAGTATCATCATGGAGTTTGCCGCTCAAAACTGCACCACGTGAGGGGCGTCCCGAGGGGCGTTCCTGTTGGAAATGTGATTTCGTATTAGGGACAGCGACCCGGGGGGGAGAGCAGAGCAGATGATTTTGGGAGCCTAAGCGAGCGGTTGGGTAGGCAGATAGGGTGAGCACAAGATACTGATTTACAGAAGAGACTAGGAGGAGTGTGTGATCTTCTTAGGAAGTCACCACAGCTGACACCTTTTTGGGGTAAAGATCTTGTTAAGTAGGGATGTCACGTAGTCTAGTGTAGGGACAGATTAGCCTGAATTTTCTTTTCTGTAAATGACTCTCAAGTTGCAACTCACAGCGATTCTTGCAACACTTATGCTCTTTGAAATAGTTTTGATAATTTCCTTTTGTCGTTTGAGAATATTCAGAGAGTACCTTTTTGTACTAATACCTGTATACCTTTTAAATCTTATTTTGAGATGTTTGTATCTCCAGATACTTTTGACTTTGAATTAAAACTTTTAACCTTTCCCAGTGGTAAGTGATTCTTTAGAGTGGTTTAAGTTCTTAATTGACTAACCTAGTAGCAGATTGCCTTTTACTCAATGACAGGTATCAACGATTCAGTCGACATGATTGGGGACCTGGGAAAGTAACTAGAGACCAGATACCCCGCGTTAACACATGTGATACCTAAATTTAAGCCTGAAGCACAAATATTTTGCAAGTCAGAAACCAGTCACAAACTTGAGGCAAGCACAAAAACAGTAAAATCCATGTAGCAAATCCCAAAGAAGAGATCGCTAAAACTGCACAAAGATCGGGCACAGTGGGCCCAAGTCACAAAGTGCTTCGGCCCTCGTGGCAGAGGCCCTACAGTTGTAGGGAAGTCTCCACACTCGGGGCAGAGTCTCCGCATGGAGAATTCTTATTCATGAGTACAGAGCCCTTTGTGAATCAGGGCCACAGTGATTTCCGCATAGGCAATTGCTAATACTATTGGACCCATTACTATGTTGGTGGGAGTGACGTGTCATCGGTGACGGTTCCACCGACATCTCTAACCGCGGTCAGACCACCGCATTACGATTCAGTCTGTCTGACCGCATTGGCCGAGGGACTGGCCGACAGCTTCCGACAGGCTCTAGGAGACCATCAGGCGGTCAGTATGATTGCATTCCCCGCACCGTCGGTGTCGGTGTGATGTTCTCTCCTGTGGTTTCCTCCTTCCCCTTTAAACTATGTCATCCTCCCCTTCATTCCAAGTTCTGAGAACGCATTTCACCTGTAAGATTCTTCTTGTGGCAGTTACTTGTGGCTGTACTTGGCTGAGGTTGTAATAAACCCACTTTGCTACTCGACTACCTATCTGCTCGTTTTATTGGCTTCCACTACAACATTATACTGGCGACGATTGGAAAAGAAATAAAACAACCTCAACAGGACAACACAGAAGTTTTCCCGTCCTACCTTCTCCTCCAGCGGCTGTCCGAATTTCTGTGAAGTGAAGCGAAGACTTCCCAGCGGCCGACTTCATGCTAACATGTTGGTGAGGAGAGCGGGAGGTGTTTAACAAGGGATTTATTTAACAAAAAAAAGTAACTTTGCGTAGAGAAACGAAAGCCGTTTTAAGCTCGCGCTCTGCTTACGTTTACATTCCGCTCTCAATTTCTGTGACGTCAATCTGCGTTTCACGTGTGCGTTCCACACAACGGAAAGAACGCGCTAACTTAAAAGAGCAGTGACGCATTGTCTCATCAACGCTGCGTTTCAGGAGTTCTGCGCTGCGTGTCAACAGAACGCCCAAGGCATTATTTCATCAACCCTGCGCCTTAAGAATTCAGCATTCTGTGTAAACAGAACGTTATCTAAACCTGCACAATAAGCAAATAGAATTGCCTGTGTTCAATTGTCCTGTAAAAGAAAAGGAAGAATAAGTAATAGAGTCTTCCCATTGTTTTTTTTCTGATGCATCTGTTCTACTCCAACACTGCAGAATATAACTAATGAACATGAATAATCAGTCCACAGATGAAAAGGATTAAAACTTAAGGATACATAATTATATATAAAAAAAAAAAAAAAAAAAAGGGGAGAGAAGGACTCACATTTAATAAAAAAAAAAAAAAAATAAATATATATATATTTTTATTCATCTTACTTGCTTTAATACAAAATGCAAAATGTAACTCAACCTGCATTTTTTCTGACGAGTCCAGGCGAGCCTAATGTTAAATGGAAAAAATGGAAAAAAATATTCGCAAATTATGCCAGAGTTTGTGGAACCAACTTAAGTGCTGAAAGAAAGCACTCACTTCTACTACATTGTCTCGGTGGTGAAGGACAAGATGTTCTCGAGCACTTACCTGATCTGTCGGCTGCTGAACAAAGAAATCTTAATGAATACGAAATAGCCATAGTTCAACTTGACAGACATTATTTACCAAGACTTAGCACCATCATGGAAAGATACCATTTTGGTTTGCGTGAACAAAAAAGGGATGAAACAGTAGAGGAATACGTATCTTCATTGAGAAAACTAGCTTCGTCATGCAACTTTGGACAGACACTGGATGAACGCATACGTGATCAGTTTGTTTTAAGATGTGCGCATGATGATATAAGAAAGGAACTCTGGCTAAAAGATGAACCTCCCTTAGATGAAGTCCTAACTATTGCAAAACAAGTAGAACACATGACGAGATGTGTTGGTGAACTAAAGAAAGAGAAAGAAAAACCATCCACGGTTGAATCTAAGGATGAAGTAAAAGTTGATGAGACTGTTTATCAATTAAAGAAAGTAGAAAATGTAATTAATGATGAAAAACACATTAGGACAACTAATCCTTCTTCCTCTTTCTCCGGAAACAGATTTTCTTGTTTTAGATGTGGTCAAATTAATCATTTGGCTAATTCACCTATGTGTCCTGCATTGAAAGTAACATGTAATGTATGTAATAAGAAGGGTCATTTTGCAAAACTGTGCAGGAGCAAAACGTATAATGGTGACAACTCAAGAAGGAGGTGGCCTCAACCTCAAGTGAGGTCAATTTGTTTTGAAGTTAAGGATGACAAATCTGATCATCCCTCTCATTTAGTTAGTGTGGAAGGCTCAATGATAAATTTAAAATTTGATTCTTGCTCAAAAATAACTATAATTGATGAAAAGTTGTATAATGAGCTATTTAAAGGCAAAGTTAAACTGTTTAAATGTGACATTTTACCATTGGGGTATAGCGAAAAACCCATTGGGATGGTGGGTTATTTCATGGCAGAGATAGAACTTGGTTCAAGAATCACTGTTGGTAAAGTCTACGTGTCAAAGAAAGGTGATGCACTTTTAGGTTGGTTGCATCAACGCTATTTAGGTGTGACACTTGATCCAAATGCCTCTCCCCAAGTCAGAATTCAAGAAATATCTAACCCTATACGAGACAACAAGAGTGATGAAGAGTTATCTTTGTCTTTGGCTAAACGATTTCCAGGTGTTTTTAAAGAGGAGTTAGGCTGTCTGCGTGGTTATAAACACCATATTAAATTAAAAGCCAATGCTCTTCCGGTAGTGGCTAAAGTAAGGAGGATTCCCCTAGTAGAACAAGCAAAAGTACAAGAGGAACTTGACAAACTTGTGAAAAATGATATTATTGAACCCGTGGAGGCAACTGAGTGGCTTGCTCCTGTAGTTATCGCAAAGAAACCTACTGGCGAAATTCGTCTTTGCATTGATTTAAGGGCTCTAAATAGGGAGGTAGTTGTTGATAGGTTTCCCCTTCCTAACATAGATGAGATGGTCAGCACGTTAGAAGGTGCAAAGTATTTCACCACTCTCGATTTAGCTTCCGCTTACCATCAGGTTGAGCTAGACACCTCTTCGCAAGACCTTACCGCCTTTATTACACCAATGGGCACGTTTAGATTTAAGAGAATGCCCTTTGGCCTCGTCTCAGCTGCCTCAGTGTTCCAACGAATCATGGCCAAGATCTTAAGAGGGTTGTCAGGGGTTAAGTGCTATCAAGATGATTTGTTAATCTATGGAAGTAGTGTTCTTGAACATGATGGTCGTGTGTCTGATGTTTTGAAACGGTTAGATAGTGCTGGTATGACTTTGAAAAGAACCAAATGCAAATTTAGGGTTCAAGAGGTTAACTACCTAGGCCATTGTATCACTGGAGTTGGTGTCTTCCCAAAGAAAGAACTTGTTGAGTCTATAAGTAAAGTTAAAGAACCAACTTGTAAGGAAGAACTTCTCTCATTCTTAGGCATGGTAGAATTTTATGGGAAGTTCATTCCCAATTTTGCAAACAAAACACACAATTTGAGGAAGTTAACTGCAAAGAGTGTTATATATGACTGGTCTCTGGAATGTAAAGATGAATTTGAGTGTATTAAGAAAGAGTTGAGCAAGGCCCCTTCTCTTCATGCGTTTGTTCCGGGACTACCCACTGTGATGTTCACTGATGCTAGTGATAAAGGGCTAGGTGCCATTTTGGTCCAGAAGAGGGATGGTAAAGATTACCTCATTTGTTGTTCTTCCCGTTGCCTTAGAGGGTCGGAGTCTAATTACTCCGTAATAGAGAAGGAATCTCTTGCTATATTCTGGGCCTTGAGAAAGTTCAAGAATCTTATTTGGGGAACAAAAGTGTGTGTACTATCTGATCACAAGCCTTTGAAAGAAGTTTTTTCAAAGAAAGGTCTAGATGCCATTTCCTCCAGAATCAGGAAATGGATTGTTTCTCTACAGGAATTTGAGTTTGAAGTTGATTATATTCCTGGTATTGCCAACAGATCGGCTGATTGTTTGTCTAGATTGGTTGACTGTGAGAATGATGACCAGGATGACCTTTGTGAACCGGATGAGTGTACTAATGTCTGTGAAATTACTGATGGTGCAATTGATGAAACTGAATGGAGGTTGGAGTTGGGAAAAGATGATGAAATTTCGCAAGTAATTCTTGCTTTGATGAGTAAATCTCGTCTATCCAAACCATGGTGTTTGGTTTCAGATGAGCTCTCCGTAAATGATGGTTTGTTGACTCGAGGCACTAAACTTGTTCCTCCATCTTCTCTTAGAGGAAAGTTGTTGTCTCTTGCTCATTGTGGTCACATGGGGATTGTGAAAACCAAAGAGTTTCTGCGTATGCAATTTTGGTGGCCAGGTATGGATCTTGATATTGAAAGAATGGTTAGAGAATGTTCTGAATGTTGTTCTAGCGATAAGATTCTTAAAACCAAACAAATGCCCATGGTAAAAAGAGCCTTGCCTGGTCATCCTTGGGATGAGGTTGCCATTGACATCCTGGGTCCTTTATCTGGTGTTTCTGATACTCCTTACCTCATCGTACTTATTGATCTCTACTCTAGATGGATCGAGGTTTCTGCTGTCAGGGATATCACTTCTAATACCATCATTAAGTTCTTGGAACCCCTGTTTTATAAGGAAGGTTTCCCGAATAGTATTCTGTCCGACAATGGTCCCCAGTTCTGTTCCTCTATTTTTGTTGATTTTCTAAAAAGATGTGGTGTTACCCATAAGAGATGTTCACTCTATCATCCAGAGACTAATGGTGCTGTAGAGAGGGTCAATAAAACACTAAAAGAGTCAATCCAACTTGCTCGTGCTTCAGGTCTAAATTGGAAAACCACTCTCCAGGACAGGATAAATACATATCGCTTTGTTCCCCATTCCACTACAGGGAGGTCTCCATTTGAACTGTTCAAAGGGAGGATTCCCAATACTTTGTTGTGTCCAGGGTGGATGTGTTTAAACAAAGGCCTGGTGAACAATGACTTAGGTGATTGGAGAGAAAGGGAGTTATCCAAGCAGGACGCTCGCAAATCTTACTTTGATAAAAGGAAGAGTGTAAATTTTCAAGATGTCAAAATTGGTGATCTAGTAAAAATAAAGACTCCTGTAGGACGCAAACCATGGTCTAAATATACCAATGTTAGATCTGTTATTAAAGTGTTCAAAAATGCTGTTAAGACTGATGATGGGAGAATCTGGAACAAGAGTCGTGTTGTAGTTGTTAATCCTAATTTGTCTGTTGACACAACTCAAAATGATATGGGCTTGTGCAATAATTCATCTTTTTTTTCCAACTCTTCGTTTGACAGGTTGTCGTCTTCTTCTTCTTTAAGAAGTCAAAGGATTCGTAGTGCACCCTACTACTTGAAGGATTACGTTTAAGTTGTTTTTTCTTTTGTTTATTTCTCTTTACTTGTTCTATTATAGAAGGGAGATGTGTGATGTTTATTTTTTATTTTTTGTAAAGGAAGGGAGATGTGTGATGTTCTCTCCTGTGGTTTCCTCCTTCCCCTTTAAACTATGTCATCCTCCCCTTCATTCCAAGTTCTGAGAACGCATTTCACCTGTAAGATTCTTCTTGTGGCAGTTACTTGTGGCTGTACTTGGCTGAGGTTGTAATAAACCCACTATGCTACTCGACTACCTATCTGCTCGTTTTATTGGCTTCCACTACAACATTATAGTCGGTCCCGCCGACATCTCTAACCGCGGTCAGACCACCGTATTGGGATGCAGTCGGTCGGACCATTTTGGCACAGGGACCGACCAACAGCTACCAACGGACTCAAGAAGCCCATCAGGTGGTCGGTCTGTTAGCATTCCCAGCTATGGAGGCAGTGCCTTCTCTGGTACCGCTGTGGGGATTATGATCCACCTTTCCGTCAGGCATTTTACATCGGTTCTTCCGACGTGAACAGGCTGGTAGACAGGCTTTTTTGGGGCCTCACGTAGGGCCCCTTTCCACCATTGCCCTCTGCTATGGGCCCTGGAGGGCACCTGTTTTGCCCTCTAAACATCCCTACGTCGTGGGGCAGGCTCCGCATGGGGCCTGCCACAGGGTGCACGGATGTTTCCAAACAGGCCTTTTGGCATTGGGGCTTGTGCTGGAGCCCTTTCCCGGGCCGCAGCACAAGCCTCAATGCAAAGAGGCATGTTTCCAACTGCCTCCACAGTGGTCGAATCCGCCGACTACCTGTCAGCCGTTCCCGCACCAGTGTCTGTCCGCCATCGAAATTGGCAACTATGTGTGAAATAATCAAGTTTGCAAATAGTTACAACTAAGAATTTTAGATGTGCAAATTACCATCAGGTGGAAGTAGTTGGTAACCAGGTACAAACTACAGCAAGTACTGTCAAAGTAGACCTGGCTTGTCATAAGTTCTTCATTTAGAATAGAAACAAAACAGGGCTATAAGGAAGGCTTCCTTACTATCCAGATGAGCAGATAGCAATGCTAAGTGCCTCATCACAGATGTAGTGGCACAATGTCCGGGGGTACCCACAATTTATACATGTTTACATGATGGTTGTCTATTAGTTAAGTGACTAAAACAGTGCATGTAAGAGAATATTCTCTCTAATGGGTGGTCTTCACTGGGGCAGTGCCGCCCTAAGGGGAAGTTCACAATATATTTAGAAAGCAATCACTAATTACATGCGGTGCCTAAGGGTGGAGTAGGATGTAGTAATCAAGGAGACAGATATGAGAGGAAATATTGTCTAATGAAACGTATTGACTACGAACACAAGATCCTTACACAGCATAGTCATCAAGAATGTCATGAGACCCTTGATGCCAGTATGGACTTTGTCTTATACTATTAATCAACATATGCAACTATGGCGTGAACAAGGGTTGTTGGACGATGATGAATATATGCATTTAAAAGTGGATAGACCGAGGTATCTGTGCATTTATACCCTACCCAAAATACACAAAGACCTACCATTTCCTTCGGGCATTCTAATCATATCAGGGAATGATAGTCCTATGGAATGATTGTCAGAAAATGTAGACATTTTTCTGAAACCTTTGGTCAGCAATTTACTCTTGTATATTCGCGACACCAAAACATTTTGTGCATCCTCGCAGATCTGATTTGGGAGCCTAATATGATATTGGTGGTCTGAGATGTTCAATCTTTATACACTAGCATCAAACGCGCTACAGGGTTGCATACAATAAGACGTATCCTGAATACTAGATCTATCAAAATGATACAATTGATTTTAGACGATAATGTCTTTTTATTCAAAGACACATGGTGCCGACAAAAACAAGTGGTAGCCATGGGCTCCAGATTCTCTCCCTTGTATCCCAAACTGTTCATGGGTGTGGATCTGGGGCACCATGGGCAAAGAATGGAATTACTCAATTTTGTATTGGGGATGTTACATTGATGATTGTTTGATGGTGTGGACAAGCACAGTGGAGAAACTCCAGGGATTCGTTGAATATGTTATGTTATAATGTTATGTTATAAAATGCTTACTAAGCGCTCGAATGCCGAGGCGTCTTGGTGCTGGTGTGTGTAAGCGGAGTGGAATGATAAACTGATAGCTACTCGGAATTAAACAGCCGGGATTTCAGGATCTTCCTGAACAATAAGAGATTCGGCTGAAGTTTCAAGGCCACCGGCAGTTTGTTACACAGTTGGGCCGCACAACTAGAGAGTGAGCAGCCCCCCCATCTGGCCCGTCTATACCTTGGGATACAGATCAAGCCAAGATTGGCCAACCGTAGGTCTCGAGAGGGGGTATAGAGCCTGAACCTATGCTGACAGTCCTCAGAGCCACCACCATATCGTGCCCTATGCACCAGGCAGAGTGCCTTAAACTCGATTCTCTGCTGGACGGGGAGCCAGTGTAGTGCCCTTCTACCCTGGGTGGTGGGGTGGCCCTTCGGGAGTTTTAGAATCACTCGTACTGCAGCATTCTGCTTTGATTGAAGTTTGCTAATCTGATACTTATCGATGCCCAGGAACATTACATTGCAATAATCCAATCTGGACATAAAAAGAGCGGCCATTACCATCTTCTGAAGTGCCAGGGGAATGAAAGGAAAGATTTTACGCAGGGTCTTAAGTAGGAAAAAGCTAGCCGATGTTAGGCTATTCACCTGAGCTGGCATGTTCAATTTGTCGTCAAAAATGACCCCAAGGTTCCTCACCTTCTTTACTGGTAAAGGGCATTCCCCCGCCTCCTGCGGCCACCCCAGGTTGCTCCAGATTGGTGAACCATTCCCAAATTCAATCACTTCTGTTTTCTCCGTATTAATTTTCAGGAAGCTCAGACTCATCCACTCCATGACATCCTTCAGACAGGCATGGAATCTTGCCCAGTTAACTCCGGCATGTCTGAGACAGATATCACCAATTGCGAGTCGTCCCCGTACGATACAAGGGTAAAGTCATGTTTCCTCACAAGCCTGGCCAGTGGCTTCACATACACATTAAACAGTGTTGGGGACAGAGCTGAACCTTGCGGAATGCCGCAAGGCAGATTAAAGCTGTCTGATTGTAGACCCTCCCAGTTCAGACTTTGTTTCCTGTTATCTAGAAACGAGGAGAGGAGGGCCAGAGCCAGCTCACAAGCGAATTCAGTCAGAATAAAGTCACTTTTCTGGATGTTGAACAATATATTAAAGGGAATAAGATACAAAGTAGATTGTATCGGAAACTGACTGCCCTATAATGCTGTATTACATGCCAGAAGTGCGCATCCTCAACATCAAATAATGGCAATCCCTTTTGCAGAATTTATAAAAGCTAGATGTAACTGTAGCCAGGATTCTGATTTTATAGAATGTATACAAGATATGACCTTACGTTTTAAACGGAGAGCTAATGATCACAGGTTACTGAACAAAGCCAGATACAGGATACAGAGAATGGATAGACAGGATACATTGAAACAACTCACCAAACCAGATGTACGAAAAGGATAAAGTACACTTGGTGAAAGCCTATACTAAATTATCAGGAACATTAATATACAGCCTGAAAACATACTGGCATGTACTTAGAGCAGACAAAATCACTGGTGGGGTGTATTACTAGCAAGCCAGAGATTACATATCGTAGAGTAACTTGTTTACGTAACCTGCCCAGTCCCAGCTATTTATGTGCCAGAACAAGTAGCAATTGGATGACACCCTATAGACTTGGTTTCTACAAGTGTGGACATTGCGTGGTCTGCAAATGGGCAAATGATAAAAAAAGAGAGTTTGAGGATCCGAACAATAGAAGATACACTATAAAATGTTGTATTAATTTTAACTCTAAGTTTGTTGTGTACATTATAGAATGTAGGTGTGGTAAGAAGTATGTTGGGAGTACGATTCAAACATTAAAAGATAGAATAGGGAGCAGTGAAACAAGCTGATATCAGGTATCCCATTTACCAACATATATCAGACTGCCCAGTGCAAGGCAGGAATACAAGTTTCACGTTTTATGGTGTTGACTACGTGCAGAGACACCCCAGAGGGGGTGATAAGGAATTTATGCTGAGAAGGAGGGAATCGACTTGGATCTTGAGACAGCGGAGTGTGAAGACAGGTCTGAACGTAGATCCTGAGATGCATTACTTTTTATGCACATGAACCTTTGCAATATCACATTGTGTGTATTGAGTCAACAGTGCAGTGTGGAGAGTGCAGGTATCACATCACAGATTACGGACAATGTATCATGTAAAGGTCTGGAAGCTGTACTATCTGTATATGAAAACTGTACTATCTATATATGCATTATCATGTGTTAGGGGTGGGATCGGATACGCAGAAAGGAATTGCGACATATGTCTATAAAGAAACTATACTTTTGTTCCAGAGTGCTACTTGTAACGAGAAAAATGCTATGAACCCTGAATTCACTTGTCAGGGCATCTGGTTTTGGTAACCCCATTTTTAACACTTCAACGCAAGGTATCTACATTACGCAATTCCCATCCCCTGGGTCTAGAGTTCGTTCGGTAAATCGAGCCGGACTACACATTGGATACGATGTATTCTTTGAGCTATTTTTCATTTTTTATTTTTTATAATTTCAATCTTGAATTATTACGCATGACTTCAGTTAATATAGTTAGGATAGAGCGGAGTATTTTTTGTTGATCAGAATGATAAATCTCACAGGAATTGGTGGGTGATATTTTTAAAAGAGGGAATATGGATCTGTACTCGGAGAATGCATATATCTCAATATGGCGCCTGCACAGACTGGCTGGGACAGTCATTTACTGCAGAAGGACAATATGGTTATTATGGAATATACACATTGCAACATGGCGCCATTTGCCGACTGTTCACACAGTCCTATTTTTATGTTTGTGTCCACATCATGTTGACACGATGATACAAGGATTTTCAAATGATCTCTGATGCTATGTCGAAAACACACCACTTGCTCAGCATACTCGCGGAGTTAGCACAGGGTGCAAGGGTCACCGCGGTACACTGAAAGTAGTGATAGTTTCACATGAACATAAACTCTCGTTTGTTTTCTCCGTAGACACATGAGTGAAAAATACTTGGTAACAAACGGATACTACGGTGCATTCAGAGGTGCAACTAAAGCCACATTTTGGGGGAGGGCTACTAAAACTTTCGGGGGGCTAATTCTTCCAGCGATAGGCAGAGTAGAGATGCAGGAGCTCTAAGAAGGGGTGAAAAAACAACATAGCCTGGTTAGCACGTAAATGGTCTTTTTAAGACCTGTGAGGTACTTGGGTGCCACTGTACGTGTGCCCGGGAAGCTGTCTCAGTCCAGGCTGCCACACACAACGGGGGCGGTACAAAAGGGGGTGGTCATGGACGGAGCATCTGAATTAATCAAACACTCACACCCAGTCAAAAGATCTGGGTTAAATCCATCACAGTTCTTTAGCCCACTCTGCCACCCCAGTTCAGACATGGCTATATGCAAATCAGTCTGACCCTGTGCCTCATGGGAACAGTCCAGCCCGAACTGCCAAGCCATGTCTTCCCTGGACCGGAAACAAGCTTCCGAGGACCGGTTTCTGGCATTCCAGCCGTCTTCAGCCCGGTTTGCTTGAATCCAGTGGCAAAGTGAGCAAGGGACTCACGTCTGAGCATACCCTGCCACACTTATGGCGGCCAAAAGCCGTACAAAAGGGGGTGGTGATGGACGGAGCATCTGAATCAATCAAACACTCACACCCAGTCAAAAGATCTGGGTTTAATCCATCACTTTTGTATCGCTTTGTTCGCCCTAAGTGTGGCAGGGTATGCTCAGACGTGAGTCCCTTGCTCACTTGGCCACTGGATTCAAGATAGCCTGGCTGATGAGGATTATAAATCCGAAACCGGTCCCAGGATGCCTGTTTCTGGTCCAGGGAAGACATGGCTTGGCAGTTCGGGCTGGACTGTTCCCATGAGGCACAGGGTCAGACTGATTTGCATATGGCCATGTCTGAAATGGGGTGGCTGAGTGAGCTAAAGAATGGTGATGGATTAAACCCAGATCAGTTGACTGGGGGTGAGTGTTTGATTTGCTCAAGCGCTCCGTCCATCATCCCCTTTTGTATCGCTTTGTTCGCCCTAAGTGTGGCAGGGTATGCTCAGACGTGAGTCCCTTGCTCACTTGGCCACTGGATTCAAGATAGCCTGGCTGATGAGAATTATGAATCCGAAACCGGTCCCAGGATGCTTGTTTCTGGTCCAGGGAAGACATGGCTTGGCAGTTCGGGCTGGACTGTTCCCATGAGGCACAGGGTCAGACTGATTTGCATATGGCCATGTCTGAACTGGGGTGGCTGAGTGAGCTAAAGAATGGTGATGGATTTAACCCAGATCAGTTGACTGGGGGTGAGTGTTTGATTTGCTCAAGCGCTCCGTCCATCATCCCCTTTTGTATCGCTTTGTTCGCCCTAAGTGTGGCAGGGTATGCTCAGACGTGAGTCCCTTGCTCACTTGGCCACTGGATTCAAGATAGCATGGCTGATGAGGATTATGAATCCGAAACCGGTCCCAGGATGCTTGTTTTTGGTCCAGAGAAGACATGGCTTGGCAGTTCGGGCTGGACTGTTCCCATGAGGCACAGGGTCAGACTGATTTGCATATGGCCATGGTCTGAACTGGGGTGGCTGAATGAGCTAAAGAATGGTGATGGATTAAACCCAGATCAGTTGACTGGGGGGGGTGAGTGTTTGATTTGCTCAAGCGCTCCGTCCATCATCCCCTTTTGTATCGCTTTGTTCGCCCTAAGTGTGGCAGGGTATGCTCAGACGTGAGTCCCTTGCTCACTTGGTCACTGGATTCAAGATAGCCTGGCTGATGAGGATTATGAATCCGAAACCGATCCCAGGATGCTTGTTTCTGGTCCAGGGAAGACATGGCTTGACAGTTCAGGCTGGACTGTTCCCATGAGGCACAGGGTCAGACTGATTTGCATATGGCCATGTTGGAACTGGGGTGGCTGAGTGAGCTAAAGAATAGTGATGGATTAAACCCAGATCAGTTGACTGGGGGTGAGTGTTTGATTTGCTCAAGCGCTCCGTCCATCATCCCCTTTTGTATCGCTTTGTTCGCCCTAAGTGTGGCAGGGTATGCTCAGACGTGAGTCCCTTGCTCACTTGGCCACTGGATTCAAGATAGCCTGGCTGATGAGGATTATGAATCCGAAACCGGTCCCAGGATGCTTGTTTCTGGTCCAGGGAAGACATGTCTTGGCAGTTCGGGCTGGACTGTTCCCATGAGGCACAGGGTCAGACTGATTTGCATATGGCCATGTCTGAACTGGGGTGGCTGAGTGAGCTAAAGAATGGTGATGGATTAAACCCAGATCAGTTGACTGGGGGTGAGTGTTTGATTTGCTCAAGCGCTCCGTCCATCATCCCCTTTTGTATCGCTTTGTTCGCCCTAAGTGTGGCAGGGTATGCTCACAAGTGAGTCCCTTGCTCACTTGGCCACTGGATTCAAGATAGCCTGGCTGATGAGGATTATGAATCCGAAACCGGTCCCAGGATGCTTGTTTCTGGTCCAGGGAAGACATGGCTCGGCAGTTCGGACTGGACTGTTCCCATGAGGCACAGGGTCAGACTGATTTGCATATGGCCATGTCTGAACTGGGGTGGCTGAGTGAGCTAAAGAATGGTGATGGATTAAACCCAGATCAGTTGACTGGGGGTGAGTGTTTGATTTGCTCAAGCGCTCCGTCCATCATCCCCTTTTGTATCCCTTTGTTCGCCCTAAGTGTGGCAGGGTATGCTCAGATGTGAGTCCCTTGCTCACTTGGCCACTGGATTCAAGATAACCTGGCTGATGAGGATTATGAATCCGAAACCGGTCCCAGGATGCTTGTTTCTGGTCCAGGGAAGACATGGCTTGGCAGTTCGGGCTGGACTGTTCCCATGAGGCACAGGGTCAGACTGATTTGCATATGGCCATGTCTGAACTGGGGTGGCTGAGTGAGCTAAAGAATGGAGATGGATTAAACCCAGATCAGTTGACTGGGGGTGAGTGTTTGATTTGCTCAAGCGCTCCGTCCATCATCCCCTTTTGTATCGCTTTGTTCGCCCTAAGTGTGGCAGGGGATTCTCAGACGTGGGTCCCTTGCTCACTTGGCCACTGAATTCAACATAGCCTGGCTGATGAGGATTATGAATCCGAAACCGGTCCCAGGATGCTTGTTTCTGGTCCAGGGAAGACATGGCTTGGCAGTTCGGGATGGACTGTTCCCATGAGGCACAGGGTCAGACTGATTTGCATATGGCCATGTCTGAACTGGGGTGGCTGAGTGAGCTAAAGAATGGTGATGGATTAAACCCAGATCAGTTGACTGGGGGTGAGTGTTTGATTTGCTCAAGGGCTCTGTCCATCATCCCCTTTTGTATCGCTTTGTTCGCCCTAAGTGTGGCAGGGTATGCTCAGACGTGGGTCCCTTGCTCACTTGGCCACTTCATTCAAGATAGCCTGGCTGATGAGGATTATGAATCCGAAACCGGTCCCAGGATGCTTGTTTCTGGTCCAGGGAAGACATGGCTTGGCAGTTCAGGCTGGACTGTTCCCATGAGGCACAGGGTCAGACTGATTTGCATATGGCCATGTCTGAACTGGGGTGGCTGAGTGAGCTAAAGAATGGTGATGGATTAAACCCAGATCAGTTGACTGGGGGTGAGTGTTTGATTTGCTCAAGCGCTCCGTCCATCATCCCCTTTTGTATCGCTTTGTTCGCCCTAAGTGTGGCAGGGTACGCTCAGAGGTGAGTCCCTTGCTCACTTGGGCACTGGATTCAAGATAGCCTGGCTGATGAGGATTATGAATCCGAAACCGGTCCCAGGATGCTTGTTTATGGTCCAGGGAAGACATGGCTTGGCAGTTCGGGATGGACTGTTCCCATGAGGCACAGGGTCAGACTGATTTGCATATGGCCATGTCTGAACTGGGGTGGCTGAGTGAGCTAAAGAATGGTGATGGATTAAACCCAGATCAGTTGACTGGGGGTGAGTGTTTGATTTGCTCAAGGGCTCTGTCCATCATCCCCTTTTGTATCGCTTTGTTCGCCCTAAGTGTGGCAGGGTATGCTCAGACGTGGGTCCCTTGCTCACTTGGCCACTTCATTCAAGATAGCCTGGCTGATGAGGATTATGAATCCGAAACCGGTCCCAGGATGCTTGTTTCTGGTCCAGGGAAGACATGGCTTGGCAGTTCAGGCTGGACTGTTCCCATGAGGCACAGGGTCAGACTGATTTGCATATGGCCATGTCTGAACTGGGGTGGCTGAGTGAGCTAAAGAATGGTGATGGATTAAACCCAGATCAGTTGACTGGGGGTGAGTGTTTGATTTGCTCAAGCGCTCCGTCCATCATCCCCTTTTGTATCGCTTTGTTCGCCCTAAGTGTGGCAGGGTACGCTCAGAGGTGAGTCCCTTGCTCACTTGGGCACTGGATTCAAGATAGCCTGGCTGATGAGGATTATGAATCCGAAACCGGTCCCAGGATGCTTGTTTCTGGTCCAGGGAAGACATGGCTTGGCAGTTCGGGCTGGACTGTTCCCATGAGGCACAGTGCCAGACTGATTTGCATATGGCCATGTCTGAACTGGGATGGCTGAGTGAGCTAAAGAATGGTGATGCATTAAACCCAGATCAGTTGACTGGGGGTGAGTGTTTGATTTGCTCAAGCGCTCCGTCCATCATCCCCTTTTGTATCGCTTTGTTTGCCCTAAGTGTGGCAGGGTATGCTCAGACGTGAGTCCCTTGCTCACTTGGCCACTGGATTCAAGATAGCCTGGCTGAAGAGGATTATGAATCCGAAACCGGTCCCATGATGCTTGTTTCTGGTCCAGGGAAGACATGGCTTGGCAGTTCGGGCTGGACTGTTCCCATGAGGCACAGGGTCAGACTGATTTGCATATGGCCATGTCTGAACTGGGGTGGCTTAGTGAGCTAAAGAATGGTGATGGATTAAACCCAGATCAGTTGACAGGGGGTGAGTGTTTGATTTGCTCAAGCGCTCCGTCCATCATCCCCTTTTGTAACACACAACGGGGGAGCTGAAGTTCTTTCAGCCCAATGGGCGTTGCGCGCCTGGGTGCATTTACATGTGTTTTGGGATAGAATAGTTGGAATGAGAAACCATCTGAAGCCAAGCAAGATGAGCTAACGGTTTTAGATTTATGGTAAGAGATGGAATTTGATTTATGTGTATATTTCTTTACACTACGTAGTGAGCAGGTTGTGGTATATATTGATGTCATGGTGGCTGCAGGCTCATTTTGTCAGTGGATTTGACTCTGGAGACTATAAACACTTGATTATGGATACTTGAGAGGAACGTTCGCATCTGGTTTGGAATTATCACCGGACTGATAGGTGCATTTTTTGTTTGCACAGATGTTAATGAATTAATGAGAGGTCGTATTTTACCTGTATCATTGTATATTTATATCTTCAGGCCTCTCTTGTCACAGATATAAGAGGTATGCGGCCCCATTTTGAACAAATTTGATTTTCGGCCTAATATTGTACCTATTCTCAGAACCAGTTTTTTTTCCTTTTCTCCTTTTATGTTTTACACTGATCTACATGCCATACACAGGGATAAGGTGTGCATGGCAACTCCCATTAAAAATACTGGACAAATACAGTGTGTATTAGTACTGCCAATTTGGTTTTATGTGGGAAACAGATCTGTGAATTGCATCTTTATGGTGATCTCTATGTGATAATGACGAATTTTGATTAGTAGAAGTACCACGCATGGGTTTCCACTACATGATCACACATTTGAGTTGTTGGAGGTTTTTGTTTTGGAGCATGAAGAGAACTCCACGAATATCACCAGGGATCCTGTGAATTAATTGAGAATCGTCATAGTTGTAGTACTGCTCTTTACTTATATGCAATTTCTTAGCCCTGAAGAAGTTGCGATAACTCAGACGAAACACGTGTCAGCTAAGCACTGAAGATGTGGTGAAGAAGAACAATAAAGAAGTGGATATACATTGTATGCTTGAATTATTTTTCAATTGATTGTCATACGTGTGTGCTGGAGAATGCAATTATAGTGCATGTAAGAGACATTTATCAATCCACTTCCTACAACATTGCCATCTGTTACTCTCATCCTACATTAATTCTCATAACCCAGGGAGAGAAGATTTAACATTGCTCACAGACACACACAGTCTGTTGTACAGCACACCTCTGGCTTACTAAAAGCAGATTACGGTGTCTGGCCAAAAGTTGGGTAGCACTGCAGTATGCAGTATACATGTGGATGTTGTGTGTATTACTTATTAGTTGAGTGCATGGTTGTCCACACTAAGTAATAAAGTCATTAACCTGTTGGGTCCAGATAAAGTTTTCAGTAATTTATACCTGAGCTGAATGATTAGTAGCTATGGCACAGAGCATACAAGTTCAAACTTAGACAAAATGTGTAATGCATTTAAAAGTACCAAACCAGTTAAAAAGTAAATAAAAAATTCAATAACAATCCCACTCCAATATAGAGCCATTTTGAAAATTTTAAAAACAGTTACATCAAAACAACATAAATCCAATCATTTTCAAAGAAATGGCACAGTTCTGCTTTCTGCTGGCGAACTTTCAGCTGCTTAGTGTCAGCACAGACCCCCTTGTGCCATAGTGCGATGATTGTGGCTGCTTTATGGTTAGGACAGCTTTTATGCAGAAAGAAAGGAAGGTACTTTCCTGCACAAAGAATATCCTTTGAGACTTTTTCCACTTTGCATGTGTGCTAAAGAATACAGCACATGTGCAACGAGAAAATTAGCATGGAGAAATAAAGATATTTCTTCTCATTACGCCAGCATCAAGCAAATGCACCATTTTGGAGCAAACACATGTCTACAACTCTTTGCACATATGGGTTTGATCAAAATCCATGAGTGGATACTCGGGAACGCACATGCACTACCCATGGAATGTCTTTCTGACACAAAGTAATGCAAGCCAGCACAATGTGTTGTTCTACTTTTTGTTTTACAAAGCAATGCAAATCAACATTTGTGTTGCTTTGTAATACCAAAATGGATTTTGCTTCGGGTCTGCATCAAAACAGTGACCCAAACCTGATGCAAAATCTTTGTAAATCTAGCCTTAATCTCTGTAATGAAAGTTTAAATCCTCCAGCGGGGCAAGATTGCATGCAGTATTCAATGAAGCCCTTCAAACCCATCTAGCTCTTGATTGAGGTCCTGCTGAAGACGTTGGTTAGGTGGGAAAAGCTCATAGCAGGAAAAGTTCATAATTCACACTCAGGGAAGTCCTCTCATTGGCCAGTTACTTTTCGTGCCTTCGTCTGGTCAAGATTTCTGCAATCAGACTTAGGTCCTGTTTAGATCCTGCTGGGTGGAATACTCCATCACACATGTGACGGTTATCCCTTCCTCTGTATTACAAGTGCCACAAGATATAATGCACTTGTCTCTGGATATCCGTCATGTATTTGTTTCCCATCCATTAAAATCTAAACCAAGCCCTCAGTCTCTTTATCGGAACTCAGATTTCTCCAGCGGGACAAGAGTGTGGTCTGTATTTGACAAGGAGTTCCATGAGGCCATGGTGAAGTGTAATTTTGATCCCATCCTGGTATACTGTAGGAGTGAATCATACTCAAGCGTAGTAAGCACTTGAATGTATTCTGCGTGATTAATGTTACTATGGAAATTGGAGTATTGCATTTTTAAAGTACTCTGTGTGAAGATTTGCGCATAGAATGTGACAAATAAAGGCTTATGTAACACTTACCTATTAATGTATCTGGAGGAGTTAACGTTTTAAATCTATCACATTTTGAGGTTAATAAAATAGAATGTGTATGTATAGACTAATGTTTAAACATTTATACGTGCAACAAGAATTATTTCCATGCAGGTGCATTTGGACATCTTCGTAATTCTTTATAATGTATTAATGTATTAAGAAGCTGCATTTATTATTGTGTATTAATGTGCATGTATTCGGTGACCCTGTGCACTGCTAAGTTGACAAGAGTGGGCCTTAAGGAACCGTTCAGTTCAAGCTCACGTTTAACGTCTAACATGTAAATCATATTTAACTTCTATGTAGATTGTATTTGCTTGTATTTTGTTTCCACTTAAGGTGTGGATAAAGCCTTTTTAGTTAGCATAGGAGGATTTTGTTTTAATTAGATAGCAAGGGATGAGACAAAGTTTGGCAAGGAGAGTTCTCATGAAGGAGGAAAAGAATCAACAAGGACAAATGAAATGACAAATGTGAAGAAGGTGGTGCAAGCATCCAGTTGTGACGGAATAGTGGAAAAGTACTAGCGAAAGTCATGTGGGATTGTCTACCTTGAATATAATTTATATTTTATGCTGTAACTTAGGGGGTCATTAGGATAGCGTGCGGAAAACCACCCTGACCGCCATGGAGGCGGAAACCAACCGCCCGCCTTCACCCCGGAAACACCGGCGGGCACATTAGGATCAACGCCACAAAAGACCGACCTAACAGGTAGGTAGCTATCTTGCTTTATTGTGGACCCTAATTTGATATTCCTAATTTATGCCCTAAAATGGCTATAATACATAATATCCTTATAAAGGCATAAGAATCATATCCATATTTAGTCGTAGCCCATGCAGTCACATTAAGCAAGCACTATTCCTCCAGCCCCCTAGAAAGCACACCGAGTTCTTAAACAAATCCAAACCTCGAGTAACCTGGGAAATCCCCGCCTGCGATTGTTTTTATTCCGTTCGAGAACTCCTGTAGAGCACTGTAAGAACGACCAGTTCTTAGTGACATCTTTATTGATGTCTTATGTCCAACCTTACGTCAAACCCGGCACCTTTCAGGTATAAATATACCAACGATGCCTTAAGCAAACACACGGTGGTGGTTTTGGAGCAGAGCGGCCATCTACTTGCCCGAGAGCCCAGCTGATGCGAGAGCCCACAGACGCCGCCCCTCCTCTTTGACGCACTGAGAGAGACGCTGTCTTTTCTCCTGCCGAGAAATCCAGCTCTGGTGTTTCCAGATACCCTTGCGGGTTAACTGGGATATCGCGTCCTGAAAGAGAGATACCAGACCTCCTGCTTTCTATTACCCAGGTACGGAGCTGACTAAACCCTTACAGAGAATTCTTGAGTCATATTCTTGCCAAAACCAACTTAACCTAAACTGCTACTTACTTACTCCTTCCCACGTATTAGGCTTAGGTCAGGTACACCGGGGTAGGCGTATTTAGAAGCACCAGTTGAGTACGTTAGTCAATGTATATTTGTATGTATATATTTCATCTATTTTAAAGTATCATATGGCTAAGAAACCATATCAATGCTTTTACAGTATTATTTCATAATACTCCTTTTACTGTAAGCACTTTACTTTACTATGAGTATTGCAATTGTGGCAATTCATTTCTCTTGCATGAGAAAGAAGACTGCTCAATAAATAACACCTTTTATTGAAAACGCCCGTCTCTCTATTCTCTGCACTCTGGTGAAACTAAGTATGCACACTTGACTGAGTGAAATAGCTGTCTATTGTTTTCACACGACTCTAGAGATACACTCTTATTCTGAGGGAGCAAAGTTGTCATGTTTTATGGTTGTCAGAAACGAATCCCTTCTTGTCTATCCAGGGAGGTTAAACTCCTCCTCGTTTATTCGAGAAAGTTTCTAGTGACAAACCTTAAGTCTAATATAGTCAGTAGAGACCTAGATGACCTCAGTCCTACGTCTACACTGCTGCTTATCTTATTCCAATGCGCAGAGCCTATTGGGAATATAGGAACTATACTACATGGCGCCCAATGTTTGGTAAGGCGATAAATCTAACGCAAGACGTTGGAGTAACTCAGTCGTGCTTTTTCACACAGACCCTTTTCCCGTAAAAACTCCAATAGACGTCTGGAGAGGGTAAAAGGTTAAAAATCCGCCAGAACTTAGTAGGAAGAGATTCCTATGTATAGTTGTTGGTTTAGTCAACGTTGAAGGATACAGTGTTCCAAAATATTGTGCACCTAATCTTTGTTTCCTTGAAACTTGATCTGCAACAAAAACCTTTCTGTTAGTAAAAATGACGGAAAGTGAAGACGAAAGGGAGGCAGCTAGAATAGCAGCTCGACTCCTAGCGGATGACACAAGTCTCCAAGACAATGACCCGAATGCTATACTCATTCCGGTCAACATAAGAAAAACTATAACTCTTAAACTTATAGAAAATGGACTGACATCACGAGGTGGTACAGTCATATTCGTGGTAGAGGCCCATGAATATCGGCAGACAGAGGTATTCTATTCATGGATAAACTTTCCAGCAGCAAACGCTGTAACACACGAATTCCACTATTGCAAAATAGAGGAACCTCCGGAAGTATACACTCCTTTCGAGGAGGTTGAAATCCCATTAAATTACCAAGAGCACCTGCTCTGGTTTAAAGGCGCCCTAAAACATAATAATCACATCACCAGGCTCGGTCCACTAGGTAGACCAGGAGCAACGTGGCCGGTTCTAGCCAGCTACACACCACATCCAGACATTGAAAAAATGTCAAGCGAAGAACTCCTAGTTAAAATAAAAGAATTAACAAAGGCATATAGAGAATTAGTTCAATTGGCAATGGACGATATAACATATCTCCAGAAATTAAAAGAAACAGATATAGCAGAACAACCTTTTGAACTTGCCAGAATCATGGAAAAATCCTATGAAGAACTAGGAAGAGATAGTTTGGGTGGGAAACCAGTAAAACCCCAACTAACTGAAAATCATGAAAAAACCTTTATTAAAAATAATATAAACACTCCAAAAAAGAGTTGGGATGGAAATAACCTGGGCGACCCTGGTTATACTTATTATTCATTTCCATATTCAAAACATGTAAGATTAGATTATATGCTTCTTTCAAATAGCTTGTGCTCTACATGTCAAATCAATAAACTACCTAGAATTCTGTCGGATCACAACCCGCTTAATCTTAATCTAATGAAGGGTCCTGAAAAATCTAATATAAATATATGGACATTCGAAAGAGCTTTGCTATATAATACGCATATAATTCACATATGAGAACATGAATCCCCGCTTTCCTATCAGATAATATCGGGTCTACCTCCATCGACATAGTCTGGGACACTTTGAAAGCAGGGGTTAGGGGTGAAACGATGAAATTCTCCTTTCACCACAACAAAACAGAAAAACTAAACTTGGCTTCACTGGAAGAAGATTTGCGTAAAGCAAAAGAAGGACTTATTAAAACGATACAGGAAGGTAACCCAATTGTTAATGCAGAGCGCAAAGTGGCTATCGCTAAAAATAACATCTTGGCAATATTAACTGATAGAGCAGCTAGTAAGGCTAATGTCAACAAGGCTAAAATATATGAGCTTGGGGAAAAAATGGGCCACCAATTAGCTGTCAGAACCCGCGAAGAGATATCTTTTGCTCTAATTAAAGAAATTAGGGACCCGGATTTGGGGCTAAGATCAGATCCATCTGAAATAAGAACATCCTTTCAGAGATTTTATAAAAACCTCTATCACGAGGATAATACCGAATGCGATGATCCCAATATTTATTTGGAATCATTTACCCCATCACACTTGGAAAATGCTGATCAGGAGATATTAGATGGTACAATCACTTATGATGAAATACTTCTAGCAATTAAGGGCCTGGCTAATGGAAAGGCTGCGGGCATGGACGGGATTCCAACTGAATTCTACCTTAAATTCGCCCCTCAACTCGAGAATATCATAACCCTCCTTTTCCAAACTATCTTCTCCGGAGGGAACCCGCCTAGGTCATGGTCCATTGCCAAGATAATAGTCTTTCCTAAAAAAACAAAGATGAGAAAGAATTGGGCTCATATCGACCAATCACACTAATTAACGGGGATTCTAAAATATATTCAAAAATACTGGCAGATCGATTGGCTCCCGTAATTCATAATATTGTCTCAGAACGACAACATGGCTTTGTTCCCGGAAGGTCTACGATTGATCATATACAATGGGTTATTTCCCTCTTTGATTACACGGGGGTGACAGGAGACATGGCCCTCATATTGCTCGACGCAGAGAAAGCGTTTGATAGGGTCTCCTGGAAATTCCTGTGGGCAGCCCTATCAAACTGTGGGATAGGCGGACACTATTTAACAGCAGTCCAACAACTTTATGTAAACCCCAGTGCCCACGTATTAATCAATGGGGCTCTATCGGAAAGCTTTGCCATCTCGCGGGGTACAAGACAGGGCTGCCCCTGTTCGCCCCTCCTATTTGCTATCTATATTGACGTATTTATTCACAACTTGGAAAATAACAATTCAATTCCCCCAATTCAAGCTCGCAACGTAGAAACTAAATGTCTGGCATATGCCGATGATATAGCTATCATCACAGGTGACACCAACAACGCCATTAAGTGGATAGAACAAGAAGCCCACGCCTTCGGCAAAGTCTCGGGTTATAAATTAAATCGTAGTAAAACTCAGATCATCATAAATAATAAAATTACGATGCAAGATCCACGTATAATTAATAAAGCAATTTATCAAGGCGTGAGTATTAACGCTAATAACGAAAAAAATGGTTGACGATAATCTTAACCCTCTCATAAATCGCACTAAGAAGGAACTACTACGCCTACACAATTTACAGCTCACTATTGGGGGGAGAATTAATGTCGTCAAAATGTTATTTTTTCCGAAGTTTCTCTATTTTTTTCGCACAATTAACCTAGAATTCTCCCAAACAGTTTTTAAAAATATAGATGATTTGTTTTCATGTTTTATATAGGGATATCATAAGCCACGAAGAGCACTCAAGTGGATCACTTTACCTCGAGATCGGGGGGGATGGGCACTTCCAAACTTTAAACTATACTATTGGGCAACAGTGTTGAGATATAGTGCATAACTTTTTAAAGAATACACCGATGTTCATAATATTCCCACTCCGCAAGAACTTATTTTGGGAGATGGCTGTGCAGGTTGTTTATGGCGCCATTCAAACGATGATTATTTTAAAAAGGTGAAATTCAAGACTATTTCTAGCGTTGTTAAAGTGTGGCGGAATGTTAAAAAACTAGTTGGTCTAGGTCGGTACTCTTTTTATACACCTACAATACAGAATTTGGATCTCCCGGAAATATTTCAAGATTTAATATCGAATAGATGGGCCACATTAGGGATAAAACAACTAGGGTGCTTTTTTTCTGAGAATGGTATCAAGTCTTTTGAAGAACTAAAAATCGAGTTCAAACTATCTAATAGAGATTTCTTCAAATACCTCCAAGTGCGGGATTTTATTTTAAAGAAAGGGGGAGGTCGCATCAAATTCCAAACGTGGCAAACGATGGACATATTATTATCTATAAAAAACCCTAGAATTGGCGAGATATATGAAGGACTTAATTTACTTTTGCCAGACGACATGGAGAAACATACGGAGGCATGGCAAAATAGACTTGGCATCTCTCCACGAACCTCCTTGGAAGCCTTGGAGATGTCAATATCAACCCTAATGTCCATGAAACTCCAAGTACAATTTTATAAAACATTTTTTTAAGCATGGGCGGATCTAGCGGATCTCGCGTACGCGAATTTGCGAATTTACGGATTCGCAATACGCAAAATCCGCAAACTCTCGCGGATTAGCGGATTTTTACGTTTTTTGTGTTGGCGAGCGTTCGCGAGGATTTGTGGACCATTTCGCAATTGCGAACTTACTTTTCGGCTCGCAACGGCCGCGACTATGTTGTTTCTACGTCTGGTTTATCATCACAGGTTCACAGCACCCTCTGTTTCACCACTGCCACCCTCTGGTACACCCATGCCACCCTCTGGTACATCCTCACTGCCACCCATTATGGTTGTTTATCACTGTAGATTATGGGAGTGAAAAAAAGCAAGCACACCTGCCCTGCTTCAACTGCCATGAATTAATTTGGGGTTGATTAATGTGTCAGTGATTTAGAAAATTCCAGTCTGGCTGGCACCTGCTTCCTTCCTTATCTGTAAATTGCTTTCTGTTGCAGTGCAATTTTTTTTCACAGGACCTTTATGGTCTACTTGTAGCTATTCTATGAGCCTGCTGTTTGGGTCATAGCAGGGTCATAGAATAGTTGCAAATAGGCAACTGAACTCTGGAGGGGCCCCTCAGGAAGCACTAGAGTGAATGGTTACTAATGTTAAGTTTGAACTTTTGCACCTGGTGATTGCTTTCAGTTTAGCAAAAATCGGTTTTCTGCAATTTCGCGCAATTTGCGGGGCGCGAATGCGTGCGAGATCGATTTCGGAAGCCGCGAATGCGTGCGAATACACTATTTTTTTTATTTACAACAAGGGGTGGTGATGGACAGAGTCTCTGAATTAAGCAGAGTACTCTCACCCAGTCAAGAGAACAGGGCTAGATCCAACACCGTTTTTTAGCTCATTGCACCATCCCAGTTTCAGAACCTGGCTGTATGCAAATTAGTCTGTCCCTGGCCCAGTGCATCATGGGAACAGGGCAGACCAGACTACAAAAGCCAATTCTTACACTGGGAATGAAACAAGCTTCCGGGGACCGGTTTCTGGCATTACAGCCGTCTTCGGCCCGGCTTGCTTGAATCCTAACGGTGCAATGAGCAAGGGACTCACATCTGAGTATACCCTTCCACGCTTAGGGTGGACAAAATTATTTACAACAAGGGGAGATAAATAACGGTGATGGATCAAGCCCTGATCTTTGGACTGGGTAAGAGTGGTCTGCTTAATTCAGACACTCTGTTCATCACCACCCCCTTTTCTGTATCGTTTTTGGCCACTATAGGTGTGGCAGGGTATACTCAGACATGAGTCCCTTTCTCACTGCTCCATCAGGATTCAAGCAAGCCGGGCCGAAGAGGCTGAAATGCCAGAAACCGGTCCCCGGTAGCTTGTCTCCTTTCTGGTGAAGAATTGGCTTGGTAGTTTGGTCTGCCCTGTTCCCGTGATGCACTGGGCCAGGGACAGACTAATTTGCATATAGCCAGGTTCTGAGCTGGGATGGGGCAGTGAGATAAATAACGGTGATGGATCAAGCCCTGATCTTTGGACTGGGTAAGAGTGGTCTGCTTAATTCAGACACTCTGTTCATCACCACCCCCTTTTCTGTATCATTTTTGGCCACTATAGGTGTGGCAGGGTATACTCAGACATGAGTCCCTTTCTCACTGCTCCATCAGGATTCAAGCAAGCCGGGCCGAAGAGGCTGAAATGCCAGAAACCGGTCCCCGGTAGCTTGTCTCCTTTCTGGTGAAGAATTGGCTTGGTAGTTTGGTCTGCCCTGTTCCCATGATGCACTGGGCCAGGGACAGACTAATTTGCATATAGCCAGGTTCTGAGCTGGGATGGGGCAGTGAGATAAATAACGGTGATGGATCAAGCCCTGATCTTTGGACTGGGTAAGAGTGGTCTGCTTAATTCAGACACTCTGTTCATCACCACCCCCTTTTCTGTATCGTATTTTTTTTTGCGGCGTGTATGTTCGCGTGATTTTTTGCGTGTTCGCAAGGCGCTTGTACTGATACGTTTGCGAACTTACCCACGCGGTCGTACACGGGCGCGGCCATCTTGTTTGCGTGACGTAATTCCGTTTCCGGCCGCTATGTGTTATCTCGCAAAGTGTGCTGCTCGCTAGTACAATTTCGCGCGTGATCGCGAGGAAAATCTCGCGCGAACTTACCCACGCGGTCGTGAATGGGCGCGGCCATCTTGTTTCTCATTCATTGCTATGGTTCTGGGCATGCTTTCTGTATCCTCTCTGAATCTCTGCCATCCTTTGCTTGTTTGAAGTTTATTTGATCTATTTTACTTATTATCTATCCCTCTATTTTTCTAGCTCTATATTTTTGTGTTTTCTGCTACTTTTAGTTAATTTTAAACTACTTTTTTAAACTCTTTTCTTTTCTTCTTCCCTATTCTATTTCTTCTTTATCATTTAACTTCATTTCTGCCCAGACCATGGTAAAGGGAGCCGGGAAGCACCCTGAGAAGGGGAAGGGTCCCGAACCCCGTGCCCGGCTCCCGTGCGGGCGTTTGAGGGGGGAGCAAGTGGTGCCACGGGAGATCTTTAGCGCGGAGGAGGTGGGCGCACTAATCTTCTACGTCCAGCGCCGTCTCCCCAAGACCATCCTGGGAGGCGGCAAGATCGCAACCGGCTATGGCATCCGGGAGCGCCGGAAGCGGTGGGAGAAGGTGTGCCGGGCCATGTTTAAGCTCTCTGGGGTCCGGCGCACCTATAACCAGGCCACCCACCGCTGGACGGATGTCATGGACCGGGAACGGGACTTGCTGGACGCGCTCGGCGTAGAGGTCCCCGGGCTTGGTGAGTAGTAGTAGCTATTTCTAGCTATTTCATCACTACTCTGTTTTATCCGGCTCTGTTATTTGCAAATCTTTGTTCTTTACCAAGAGCTAGAATGCTGCCGATTACATTGTAGGCAAATTATATTTCAAAATCTTCTATGCATTTCAGGTGCACTGCTCTCCTTCTCAGTAGCCTTGCTTGCTACTATGCTTATTTGTTTTGTATTTTGTGTTCATTTCATTGGCCTGAGAAATTATGTATGAGTGTAGTGTAAAGATAAGAACTGCGTAATGCTAGACACTAAGGGTCATATTTTCAATTACCGGCGCATCCCTGCAAAGTAGCAGGGATGCGGCAGTAATTGTGCGCCATGCCACCACCACCCATTGGCCCAAAACGTCACAGAAGCCTTACGCATCTGTGCCGTAAAGACGGCGCATTGCTGGAGTTGCGTGCCAACGATGGCGCAGCTCCAGCAATGCTCTGGGGTGCCCTATCTCCCCAATGCTGCATCAAGCCGTACGTCGGCTTCAAGCAGGCGCAGGGTTTGAGTCACGCATCATTGTCCTAAAAGTGACTGATTGATATCTTGTAGATTTCCCTCAGCCACTTTTAGGATTCGTTCCTGCGCAGGAACGCCCTCCCTTGCGCCGGAACGCCCCCTGATGGCGCAGGGCTTTACAACGTGATGCATCTCCCATATGCGTTATTTTTTAATATATACGCCGCACCATGGCGACTCTTTTCTTCTGCCGCTGCGTCACAAAAGTCACGCAACAATGGAGGAAAATGAGCCGCAAGGGACTTCTAAATCAGCCCCAACAGACTGAAGTCCAGTCCTTCCTTTAGACACATGGCTATAAGAAGAAATAGTGGTGGTGGTCGGTGGATTGATAGTTTGAGTATTCACTGATCTGCAAGCAGGATGGACTTTGTCTGTCACTTCGCGTGCTGCGGACTGCTGTCTGCCAGGCCTTGGCAAACCTTTTTAGTAGTCTGTTTATTGAGTTACATAGGAACTTTGAAAGTCAACGGTCCGCAAATCAGGCAATACGAATAACGTAGTATACCACATGAGATAGGTCAATATATCCCGTGGAATAGTTGTCAATCTATTTGCTATTTCTCCAAAATATTTTGTTATTGTTCTTTTGAAATGTTTGATTTGGTTGACAAATCTCATCCATGTTTTCTGGTCTTTCTTTCTTTCATGTTGTACATCAGCTCCCCCCAAGGGCAAGAGGACACAGGAGGAGGAGGAGGAGGAGGGTGCTGTTCAGGAGGATGCAGGCCAGGATCGGGCAGGCGAGGGCTCCTTTGCTGGCCCCAGTAAGTTTTAATTTTAATAAAGAGTACCTATTTTTTCCTAGCGTTCCTCATTCGATTTTTTCTAAATCATCTTTGATCTTCTTGTAGACTGGATCTAAATTCTTATCCTGCCTCGACTATGACTCCCTGTGGTATTACTAGATTATTCTTATTAGTCTGTGTGTGTAGCTAACTAAGATTGCACATTTGGAAATTCCATTGGACTCCCCTTCTAGTCAGCAATAGCTCTATGCACTGAGTGCAGTCCTCTGGGATTGTCCATAATGTCTTTTCAAGTCTTCTAAATGTTTATGCTTTGACAATTGCCAACAATAAAAAGGTGAATGACCACCAAGAAAGAATAAGATACTACTTTACTTTTGGTTTGGATAGGAGGACAATCCATTCTACTACTGTTGCAGGGACAAATCTGCACAAACCGAACTATGAACACTAAATAGTGCATTGTTTATCAATTATAATAGGCGCAGGTAGACTTTCTTTCCACATACCTCAGTGATATCAGACTTTGAAGAACCCCCAATCTCCTTACTGACTAGATAGTGTGGCAGAGTCATTTAGCTCCCTAAGTCACCGATCATTGATCCCCAATGATCATTAGATTATCCTACGCAGGACAAAAGTACGGAGTCACAGTCAAGAAGTGTCAGAGGCACTCATGCTTGCAAAAATTCCAAAACCTTTAGCTCATCCACTCTAGTCTGGAGGACCAAAAACCACAGAGTCTATTTAAGTTTAAAAGCTTTATTACAACTAAACACATTTATTAAAATCAACTTTGTCATAAAAGTAAACGTTTAACTGAAAATGGAAAAGTGCTTAGTGCTAACGATTAATTGGACACATTTCTTGTGGTCGAGCTGAGCTCTCACCTGGTTTGAACTTGAGCTTGACCCTGATCGTGTTCTTAGAAGTCAAGCTTCTGCTAGGAGAAAAAGTGTTGTGTGTTAAAAATAAAAAGCAAGCATTCATCAGTTGTGCCAAAAAGTGCAGCAAGACAACAGCCTTCCCTGGAAAAAGAGACATTTTTACTGTAGAGTATACAGTTACAAATTATTACATTGTATTTCTTTTTTTTTTAAATTTCTTTATTCCTCCTAGACCAAATATTATATAGTAGTGAGTGGTGTATTTCTAACATTCTTAAATGTACTTTGTAGGTGTAACATCTGGTGGCGGGGCCAGCGCGGAGGTGGTGGTGTTGGGCGAGAACTCTGGGGAGGATGCGGTGGAAGTGCCGGCGGACGTTCCTGTGAGGGTTCGTACGGTGGTGGCGGGAAGAGGTAAGCTATATATTCCTTACTTATTGAGATTGAAGACTGCATAGTGTGCTTTCTGCACGGGTGTATTACAAATCAACCAGGTGGTAGCCTCCTCGAAATATACTTCGACTTAGCTGTGAAGTTTTTGGTGAGAAGAATCCCAATAAGATCTTAGATGAACTTGATGGATGGGATGAACGAAAAGCGAAAGAAGGGTGTAAGTAAGTGTGGAAGGACGCGAAATTTTATGATGGCTGGCAAAGAAGAATGATATGTGTTTGCTTGGCCCCTGAGGTGGCTGGGAAGGAAAGAATATGGTATGGTGCATGGCTGGGTCAATGATGAAGCAAGGATGGGTGGAAGGACAACAGCCTGGGTGGGTGAAACAGAAACTGTATGTGTGCATATACTTTGAATGGATGGATGCCTGGAGCATGGTATTATCTGACTCTTAGATAGCACATGTGTATCTAGAGAGAGTAGATGGTCGCTGGATGAACTAAGTGTTACCTTGAAGAGCATGTAACACCGCACCCGCACGTCCGTTCCAGTGTAGGGAAGGCAAGGAAAAGAAATTGTAAATTTGTCCAATACTACCATGAATAGTAGCAGTAGTTTGTATTGCAACTGCAAGCACAGCATATATCCGGTTATTACGGTGGACACTCCGTACCGCTCTTAATAACTTTAGTTTAGTAGTAGTATGTCATTCATGTGTGGGTGTATCACTGTTCACTCAATAATAAGCAAAGCACCTAAAGTCATCCCATATGTCATCAAATACATCCCATGTGAAGTGATAGATAATCTAATTATTTAGCTTCTTCATTTTCCTTTTCTAGTACTCCTTTGCACTGTAGGGTGAAAGGTAAATTAATTAAGCAGTAGCCCTTGTAACAGAGTATTCTCAGTGCCACCCGTAATAGAAAAGTAATAGCTTCACCACCTGCATGTACTGGACCGGTACAGTAACGCAAGTCTGTTTCACTCATCATGGTGTGCGTCTGTTTTTCTCGGGTGCAAGTTCACTGCGCTGGCATTCTGCCGGCTTGCATAAGATAACGTACCAATTTTCCTAAACAAGAGAGAAGAAGAAGAATAAGACTGGTGTACTGTCATAGTCGACTGTAATGGAAGTCCATAGTGGTCGTAGAATTTGTTCATTAAACTACCACTAATGTTAGAGCAAGGATGCAGAAGTGGGAGGTTAGATAGATACTGTCCTCAATAGTTATGTACTGTGCTTTCAATTTGCTACTTGTACTGTGACACAACTTTCGGCTCAATCACTTTGTGTTATTAATGTTAAGGAGCATTGGTTACAGACTATGTCTTTCTTTCTTCATATAGTTGCTCCTTCCAAATCGACATCACGGAGGGAGCAGGCTCGAATGGCCCGGCAACGGAGGCTGGATGCCACTGTCGCCGAATATCGGCGGCTGGTGGCCCTGGAGGAGGAGGAGGACACGCAGTCGACCGGTGCAACCACAACATCCTCGACTGGGACAGCTGCATCCTCCTCCGTGACCCCACGGGCCGGCAGCCAGCGCAGTGCTCCAGCGGTACGGAGCCGGGCTAACAAAGCCAACCGCCACCGCCAAGCAGCAAAAAGACCAGCTGTCCCCCACAGGAGCTGCAAGGCACGCCAGCGCCACCTAGGAGTCAGAATGTCCTACCTGGAGCAGGAGGTCCTTAGGTACAAGAACTTGGTGGAGGGCCTCCGCTTCGACCTTGCCACCCTCCGCAAGGAGTATGATGCCCTGGCCGTAAAATTCACCAGCACCCTCCAGTAGTGGAATGTCCCTTGCCCTTTTGTTAGAGACTTTTGGGGGGTGGGATTTGGGAGTTGGGTTCTTTTTGGGACTTTTCAAAGACAATCGTTGGGGTTAGGGAGGGTCTTGAGGGAGATTATTTTGTTAGGGCTACATAAATATACTTTTTTAAACTTTATCTGACCATACCTGTTTTTTACTGCTTTTCAGTCTGGTGAGTGGGGGTGTAACAGTAAGTTTGTTTTCCTGAAGAGTCCTAGGACTTTAGTAGTACTACCGTCAATCTCTCGTCTAGTCCTAATACTCCATTATACTACCTCCCACCAAACGCTTATCTTACCTGTAATTTGTGTTAGAAATTAGGGCTAGGCCCAGGGCTGGCTCCACGTGAAATGGGGATTAAGGTTGGCAATCCTGGGCGGATGAAATTTCCTCATTGCGGTGGTACTAGTGGTGTGACACAGTGGCAGTTGCATGCCTATGGAAAAAAAGAAAACGAAACCTGGTTTGTCCTTACTGTAGCATTACAACGGTTACGGTACGATCGAGAATATAGCAGGTGACAGTACACTAGAACAGTGCCACAATGTAGCCTAACAAATGGTAAAGTATTGCAAGTATAACTAGTACTTGCGTTGAATTTTTTTGACATTGGCTCCTACTACTACGAGAAATAGTACTGAAGCTGAGTAAGTCTAGAATATATCCTCGTATTCCTTCACCAGCCTGTTGCTATGACCCTATCCTCCCCAGCAAGTGTGTGGAATTATTGATGTCATTTAGTCAGACATCAAGCAAAACCACACAGCCCGGGGGAAGAGGGTTAGGGTTTGGAAAATGGATGGGAATGGGGGTTTCTTTTTGGGTAGGTTTTGTTGAGAGAAGAAAAAAAAAGCACAGCATGGACAAACAATAATTGAAGATAACGAAATCTTTGGGTACAAACTAAAGCTAACCACATGCAGTCACACTCATAGAAGAAAACAATGGATACTGTATCTGTATTCTGTATGTTGTTGAAGTTGTCCTGTTGACTTTGGTAAGTAAGTTGCATGCAGCAAACAATTCCTCTTATTAGCGGCACTCCTCCATTCCAGCTGACGCTTCGTCCATCAATGTTGGTGACCACTGACAGAAGACACCCTGTCCACTGCCTGCCTGGCGGATGTTGACTGAAACCCGGCCTGTAATTATTGAACGGAAAACAGGAAGTGCTATTACAATACCACTGATAAATAAATATAAGGTATGTACGCTGTGTGGTGCAAAAAGTCACACTTTGATTTCCCTAATAGACAGTACAATATTTTTGAAATTGCGTACTCTGTCTGAGTCACCTTTTTAAGGATAAATAAGTATGGCCAAAATAATTTAGCGGATCTTTCCCCTCAAGCTAGGTGTACTGTAAACTGTGTTTTAGAACAAAATTTGACCTTCCCAGCAATGCTCCCACCAAGACCATTACTAAAGCCAGTCGCAAAAATGTAGAAGACCCCCAATCAGATCTCAAAAAACGAGGCCTAGCAGAAAAATGGTGACAAAACGTACTTTGAAAGTAAAATTAGGCCCAAATACACCCTTACCCACCGTGGATTGTATTCAAACCACTTGCAAGCAAGCAAAAGTATCCATAGCCAGCATCGCTCCAAGAGTGCTCTAACACCCCAGAACTGAGTTGCAATAGAACACACCGAAACACATGCAATCCTGCTGCTAGGGCTAACCCTAACGAACCCTAAGTTACAAAAAGTGCCAAAAGGTTTTTCCTTATGGATTTTGTCCTAAACACTTCTATCCGGTATTAGACCTTCACAGGAATGCCCCAAGAGACCCGCCAACCCACCCGCAAAAAAGCACGCGACATCACCCCCAAACAGCCAAAAAGCAAAATCTCATACTTACAATATCTCTCGACCTTCGGTCCAAACGCGCTGTGCAGCTAGGTCATCATCATAACTCCTGTTTTCCACCACGGGTATCCTGAAAAGCAAATGCAATCAAGATTAGACTGTCGCAGCAGTGCTTCGACAGAGACCCCGCAACCCACCCACAAACACCAGGAAGCCCCCCAAAACGCTACATTGAGCAAGATGTCAGAAGAAATAGCAAAAAAAAGGCTTTTCCTTATGGATTTTGTCCTAAACACTTCTATCCGGTATTAGACCTTCACAGGAATGCCCCAAGAGACCCGCCAACCAGCCCGCAAAAAAGCACGCGACAACACCCCCAAACAGCCAAAAAGCAAAATCTCATACTTACAATATCTCTCGGCCTTCGGTCCAAACGCGCTGTGCAGCTAGGTCATCATCATAACTCCTGTTTTCCACCACGGGTTTCCTGAAAAGCAAATGCAATCAAGATTAGACTGTCGCAGCAGTGCTTCGACAGAGACCCCGCAACCCACCCACAAACACCAGGAAGCCCCCCAAAACGCTACATTGAGCAAGATGTCAGAAGAAATAGCAAAAAAAAGGCTTTTCCTTATGGATTTTGTCCTAAACACTTCTATCCGGTATTAGACCTTCACAGGAATGCCCCAAGAGACCCGCCAACCCACCCGCAAAAAAGCACGCGACAACACCCCCAAAACAGCCAAAAAGCAAAATCTCATACTTACAATATCTCTCGGCCTTCGGTCCAAACGCACTGTGCAGCTAGGTCATCATCATAACTCCTGTTTTCCACCATGGATTTCCTGAAAAGCAAATGCAATCAACATTAGACTGTCGCAGCAGTGCTCCCAGACCCCAAAACTCACCCACAAACACCCGGAACCCCGCCAAAGAGCACCTCAAAGGCAAGCAAGTCAGCAAAAACTGCAAGAAATTTCCGCCTCATATTTGGTCCAAAACACTTTTATCCGTTATTAGAGCTTCACAGCAATGGGCCCAGAGCCGTCAACTCACCCGCAAAGAAGTAGAACACCCCCACAAGTGCTGAGTCTTTCTTCATTGGGCGTAATCCAGCCCTCTGCTTTGAGGGAAATAGGAGGAGGATAGAGGAGCATGTTCTTCTGAACTTGTGAACCTGAGGAATGTAGACTGCGGCACCTTCAAATCAATAAGCAAACAAGTGAAGACAGTTCTGCTGATGGGCTTGTTTTTGGGATTAGGTGATAAAAGTTTGAATTAAATTAACTGTGCAAAACAAAGAAAGACAGACACACAGGAATAAAAGTGAATAAGGACGAAAAAAAAGTTATTGCTTCATTGTCTCATTTTCAGGGTTCGGTGTCAGGGAATAAGAAGATTTCATCATCATACTCGGCGAATTCAGACAGGATGAGGTCAGCGTCACCGAACAGAGAACAAATCCCCTCATCTACGTTGCCGTCCTCCTCGTCTTCATGCGGCGTGCTTTCTCGTACTTTGTAATCTGGTGGTATGAGGTGCTGATTCATCTTGATCATTGTTAGCCGCTCCACATTTTTGGGCGAGAGGCGGCTCCGTTTGGGAGTTACAATGCCACCAGCAGCACTGAAAACACGTTCAGAAGACACACTTGCGAGTGGGCAAGACAAATAGTTTATAGCCAGGTTGGAGAGCTGTGGCCACAATTGTTTTTTCCCATGCCAATACTGCAATGGCTCATCATTAAGAAAGACCTCTGTTGAGTCATTCAGATAGTCCTGCACCATCGACTCAAGGTCCTCAATGGTTCCTCCACTTTGCTTACTTTTTGCTGTGCCTGTGACCTTTTTTCGAGAACCATACCCAAGCAAACGTAGCCAATCCTCTTCAGCAGCCACTGTTACTCTTGTGTGTGGTGCAGATTATCCGGTTGCCGGTGTCTTTAACGGCTGCAAGGTCACTTGTGCCACAGCCACAGGTGCAGAAGTGGATTGTTTTGACTGGGGATGGCCTGCTGATGCTGATGCTGATGTACTGCCTTCTCCTTCAATATACTGCCGTTCTTTTTCAAACCTCTTGGCTGACCAGGCTAGCCAACGTTTGTACTTTTTAACATCTTCATCAGCAAAAGGAAAGAATGCTTGGCCTGCCAGCGCCTTTTTGTAGCGTGGATCCAGAATAGTAGCACAAATGTAATGCTGTTCTGAGTTGATCTTTTTAAGACGTTCATCACCACGTAGGCGCTCTAATAATTTCTCCGACAAAAGAAAAGGGTCTTTTTTTTTCATCTTTTTCTAACTCAGAAGACACCGCCTTCAGTTGGTGCTCCAGCATGCACAACAATGGGATAGCTTTTCCCAAATTACAGTCCTCCTGGCTGACTGCACGGGTGAAGAACTCAAAAGGACGAAGCATGTCTGTCAGGCTTTTAACTATGTCCCATTGCGCCGCACCCATCCGCAGGTCCTTCTGAGCTGTACCCTCTTTTAAGAAATAGTGATCGAGTACCGTATACTGCTCATACAGACGCTCAAGCATGTAGAAGGTTGAGTTCCAACGTGTTGCCACCTCCTGGATGAGTGCTTTCACTGGCATTCGACGTTCAAGTAGCAGACTCCTCAGATGCTTCCGGGCCTTAAAAGAATGGCTGAAATGGTTGCACATTTTGCGGCAGGTGGCCATTACCTCGAACGCTGGACTGTCTTTATCACTCAAGAATTTTTGAACTACCAGGTTGATACAGTGCGCCAAACACGGCACTCTGAAATAGCCACCCAGCACCATGGCCTTAACTACATTGGCGCCATTATGCGTGGAAACATAACCAATCTGGAGTTTTTTTGGGGACAGCCAGTGAAAGACCTTTTTGTTAAACTCGTCCAAAATGTTTTGTGCTGTTTGACTTTTCTCCAAGCCAAACATGGCTAGTGTTGCATGTTTCCGAGCAGCTTTAAAAACTTGGTCCGGGTCAACACCTGCGTTTAGCTTTGCTTTAACACCTGAAAAAGAGACCCAGTGTGCAGTGATGCACATGTAATCAGCGCCTGCGCCACTGGTCCACATGTCTGTTGTCAGATGTATTGTGTGAACAGCACTCTTCTGCAAAGCTGCCCCAATCGCCTCCAGCACATCTTCATGTAGTGCTGGAACCGCAACTCTGGCAAAATAGAACCGGCTAGGAACCTTCCATTTAGGGCAGAGCGTTGCCACTAATTCTAGAAAACCTACCGCTTCTACAAAAGAAAAAGGGAGAAGGTCCACAGCTAGCATTTTAGCCAGCTTAGTGTTATACAGACGCGTCAGTGGGTGGTTGCGTTCATATGGCGCGTATGAAGAAAACATGGTTCTAATGTTGCCCTGGACCAAGCATTTACGGGATGATAATGACTTCGTGGACCCAATTATGCTCGCTGGTGAACTTTTGCGCGTTGGTGTCTCACTCGCTCCAACACTCTTAGTGTGCCTCACACGGGGTGTGCTGCTGACAGGGGTACTGGGTGTAAGTGAAGTGTTTGACACGTCTTCTTCCTCCTCGTCATCATCAGATGCAACATCAACGTTTTCTTGACTTCCAATTCGGGCTTCCTTGATCGCATCTAGGTGCGCAAACCATTGGACAGTGTGCTGTCTCTCAAGATGACCTCTCTGGCCTCCGGTACCATAGTTGGTACCTGACTTACCACGACTAACTGCAAGCTTACAAAGGGTACATCTCCTTGCGCTGCCTCTCCTTCCACATGTACTTGGGCTTGTACTTGCGCATGTGGTTTTTGTTGCGGCTGTGGTTGTTCAACACTCGTCAGATGAGTTACAACAACCTGTGTTGATTGAGGGACATTGCTGCTACTTTCTTGCGATGAGCCAACATCACAGGTCGATGGTGATTGAACAACTAGACTAAGTGCCTCTGCAGCACTGAAGGGCTTGGACTTAAGTTGGCGTGGTGGTGGTGGTGGCACTGAGCCCAATGGAGCGGGGGTGCTGCTCCCAGCTTGGTCCCCAGCAGATCCAGCTGCTGCTGCAGGCATACTTTTTTTTTTACTCCAAAAAAAGGGGCGGCCGGCACACCAGTCTCCTTGGTAACTTGCTTCTTCTGCTCCTTACTGGCAACTTTCTTGCTAGAGGAGCTACGGGTAACTTTTTTTGGGGCCATCTTCTTCAGAACAGCAGGCAGCAGTTGCAGAGTTGTCTGTGTCCAGACGTGACGTCGCGTGACGTTATGCTGCACACACACACACCGCTGCAGGACTTCTTCCTGGCACTGGTGGTTCTCTAGAGTCTTGTGCAACTAAAAGCAATGGAAGACAGAGGAACATCAGTTCAGTTATACACCCCAAAAAATGGAAAAACACAGAAAAATAAGCACAATCCCATGCCATCCATGATGTTTACATTCAAGACACCACACAGAAAGACTAGGCCCATGCAACACTGAGTCACTACCCCTGGGGATAATGGATGAAAAGTAGGCTAAATAAGTGCAGGCCTCAGACACTGCCTCTCTTCAAAATGGCCCCTTGCACCCCAAGCACATGTTGCCTGTACCAGCCAGCACTCAAGATGTCCACCACCACCACCCACATGGCTAGTCCACATCAACAGTACACCTCAAAAAAACTGAAAAACACCCAAAAATCACCACAATCCAATGCCATCCAGGATGTTTACATTAAAGAGAGTGAGACCCCACAGGCACACTCAGTCCATGCACTTCTACCCCTGGGCAAAAGGCCACACCAGCAGCCCCCAAAAAAAGACAAAAAACACTAAAAACAGCACAATCCCAGCCCATCCATGGCCTCAATGGTGTTTAAATTCAAGAGGACACCCCACAGAAAGACTAGGCCCATGCAACACTCACCACCCCTGGGCAAAGGGCCCCACCAGCAGCCCAAAAAAAAGACAAAAAACAATAAAATCAGCACAATCCCAGCCCATCCATGGCCTCAATGGTGTTTAAATTCAAGAAGACACCCCTCAGGAAGACTAGGCCCATGCAACACTCACTACCCCTGGGCATAATGGATGAAAAGTAGGCAAAATAAGTGCAGGCCTCAGACACTGCCTCTCTTCAAAATGGCCCCTTAAACCCCAAGCCAGTCCACATCAACAGTACACCCCAAAAAAACTGAAAAACACCCACAAATCACCACAATCCAATGCCATCCAGGATGTTTACATTAAAGAGAGTGAGACCACACTACAGGCACACTCAGTCCATGCACCACTACCCCTGGGCAAAAGGCCACACCAGCAGCCCCAAAAAAACGACAAAAAACACAAAAAAACAGCACAATCCCAGCCCATCCATGGCCTCAATGGTGTTTAAATTCAAGAGGACACCCCACAGAAAGACTAGGCCCATGCAACACTCACCAACCCTGGGCAAAGGGCCCCATCAGCAGCCCCAAAAAAACGACAAAAAACTATAAAATCAGCACAATCCCAGCCCATCCATGGCCTCAATGGTGTTTAAATTCAAGAATACACCCCACAGAAAGACTCGGCCCATGCAACACTCACTACCCCTGGGCATAATGGATGAAAAGTAGGCAAAATAAGTGCAGGCCTCAGACACTGCCTCTCTTCAAAATGGCCCCTTACACCCCAAGCCAATCCACATCAACAGTACACCCCAAAAAAACAGAAAAACACCCACAAATCACCACAATCCAATGCCATCCAGGATGTTTACATTAAAGAGAGTGAGACCACACTACAGGCACACTCAGTCCATGCACCACTACCCCTGGGCAAAAGGCCACACCAGCAGCCCCAACAAAACGACAAAAACAACAAAAAACAGCACAATCCCAGCCCATCCATGGCCTCAATGGTGTTTAAATTCAAGAGGACACCCCACAGAAAGACTAGGCCCATGCAACACTCACCACCCCTGGGCAAAGGGCCCCACCAACAGCCCCCAAAAAAACGACAAAAAACAATAAAATCAGCACAATCCCAGCCCATCCATGGCCTCAATGGTGTTTAAATTCAAGAAGACACCCCTCAGAAAGACTAGGCCCATGCAACACTCACTACCCCTGGGCATAATGGATGAAAAGTAGGCAAAATAAGTGCAGGCCTCAGACACTGCCTCTCTTCAAAATGGCCCCTTGCACCCCAAGCACATGTTGCCTGTACCATCCAGCACTCAAGATGGCCACCACCACCACCCACATGGCCAGCCCACATCAACAGTACACCCCCAAAAAACAGAAAAACAGCCAAAAATCACCACAATCCAATGCCATCCATGATGTTTACATTAAAGAGAGTGAGACCACACCACAGGCACACTCAGTCCATGCACCACCACCCCTGGGCAAAAGGCCACACCAGCAGCCCCAAAAAAACGACAAAAAACAATAAAATAAGCACAATCCCAGCCCATCCATGGCCTCAATGATGTTTAAATTCAAGAAGACACCCCACAGAAAGACTAGGCCCATGCAACACGCAGCAGCCCCAAAAAAACGACAAAAACAACAAAAATCAGCACAATCCCAGCCCATCCATGGCCTCAATGGTGTTTAAATTCAACAAAACAGTTGTATCATGCACCCATAACCAACCCTGGTCCTACTGGATACTGTGGCTACCCACAATATAATTTATTTAATGTTCTGAAAAATTTCCAAAATTGTAGTTGCAGCAACTGTAATGCCCCAAACAAACTTACTTGTGAAAGTTGATTTCTAATCCAAAAGTGATCCAAAGAAAGTCAAAAAGGCCTCAAATCCAAATATCCAGCAGCACCCACAAAAAGTAATCCTTCCAGCTCCAGATCCAAATGAAAGTGACCAGGAGATGGACAAAGCACTGGGAGGAGCCTGCTGGACAGGAACAGGAAGTTGGAGACTGTGGGGCACTTCCTTCCCCCCCCCCCCCCCCCAAAAATGGACTCCTTGCAAAAAAAAAGGCCATGCAAATGTCAACCTGAGGAGTGATTCTGATAAAAATCATCATTTTCTGAAGGTTTATCCTGTTTGCTGGTGGATTTCTTGTGCAGAATTGCAAAATCTCTATTTCGCGAGTGCGAGATTGTTCCTTTCCGCCGCAACTACGTGTTCGCAATTGCGAACTCTCGCGAGGTGTGCTGTGCAAGGTGGCAAGCCGCGATTACGTATTCGCGGGCGCCAAACTCCCGCGGGATCACGCAGCAAGATCCAAAATGGCGCAGCACTCGCAAAATATGATCGAGAAAAACAACTCGGCAAACGCTTAATGACGGAAAGTGAACGCCGTGCACCACGCCGCGCGCCGCAACCAAGCAAAAAATCAGCCGCGAGCGGATTCACGGATTTTCGACAAATTCGCGAGAGTTCGCGGATTGCGAATTTGCCGAAAATCCGAAAAATCCACGAGCGGAGCGGATTTTACGCCCATGCTTACATTTTTTTCACTTTATTATACCCCAGAAAAATGGCAAAATGGGGGAACGGAAACGGGACACTCTGTCCGAGGTGTTCACTTTCATCAGCAGATCTAACCCACATGTTTTCTACATGTCCTATATTAGGGAATATTATATCGACAATCTCTGACTTTCTTTCCAACCTCTCAAATTGCCGTATTAACCTATCAAACGAAGAAATTTTATTAGGTACGTCCAACATACCACAACCACATTCAATGTACGGGCTTATCTTCGTGGCTATGGCTGTTCTCAGATTGTGCATTGCGTCAGCCTGGATAGATCCATTAGCACCTTCGTTTGTAGAATGGAGAACCAGGCTGTTTGCAACCTGCAACCTGGAAGTGGCGATTTATAGAAGCAAAGGGAGGACAAAGCGGAATAAGGGCATGATGATATGGGCACCTCTGCTAGACTGGATGCAACAGGAATGAAATGTTTGAATCACTTAGGTTTTATATTTTTTTATATTAACTGTCTCTCTTCTCTTTTTTTTTTTTTTAGCTCAGCTTCATGCTCACTGAACAAATGTATATACTTTGCTTCATTTTTTCTATAATCAATAAAATGTATGATTTTGTGACCTGTTCTGCGGGGGTGGGGCCTGGGGGGTAATGTTGTTTATAAATTTCAAATGCAAATAAAAAAAATGTTTTTAAAAAGGGATGGAAATAAACTATCCCCTCCCAAGGGAAAAATATTCCAGCCCAGAGGAAGGTCTCCTCAACGAAGAGAAAGATCTCCAGACCGAGGAAACAAGTCTCCCCAGAGGGAGCCCTCTGAGAAAAGATACAACCTTAGAAATAGGGATAATTTGAAGAACCCTGATAGATATCAAGATATTGATACACGTCCCTCTCGATCTTTTCAGACTTCCTCGGCGAAATCGGAAAGAAGAGGACGGTCAGAACACAGGGAAGAGCACGTCAAGTCCAAAGACAAGGAACCTGCTCAAAGTAAAAAATTACAATTTCCAAGAAAGAAGGTAGCCAGTATTAAAATAATTAAACATGCCGAGGATACTGAGGACACAGCTGAAAAGCGGAGAGTGGGCTCAGACAATGCTAGACAGAGCAGCAGAAGTGACCATAGCTCGCAAGATCCTGATGAATCTTCTGGAGACAGTGGACACGAATTAATACATTCAGGTAGAAACTGCAGATACCAGAGTTAGCAAACCTCATAAAATATACGAAATAACATTGCGTATAGAGGGAGATAAGACTAGGAAAGTAAGGGGTCTATTTTGGGATAACCTTTCAAAAGGCTATGACATCCTTTTAGCTGAGAAAGACTGGCCACCAGAGTTTGTCAGGGAGGTCCCTCGTGGCGAAGAAATGATTATGCCTGCCTTCTCAAATCATATTCAAATTCATAGAAAATATATATATGCAAGAAAATGGGCAGTAGCCCAAGCTCCTGCATTATATAAAAATCATGTAGGATGGGATGAGGACTCTCCTCCTCACAAAATCCAGTTAAAAGGTCAACCAACTGCACAAAGGCAGTACCCAATTAAGCAAGAAGCTAAAAAGCAAGTCAGGGAGATCTTAGATCAACTTGAATACCAGGGGGTGATTGAAACATGCACCTCACAAATGAACAATCCTTTGTTTCCTGTCTCCAAGCCAGACGATTCATATCGTCTAGTATTGGACTACAGACACTTACACTCATGTTGCAAAACATTTGCAGTGCAAAACTCACACAGTGCAGCACTAATGAATAACATCGTGCGAAAAAAATACAAAACGACATTAGACATCTCTAATGGATTCTTTTGTCAAAACATTGCACCTGAAAGCAGGTATTTGACCGCTTTCTCAATAATGGGGTCACAGAAAATGTTGTCGACTCCCACAGGGATTCAAGAATAGCCCAGGATTATTCTCAGCAAGGGTAACAGAGTTACTACAAATATATGATGATGAGGCATTATCTTATGTAGATGACATCTATCTCACAGATGATGACCTGGATTCTCACTTGAAAAGAGTGAACACCATAATACTTGGGTTCGCAGCTGAGGGTTACAAATTCAACTTTAAAAAGTCACGAATTGCCCATCTAACAGTCCTATTTTTAGGATATGAATTATCAAGTGAAGGCAAAAGCCTAGCAGACAACTTCTTAGAGAAGTGCGCTGTACTCCAAGCACCTAAAACGCTGAAGAACTTACAATCAATACTAGGTTTCCTGAATTTCTGAAGAACTTACATTCTAAATTATGCGGAGAGGGTTAAACCTCTCTATGAATTAATAAAACCTGATTTCAAACAAATCAATTGGACACAGAAACACACGGAAATTTTGAGATCATTGCAAACAGACATGTTAGCTAAAACAAAATTACAAACTCGCGAAAACGGACGCAACCTTGTAATCCGAGTCATCCCAGGAAGATGCGCATTCACGTACCTGACCTCTAATGAGGGAGAAACGGTACCAATAGCTTACAAATCATATTTGTACACACAAGCTGAAAAAACATTCAGTTTTACGGAAAACATTGTAAATGCGGTTCACACAGCTGTAGCAAAAGAAAGAGCCCAAGCCCAAGGCAGACAGATAACTGTTTTAACAGCAGAATCAGCCTTTGAGGCATTAACAAGCCCACGCAATTTGACTACCGTGGCATTAGATCCAAAATGGATACAATGGGAAAATTCTCTTGATGCAGAAAAAGTGAAATACTATTTTGACCCGAAAATGAAAAAACTAAAAAATCTAAAATATGAAGAAGAATATCCTCTGCCAATCGAAATTCTGCCTCTGGAACATTACACCTGTATAATATATACAGACGGATCAGCACAACCCGCAGTTGGGGGTAAGCAAGCTTACAGTGCTGCGTGCGCGGTTGTTAAATGCCGGTGGCACGAAGGTAAATTGAGACTACTTGTTACTATAACTCAATCTGTAAAAGATAGTTCGGCTCAACGAACTGAACTACTAGCATTTAAGATGGCGCTTGATATTGCTGATCGCGAATTCCCCACACTAATAGTGTGCGATTCACATTACTGCGTCAAGTCTTACAACAATGACTTGCAGAACTGGGTTCAAAATGATTACAAAGATGACACAGGTGCCACAATAAAGCAAAAAAGGCTTTGGGAAAAGGTAGTTCTTTTGCAGAAAGAACTACGAAAGACTCACGTGATACATACACTGAGTCATCAGCGTGATGGCGTTCACGTTGCAGGGAACTCATTGGCTGACACAGCCACAGCGGTTGTGTGCATGAGCTGTTGTGAAAGCACCAGTCTGGTACGATACAATGCAGTGACACAAGCCTTGTCAAGGTCAGCACTGACCCACAACAAATTGATTTGTACTACTTCATTAACACCAGCTCAAGAGTGTCATGCATCATCAGCCATCATAGGCATAACTAACATGGCAGGGACCACAGACCAAAGTGTGTCACACTGAATGTGGTACACCTGTGGATGACATGGAAGTATGGCATTGTGTGTACAATGATGTGCCCTTCACCATGTTGCTGCTGGTTACTGATGCAGTGTTCTTGATTGACATCACCATTAATGGTTACGAAAATAGTGGTACCTACCGCCTGGCCCCGGCGGTGTGACATCACCCCCCCCTTCACAAGTGCGGTAGCCATTGACATATGGACGTGTGTAGATGGTGGTGGGCATGCTCCACCGCATGCATCGCGGTACCTACCGCCTGGCCCCGGCGGTGTGACGCCAGCACCACCCCCTTCACAAGTGCGGTAGCCATTGGCATATGGACATGTGTAGATGGTGGTGGGCATGCTCCGCCGCATGCATCGCGGTACCTACCGCCTGACCCCGGCGGTGTGACGCCAGCACCACCCCCTTCACAAGTGCGGTAGCCATTGGCATATGGACATGTGTAGGAAGCGGTGGGCATGCTCCGCCGTATGCATCGCGGTACCTACCGCCTGGCCCCGGCAGTGTGACGCCAGCACCACCCCCTTCACAAGTGCGGTAGCCATTGGCATATGGACATGTGTACATGGCGGTGGGCATGCTCCGCCAGCGCGTATGCGGTCATTGGATGCATTTGAATGATGCACCATCGCGGTAGCGCACCCCTGCCTCCCGCGGTGCATCACCGCCATGGAGCATTGCCTACAGCCAATGGGAGCGATGATGGCAGTGGCATGATGCAGATTTGAAAGTCGCGGAAGGTGTGCTTCGCCACCGCGGAGGCGGTCATTGGATGATTTTGAAAGAGGCATACCTGGACAACCAATTGGTGCTGCTTTGCAGCTTACAGATGACCCCAGGGGGCTATAAGTTTGTGGGAGTGAGCCTCACATTTCCACTGCTCACAGAGGCTGCTGCCTGGGACCCTCTCCTGCTGCTGCCTCCTGAGCCTGCTGCCTGGGACCCTCTCCTGCTGCTGCCTCCTGAGCCTGCTGCCTGGGACCCCTCACCACTCACTTCCGCCACAGGTGTTCCATGTCCACAGGGATGGCAAGGACAGAAAAGATCCGTGCCAGTCCATTCACCAGCGAGGAGCTCGAGGTCCTTGTGGACAAGGTGCTGGCACAGTACCCTAGGCTGTTTGGTGGTCCCAATGTCGTGGTAAGTCACCATGAAGGTAGCTGTCGGGCAGGGGGGTGTCAGACGTGTAGTTGTGCTGCTGCAGTATATGCCTGAGGGTGTGGGGTTGTGTCAAACACTGACAGACAAGCTGTCTCCAGGGCGAGGGAGTGTGTGTGTCACAATGTCACTCTTTTCCATGCCTGCACCTGTATGTGTGAGTGGGGAGTGTTACATTGTCAGCCATACAGAGCCACCGAATGTTTGCCATGTAGGTGCCAGGACAGTAATTGCTTGCGTGAATATTTCTGTGTGCCCCTGTTGTCTGACTCACTGTGACCCAGAGAGTCGGACCAGTGGCTGCCCACCTAAACGAAAAACACCACCAGACTTATATGGTCCTTGCACCAGTTCCTTCCCACTGAATAGTAGATATGCCCCATCTGTGCCCTGTGTAATTGCCGACTTACACACTTCTGTCGATGCATATTATGTTCATGCATCCTGCATTTGTAAGATTATCCTGGACCCTCTACGCCCCAATGTGTGCATGCAATCACATCTGTGTGGGCCATGCAAAGTGCCCTTGTGAGGGGTCCCCCAGTTTTGGAGGGAGGGAGGTTACAATTGGTCATGAGTCTGTGTCTTGCTACTGTTCTGATAGATGTAGTTATCTGTCATTGTGTAACTGTACATTTACCCTTCTTTTCGCTCATACCTGCAGCTCAAGGTAAACCAGCGTAAGGCCGTGTGGAGGGCCATTGCGGCAAAGGTGCGAGCCCTGGGGGTATCCAACTGCCAACGCACGCACTGCCACAAGAGGTGGGACGACATCAGTCGGCTTGCAAAAACAGTGGCTGAGATGACATTGGGGATGCTACCACGCACAGGGCGTTTGGCACAGTGCAGCATGACTTCAGTGATGGGCCGCATCTTGGCAGTGACTCATCCAGACCTGGATGCACGTCTGAAGGAGCATGGCAAGCAAGGCAGGGCTGGTGAGTATCTGGGGATCGTGACTTTTCCTTGGAGTGGATGCATGTGTACAGGGCCAGTGGCAGCGGTGAGCCATGTGATGTGCGTGTGTTGCTGTGCTGTGCTGCGTCATGTGAGTGGCTGCTGTGATGTGTGCTTGTATCAGGTATTGTGCCACCCTGGCCTTACTGAGCAAATACACCCTGCTGTACTTTCCCATTGCCAGATGTGTTGGGCTCCACATGGTCATTCAGCATTGGGATGGTGTGAGTAATCTATTATGGGTTGAACAGCAGTGTCCACTTGCTGAGTGTGAATTCATGCATGCCTACTTTGCCTGCACCATGATCGTTGGTGCCCTAACATCTGCAAATAATGTGCCCCAGATTACCACATGGTGCTTGCTATGGCCTACGTGGCATTGGGGACTGTGATGTCCTAATAGGTCTGTGTGTTGTCCCCTCCTGTTCCCTGAAGGTCTGTTAGTGGTAACAAGTGTTGCACCCTCATCATGTCCCAAGGTGTGGGCAGGCCAAGTTGTGTGTGTGGTGCACTTCATCTACAGGCAGGGTGTAGTGCTGTGTGGCATCAACATGGCTCACTCATGGCAGATATTCAACGTTACAGGCACTGTTGTGGCCTATGTAGTGTGTTTCTGCACAGTGAGTGCAGGGTGTGTTGGTTACCATGTAGATTTGGGCCTCTCCTGTAGTGCATTGTCTTGAATTCGTGTGACCAGATGATGACACTTACACAACCCTTTATCTCTCTCTCATGCAGATTCGCAAGAGACCACGGAGGAGCATGAGCCAGAAACCAGTGGTGGAGAAAGTAGCACTACAGCTGCAGCGGAGGCCAGTGACACAGAGCCCACCATCGCATCTGAGGGGGACAGAAGAATGCAGGAGGAATCCGTGGCAGAGACACAGGGTACCACATCATCTGATGCCAGCGGGGATGCATCCATGTTGGCAGGCACAGGGGATGGGGAGTCTGCATCATCATCTACCACCCAGCGGCCAGTGCCCAGCCTCCCATCCACTTCCTCCGGTGCTGCCCGTATCTGTGTAAATAAGAGGGGACGAGTCACATTCACACCTGGCACAGCTGCCCCTGCACCTGTCCCCCCTGCTGCCCTCAGTGCAGAGTGTGTTGAGCTCCTGCGCCAGCTTTGTGTGGGCCAGACTGCCCTCTCAATGCCTTGAGTGACCATGACAAGAAATTAGGCCAGGTGGTTGCATACATGGAGGGCATACACTCTGACGTGGGTGGGTTACACCGTACAGTCCAGGCATTGTCATCCACAGTGACATCAGCCCTTCAACAGGGACATGATCCATTGCAGCTCAGGTGCCTTTATCCACCCTCCAGTCAGTGGCCACATCAGGTGACAGTGACCACGGTTCGCCTGCGTCACCAAAAAGATACAGCACAAGGAGCACACAACAGACACAACCCAGGCACTCCTGCCCACAGACACCATCCCCACTGAATAGCAGGGCCACCACACAATGCACAGACAAGAGCCAGTCAGGGAAGATCAAGGCCAGGCGATCAATGAGGCAGACATCAGGCTCACATGCCGCAGAGGCATCACCAGCAAAAGACTCTCCTGTCACTGACACTTCACACATACCTACCCATGCAGTGTCTGTGTCCACTGAGGAGGTGTTGCATATCAGGGGTACACCTAGGAAGAGCACAGGGACACATCCACCCACCACATCTACCCCAATTCCGAGTCCATTGAAGCAGGTGGGCACTGTAGAGACCACCCCTGGCAAGAAGTCAAAGGAGGGCACTGTAGGGGGAACACCTGCCAAGAAGGCAAAGGAGGTCACTGTAGGGACCACCCCTGGAAAGAAGTCAAAGGAGGGCACTGTAGACACCACCCCTGGCAAGAAGTCAAACAGACCCCCCAGGATATAGCGGCATGGATAAGCAAATTTAGCGGCACAAAAATGGAAATTTAGCGGCACAAATATGGAAATTTAGCGGCAATTGTGCGGCATTTCATTTGGCCCTGGACCTTGATAAAGCGGCCTCCAGTGACCCTATCCATCACCCGCCCTTCCTTACACTCTTTCTGCCTCCCAATTCTCCCTCTCTTAGTTGTGTTTTGCCGCTTTTAGCTCCTCTATCTTCCTTCCTGTTTCACTCTTTCCACTGTCCCATTCAGCTTTCTGTTTCTCATGCCCCCTCCTTTCTGTGCCTCATTCACTCATCCTCTCTCTCTCTCTCTCACACACATCTTTCTCTTCTTATCGATATCTCTCTCAGCCCAGTCTCTTCTCCCCCGTCCCTCTCTCTTTCCATCTTTGGATCTCTCTAGTTCTCTCTTGTCGCCCTCTCTCCCTACCTCACCCTCTCTTCTCTCTCTAGCTCTCATACTTTTGTTCTTCCAGACACTGTCTTTCTTCCCCTTCCTCTCTCGCCCTTTCTCGCGCATTCACCCTCCCTCTTTCTCTCCCGCTCACTCCTCTCTACTTTTCTCCACCTTTCACTTTCTTTCGCCCAGTTTCTCTCACCCCCTACTACCCTTTACTTCTTTCCCACTTCTGACTTCTTTGCTCACTCCCCCTCTCTTTCACCCCTTCTTTCTCGTCTCACCTGCCCCATACCCTCAGGTTTCATTCTTGCTCCCCCTCTTTACCTTTGCGCTCCACCTTTCGCCTTTATCCTCCCATTTTCTTTCACCCCTACCCTTTCCTTCTAAACCCAGCCACTCTCCCTTTCTTTTACCCCTTTCTTCTCCCCCCACATGTGCCTCCTCCGGTTGTGGAAAAAAAATAACTACACATTAAAAAAAGAAAGTTAAACAACCCATGCCTTTATGAAGAAAACTATTTTTATAACGTTGCCAGGAATCAGTTATATCATGAGATAAACAGAGGCTTCGTATTAGTAGGAAGAAGTACAGTGCGTGAACAATGTGGCAGTTGTGGATATTTTCAAATTCCAAGACACAGCCCTCTGCATGATTCTCTGCTGCACGAGAACAAGAAGTAAAGCCTGTTGCTCCCGGCTCATCCCGCAGACACCTCGGCTAGATTTGAGATGCATTATGTTATCTTTGCACTTTTGAATGATAGCGGCGGTGATGATTCAGTCAAACTTTTCAAACTTTTCTGCCTAATAATTTTAAACGATTCTCTAAATTCAAGGCCTTAGATTTTCTCCACGACAAATGAGACGGGCTTAAGGGACGCGTGGCATACATTTTTCATGAATCAGCCATGGCGCGTTTGCATTCCTGGGTAGAAAGAGTGAATATCGAGTGAATATCGCATTTCACACTCGGTGAACTGCCCCACCTACAGATCCGAGCGAAAACAGAAGAAATTTATCAGCAGCTTATTGACAGGCATGTGGCAGTCCTCCCTCTGCTCTCGCTGTAACTGACTGGTGGAGATATGTATCTTCACGGTGTGATTGTGCAGAACCGGACCTGGTGCCTGGGACCTATATTACGTTTGGCTTTTAATCTCGGCCTGCCCGCCCACTGCCCATGATGATGCATCATGCATGCATCCCTCCCATTCCACCCGACTGGATTTGGCACAGCCGAAGACTCACCTGCGCGGGCAGCAGACAGGGCAGCAAGTCTAGCATTTAGAAATAATTAAAGTATGGCTGGCGTGGCGGTCGCCATCGCACGCACGGTGCCTCTCAGTCTTTTCTGGCCTCTGGGTTGCCCATTACGTTTTTTTGATTTCACAAGGTCAGCAAACAATCACCCTTTCTATTCTTTCCCATATCGACCCTCGGCTCCAGGGGAGAGGGCGGGGGCTCGCCCCAGTCACCGGGAGGGTCTCCAGCGGGGAGCCAGACGCGGGAGGGGCACTTCAAAGCCCGTCGCAGTGAGCTGCTAATGCCCCATTAAGCCCGGAATGTTATTATTTCGTGCTTCTGTGTCCTTCCCGCCCGCCCCAATAAACAAGGTAAGTCAGACTCCCCCAGGATATAGGCGGCTTTTGTAAAAATGCCGCGATTTCTACAAAAAGTGCCGAATTCGCGGGCACTTTTGTAAAAATCGCGGCATTTTTACTAAAGTGCCGATTTCGCGGCAAATCGCGAAATCGCGAAATCGCGATATCCTGGAGGGTCTGGTCAAAGGAGGGCACTGTAGACACCGCCCCTGGCAAAAAGGCAAAGCAGGGCACTGTAGGGGGTACACCAGGCAAAGAGGGGAAGGAGGTCCAGAGGCGTATCCAGACCAAGCGTTCCGCAGGATCCAGCACATCACCAGAGGTAGTGCCAGTGTCTGCACCTGATGTGGGACAGTTGGTGTGTGTGCCTGTTGGGTCATCAACACTTCCCATCAACCCCAAGACAGGGAAGCCAATTCATATTCCCAAAAAGTGGAAGAGCACCCCTCCAACCTCACCCACCCACACTGTGTCAGAAGTCTGCATGACTCCACCTCCACGTGCCACTATGCCACCTGGTCCACACAGCCCTCCAGCTTGCGAAGCCACTGTTAGCCCCACATCACCTGGGGCTCTGACACCCCAGTTAAGTGGGCCTGCTGTCCCCGACACACAGCCAGGTCCAAGTCTGCATGACTGCCAGGAGTGAGTTGACATCCCCCTCATGCGCCTGTGCCTCATACAGGTGTGCTAGTCCTGACCATTGTTTACAAGCATGGACACTGGCCTTGTTGCTCTGCTGTGTTGGCCTCTCCCCTGCCATGGACACTGGCCCTGTTGCTCTGCTGTGTTGGCCTCTCCCCTGCCATGGACACTGGCCCTGTAGCTCTGCTGTGTCGGGCTCTCACCTGTGCCTTGGACACTGGCCCTGTAACTCTGCTGTGCTGTACTCTCACCTGCCATGGACACTGGCCCTGTAGCTCTGCTGTGTCGGCCTCTCCCCTGCCATGGACACTGGCCCTGTTGCTCTGCTGTGTTGGCCTCTCCCCTGCCATTGACACTGGCCATGTTGCTCTGCTGTGTCGGCCTCTCCCCTGCCATGGACACTGGCCCTGTAGCTCTGCTGTGTCGTGCTCTCACCTGTGCCTTGGACACTGGCCCTGTTGCTCTGCTGTGTCGTGCTCTCACCTGTGCCTTGGACACTGGCCCTGTAGCTCTGCTGTGTCGTGCTCTCACCTGTGCCTTGGACACTGGCCCTGTAGCTCTGCTGTGTCGTGCTCTCACCTGTGCCTTGGACACTGGCCCTTTAGCTCTGCTGTGTCGTGCTCTCTCCTTTGCCTTGGACACTGACCTGTTGCTCTGCTGTGTTGGCCTCTCCCCTGTGCTATGGACACTGGCCTTCCTGTTTGTGTTTCACCTGAGCATGGTATATAGCATTTTGCATCATTTTGAGCCTTGCTGTTGTCTACTATTGTTGTACCGCTGCATCTGTGCAATATGTGAATAAATACAGTTACTTCTGGTGTGTGTTTTGTCGGTGTCCTTGCTGATTAAAGTTCTGTTTCTGTTCGCATTTGATTGCCTGTGCACCATGCTCCATGTATCACTTCAACATTGCAAGGCTCTTTGCAGCCATCATAATTTTGGGCAGGGGTGACAGGGTCTTAAGTCCATTCTGAGCCTGCAAATTGTGTGATCTGTGATGGCTATTTTACCTGGCATGCAGTCATCTTGTTAGTGATTTGCAGTTGTTGCCTATACTGTTCACATGTCTGGTTGGGGGACACTGCCAGCACAGGGTGTGATGCTGTGCAAATGTTTCGAAGCTGGCTGGGATATGTAATGAAGTATGTGTGTGGATTGCTTTCTGTGTGCCCAGCCTTGTATGTGTATGGTCATCTTGTGTTGGCCCTTGGTCCTGGTGCCATGGCCTACATGAGATGCGTGGTGTTGGGTGTAGCAGAGGTGTGCAGTGTGAAGGGTATCAGTTTGTAGTAGATGTGTGTGTGCCCCTGTATTGTGTGAGACACACGTGTCACCCAAGAGTTGTATGCCTGCTGTTTGTCTAGTCTTGCCCTGGGTAGAGGATTGTATGCACTTGTGTGAGCTGTTTGTAGTGCACTGTGCTGTGTGTTGGTGTGTCCATGGTGTTGTGTGTGACTCCTCCTTGTTGTATTTGTAAGTTTGAAGTGTACAAAGTGTGTGAGTTGCACATCAGTGCTGTGTTTGATTGATCCTCAATGTGTCTTGGGTGTTTTTGTGTGAACTGTGTGACCCTGCTGCTCCACACTGGCATTGTGTTTGTGTTTGTCATGCATTGCAGGCACATGGTGGTTTTTACACTCCTGTATGGCATGGTGTGTGTGGTTTTAGAGGGTCTAAAAGAAAAAGAAAAAGAAAAATGGATTTATGGTGTGCGTGACCAAACAACAAATGACTTCACAACTGACCTATGAAAAGGAAGTATTCAATGACACCCTGATGGATGGTCAAAGATACCCATCAGTCACCATTCGGAACCGCCCTTCATCATTTGGGTTTCTTCCAGTACCATCTACCAAAAGAGTTATTCTCAAAAAGAAGAAGACCAAGATGTTGATGGATCTCTTCAGTTGAGAAAACGGGTAGTGTGGTATACCACTTCTTGAGATTAGTAAGTGGAGCAGTGCAGAAAACTAGGTGAAAAAATAAATGAAATATAAGTGTGTTTAAAATTGGATGAGGGAGTACAGAACAAAATTTATTCGGATGATACTCACTCCGCAAATATTAAAAATTTGTTAAGACAGTTTAAGAAATGTGCTGTCTAGAAATGGAACTAGGTCAACATGTTTCAGCAAATAGTGGACAGCTATGTCCTTGCTTTCTTCAGGACCTTACAACAAATTAAACGCTACTGCAAACTATATAAAAAATAATTAGTGACAAAACAAGATTCAAAGGCAAGTACAGAGATCACCTGCAGTCTCTAGGTGAAAGGTCTTGTCTTATTCCTTATAGGTTATGTCGTTCACTAGGAAAGGTCAGAACAAAAAGTTAAGTGTCAGAAAGGTTAGATCCACGCACAAACACACAAACCCACACAGGGTAGCTAGGTCTGATAATTACGAACCTTCAGCTAAAGTCAGACTGTCTGTGCTGACTATCAATCGTTCATATACGTCACACAGTTAAACTAACAATTACAGGATATATAAATTATATGCCAAGAAAACAGAATGATTCTTACCATAACTTGTAAGAAGTGAAGGCCTCACCCCACCTGGCAGTGGCTCAGGAGTAGAGTGAAGCACCGCTCTAAAGAGACGAGTAAACGACAGTTCAGAAACTTATCTCTCTTAAGTGAAACAGGCCCCTATATAGCGAGCAAACCAATAATAAGAAATAGAGGGAGAAATAAAGGAAAAGTAGAGAAACGCCAGACAAGCGTTTCAATTCAAGAGACGAAATAGTCCGGATCTCATTGTTTGTCTCAACTCTAGAGTCGAGAATGTCTCAAAATAGATTGGAGCCTCAGCGTGTGGACTCAACAAGAAGACGAATACTTGAAAAGTACCGGAACTCGAAAGAAACGGAGGCCATAGAGTGCTTACCTATCCGTCGGTACTTCGGAGCCGGCGTCTGAACCGACTGGGGAGGCACCGGCGGATAGCATGGCGTCAGGTTATAAGGACCACTTCAATTGGACAGAGGAGTCACGTGGTTCTCAAATTAGTTCTCTGATTCGTTCCCTGAACCCAGGAAGTGTGATGTAACGGCATATATTATTGGATGTGTGTGAATGCCTTGGTTACCAGTGTTAGTTGACAAACAGACGCGCATAGATGCGAGTAAGCCGTTAGACTCGTGATAGTATTCGTATCATAACGCGGTTCACTATAGTGCTACTTCAAATACAAAGAACGCAAAAATATCTGCCATTGGTTCGTGAAAGACACTTGAGTCATCGGTGTCCGTTAACAAGCCATTTATCAGGTAAAACAGTGAAGTAAAGTAAAGTGTACGAACCATTCTAGAAAATGTATCTGTACACAGTAGCTCAAGGTGCCGAGGTTTACGAGTGCCTCGAGCGCTGTGCCGAGAATTGTGTATGCCAGTGTATGGTGCATCTAGGGTGTTGAAAACGGGCCATCTTATGACAGGTACGAGAGAGAATGTGAATATGGGTGAGTATAGAAGCCAGATGAATGTAGAACCCCATTTCCATTCCATAACCGTAACCTTAACTATAGCAGGACCCCCACTGTTTGATGTATTCAAAAAGAGGACCACGGAATCTCATCATTGAGTCCACTCCGATGGGTATCAAGCTTCAGGACCCATTTCTGTTCTTTTAGGAGGAGAAATTTTGCCACGTCCGTAGTATGAGAGGGAATGAACGGTTGTTCCAACACAGTTCAATGGAATGAAGTGGACGGATGATTGGCTTCTAGGAAATGTGCAGTGAGTTTAGTGGCCTGCCTTTTACAACGGATTGTGCTCTTGTGCTCAGATATCCGTATGCGAATTTTGCGTGTTGTCATTCCCACATATTTAAGCCCACAGGGGCATGTGATTAAGTAAACTAATCGCTCGCTGTTGCAATTTGTAAATTTAGTTTGTTTCCAAGGCCTGGATGTTCCTATGTCGACCTCTGTTGTTTTTTTAGTTTGTGGGCACGCCTGACATGAGCCACAAGGGTGGCGTCCGATAACTGGAGGCAGGTCCCATAACGAACCCAGAGCCCTGGGTTGTTCTTCGCGGGGTCTTGTGTGAATCATCCTGTCGCTCAGATTAGGACCCCTCTTGAAGGAGAACAGGGGAGTCTGGATACTCATGTGTCCAGAATTAAGAATCGGCCAGTATTTCTTAACCGACTTCTGGATTTTGTTGGAAAGAGTTCCAAATATGTGCACAAATGTAAGTCTCTCAAGTGGAGGTTTCGGTGTAGAGGGTTCTAACAAAGCTGACCTGCTGTTGTTCACAGCCCGTTTCATAGATCGTCGTACCCGTCTGGGTGGATAATTGCGTGAGATCAACTGTTTGGACAGTGCTGTAGAGTGTTCCTTGTATGCTGTAGTAGTGGAACAATTCCTTTGAACCCGCAGAAATTGTCCAAAGGGGAGATTCTCCCTTAGGGATCTGGGGTGATGGCTATTGAATAGTAGGAGAGAGTTCCTATCAAATTTTTAATATTGGCGGAGTGAGTATCACCCGAATAAATTTTGTTCTGTACTCCCTCATCCAATTTTAAACACACTTATATTTCATTTATTTTTTCACCTAGTTTTCTGCACTTCACTCCATCAGTCACCTTACACTGCTCCACTTACTAATCTCAAGAAGTGGTATACCACACTACCTGTTTTCTCAACTGAAGAGATCCATCAACATCTTGGTCTTCTTCTTTTTGAGAATAACTCTTTTGGTAGATGGTACTGGAAGAAACCCAAATGATGAAGGGCGGTTCCGAATGGTGACTGATGGGTATCTTTGACCATCCATCAGGGTGTCATTGAATACTTCCTTTTCATAGGTCAGTTGTGAAGTCATTTGTTGTTTGGTCACGCACACCATAAATCCATTTTTCTTTTTCTTTTTCTTTTAGACCCTCTGGTACCTTGTTGTTGTTATGTATTCGTTAGGGATGTACACAGAGCTTGGTCTATAAATATTCCCTTGGGTCCCACCCTACCGTGATGTTGTTTTTGTTTCTTGAGCAGTCTTTTGGCTGCGGACCCCATTAGTGCCACACCACTATATTGTGTGTGCAGGCCACCACCATAAAGTGGTTGAGCCCTCTGCTCGTGAGACAGAATCCCTTTATTTTTGAGCTCCCCTCTTCCCTTTTTCTCTTTCTCTCTCGTTTTCTCTTGCATGCACCATGGCTGAGAACCATGGTCTATCCTTTACTGAAGATGACTTAATATCAGCATTGGCAGAACATCCTGATCTAGTCGAAACTGTACCGACTGTCATCTTCATCAATGATAATGAATGGGGCAAGTTATTGGGTCTCAAAAAATCTCAAACCCGCACGGCACTACATGGGACTATAATGGCGCAATATCTACGCAATAATTGCGCACCAACTGGTCTCATAGTGACCAATGCCCCTAGACTGTTCCTTTTAGATAAGGAGTTTTTGAAAAATTGGGCAATGATAGCATGGCGGTGCACTAGAGACTGGCTGATTTTAATCATCCAGACCGCCAAACGTACAGCAGACACCACACTTATTGATATTCAGGTCCTAGATTATAAAATCAAAACCACCCTTTCATCTAAAGCTTTCCAAAAAAACTTAGATGACAGTAATAAGAACAATAGGGATTATAAGGAATACACATTATTGGTCAAAATAGAAAAGTTCAGAAAAGACCTTGATAAATTCAAATTTGAAAAAATATACCCCTATTCCAGCGATTCCTATGTTCCCCCTGACTTCAACAACAATAGCCGCAAAACTGGTTCTACATATGGAACATCAAGTTCTGATGACAATTCGTCTGGCAGCGACACTGTGAACAGTAACTCTAACACACGAGGTAGAGGACGTGGAAAGAGGAATCTGCGGAATAGCTGGAGAGGAAACCATCAGAACCAGCAACAACAATGGTGGCCACCGAACCCATGGCAATTCGGTGGAATTCCTCCTTTCTTTCCCCCTCAACAATCAGGGCCTTTTTGAACAATCTATGGGCCAATGTATGCCTATTGCTCCAGCCAACTATCAACCAAATTTCCAAGGCAATTTCTCTGGCCAGCCCTTTTTAGGATTTGGCCGAGGCAGGTCCCACGGCAGAAGAAGAGGACAGACCCAACTTCAAGTCCATTACAGTCCTCCGTCAACTTCGACGGGAACGAGGAACTTGAGGAGCAACTCTGCGAAGACCAGGAATCAGCACAGAACAGTGCGAACCCGGACTCATAATAAATCTAAGTAAACATGTCTTGACTCCAGCAGAGGAACAAGCACTAAATAAGGGTCTGGGATTCGTCCCTACACATCGAAACGATCATTTCGAGACTCGCCTTGAGCTCGCTAGATTCCTGAGGAAGATCAGACTACAATTTTTCTTCGCTGACAAAGAAACGTATTCACAGGATGAGAGAGATACTAACACTGGTTTGAAGTGTAAATCCACTTTTAATCCACCGACTCATTTGATGCCACCCCAGGTCTTAGCCTTTGAACAAGCCATGGAAAAGGAAGTAGAGAGCCTCTTTTCAGAAGACAGCAGGGTATTTTGCAACCTATCCAAAGTCGAACATCTGGCACTTAAATCACTAACAGCCGATAGGGAACGTACCATCAAACCGGCCGATAAAGGCAGATCTATCGTTCTACTTGATACCAGTGCCTACCGATCTGAATGTTTACGACAACTTCATGACAGGAGTGCATATCACCTCCTGGCACAGGATCCCACAGAAGAACTCAAAAGGATAATTCAAACGATGATTGAAGGGGCCTCATCCGAAGGCTGGATTACTCAAGCTGCTCTCCTTTTTACTGAACATCCAGTGATGCCTTATTTTTATGCCTTACCCAAGGTTCATAAAAAACAGAGGCCTCCCCCTGGGCCATCCAATCATTTCCGGCATAGGATCGGTTCTTGAACCATTATCCACCTTCGCAGATCACTTTCTGCGACCTATGGTTCAAGAAATGCCTACATATCTTAAGGACACCACCGATGTCCTACGCCTGTTACCTAACATCGATTTCGACATCACCACGGACCTCTTGGTATCTTTCGATGTCGAGGCACTTTATACCTCCATCCCACAGGATGAGACATTGGAGGTCATCCATACCCTGTTGGACTCAAGGGATCTGGACAGCATCACACCAGTCCACTTCATCATGGCTTGTGCCACCTTAGCCATGAAGCACATTTTTTTTAGATTCGAGGAAGACATCTACTTACAGGTGTCTGGCACTAGTATGGGGAGCGTTTACGCCCCCAGCTTAGCGAATCTATACGTCCATTCATTTGAACAGCAACACGTTTTTAGTGATAACAACCCTTACATCGATAATTTGAAAACCTGGAAAAGGTATATCGATGATGTGCTGGTCATCTGGCATGGCTCCGGTGAGAGGTGTATTGAGTTCCTTGAGTGGCTGAACAGCAGGAACTCCTTTCTCAAATTTACCATCGAGATAGGAGGCCTCAAACTTGCTTTCCTTGACCTATTGATTGTGGCCACGCCCGATGGCCTACAGTCCGAACTTTATAGGAAACCAATGTCCAGGAACTCTCTCCTACTATTCAATAGCCATCACCCCAGATCCCTAAGGGAGAATCTCCCCTTTGGACAATTTCTGCGGGTTCAAAGGAATTGTTCCACTACTACAGCATACAAGGAATACTCTACAGCACTGTCCAAACAGTTGATCTCACGCAATTATCCACCCAGACTGGTACGACGACCTATGAAACGGGCTATGAACAACAACAGGTCAGCTTTGTTAGAACCCTCTACACCGAAACCTCCACTTGAGAGACTTACATTTGTGCACACATTTGGAACTCTTTCCAACAAAATCCAGAAGTCGGTTAAGAAATACTGGCCGATTCTTAATTCTGGACACATGAGTATCCAGACTCCCCTGTTCTCCTTCAAGAGGGGTCCTAATCTGAGAGACAGGATGATTCACACGAGACCCCGAGAAGAACAACCCAGGGCTCTGGGTTAGTTATGGGGCCTGCCTCCAGTTATCGGACACCACCCTTGTGGCTCATGTCAGGCGTGCCCACAAACCAAAAAAACAACAGAGGTCGACATAGGAACATCCAGGCCTTGGAAACAAACTAAATTTACAAATTGCAACAGCGAACGATTAGTTTACTTAATCACATGCCCCTGTGGGCTTAAATATGTGGGAATGACGACACGCAAAATTCGCATACGGATATCTGAGCACAAGAGCACAATCCGTTGTTAAAGGCAGGCCACTAAACTCACTACACATTTCCTAGAAGCCAATCATCCATCCACTTCATTCCAATGGACTGTGTTGGAACAACCGTTCATTCCCTCTCATACTACGGACGTGGCAAAATTTCTCCTCCTAAAAGAACAGAAATGGGTCCTGAAGCTTGATACCCATCGGAGTGGACTCAATGATGAGATTCCGTGGTCCTCTTTTTGAATACATCAAACAGTGGGGGTCCTGCTATAGTTAAGGTTACGGTTATGGAATGGAAATGGGGTTCTACATTCATCTGGCTTCTATACTCACCCATATTCACATTCTCTCTCGTACCTGTCATAAGATGGCCCGTTTTCAACACCCTAGATGCACCATACACTGGCATACACAATTCTCGGCACAGCGCTCGAGGCACTCGTAAACCTCGGCACCTTGAGCTACTGTGTACAGATACATTTTCTAGAATGGTTCGTACACTTTACTTTACTTCACTGTTTTACCTGATAAATGGCTTGTTAACGGACACCGATGACTCAAGTGTCTTTCACGAACCAATGGCAGATATTTTTGCGTTCTTCGTATTTGAAGTAGCACTATAGTGAACCACGTTATGATACGAATACTATCACGAGTCTAACGGCTTACTCGCATCTATGCGCGTCTGTTTGTCAACTAACACTGGTAACCAAGGCATTCACACACAACCAATAATATATGCCGTTACATCACACTTCCTGGGTTCAGGGAACGAATCAGAGAACTAATTTGAGAACCACGTGACTCCTCTGTCCAATTGAAGGGGTCCTTATAACCTGACGCTATGCTATCCGCCGGTGCCTCCCCAGTCGGTTCAGACGCCGGCTCCGAAGTACCGACGGATAGGTAAACATGCTATGGCCTCCGTTTCTTTCGAGTTCCGGTACTTTTCAAGTATTCGGCTTCTTGTTGAGTCCACATGCTGAGGCTCCAATCTATTTTGAGACATTCTCTACTCTAGAGTTGAGACAAACAATGAGATCCGGACTATTTCGTCTCCTGAATTGAAACGCTTGTCCGGCGTTTCTCTACTTTTCCTTTATTTCTCCCTCTATTTCTTATTATGGGGTTGCTCGCTATATAGGGGCCTGTTTCACTTAAGAGAGATAAGTTTCTGAACTGTTGTTTTCTTGTCTCTTTAGAGCGGGGCTTCACTCTACTCCTGAGCCACTGCCAGGTGGGGTGAGGCCTTCACTTCTTACAAGTTATGGTAAGAATCATTCTATTTTCTTGGCATATAATTTAAATATCCTGTAATTGTTAGTTTAACTGTGTGACGTATATGAACGATTGATAGTCAGCACAGACAGTCTGACTTTAGCTGAAGCTTCGTAATTATCAGACCTAGCTACCCTGTGTGGGTTTGTGTGTTTGTGCGTGGATCTAACCTTTCTGACACTTAACTTTTTGTTCTGACCTTTCCTAGTGAACAACATAACCTATAAGGAACAAGACAAGACCTTTCACCTAGAGACTGCAGGTGATCTCTGTACTTGCCTTTGAATCTTGTTTTGTCACTAATTATTTTTTATATAGTTTGCAGTAGCGTTTAATTTGTTGTAAGGTCCTGAAGAAAGCAAGGACATAGCTGTCCACTATTTGCTGAAACATGTTGACCTAATTCCATCTCTAGACAGCACATTTCTTAAACTGTCTTAACAAAGTTTTTAATATTGGCAGAGTGAGTATCACCCGAATACATTTTGTTCTGTACTCCCTCATCCAATTTTAAACACACTTATATTTCATTTGTTTTTTCACCTAGTTTTCTGCACTGCACTCCATCAGTCACCTTACACTGCTCCACTTACTAATCTCAAGAAGTGGTATACCACACTACCTGTTTTCTCAACTGAAGAGATACATCAACATCTTGGTATTCTTCTTTTTGAGAATAACTCTTTTGGTAGATGGTACTGGAAGAAACCCAAATGATGAAGGGCGGTTCCGAATGGTGACTGATGGGTATCTTTGACCATCCATCAGGGTGTCATTGAATACTTCCTTTTCATAGGTCAGTTGTGAAGTCATTTGTTGTTTGGCCACGCACACCATAAATCCATTTTTCTTTTTCTTTTTCTTTTAGACCCTCTGGTACCTTTTTGTTGTTATGTATTCGTTAGGGATGTACACAGAGCTTGGTCTATAAATATTCCCTTGGGTCCCACCCTACTGTGATGTTGTTTTTGTGTGTGGTTTTAGGCCATCCCCTATGTGTGCCACTTGTGCCTGGCCATTGTGAGTGTTCCGTCCCTCTATTGGGTGTGGTACACCCCTCACATGTCTGCTACTGACATACAGGCTGTTTAACTTTGATGTCAGCCTTGCACTTTTGGTTTCCATGTGTGTGTGCCTCCACATCACTTCATATGTGGGCTTGTGCTTTGTGGTGCAGTTCTTGGGCCATAAGTGTTGTTCCACTCTGGACATTGCCATAATGGTTTATGTGTGCTGTCCTTGTGCTATTGGTCATTCTGTAGTGGTCATGTGCATTTCAGCTGTGTGTACTGGCCAGTGCTCTGATGGCGGTGGCTGTGCTCTTGTATCCCAGAGTGGTGCATGTGTAGTTGTTGTTTTGGATGTGTGGATGTAGAGTGTGGTATTGCTTGAGTTCATGGGTGTGGTGTTGTATTTGTGCAGTGCTGATTTGTGGTGTGTGATGCGGTTGTGTCAATCATGCCTGTTATGCAGAGACTGCTTGTCATGCATGCGGTGCTGTGTGTATGTGGCCTTGGCATTGCCTGATGTGCATCCCCTGACGTCTTGTGGTTTTCTTATTATGGGGTTGCTCGCTATATAGGGGCCTGTTTCACTTAAGAGAGATAAGTTTCTGAACTGTCGTTTACTTGTCTCTTTAGAGCGGTGCTTCACTCTACTCCTGAGCCACTGCCAGGTGGAGTGAGGCCTTCACTTCTTACAAGTTATGGTAAGAATCATTCTATTTTCTTGGCATATAATTTATATATCCTATAATTGTTTAACTGTGTGACGTATATGAACGATTGATAGTCAGCACAGACAGTCTGAATTTAGCTGAAGCTTCGTAATTATCAGACCTAGCTACCCTGTGTGAGTTTGTGTGTTTGTGCGTGGATCTAACCTTTCTGACACTTAACTTTTTGTTCTGACCTTTCCTAGTGAACAACATAACCTATAAGGAACAAGACAAGACCTTTCACCTAGAGACTGCAGGTGATCTCTGTACTTGCCTTTGAATCTTGTTTTGTCACTAATTATTTTTTATATAGTTTGCAGTAGCGTTTAATTTGTTGTAAGGTCCTGAAGAAAGCAAGGACATAGCTGTCCACTATTTGCTGAAACATGTTGACCTAATTCCATCTCTAGACAGCACATTTCTTAAACTGTCTTAACAAAGTTTTTAATATTGGCAGAGTGAGTATCACCCGAATACATTTTGTTCTGTACTCCCTCATCCAATTTTAAACACACTTATATTTCATTTGTTTTTTCACCTAGTTTTCTGCACTGCACTCCATCAGTCACCTTACACTGCTCCACTTACTAATCTCAAGAAGTGGTATACCACACTACCTGTTTTCTCAACTGAAGAGATACATCAACATCTTGGTATTCTTCTTTTTGAGAATAACTCTTTTGGTAGATGGTACTGGAAGAAACCCAAATGATGAAGGGCGGTTCCGAATGGTGACTGATGGGTATCTTTGACCATCCATCAGGGTGTCATTGAATACTTCCTTTTCATAGGTCAGTTGTGAAGTCATTTGTTGTTTGGCCACGCACACCATAAATCCATTTTTCTTTTTCTTTTTCTTTTAGACCCTCTGGTACCTTTTTGTTGTTATGTATTCGTTAGGGATGTACACAGAGCTTGGTCTATAAATATTCCCTTGGGTCCCACCCTACTGTGATGTTGTTTTTGTGTGTGGTTTTAGGCCATCCCCTATGTGTGCCACTTGTGCCTGGCCATTGTGAGTGTTCCGTCCCTCTATTGGGTGTGGTACACCCCTCACATCTCTGCTACTGACATACAGGCTGTTTAACTTTGATGTCAGCCTTGCCCTTTTGGTTTCCATGTGTGTGTGCCTCCACATCACTTCATATGTGGGCTTGTGCTTTGTGGTGCAGTTCTTGGGCCATAAGTGTTGTTCCACTCTAGACATTGCCATAATGGTTTATGTGTGCTGTCCTTGTGCTATTGGTCATTCTGTAGTGGTCATGTGCATTTCAGCTGTGTGTACTGGCCAGTGCTCTGATGGCGGTGGCTGTGCTCTTGTATCCCTGAGTGGTGCATGTGTAGTTGTTGTTTTGGATGTGTGGATGTAGAGTGTGGTATTGCTTGAGTTCATGGGTGTGGTGTTGTATTTGTGCAGTGCTGATTTGTGGTGTGTGATGCGGTTGTGTCAATCATGCCTGTTATGCAGAGACTGCTTGTCATGCATGCGGTGCTGTGTGTATGTGGCCTTGGCATTGCCTGATGTGCATCCCCTGACGTCTTGTGGTTTTCTTATTATGGGGTTGCTCGCTATATAGGGGCCTGTTTCACTTAAGAGAGAGAAGTTTCTGAACTGTCGTTTACTTGTCTCTTTAGAGCGGTGCTTCACTCTACTCCTGAGCCACTGCCAGGTGAGGTGAGGCCTTCACTTCTTACAAGTTATGGTAAGAATCATTCTATTTTCTTGGCATATAATTTATATATCCTATAATTGTTTAACTGTGTGACGTATATGAACGATTGATAGTCAGCACAGACAGTCTGAATTTAGCTGAAGCTTCGTAATTATCAGACCTAGCTACCCTGTGTGAGTTTGTGTGTTTGTGCGTGGATCTAACCTTTCTGACACTTAACTTTTTGTTCTGACCTTTCCTTGTGAACGACATAACCTATAAGGAACAAGACAAGACCTTTCACCTAGAGACTGCAGGTGATCTCTGTACTTGCCTTTGAATCTTGTTTTGTCACTAATTATTTTTTATATAGTTTGCAGTAGCGTTTAATTTGTTGTAAGGTCCTGAAGAAAGCAAGGACATAGCTGTCCACTATTTGCTGAAACATGTTGACCTAATTCCATTTCTAGACAGCACATTTCTTAAACTGTCTTAACAAAGTTTTTAATATTGGCGGAGTGAGTATCACCCGAATAAATTTTCTTCTGTACTCCCTCATCCAATTTTGAACACACTTATATTTCATTTATTTTTTCACCTAGTTTTCTGCACTGCACTCCATCAGTCACCTTACACTGCTCCACTTACTAATCTCAAGAAGTGGGATACCACACTACCTGTTTTCTCAACTGAAGAGATCCATCAACATCTTGGTCTTCTTCTTTTTGAGAATAACTCTTTTGGTAGATGGTACTGGAAGAAACCCAAATGATGAAGGGCGGTTCCGAATGGTGACTGATGGGTATCTTTGACCATCCATCAGGGTGTCATTGAATACTTCCTTTTCATAGGTCAGTTGTGAAGTCATTTGTTGGTTGGTCACGCACACCATAAATCCATTTTTCCTTTTCTTTTTCTTTTAGACCCTCTGGTACCTTGTTGTTGTTATGTATTCGTTAGGGATGTACACAGAGCTTGGTCTATAAATATTCCCTTGGGTCCCACCCTACCGTTATGTTGTTTTTGTGTGTGGTTTTAGGCCTTCCCCTATGTGTGCCACTTGTGCCTGGCCATTGTGAGTGTTCCGTCCCTCTATTTGGGTGTGGTACACCCCTCACATGTCTGCTACTGACATACAGGCTGTTTAACTTTGATGTCAGCCTTGCACTCTTGGTTTCCATGTGTGTGTGCCTCCACATCACTTCATATGTGGGCTTGTGCTTTGTGGTGCAGTTCTTGGGCCATAAGTGTTGTTCCACTCTGGACATTGCCATAATGGTTTATGTGTGCTGTCCTTGTGCTATTGGTCATTCTGTAGTGGTCATGTGCACTTCAGCTGTGTGTACTGGCCAGTGCTCTGGTGGAGGTGGCTGTGCTCTTGTATCCCAGAGTGGTGCATGTGTAGTTGTTGTGTTGAATGTGTGGATGTAGGGTGTGGTATTGCTTGAGTTCCTGGGTGTGGTGTTGTATTTGTGCAGTGCTGATTTGTGGTGTGTGATGCGGTTGTGTCAATCATGCCTGGTATGCAGAGACTGCTTGTCGTGCATGCGGTGCTGTGTGTATGTGGCCTTGGCATTGCCTGATGTGCATCCCCTGACGTCTTGTGGTGTTTGTTGATTGAGGTTTCATGTGCATCTGTGATGGGTTTGATGTGGCTGTGTGTGTTGGTCCAGATGCACTTCGTGTGTGATTTGTGTTATGGTGTGTGTTTTGTTCCTGAGTGGTGGTGTTGTGTACTCCTGTTGTGTCTGTTCTCCCATTGATTTTCCCCAGTTTGGCTGACATGGTATGTGTTTTTCTGTTGGAGTTCAGTATGTGTTCCTGTAGTGTTTGTGTGTTGTTCTTGTGCAGGCATCGGTTGAGGCATCCCTGTGTTTGTGTTGTGTTTGTGGCTACACCCAGGGTGTGTTTTTGTTTGTGTGTGTGTGTATGTGTTGGCATCGATTGTGAGCCTTGAGTGTGTGTGGCAGTGGTGTTGTGTGTTCCTTGTCAGCCACTCCTGCAGTGGCTGTCTCCCTGGTTGTGTGTTGTGTTGTGTGGTGCAGAGAGTGTGTAGTGTGCTTGTTGTTGCAGTGCTTGTTGGTATGCATGGGGGTGCACGGGATGGGCACCTGGCCTGTGGGTTGATGGGGTGTGTTGCTGTGTGGTTGGGGGCTGTGTGTCTCTGTGGTGTTTGTGCCCTGCCAATGCCTTGGAGTGGCCCTGCCTTCTGCATAGTGCGCATGTGTTGACCCCGGCGGTGACGTGACCGGGACCAGGAGGTTGCTGCTGGATGGCGGTCGATGTGTGTCCCGGATGCTGAGGGGTGCCTTGTTGTGAGGTGGGTGATGTGTGGGTGCCCGTGTGGATGTGTTGTGTCCCCCAGCAGGGTGTCTGTGTGGTGATTGGACCCTGTGTCGGTCTGTGTGTTACATATGTGTATTTGCGTACCTGCGGCGGGGTCCGCGGCTGCCCATCTGACGGTACTGTTGTAGGAGGAACATCTCCGGATGCATATGGAGGGCTGGGTTCATGGCGTTCGGGACCGGGTCTCGGATATCTTGCTCCGCTGTCGAGTTTCCGCCTGCTCAGGCTGGGCGGTGTCTTCTCTGCGGTGCATCTGCTTGTTTGGGCCATCCTAATTTGTCGAGCAGGGGCGGACGTCATTCGGCACGGCAGAGAGTCTCGATTGGCTCCCGCCCCCGCCGCAGTGGCGGGCGCACTTTGATGGCGGTGCGCGGCGCTCCGCTGCGGACGGGAAATGACCTATGTTTACCTATCTTAATGTGGCGGACGTGAGTTCCGCTGCTCGCAGGCGGAAAAAGCTGTTTTTCCGCCCCGCCACCACCGCGGTGGTGACACCACCCAACATCCTAATGGACCCCTAAGTGAGGAACAGGAGAGACATTTTAGGACTTCATGTGGAGCAGATCTATGTGCTTGCTTGTGTGGCTTTATGCTACACGACCCATGGTTGAAGTGTCTTCTACTGAACATCTGACACCTTTCTAATGTCACTTTTACTACATGCTTTTTAGTTTTGGGTTGCCTCTTTAATGCAGTGTAGTGAAAGACAGCTTGCTCATGCTTACCTAGGAGAATCATTTGGTGCAGTTTAATACTCAATTCTTTATCCTGATTATTTGCATTGTCATCATAGAGTTAGTCTTCTGCTTTGTGCTCTATAAGGTAAATCTCTTCAGGAGATTTCAACTAATTTTGTTTGCTCCATATTTCTATATGATAATGTTGAGACTGGTCTATATTGATTTGTTTCTAAATTTATAATTAAATCCTACTAAAGTCACATTTAGTTGTCAAGTGGATTATTGTGTAACCAAATTGGTTTCTCCCTCTTACCTCTCAAGCTGCTACCAAGACCATATGATTAGAGATAAAGGTTTAAGTGGGCCCAATTTCTTGCAGCTGGTAGAAGAGGCTGGTTAGCTCTTGAAGTAGAGGGAGATAGAATCTACCCTAGAACAATCTAGACCCCAACCCCAGTGGCCGTAGTCCAGAATCCAGGATCGAGACGTGGAGACTAGACAGAGTTCTTGTGGCGGGTGTTCAAAACAGCATAGGAGTGAGTATTAGTAGTGTTGTGTGTATAAGGATCATGCTTAGCTTGTGGTGCAATATTGATTGTGTGATGTCTGGCAGAGATGTTATGAAACTCGTGTGAATGTGATGTCAAGTTGTTGAAGTTGAAGCTGTTGTTGAAATTGCTATCGGGCCCAACGTGACCTAAGATCCTGGTATATATAATAAAGGTGCATTAGATATGCAGTAATTGCCTGTAAATGTTTTGTGGGGTTTGTCGTGAGACGTCGTCAATGGCCCAATTGAGATGGGGAACGTTCCTGTGCAAGATAGAGTTGTAATTAATATGGTGAACGTTTGTGCACAGAAGAGAAACTATACTGATTTAAGTGATTCTCTGCTGGCCAAGGTTTAATTTGTGAACATGTGTTCTTTGGGTGATTGAATTCTGTTGATTCTTTTAGCGAAGCAGGCAATTGTTATGTTTTGTACAATCAAAAGTGAGCAAGAGAAAGTGTGGGGAAGATTGTGAAGGAGAGTGAACTGCTGCGAAGAGTGAGAGTGGTGTCAGAGTGTGCTGTGCTGGGATAGGTCGGTTGGCGTAACGCTGTGCTGGGATTGGCTGAAATTGCCATTTGGATGCTGTTCTGTTATTGGTGATCATATTACTGCGGAACATGAAATTCGTTTAATTGAAATTTGAGTTGGAATTTTTGAAATAAAAGATTGAAAAATTTGATGTTTTAAAACAGTAAGGGATATGATACGAGGAGACATAGATGTACCTACTAGAAATGGCGAGAACCACTGGAGGATCTGCAAGCTCATTATATGGCAATGAATTTAAGGCTCCATACTATTATCTAGCCCAAGAATTGGCACATGGTCACAGAGAAAGAGGGTGCATTAATGTTTCCATGCTATGGTACTTTTAATTTGAGAATACTTGATCAGTTGAGAGGAATATTGTTTACAATCAAACCATTGCCTACACCCACACAGTTTGAAGCACATAAGGCATGGGAGCATTCAGTGCATGTAAAACAAAGAGAAAAATATCAAGGGAGGATGAAGAAAGCGATGTGTGCATATGCAGACGCGAGATGGGATGAACAACAAAAGAGATGGATGCTAGACATGATTGCAGGAGTGAGTTATACCCTGCCATAACTAGTGAGGGATATGATGCTGAGAGAAGAAGAAAGGAAAAGAAAAAGGAGGGAGAGGGGTATGCAGAGAGTGACAGTAGTGCAGGTGACAGACTTTTGAATTGACTGTTAGCTGAACGTCCACCCCCATATAATCAAACCCACTTTGGAGGTGGAGGAAATACGAAGTGTTATGGGTAGTTTTTGAAGTGCTTCAGCATCGGCTGCTTCTGGTTGTGTTGTTGTCGGGTTATATCAACTGGCACGACACAAACTATATCAGGAGTAAAAATGGGAGTGTCCCAGGCTCTTCAGGATATTGTAACATCAATTTGGCTTCATAACTTCCAGATGGTCTTAGAGTACGGTTGCTATTGGTCATATAGTTCCTATATACAATCCTAGTCCTGCTGGGAATGAAAGTGAGAGAAAGTCTGCTTCTACAGAAACAAAGGTACCAGAAAGAAGAGTAGATAGCCAGAGAATACAATGTGTCCTATTGGTTCCAATGAATGCAAGCTCACCATGTGCAGCAAGTGCAGATCCTTCTGCAGTACAGAATGTATTCAGATCGATAAGGTATTTTACTGGATTGGCAGGTATGGATTCACCTGTATGGGAAACTTTCCCGAATGTGCGTAATGGTAAGCCTCAAGGCAGCTCTACACAATTAAGGGCTTCTGAGAGTCAACATCTACTTGATGTACAAGAGTTTGAACAATGGTTGAGGGAGCATGATAACAATAATTCAAGTGAAAATCAGAGTGCAGAGGTGAGCCATGGAACTATAAAATTGTCTGTTACGGTAGATTTGATAAACGTGGTTAAATTAAAAACTGAATTAGATGAAATGATACGTGGGAGTTTGTAGCTTATATCAAATAGCTACCTACCAACATAATGAATTGTTATTCATGAGTAAAGATGTTAGTAGGAGAGCAAGACAGGCTCATGAGAAATTATCTGAATTAGGTCAGAGATATGAAGTTGATATAGAAAGAACGAAGGCTTTGCAGGAAAATCATAGACTTGCATTTAGCAGTCAGCACATAGAGAATCACAGATTCCCAGGATTGAAGACCCAAATTAGAGAATTTATTCTGAACATTCGGATTTGGAGTACATTGGACAAAATGGGAAGAAAGATGGTCAAAAAGAAAGGGTTCCAAAGGAACAATGGGCGCACCTCCTCCTTTGGGGGAAACGAGAATGGGTGTCAAGGCTTTCACCTCCCGAGAAGTGCAGAGCGGAGGTTATGTACATGTACCTTGGAGTAGAGGTGACCTTGCGGCATTTACCAATGATTTCCCGAAGTTAAAAGAAAAGCCTGTAGAGTGGTACAAACAGGTTGATCGATTCTTGAAGGCGTTGTGGATCAATTTAAATACGCTTTTTGAGATTGTAGTCCCTAGTGATTTGTGGACAGCATGTAAAATTGCTACAGAATGTTCTGAAGGTGAGCCTGAGAGAGATCCAGTGACACATGGTCCGTCACCCATAGTGATGAAGAAATACGAGCAGTTGATTACTTGGTTGAAAGCTAAAGTGCCACCGCATGATAATTATTGAGTAAAGATTGATAGGATGACTCAAGAACCTAAGGAGATGATTGATGAGTTTTATGAAAGGTTGTTGTAGGCTTTCAAACAGTATAGAGAATGGACACCTTAGAACCAAAGGATATAGGAAAGTTTGTGTCCCAATTTGTGACTGGGCTGATACCTGAAATTAGTATGATGATACAACATTTGATTTGTAGGCAAAATAAGTCTGTTGACGAAATTGTGCATGACGCTAAATATTATTTTGATGAGATTGAGATGAAGCACAAGCAGTTGAAAGAAAAGTTGATGGTAGCATAGATGAAGGCTGATAAAAGGGATCAGGGACAACCTTATGTAGGGAATCCTTCCACTATGCAGGGAGTCTACCAGTCTGGGGCTCCGATGCCACAAGGTGGAGGATTTCAGGGGAAAGGAAGGGGAAGAGGTGTTCCAACAGATCCCAAGACTGGAGTTGGTGTTGCCACTTTAAAGAAGTCAAACCCATGTTATTTTTATAACAAGTTGGGGCATTGGAAGCGCAAATGTGACTTTAATCCTGTAAACCAAGAACAGATTGGAGGGTTAAATTAACCCCAGGGTAATGTTATGCAACCCCAGAATGTACTCAGATTGAGATTCCAAAATTTGGCAGGTTCCCAAGGGCCAATGATGCAAAAACAGCAACCCCAAAGCAAGCTGTAAATAGCACCTGATTTGATCAGAAAAGAGATGTATGAGAATCAGAATATGGCCCATCATAATGGCCTGTACCAACAGTTTCCCATATTTGATGCATCTAATAGGTATGGCTTTGATCAGTCCTTATGAGGGTGCCTGAGGGGGGAGGAACACTGTACACTTGGTGCAGTCTTAGATGTAGACGAGGATGAGCTATTTGTATCTGATGTAGATGGCCACAACATCACTTTCTTGATTGAAACTGGTGCTACTTGCTCTACTGTGACATCTACCCCTCTTGGGAAAAACAATCTGAGTTGTAGGAGTTGCAAATAAAAGATTGCCAGACCCCCTTACTGAAAAAGTGCCTGTGAAGATAGGGACATTTGAAGATAATCATCAATTTGTTTTGTGTGATTTTAGTCCTGTGTGCCTGTTAGGACACGATTTGCTGTGCAAGTTAAATTGCACCATCTATTGCACACCAAAGGGTATTGAGCTTCAGCCGAACAATGAGGACATTGCCTTCAAACTGGGAAACCAGAATTTGTGTGTTTCATTGCTCCCCAAGTTGAAAATAGAAGACTTACCGTTGGATCGCAGAGATACAGTGAGAGATCGAGTTTGGGATTTTTCTGGAAAGGACATTGTACTCATCAAAGGAGCTGAGCCTGTCCGTATCCACGTTAATCCAAATGCCAAATACCTGAGAACGCCACAGTATAACCTGACACCAGAGCCAGTTGCTGGAATTACATATGTAATTGAGACTATGATTGAATAAGGCATTTTGAAAGAGATCCTGGGAAGTCCTTGTAACTCACCCATTATGGGCTTGCAGAAGCTGAGCGGTAAGTAACGCTTAGTACAGGATCTAAAAAAAATGAACAACATAGGGGTTCCTTGTTGTTCCGCTGTACCAAATCAATCCGTGATTTTGTTTCAGACTCCATGTGAGACTGAATGGTTCACTGTCATTGATCTTTGCGAGGCCTTCCATGAGGAAAGCCATTTTGTATCCGCTTTCTGCCTGGGGAATTGTATTTTAACATGGTGCCATGTCGCACAAGGTTATACAGAGAGTCCTTCCATTTTCAACCAGATCTTGAAGAAAAATCTGGAGTTTCTGGTCATGCCTTGTAATTCTGTCCTAGTCTAGTATATCAATGACCTTCTGGTGTCAGCGAATACTCAAGAAGCATGTAAAACTGATAAAATTGCCCTGCTGAAACAATTTTGCTGAGAATGGACATAAAGTGTCCCCTAGTAAGTTGCAGCACTGTATGACGGAAGTCCTCTACTTTGGACATCCCATTGTGAAAGGTGCGAGAAAAGGTGTAACAAGAGATAATCTCAGCGATCATGCAAACTAATCCGCCTCACACACAGAAACAAGTCAGGATGTTTCTGGGAATGGTGGGCTACGGTCATCAGTGGATGCCCAACTTTTCCCTTGTGGCTAAACCTCTGCAGAGTTTGACACATAAGGATGTGTCCGATCCCGTGCCCAGGGACAATGATTGCTTGAATGTATTCCTGGTGCTGAGAGAAAGTCTTTGTCTCGCTCCTGCATCAGGAACGCCAGATTAAAACAAAGTGTTTTCGCTGTTCTGTAGTGAACGGGAAGGTTGTGCACTCTCAGCATTGACTCAGAATCATGGAAGTGCCCATAGACTTGTTGCTTATTTTTAGCTACTCTGGATCCTGTAGCATCAGCATTGCCTGAATGTCACACATCCGTTGCTGCAGCAGGTGTCAGCATAGGGAGATGTGAGAGCATTGTAATGGTTCACCCTTTGATTGTCTATGTACCCCATTCTGTTGAAATATTGCTGACTCAAACTCGTACTCAACACATATCTAATAGTAGGTTCACAAATTATGAGCAGACTATTTTGGCTGCTGAGAACCTCACTCTCAAAAGATGTTCATCTCCGAACCCTGCTACTTTGCTCTCTTTATCTGATTGTGAAGAGGATGAGATCGAAGTAGAGCATGACTGTCTTGATGTCACTGAACTATGTGCCAAGCCCGTCCCAACGTTACTAACGAGCCAATGTCCGAATCTGATTGCACTCTGTTTGTGGATGGCTCTTGTCTCAAGGATAATGAGGGAAACCTGAGGGCTGCTTATGCTGTCTGTACTGTTATAGGAGTGGTCGAATCTGTCAGGCTTTAAGGAGGATTCTCTGCGCAGGTGGTGCAACTGATTTCTCTTACCAGAGCATGCTGCATTTCTGACGAGCTACAAGTGACAATATTCACCGATAGGCAGTATCGGTTTAGTGTTGTTCACGACTTTGGACAGTTATGGTCTCAAAGGTTCACCAATCCGCAATGGAGAAAATGTGAGAAAACATTTAGAGGTTCTGCGATTGCCAGCACAAATTGCTGTCATGAAATGCTTTGCCCATTGTAAGGGAAACAATTTTGCGACAATTAGAAATTGCTATGTAAACGAAGTTACATGTTATTGTGCATTCAAAGTCTGCCCTTTCAATGGTGAATACACAAATGAGGGAGCTGATGAAACCAATTTCAACCTTTTGCTGGAAATTGCTGATACATGGGAGGAAGTAAAGAGATTACAAGAGGAAGTTACTGAGGAGGAACAGCAAGGTTGGAACAGAGCAGGATGTGTGAAATGAGATGATGATATTTTGGTTTCAGGAGATTAAAGATCAATAATGCCTAATAGGTTTTTTGCCACTGATGACAAGGTATAATCATGGGTCAATGCACGTAGGAAGGTTTGCCATGGTGAGGATGTTTAGGCACACTTGGTTCAACCTGAAGTTTCGAGCGATGGCTGAGGCATTGTGTTACAGGTGTGTGATTTGTCAGCAAATGAGTGTGGGAAAATAAACTGCTGTTACACTGAGTCATATAGGGACATGTGTATGTCTTTTCAATGCAGTATGCAATAGATTGATGTATAGTCAAGTAGTAGTGTGAATCTTTTCACTTTGGGTGGAAGCCTACCCAACTAGAAGATGTGACAGCCTCACTGCAGCTAAGCTGTAGTTGAGGGAACTCATTCTGAGATTTAGATTTCCAACCTCTTTAGAATCAGACTGAGGTACTCATTTCAATAATGAGGTTCTGAGAAGGCTAAGTGCAGCGTTGCAGGTGGAGCAGAGATTACATTACAGTTATCTGCAAGAAGCTTCAGGTATCGTGGAACAGGTCAACGGCACTCTGAAATCTAGGTTCGCTAAAGTGGGTGCTTCAGCATCTTGGAAATGGCCAGATGCTTTGCCGCATGTGCTGATGAGTCTTTGCAGTGTCTCAGATTGAAGGACAGGACTATCGCCCCATGATATAATCATGGGAAGAGCTATGCGGTTGCCTGATGTGCCTGCAAATGTGCTTGTGAACATTCCAGACAATTTGGTGCTTGATTACTGTAAAAGATTAGCTGACGTGGTATGTTCTATGTCTCACCAGTTTGAAGCGGTGACAGCACCACCACATCAGGAGCAGTGCCATGACCTTAGTCCTGGTGAGTGGGTTGTGGTGATGAAACATGTGAGAAAGAACTGTCTTAAGCTCCATTGGCGTGGTACCAGGTGATTTTGTTCACTGTGACTGCAGTGAATTGCTGTGGTCATCCTAATTGGGCGCATGCGTCCCACACTTGCAGAGTCCTGTGTCCCCTTGACGAAATAACATCGCCTCTCCCAGAAGAGATTTCAGCAGTGGTCGAAAGGCTATGGTAAGAGGTCAGCCAAGCTGCATGGGACCAGACAGAGCCTGATACAGCACTTGAACTATCTGAGGTGGGTCTCGACGAATCTGAAGCTGAATCTGAACTAGAAGAAGCTGATTCTGTGTTGGTGAATGAATCAGATTCTGACCCAAAAGAAGGAACTAGTGCTGTGGGACCATGAGCAGTGGCGGATAACAGCTGGCCAAAGAGTAAAGAAAGGAGAAGGTTGAAAGTATCCTCTGAACAAATCTTGCACCCAGCACTGAGCCATCTGGTGAGTATGAGCTGAGTTGAAAATTAAGTGAAGGATCAGATCTCAGAAGGTCTAAAAGATCCAGGGTGCCTTGTCGGAGGTACTCTACTCCTGAGTGGACTTATCTCACTACTGATGACAACGAGAGCCTCTTCTGGAATGATATTGGAAAACTGAGATTTTCGGAACTTGATTTTAACTATCTCTGTACATTTGCACTTCCTTTTCCGATCAGACTGAGTGTTTGAGGAAATTAGAGCTGAATAAATTTAAATAGCATGAAAACTAACATTACTAATCATAGACGTAGATACATAATATGTACAATTTTAATAATTGTACTGTTAGGCTTTATAGCGTTAATTGTAGGATTAAGTTTTAGTTCGACTAATGTCTATTTATGCCCTGGTGCAAACAATCTCACAGTGTAACTTAATCCTAAAATCAAAAATTGGAAGAAAAATAAATCTCCCTCGTGCAAATCCTGTCTACTTGCCCAGAGGTGAGCCCAGGGAAATAAATAGCCGCCCCTCCATTCTGGTCACTCAAAACTGGTTCTGGATGTAGCTTCCCTCCTACTGGGATTGCAGCCAGCCTAGCGAGGGAAACAACGTTTTGCATTCCCCAGGTCTCACCTTACATTTGCTTGTTATGTTATGTTATGTTATTAAATTTTATATAGCGCGCAGATGCCGCAGCCAAGAGGCGTCCCGGCGCTTTGGAGATAGAGACACAACACAACAATGATGCTCAAAGACGCAGAGCTATACAGCGGAAAATAAATGAGTTTTTAATTGTTTCCTGAACTGAAACAAATCGTGGATGGAACGAAGTGCAGCAGGCAAAGAATTCCATAGAGTAGCCGCCATCACCGAGAAAGAGCGTCCACCCATTCTGGACTTTTTAAAACGAGGAACAATGGCCAGATTAGACCCTGCAGACCGAAGAGCTCTTGCGGGGACATAGTGGATGATGGTCTGGGTGAGAATGGGGGGGGGAGGCCAGATTGAGAATTTTAAAAGTAAGGCACAAAGCCTTGAACTTAATTCTTTGGCCTACTGGGAGCCAGTGTAGGTCACGGATAGTGCTGCGAGCTGAAACAAATTTGGGGAGGCCGACCAGCATCCTAGCCGCCGAATTTTGTACCCGCTGAAGACGGGCAAGCTCAGCTTGATTAACACCCAGAAACAGGGAACTGGCGTAGTCCAATCTGGTCAACACCAGAGCTTGGACTATGATCTGCCTGGTGTCCGCGTCAAAAAATGTAAAAATAGGCCGTAGGCTTTGTAGGGCGCCAAAACAAGTTCCCGCAACACGTTTGATGTGGGGAATAAAAGACAATTGATCTTCAAGCCATACGCCCAGATTTCTGACTTCGGTAACAGGAGTAGGAACAGGGCCCAATTCCGAAGGCCACCATTGATCTCCCCAGAGCTCACTGTCTCTACCGAAGAGAATAACCTCCGTCTTGGTGGCATTGAGTTGTAAGCGATTGTTCGCCATCCAACCGGCGACAGCTTTGAGGGCTGCCTGAAACGACAGGCCTTTTACAAGTTAATGAAGTTCCAGTGTTCACTGTAACTGGTCTTACTGCAGTGGGAAGAAAAACACAAGAAGAAAGGTCAGTTTATTCCCACAAGGCCACCTCTAGAACTTGGAATATGGATACAATTTGAGCGAATGCCCTCTGTCTGCAAATTTCCTTGTATCCACTGATTGCTTCCCCTGTTTTATTATGGTGCACAAACAGAACAGATTTTTAGTGTATTTCTAAGTTTTCCAAATGTTGGTAGATATAGTAATTGAGTCATAATGGAAAAGAGGTTGACCAGGATTACAGACTTTCAAGTGCAGGCGTTGGTCTAGAATTCAGACTTCCTAGTTCCACAGTTGACAGGTTAACCACCAGGTCACACCCACGTGCCCCTCACCCCCCCTTGCCCAGCAGTGCAGTCACTGTCCATGGGAGGGGGTTCAGCCTTGGTGCACTCACTTAACTGAGGCTCTCCGGCCCGAGTACTGACATAGGTAGTACTCATAAATGCGCTTTGTGAATTCTCAAAGTCGTAAACTTAGACGTTTGGTCTAAGTTTAGATCAAATGTCTAAGTTTACCTTTGTGAACCAGCCCCCTCAAGTGTAGTATATCAGCTTTAAATCTTTGTAGATATTCACATAGATTCTTATCATAAAACAGTTCCCTGTCTCATGTGACAGATATACACGTTTACGATAGAGTACCTTGTCAACCAAACTATAGATCAGGCCCAGGTAACTAATATCTTTGCTCTTTAAGTGACTTTTATGGTAAATGTCATGTGTGAAAATGCCACAGCGTTTGAGCAGAGTAGTGATTCCATATGCAAAGACGTGGACAGATGTTAAGCTTGGAGCAAGAAGAGGTGTGACGTGCGAATTGGAGGTTTACATTGCATCAGTGAGGTTGATCAGCATGGTGATTGATTGATGAGATATCTGTACCTTGCCCAGGGCCAGACTGGTAATACCGGGCACCGGGCAATCCCCCGGGGGCCGGTTTCTTTACAGGGGGCCGGTTTTGTTACTGGGTCCACCGATTTTTTTAAATCGCCCCTCAGCAACAAAATCAGAAGGCCGTCCTGCTTCCAGGCCAGTGTACGACGTCTGTGCGAGTCGTGGAGCACTCCAAGTTAGCACCTCTTCTGTCTGACAATCTCTTAGCTGGCAGATTGCATCAGACTTGGGCTCAGTTCGCGGCTGGCAGTGCTGTGCATCTTTCACAATATACCGCGGCGGCAATAGCTGACGTCAGGTCGCAAGGCCTCAGTGTCATTGGCCAATCAGGGTAGGCGGGCCAGTGCGAGCGGGCGTACGCGGCATAGTTTAAAGTTTCTCCGCCGTCGTAATGGCCCCGTTCACATCGCAGTGGCGCTCAGTTTGAAGAGAACTCTAACGGTGGCAGCATCGTACTTGCCAAAGGTGGTAGTGGTAATACTGAGATATGCAACACACCTGAATCGTTCATATAGTTTATTGGGGTCAGAACGCTTGAATGAGTAAGATCAAAGTTAGTGTTTTGGGACAACGTTTTTAACTAAAAGTTTATTCCACTGTGCTGCCCGAAAACATTACTAGCCGATCGATCTAGGCACCCTTCAACGGACACGTTCTGATTGGCTAGCAGCAGACTTGCCAAGGACTGATCGGCTGACGGCTGCGAAGTACAGGCTCCTATCTGTGAGAAGCAGGCTGTTAGAAGTGGGAATGGAACACAGACGAAGTGATGAAAGGGAACTGTCTTTCAAACTCGATCAAGAGCAAGGATAAGTCTTGCTGCCAATCCGGTGCTGTGTGTAATATTTGGTATCCCAGAACACCGGGTACCTGCTGGTGTCCAGACACGGCCCACCTCACTGTACTACGGAGCCTCGACCACTTGGGGTATCAGAGTGAGGTGCAGGTGAGTTGCCGCTCTATCGCAGTGGGAGAGCATAGCTGAACACCACCACCAGGTTGAAGACTCTCTCAGCAATTAAGTTACGTCATAACAAGTGACAAGTGTTTCTTTATGAGGACAAATACTACAGCTGAGCTGTCTCTTTCACTTACTTATGATGCAGGTGCAGTAGCCGGTGGATTGGGTAGAGTCAGACGAGGCTGACTGAAGCACACATACAGCCTGCCCGACCGCAGGCTGTATTATTTAAAAATTCACTGACACACCGCACCGGCCAGTGTGGGCGACTCAGGACTCATTGGTCTAAGTCACAAGTCAGCCAGCTGCGGAAACTGACAGCTATAATGTGTGACTAATGCATTTCAGTGCGGTGATGCGGACCACCACACTGTAATGCGTTACACTAACACCTGATGCGTGGTAGTTGGCAGGACTGAACCTATTGTCCCCAGCACCACCTCTGGATCGCCGTGACCCTTTCACTTCCCTCATTTCGGTAACCGTGAAAAGCCTCTGTCTGCTTTCTGTGTCCTTGAAGCGTGTTAAAATGCAGTGATGTTATCCCTTTATCACTTCGGCCCCTCAACGCACACCCAAGAGGCCCGTCTGCGGGGTCTCATGCAGCCGCTTGGAGCACCGCCATAATCCACCTAATAGCGCGGCCCTGATCCTCACGTGAAAGGCTGTTTTGAATGAGAGAGGGGGCGGGAATGAGGGCTGGTAGAGCCAGAAGTAAGTGACTGATGTGAGCAGGGTGTGACTATGAAAGAAGCTGAAGGTGTCGCAAAGTGGGGGGGCTCCGCTGCTGAGGCTGGGTCAGAGGGAGGGGCAGTCAAGGTGGGACAATTAAAACAAGAGAACCTGGGGCAGCATACAGGCCTGTAGGGCTGAGGGGAATCCCAAAGTGCTCCGTGGAAATGCACCAAGAAATAACCGCCTAATGAGCATGCTAAAACTGCGTGTGGCATTGAACACTGAAGCTGAAGTGTCTTGAGGGTGCCCATGCAAGGCATGTATATAAATTACCTACAGTTTCCTGACGGCACCATTGTCCATTTGTGTGTGTTAGGTATTGGTTGTCTATGCTTTTATTACTAGTTTTGAATCCTTCACTTCTTCAAGGTGCTGTGGGGATATTCTGTTCTCTCTAAGGGTCTGTCACTGGGAAAGGGGTCAGGCGTAAGCCGCCTAAACACAAACCACAAAGCCACAAGTTGCTGTTTGCTTTTTGCCTGAACTTCTTGTATTGCCCTGCCTCCCCTTAATCTTTTATTTAGAATGAATATTTCCCATAACGATTATGATACACTTTTGTTGACTGTATTTATTTGTGAACTTTTTATAGCGCTGTGTTGGAAGCTAAAATGCATCTGGGCACTTTTCAGTCCATTTCAGAAATGAAATCCTGGAAATTTGACAAACCATTGGTCTGCATAGCTTTACAGTGCTCCACTAACTATAGCCACCATCATACAAGCTGTAACTATCTGTATTTTCGGCCCATGCCATTTTTTTTTTATATTCTATCCTTTTGAGACTACTAGAGCAGTGGGTGGGTTGCTTGGTGCAATCACAGTCTCACACAGGGCCACTTGCAGATGGAATTTTCCAGCAGCACTAGTGCAGCAGTTTAAGATCTTGGATAGTCTTGTTGCTCAAATAGGTGCAATTTCTGATATTTATATGTTTCCCTCATGTTCATTGCTTGATTTTTGCTCGCAAGAAAGTGTCACTCATAGTCATTGAATGTCACTCATAATTACACTTAATTTTTGCAAATGTCACACATAGAAATCTGAAACCATGACAGCCATGAACAGTGCAGTGTGCACCCATGCCTCTGCTCTGCGGAGAAAAAGAGAAACTACCATTGGTGAGGTGACCTCTCAATCATGAATAGCAGTGGGCTTTTTTACCCGCACTGACAGACAGAGGTGCTGTGGTGCAGTAGTTGGGTTGAATTTAGCAGTGCGTGTGCCTCACACACACACACACTAACAAATTCAACCCAAGTTATCGTACCAGTCCACCCAGCTACTGCACTGTGCCTGCACTGGAACAGGGTGCTGTGTGGCTGGTGTGTGCAGGCCGCGGCCCACGTACACTTACTTTCGGCACCACACCCACTGTCTACCACAACCACCCCTAATGACCAGGCAGGCACTGAGGCCCCTGACCTGCCTTAATTGTAGGCATAATGACTGGATAACCTGGTGCTCTTTAAGGTCATCATCTACTATTTACTGTGTTTAAAAGTTAATACAATTACATTTGTAATTAAAAATATGCGGTAAAATGCACCATTTTGGTCTGTCTTTTCCCAAAATTTTGTAGGGGGGAGAACCCCCCCAAACCCCCCTAATAGTGGTAGGGCTCACTCGCAGCTCTCGCTCGCTCGCTCGCTACGCGCCGGATGGGGGCTGCTCTAGAAACATTTGCCAGGGCAACTTTCAGTCCCCAGTCCGACCCTGACCTTGCACTTTGGCTTCATACAAAGGTATGCTTCACACATATAAATGTCATATTAACATTGTTAATAACCACTTAAATATTACATTACATTAATAGGCTAATAAACATTAAAAATACATTATAATTGAATTGAATTGAATTGACACCCTATTGCCCTGCAAACCCAATAACACACTACTAAAATCTAAATTACTTATTCAAACTTAGAAAAAACTAAATAAACATTATAAAGTCACAAATTAGTTAAATAAATATAAAAACAATAACCAATTAAGAAATGTATATAATTAATAACAATAATATTCAAAAAAATAATATTAAAATTAACCAATTTGCAACAAAAAAAGAAATAATAATGTAGTTATTTTCAACTCTATTCCCCTACTAACCCATTAACCCACTGCTGCATCAAAAATTAGTAATAACATTGCAAAAAAATAAATTACCAATTTAAAAAACAAACTGTTAAAAGAGTAAACTAATAATACCTATAAGTTAAAATAATAACTAATATATACTAAATGAATTCACAATTATATTTATTAGCACTAGTAAAGTAAACAAGATCAAATACAATGTTATTCTTTAAGACAGTATTATATACAAAACAAAACAAACAATATTTTTGTAGTGACAATATTTTGGATATGTGTTGTAACTTGAATCTTTCCCTTTCCTGGTTTCCGTTTCCCCCCTCCCTTTTCCACCACCTTGGTTTAACCCTGGCTGTCAGCCTGAGGCAGCTCTGGAACGTTGTGATGATTATGCTACCCAGCTGGATGCACCGGATGTTTTATGACTAATAAAGTCATCACTTCTAACTCTCTGTGTAGTGTCATTTTACTACATTTTATGGCGACGAGGGTCAAGGAGCTGAGCCAGGGTCAGCGTGGTGCGTCCCCCTGGAGTGAATTTATGCTGGGGAAGGAAAAGGAAATTTGAGACTTATCTCCTACCTGTTCCGACGAACCTTTGCCAGGCATCACCGCTGGTGACTTCTCGGTGTCTCTCGCCGGGGATGCTGCAAGCGAAGCACTATTACCATTGAGTGGCTTCCAGGCACCGTCGTGGGAGTTGGCTGTTAGCTGATCCTTATCAGCGGATGCGGCAGAGCTGGCTGTGTGTCCTGTTTTCGGAAGCAATGGATATCTTCATCTGGAAACGGAGTTAAGTGAGGGGGACAACGTGAAAGTGGCTGACGTTAGCTGAGGCGGCGGAGCTGGTGCTTGTCCCGACTCCTGAAGTGAAGGCTCGTCTTCTATTTTAAAGCGGTGTCGGGTGAGGAGTAGAGCGGAAGGTGACTGAATTCGTCTGAGGCTGTCGGCGCTGATCACCGTGAGGAGAAGAGCGGAAGGTGACCGATTTCGTTTGAGGCTGTCGGCGCCGATCACCCTTGAGAGGGCATCGTTTTTCACCGTGCTGGGGCCGCGCATGTTGACTTTTTCAAGTAAGATTCAGTGCCTAGTGTGAGAGGAGTTGCGACGTCGTTTGGGGGCCGAGTCTCCTTTGAGGAAAAGCCGCGATTCGGTGAAGAGCGGCGTTCTGGTGAAGGGCGGTCATTACATGAGGCGCTCTGTTTTCCTCAGCCCCTATGTGATTTGCCAGAAGTGCTGAACGTTTTCCCCTCATTTCAGCCTTGTCTCGTCAGTCCTTTGAGGGAAACTGGCGCTGTGAGGGCATTGAACAGTTTCAGCGTTTTTCCTACTTGGTGAGGCTGAGGGAAAGCGACGGCGCCCACCACAGGAAGTTCCCGCCCATTTCCACGAACTGAGGAAACTGAAAGAGGACTTGGGGGATTTATTAGAATAGGAGCCAGGGATAATATCTACGTGTAAGGCTGTGTTATAGGGAGTACTGGGGAACTTAACTCATTCTTCAAGGTTATGCTAGTGAAAAGGTGTTTCCATTGATTACTCTGTGTGACATTGGTTTATTCTTCCTTAACTTTGAGTGAAAGCTAGTAATTCCATTCCCCACTGCATGGCCATGGCAGGTGCAGGTATGAGCCAGCCCCCACCTTTTCTAAACGAGCTAGGAGAGCCAGAAATACCTTGGAAGAGATGGGTTGGAATTTTCAAGTCTTATCTTATAGCGATAGGGGGGGCTAATTATAACAATGTAAGGAAACAGCACATATTGTTACATAATTTGGGCATACATGGAAGAAAGGTGTTTGAAGACATAACGGGAAGACTAGTAGATGATGAGCAAGAAGAGGTAGAAGGTGTGAATGTTTATGATTATACCTTGATAAAATTGGAAGAACATTTTAAAATGAAACTCAATGTGGTGCTGGAGAGGCACAAGTTCTATAAAAGGGTCCAGAAGAAAGATGAGAAAGTCACAAATTATGTAGCGGTTCTAAAGGGTTTAGCTGCTACATGTGATTTTGGTGCATTAATGGACTCTATGATAAGGGACCAGATTGTAAGGTGCACGAATGATTCAAGGATTCAGGAAGAGCTCTTAACGAGAAATCCAGACCTGGAAGAGGCTTTGAGTATAGCTAAAGGGTTAGAGCATACAGCCATGTGTATGAAGGAGATGAAAATACATGATGGAGCATTGAGGGAGAAGAATGAGAGTAGAGGGGCTCAAGAGGGGGAGACCATTTGCAAGGTAGGGGAGAAAACGAAGGTTGGTCAGCGCAATAACCCCCAGGGTTGGTTATGTTACAAATGTGGTAGCCCTAATCACCTGGCTAATAGCTGGAAGTGTCCTGCCAGGGATACCCTGTGTAGGAAATGCAACAAAAGAGGGCATTTTTCCAAGGTGTGTAAAAATGTAAACCAGAAAATACATATGGTGGAAAGTGTTGAAATAGATGAGGCAAAGGAGAAGACTTTTATTTTCCAGGTGGGGGAGGAGGAGGAAAGTAAATGTGATGAACATCCCAAATGTGAAATTACCTTGGGTGGGAAAAAATTCGAGGTTTTTGCTGATTCATGTTCCCGCTACACTCTCATAGACAAGAAGGAGTTTGAGGAAAAGTTTGCGGGTCAGGGGATAGTTTTGGAGAGAGCAGACATAAACCCAGTAGGTTATTACAAGGAGCGCATACCGCTAGAGGGAATGGCGAAAATGAGAATAACTTTTAAGGATAGGCACACAGTAGGGACAGTGTATGTAGCCAGGAGGGGCTCTAATCTGTTGGGGTGGAAACACCAGAAAGATCTGGGTATCAAATTGGATCCCAACAACAAAGAACAGGTACTCTTAGTTGAACCCTCTAGGGTCGCGGAAGAAGTTATCCAGGAGTTTGAGGAAGTATTTAATGAAAAGCTGGGGGTGCTAAAGAACTATATGCACAGGATTACACTGAAGGAGGGGGCGAGGCCTGTGATACACAAAACACGTTCCATACCTCTACGCATGAAAGAACCTTTGAAAGCCGAGTTGGACAAGCTGGTTAGCCAAGGAGTGATCCAAGAGATAGAGACATCCTCATGGTTGGCCCCAGTTGTGATCACGACCAAGGACGGAGGAAAGAACATTAGGTTGTGTGTGGATCTGAGAGACTTGAACGCAAACATTCTAGTGGACCGATACCCCCTCCCGAGAATTGGAGAGATGTTAACCACCATACAGGGGGCGAGGTATTTTAGTGTGTTGGATTTGTCCTCAGCCTATTATCAGATAGTGCTACATCCAGATTCACAGTCTTTGACAGCGTTCACTACTCCGTTCGGCAATTTCAAGTTTTTAAGGATGCCATTTGGGTTGGCGTCGGCGGCAGCTGCCTTTCAAAGGGTTATGCAGCACATACTGAGGGAATGCAGCAAGACCATGTGCTTCCAAGACGACATTCTCATCTATGGCTCAAGTGAGGAGGAACACAGTGAAAACTTGAAAGGTGTTTTAAGGAAGCTAAGAGATGTTGGATTTACTACCAGGCTGAGCAAATGCAAGTTAGGAGTGAGTTCCGTGGACTACTTGGGGCATAATATCTCCGAGGAAGGAATCAAACCAAAAAGTGATTTGGTCAATGCGGTCAGAGATGCACCTACGCCATCCAACAAGGAGGAATTGTTGTCATTTCTAGGACTGGCAGAATACATGGCTAAGTTCATTAAAGACTTCGCTATCAGAACACATGCCATGAGAGAATTGGTGAAGAAAGACAGCAAGTTTGAGTGGGGTGAAAGACAGGAAGAGGCGTTTAGAGACATAAAGAATGCTATAATTCAGGCCCCTTTCATTGGTAAATTTGATCAAGGTAAAGAAATAGTAATAACCACCGATGCAAGCAACAAGGGAATAGGAGCAACATTATCTCAGAGGGTGGAAAAACAGCTCAAGGTGATTGCTTTTGCGTCAAGGACTCTGACTTCCCCAGAAGCAAATTATTCTACAGTGGAGAAGGAGGCTCTGGCAGTATTCTGGGCCATCAAACACTTCAAGTTCTATGTGTGGGGAGTACCATTTGAAATACACACGGACCACAAGCCATTGGTCCCACTATTCAGCAAGAAGAATATGGAGGACATGACCCCACGCATAGCCAAGTGGGTCTTGGGCCTACAGGGGTATAATTTTCGAGCAGTTTACATTCCCGGTCAACTAAACAGAGTAGCGGACTTCCTCTCTAGAGCTCCGGTCTCCGATGAAACAGCTGAGGAAGAGGTGCAAGATGACATCTTGGAGATAAAAGTATCAGCGGTGATGAAAGAAGAGTGGGAAGAGCACTTAAGAAAAGATGAGACTTTGAAAAAGGTTAAGGAGTACATTGTCAAGGGATGGCCAAATAAGTGCAAGGAGCTGGAAAGAGAAGTCCAACCGTTTTGGAATGTAAGAGAGGATCTCTCTATTGATGCGAACTTTGTCATGAAGTCAGGGAAACTAGTGCCTCCTGAGGGAGTGAGGCAACAAGTCATCAACTTAGCCCATGAAGGCCACCTGGGCAGGAGTTTGTGCAAGAACAGATTAAGAGCTGACTATTGGTTCCCAGAGATGGACCGTGAAATGGAGGAAAAAGTTCGGGACTGCTATGCATGCAGCATCAGCGACAAGTCAAAAATCACCAAGCATGCACCATTGATACCAGTTAAAGTACCTGAGGCTCCGTGGAGTAAACTGGGATTCGATATCACAGGACCCATTCATGGAAGGGGTTCACAGGAGATGTATCTTTTGGTGCTGATAGACTATTTTACCAACTGGATCTCTCACAAATTCGTGGTTAACATCAACACCAAAGCTTTGATAGGTTTCTTGAAAGAGGTGTTCACGAGAGAGGGGTTTCCTGCTACTATAATAACGGACAACGGAGTCCAGCTGGTTTCAGAAGAAATGACGGAATTCTTAAAAGATTGTTCCATCTCCCACGTCCGCACGCCGTTGTACTGTCCCAAGGCCAATGGCAAAGTGGAAAGGGCAAATCATTTACTTAAGGAGAGCATCAAGTTGGCAGGAAGATCAGGAAAAAATATGGAAGACGCTATCGTGGAAACGTTGTGGGCTTACCATACCACCCCCAATTCTACAACAGGGCATTCACCTTTCGAACTTATGAGAGGGAGGAAAGTTGGATCTAAGCTGTCCCCACAATGGATGGAGAGAGGAAGTCGTCTAGAAATAGACTCTGGAGAGGTGAAGAAGAAGATTGAAGACAAGCAAGACAAATATAAAGAGTGGTATGACAAGAAGTGGGGAGTTAGAGAAAAGAAACTCAAGTGTGGACAGATGGTGTACATCAGGAAGCCTGACAGAATGGGGAAAGGTGAGGGCAGGTTCTACCCTCCAGGGAAGATAAGAGAAGTCAAGAGCAATGTGGTTGTTATGCAGGACGGGAGGGTGTGGAGTCAGGATAGGGTGGTTCCAGCCACAACAGAGGACAACAGGCTTAGAGAAGATAGGGTTGGTGCTAGCGACAGAGCAAGGGAGCTAGGGCACCGCAGGGAGAGTCATAGGAAAAAGAGCATCCCAGCATGGCACCGTCAGTATAGCATGAGGTATTCCCCCTAGCCATCAAAGCTTTTCCTTGGGCCCCGCCCTAGGTATTGTATTTATCTGCATAGGCTTGTTTTGAATACTCATGTCAATTCTTTCAGCCTTACCATATTCGTCCTTCCCCTTTCCTCCCCTTTTTTCTTCCCTTAGGGAAAAAGGTGTGTTGTAACTTGAATCTTTCCCTTTCCTTGTTTCCGTTTCCCCCCTCCCTTTTCCACCACCTTGGTTTAACCCTGGCTGTCAGCCTGAGGCAGCTCTGGAACGTTGTGATGATTATGCTACCCAGCTGGATGCACCGGATGTTTTATGACTAATAAAGTCATCACTTCTAACTCTATACAATATATATAACAATATACTGTGCAGTCTGAAATAACTGTGGAATAAAGAGTACAATGGACACACCATTGTCACATGTATAATCAATGAGGTTTAGAGCCATTGCAAAAAGAGAGTTGTTAACACCGCAGTAAGAGTGATAACATACAAAATCCTGATCTGAAGGCCGCATCAAGAATCCTTCACACAAAGAAGATAGAAAAATTTAATAGTTTGAACTCAGATGTGTGTAGTGGCCTTGAGCTGGCACACACAGCCCCGATGTTCAATAGCCTGATCGCAGACCAATATATAACTTAGCATTTTTTCACAAGATTCTGCATTAATAAGAACAAGAACTGGTTTACTTTCTAATAAACAATGATAGTTACATTGCAATATCCAATAGTGATGTAGAAAAAATGAAAGGTCTGAAAGCACAAAAATGACTGCACTTTAGAGCAGCCTGTATATTTAAAGGCCAACAAGGGAGTTAAACAATGCCATGAGCAACCCACGGTGTCTGTGTTTGTTTACCAGACATGTTTGCATCAAACTTCAAGTGATCTCAGCAGGCCACCACCCTCTGACTGGCATTAATCATATATGGTGCAAACAGAGCTGAATAATTTATCAAATTCCCGGAAAATTTCATCACACGCTTTAATTCTGTGCATGTAAAGAACCACCTCTGGATCGCCGTGACCCTTTCACTTCCCTCATTTCGGTAACCGTGAAAAGCCTCTGTCTGCTTTCTGTGTCCTTGAAGCGTGTTAAAATGCAGTGATGTTATCCCTTTATCACTTCGGCCCCTCAACGCACACCCAAGAGGCCCGTCTGCGGGGTCTCATGCAGCCGCTTGGAGCACCGCCATAATCCACCTAATAGCGCGGCCCTGATCCTCACGTGAAAGGCTGTTTTGAATGAGAGAGGGGGCGGGAATGAGGGCTGGTAGAGCCAGAAGTAAGTGACTGATGTGAGCAGGGTGTGACTATGAAAGAAGCTGAAGGTGTCGCAAAGTGGGGGGGCTCCGCTGCTGAGGCTGGGTCAGAGGGAGGGGCAGTCAAGGTGGGACAATTAAAACAAGAGAACCTGGGGCAGCATACAGGCCTGTAGGGCTGAGGGGAATCCCAAAGTGCTCCGTGGAAATGCACCAAGAAATAACCGCCTAATGAGCATGCTAAAACTGCGTGTGGCATTGAACACTGAAGCTGAAGTGTCTTGAGGGTGCCCATGCAAGGCATGTATATAAATTACCTACAGTTTCCTGACGGCACCATTGTCCATTTGTGTGTGTTAGGTATTGGTTGTCTATGCTTTTATTACTAGTTTTGAATCCTTCACTTCTTCAAGGTGCTGTGGGGATATTCTGTTCTCTCTAAGGGTCTGTCACTGGGAAAGGGGTCAGGCGTAAGCCGCCTAAACACAAACCACAAAGCCACAAGTTGCTGTTTGCTTTTTGCCTGAACTTCTTGTATTGCCCTGCCTCCCCTTAATCTTTTATTTAGAATGAATATTTCCCATAACGATTATGATACACTTTTGCTGACTGTATTTATTTGTGAACTTTTTATAGCGCTGTGTTGGAAGCTAAAATGCATCTGGGCACTTTTCAGTCCATTTCAGAAATGAAATCCTGGAAATTTGACAAACCATTGGTCTGCATAGCTTTACAGTGCTCCACTAACTATAGCCACCATCATACAAGCTGTAACTATCTGTATTTTCGGCCCATGCCATTTTTTTTTTATATTCTATCCTTTTGAGACTACTAGAGCAGTGGGTGGGTTGCTTGGTGCAATCACAGTCTCACACAGGGCCACTTGCAGATGGAATTTTCCAGCAGCACTAGTGCAGCAGTTTAAGATCTTGGATAGTCTTGTTGCTCAAATAGGTGCAATTTCTGATATTTATATGTTTCCCTCATGTTCATTGCTTGATTTTTGCTCGCAAGAAAGTGTCACTCATAGTCATTGAATGTCACTCATAATTACACTTAATTTTTGCAAATGTCACACATAGAAATCTGAAACCATGACAGCCATGAACAGTGCAGTGTGCACCCATGCCTCTGCTCTGCGGAGAAAAAGAGAAACTACCATTGGTGAGGTGACCTCTCAATCATGAATAGCAGTGGGCTTTTTTACCCGCACTGACAGACAGAGGTGCTGTGGTGCAGTAGTTGGGTTGAATTTAGCAGTGCGTGTGCCTCACACACACACACACTAACAAATTCAACCCAAGTTATCGTACCAGTCCACCCAGCTACTGCACTGTGCCTGCACTGGAACAGGGTGCTGTGTGGCTGGTGTGTGCAGGCCGCGGCCCACGTACACTTACTTTCGGCACCACACCCACTGTCTACCACAACCACCCCTAATGACCAGGCAGGCACTGAGGCCCCTGACCTGCCTTAATTGTAGGCATAATGACTGGATAACCTGGTGCTCTTTAAGGTCATCATCTACTATTTACTGTGTTTAAAAGTTAATACAATTACATTTGTAATTAAAAATATGCGGTAAAATGCACCATTTTGGTCTGTCTTTTCCCAAAATTTTGTAGGGGGGAGAACCCCCCCAAACCCCCCTAATAGTGGTAGGGCTCACTCGCAGCTCTCGCTCGCTCGCTCGCTACGCGCCGGATGGGGGCTGCTCTAGAAACATTTGCCAGGGCAACTTTCAGTCCCCAGTCCGACCCTGACCTTGCACTTTGGCTTCATACAAAGGTATGCTTCACACATATAAATGTCATATTAACATTGTTAATAACCACTTAAATATTACATTACATTAATAGGCTAATAAACATTAAAAATACATTATAATTGAATTGAATTGAATTGACACCCTATTGCCCTGCAAACCCAATAACACACTACTAAAATCTAAATTACTTATTCAAACTTAGAAAAAACTAAATAAACATTATAAAGTCACAAATTAGTTAAATAAATATAAAAACAATAACCAATTAAGAAATGTATATAATTAATAACAATAATATTCAAAAAAATAATATTAAAATTAACCAATTTGCAACAAAAAAAGAAATAATAATGTAGTTATTTTCAACTCTATTCCCCTACTAACCCATTAACCCACTGCTGCATCAAAAATTAGTAATAACATTGCAAAAAAATAAATTACCAATTTAAAAAACAAACTGTTAAAAGAGTAAACTAATAATACCTATAAGTTAAAATAATAACTAATATATACTAAATGAATTCACAATTATATTTATTAGCACTAGTAAAGTAAACAAGATCAAATACAATGTTATTCTTTAAGACAGTATTATATACAAAACAAAACAAACAATATTTTTGTAGTGACAATATTTTGGATATGTGTTGTAACTTGAATCTTTCCCTTTCCTGGTTTCCGTTTCCCCCCTCCCTTTTCCACCACCTTGGTTTAACCCTGGCTGTCAGCCTGAGGCAGCTCTGGAACGTTGTGATGATTATGCTACCCAGCTGGATGCACCGGATGTTTTATGACTAATAAAGTCATCACTTCTAACTCTCTGTGTAGTGTCATTTTACTACATTTTATGGCGACGAGGGTCAAGGAGCTGAGCCAGGGTCAGCGTGGTGCGTCCCCCTGGAGTGAATTTATGCTGGGGAAGGAAAAGGAAATTTGAGACTTATCTCCTACCTGTTCCGACGAACCTTTGCCAGGCATCACCGCTGGTGACTTCTCGGTGTCTCTCGCCGGGGATGCTGCAAGCGAAGCACTATTACCATTGAGTGGCTTCCAGGCACCGTCGTGGGAGTTGGCTGTTAGCTGATCCTTATCAGCGGATGCGGCAGAGCTGGCTGTGTGTCCTGTTTTCGGAAGCAATGGATATCTTCATCTGGAAACGGAGTTAAGTGAGGGGGACAACGTGAAAGTGGCTGACGTTAGCTGAGGCGGCGGAGCTGGTGCTTGTCCCGACTCCTGAAGTGAAGGCTCGTCTTCTATTTTAAAGCGGTGTCGGGTGAGGAGTAGAGCGGAAGGTGACTGAATTCGTCTGAGGCTGTCGGCGCTGATCACCGTGAGGAGAAGAGCGGAAGGTGACCGATTTCGTTTGAGGCTGTCGGCGCCGATCACCCTTGAGAGGGCATCGTTTTTCACCGTGCTGGGGCCGCGCATGTTGACTTTTTCAAGTAAGATTCAGTGCCTAGTGTGAGAGGAGTTGCGACGTCGTTTGGGGGCCGAGTCTCCTTTGAGGAAAAGCCGCGATTCGGTGAAGAGCGGCGTTCTGGTGAAGGGCGGTCATTACATGAGGCGCTCTGTTTTCCTCAGCCCCTATGTGATTTGCCAGAAGTGCTGAACGTTTTCCCCTCATTTCAGCCTTGTCTCGTCAGTCCTTTGAGGGAAACTGGCGCTGTGAGGGCATTGAACAGTTTCAGCGTTTTTCCTACTTGGTGAGGCTGAGGGAAAGCGACGGCGCCCACCACAGGAAGTTCCCGCCCATTTCCACGAACTGAGGAAACTGAAAGAGGACTTGGGGGATTTATTAGAATAGGAGCCAGGGATAATATCTACGTGTAAGGCTGTGTTATAGGGAGTACTGGGGAACTTAACTCATTCTTCAAGGTTATGCTAGTGAAAAGGTGTTTCCATTGATTACTCTGTGTGACATTGGTTTATTCTTCCTTAACTTTGAGTGAAAGCTAGTAATTCCATTCCCCACTGCATGGCCATGGCAGGTGCAGGTATGAGCCAGCCCCCACCTTTTCTAAACGAGCTAGGAGAGCCAGAAATACCTTGGAAGAGATGGGTTGGAATTTTCAAGTCTTATCTTATAGCGATAGGGGGGGCTAATTATAACAATGTAAGGAAACAGCACATATTGTTACATAATTTGGGCATACATGGAAGAAAGGTGTTTGAAGACATAACGGGAAGACTAGTAGATGATGAGCAAGAAGAGGTAGAAGGTGTGAATGTTTATGATTATACCTTGATAAAATTGGAAGAACATTTTAAAATGAAACTCAATGTGGTGCTGGAGAGGCACAAGTTCTATAAAAGGGTCCAGAAGAAAGATGAGAAAGTCACAAATTATGTAGCGGTTCTAAAGGGTTTAGCTGCTACATGTGATTTTGGTGCATTAACGGACTCTATGATAAGGGACCAGATTGTAAGGTGCACGAATGATTCAAGGATTCAGGAAGAGCTCTTAACGAGAAATCCAGACCTGGAAGAGGCTTTGAGTATAGCTAAAGGGTTAGAGCATACAGCCATGTGTATGAAGGAGATGAAAATACATGATGGAGCATTGAGGGAGAAGAATGAGAGTAGAGGGGCTCAAGAGGGGGAGACCATTTGCAAGGTAGGGGAGAAAACGAAGGTTGGTCAGCGCAATAACCCCCAGGGTTGGTTATGTTACAAATGTGGTAGCCCTAATCACCTGGCTAATAGCTGGAAGTGTCCTGCCAGGGATACCCTGTGTAGGAAATGCAACAAAAGAGGGCATTTTTCCAAGGTGTGTAAAAATGTAAACCAGAAAATACATATGGTGGAAAGTGTTGAAATAGATGAGGCAAAGGAGAAGACTTTTATTTTCCAGGTGGGGGAGGAGGAGGAAAGTGAATGTGATGAACATCCCAAATGTGAAATTACCTTGGGTGGGAAAAAATTCGAGGTTTTTGCTGATTCATGTTCCCGCTACACTCTCATAGACAAGAAGGAGTTTGAGGAAAAGTTTGCGGGTCAGGGGATAGTTTTGGAGAGAGCAGACATAAACCCAGTAGGTTATTACAAGGAGCGCATACCGCTAGAGGGAATGGCGAAAATGAGAATAACTTTTAAGGATAGGCACACAGTAGGGACAGTGTATGTAGCCAGGAGGGGCTCTAATCTGTTGGGGTGGAAACACCAGAAAGATCTGGGTATCAAATTGGATCCCAACAACAAAGAACAGGTACTCTTAGTTGAACCCTCTAGGGTCGCGGAAGAAGTTATCCAGGAGTTTGAGGAAGTATTTAATGAAAAGCTGGGGGTGCTAAAGAACTATATGCACAGGATTACACTGAAGGAGGGGGCGAGGCCTGTGATACACAAAACACGTTCCATACCTCTACGCATGAAAGAACCTTTGAAAGCCGAGTTGGACAAGCTGGTTAGCCAAGGAGTGATCCAAGAGATAGAGACATCCTCATGGTTGGCCCCAGTTGTGATCACGACCAAGGACGGAGGAAAGAACATTAGGTTGTGTGTGGATCTGAGAGACTTGAACGCAAACATTCTAGTGGACCGATACCCCCTCCCGAGAATTGGAGAGATGTTAACCACCATACAGGGGGCGAGGTATTTTAGTGTGTTGGATTTGTCCTCAGCCTATTATCAGATAGTGCTACATCCAGATTCACAGTCTTTGACAGCGTTCACTACTCCGTTCGGCAATTTCAAGTTTTTAAGGATGCCATTTGGGTTGGCGTCGGCGGCAGCTGCCTTTCAAAGGGTTATGCAGCACATACTGAGGGAATGCAGCAAGACCATGTGCTTCCAAGACGACATTCTCATCTATGGCTCAAGTGAGGAGGAACACAGTGAAAACTTGAAAGGTGTTTTAAGGAAGCTAAGAGATGTTGGATTTACTACCAGGCTGAGCAAATGCAAGTTAGGAGTGAGTTCCGTGGACTACTTTGGGCATACTATCTCCGAGGAAGGAATCAAACCAAAAAGTGATTTGGTCAATGCGGTCAGAGATGCACCTACGCCATCCAACAAGGAGGAATTGTTGTCATTTCTAGGACTGGCAGAATACATGGCTAAGTTCATTAAAGACTTCGCTATCAGAACACATGCCATGAGAGAATTGGTGAAGAAAGACAGCAAGTTTGAGTGGGGTGAAAGACAGGAAGAGGCGTTTAGAGACATAAAGAATGCTATAATTCAGGCCCCTTTCATTGGTAAATTTGATCAAGGTAAAGAAATAGTAATAACCACCGATGCAAGCAACAAGGGAATAGGAGCAACATTATCTCAGAGGGTGGAAAAACAGCTCAAGGTGATTGCTTTTGCGTCAAGGACTCTGACTTCCCCAGAAGCAAATTATTCTACAGTGGAGAAGGAGGCTCTGGCAGTATTCTGGGCCATCAAACACTTCAAGTTCTATGTGTGGGGAGTACCATTTGAAATACACACGGACCACAAGCCATTGGTCCCACTATTCAGCAAGAAGAATATGGAGGACATGACCCCACGCATAGCCAAGTGGGTCTTGGGCCTACAGGGGTATAATTTTCGAGCAGTTTACATTCCCGGTCAACTAAACAGAGTAGCGGACTTCCTCTCTAGAGCTCCGGTCTCCGATGAAACAGCTGAGGAAGAGGTGCAAGATGACATCTTGGAGATAAAAGTATCAGCGGTGATGAAAGAAGAGTGGGAAGAGCACTTAAGAAAAGATGAGACTTTGAAAAAGGTTAAGGAGTACATTGTCAAGGGATGGCCAAATAAGTGCAAGGAGCTGGAAAGAGAAGTCCAACCGTTTTGGAATGTAAGAGAGGATCTCTCTATTGATGCGAACTTTGTCATGAAGTCAGGGAAACTAGTGCCTCCTGAGGGAGTGAGGCAACAAGTCATCAACTTAGCCCATGAAGGCCACCTGGGCAGGAGTTTGTGCAAGAACAGATTAAGAGCTGACTATTGGTTCCCAGAGATGGACCGTGAAATGGAGGAAAAAGTTCGGGACTGCTATGCATGCAGCATCAGCGACAAGTCAAAAATCACCAAGCATGCACCATTGATACCAGTTAAAGTACCTGAGGCTCCGTGGAGTAAACTGGGATTCGATATCACAGGACCCATTCATGGAAGGGGTTCACAGGAGATGTATCTTTTGGTGCTGATAGACTATTTTACCAACTGGATCTCTCACAAATTCGTGGTTAACATCAACACCAAAGCTTTGATAGGTTTCTTGAAAGAGGTGTTCACGAGAGAGGGGTTTCCTGCTACTATAATAACGGACAACGGAGTCCAGCTGGTTTCAGAAGAAATGACGGAATTCTTAAAAGATTGTTCCATCTCCCACGTCCGCACGCCGTTGTACTGTCCCAAGGCCAATGGCAAAGTGGAAAGGGCAAATCATTTACTTAAGGAGAGCATCAAGTTGGCAGGAAGATCAGGAAAAAATATGGAAGACGCTATCGTGGAAACGTTGTGGGCTTACCATACCACCCCCAATTCTACAACAGGGCATTCACCTTTCGAACTTATGAGAGGGAGGAAAGTTGGATCTAAGCTGTCCCCACAATGGATGGAGAGAGGAAGTCGTCTAGAAATAGACTCTGGAGAGGTGAAGAAGAAGATTGAAGACAAGCAAGACAAATATAAAGAGTGGTATGACAAGAAGTGGGGAGTTAGAGAAAAGAAACTCAAGTGTGGACAGATGGTGTACATCAGGAAGCCTGACAGAATGGGGAAAGGTGAGGGCAGGTTCTACCCTCCAGGGAAGATAAGAGAAGTCAAGAGCAATGTGGTTGTTATGCAGGACGGGAGGGTGTGGAGTCAGGATAGGGTGGTTCCAGCCACAACAGAGGACAACAGGCTTAGAGAAGATAGGGTTGGTGCTAGCGACAGAGCAAGGGAGCTAGGGCACCGCAGGGAGAGTCATAGGAAAAAGAGCATCCCAGCATGGCACCGTCAGTATAGCATGAGGTATTCCCCCTAGCCATCAAAGCTTTTCCTTGGGCCCCGCCCTAGGTATTGTATTTATCTGCATAGGCTTGTTTTGAATACTCATGTCAATTCTTTCAGCCTTACCATATTCGTCCTTCCCCTTTCCTCCCCTTTTTTCTTCCCTTAGGGAAAAAGGTGTGTTGTAACTTGAATCTTTCCCTTTCCTTGTTTCCGTTTCCCCCCTCCCTTTTCCACCACCTTGGTTTAACCCTGGCTGTCAGCCTGAGGCAGCTCTGGAACGTTGTGATGATTATGCTACCCAGCTGGATGCACCGGATGTTTTATGACTAATAAAGTCATCACTTCTAACTCTCTGTGTAGTGTCATTTTACTACAATATGATATTCATTTCAAATGGTATTTGGGTGATTCTCCTCAACAAGACTAGTCGGTAGTTGCCTGGAAACCCCATGGAAAAAGGGCCAAGAACAAACTAAAATTAAAACTGCAACACTATTGAAAAATTTAAAATAAAAATTGGCAAAAAAGACAATGGGCCTGATTGCGATGTCGGGCGGACCACAACCGACCAACCATCGGTTGCGGTCTGCCAGACATCTGCCCCTGCGGACCACCTGCTGCATTGCAATGCCGCGGGCCAAGGCATCGGGCGGAGTGGACATCTACAGCTGTTCCGGCGGGCTCCTTGAGCCAGTCAGAGCATCGGAAAGACCCACAATCCCATAATGGCGGCAGAGCCTGCCTGGTCTATGCCGTCTGGATTATGATGTCACTTTCTGACAGCCTTTCCATGTCTGCCTTTCCAACATGGAAAAGCTGGGCCCCTAGCAGGACCTTTTTGCTCTGCAGCCTCCAGTATGGGGCCTGGGGGGCACCTATGGTGCCCCTAAAAATCCCAGCACAATGTGGAAGGCACTGCATGGTGCCTGCCACACAGTCCAGGGATGTTTACAGACATCCATGTTTCAATGGCAGCTTGTGCTGTGGGCCTTTTCCGCCCGCTGCACAAGCTGCCATTTAGAAATGGATGTTTCCGACCACCCATAGAAGAATCACATCCAAATTGTGCGGTCGGAACTGCCGACCTATGGCTGGGGAGTTCTAATCCACAACGTTGTTGCCCAACATCATAATCAGGCCCAATGTTGCGTGCACACGTCTGAAAATGAAAGAGAGCACAAGATTGCCTCATTTACTGTAATTCGCACCCACTCCACACCCCCGCCAGTGCCTTCCTCCAGTATTATGTGTGATTGTTACTTAGGAGAATGGAGGACAGCACAAGTAGAGGTTACACTTCAATGTGTAACAATATACTGTGCAGTCTGAAATAACTGTGGAATAAAGAGTACAATGGACACACCATTGTCACATGTATAATCAATGAGGTTTAGAGCCATTGCAAAAAGAGAGTTGTTAACACCGCAGTAAGAGTGATAACATACAAAATCCTGATCTGAAGGCCGCATCAAGAATCCTTCACACAAAGAAGATAGAAAAATTTAATAGTTTGAACTCAGATGTGTGTAGTGGCCTTGAGCTGGCACACACAGCCCGGATGTTCAATAGCCTGATCGCAGACCAATATATAACTTAGCATTTTTTCACAAGATTCTGCATTAATAAGAACAAGAACTGGTTTACTTTCTAATAAACAATGATAGTTACATTGCAATATCCAATAGTGATGTAGAAAAAATGAAAGGTCTGAAAGCACAAAAATGACTGCACTTTAGAGCAGCCTGTATATTTAAAGGCCAACAAGGGAGTTAAACAATGCCATGAGCAACCCACGGTGTCTGTGTTTGTTTACCAGACATGTTTGCATCAAACTTCAAGTGATCTCAGCAGGCCACCACCCTCTGACTGGCATTAATCATATATGGTGCAAACAGAGCTGAATAATTTATCAAATTCCCGGAAAATTTCATCACACGCTTTAATTCTGTGCATGTACAGTTTAGTAATTGTTCTTCTCTAAGAGCATGAATGTCTTATGGGATGACAATAGAATCTAAATATGTTATATCTGGAAAATAATATATTATTCAGATAGTCTCTGCATTCCAATAGTAATGAAAAAAAAATGTGTGCTATAAACTGGTATGGTTGATTTGCCGTAATGCATTTAATAGATTCCTTTTGGGAATAAAAGGAACACCCATTTAGAAGTGCAAACAATGTAGCAGCGTCCAGTTCCCACCATGCACTGATGAAACTGGATCTTGAAGAAATGCAGTGATATATGTGGTATCAGTGAGATGTTGTATGTGAGAGCTGCAACTGAGTATGTCTAAGTTCATATCTGTCAGAGTTTCCCTATGCTCAGTGTTGCCTTTTTGAATATTCAGACCCAGTTTTCATTTTATTTTGGGACTCCCCCTCTAGTAATCTTTAACTCTAACATTGGGGCACTGCTATCTAGTCCCCAGTGTATGTGCTCTGAACCCTAAAACATATCAAAATTGGTTTAAAACCTGATTTGCACATTTAACCTTTTTATAAGATCATAGTATATGGTACAGAAATGTACACAGAGAAATTTAAATGACACTTGTGGACTGCAGCTCCTAATGTGTCATCCACTACAGTGGCAGTGAAAACATGGCTTCAGGACTACCTGATGTAGCAAAGCCGCAGCAGCACGAACCCTGCTGCGCAGACCTGTCAAAAGAACCCTTTTGATAGATAGGATAATCTGATTTACATACAGCCACCCCTAAGCCCACCTAGCTGCCCACAAGTAGGGTGCATTTGATTTAAGAGTTAAACTTGCGCAACATTGGAAATGGCATGTTCCCCCAGTGACTAGGTCCAAAACCACATTGTCACTAGTCGGGCTGTAGCTGGCACATAGGAAAAGTCAAAGTATAGATAATATACTTTACTTTATAACTTTCAACCTGTATCAGCTGCAGACTCCATTCAAAGACTTATTTTTATTTTGAATAAATATCCAATCTGAAATAAGTTGGATATTTATTAAATGTATAACTTTACCCTGCCCGAAGCTGCTGAAGTATAATTTGCATCAACTCTCCAGAAAATGCCCAGTCGGTACTTGACCAGAATCAGATGTGAAAGAGGTGTGAAAAATGAATGTATGACGTTACAACGCATGCTATTACAACGCATGCCTTTACGACGCAAGTTTTACAACGCAAGTCGTTACAACAACTTACGTTGGGGGGCGCTAGATAGTGAATAGTTTAATTTACTATTCCAACTCCAGTCCCCGTGGATAGTAGGGAAGGAGTTGGATAGTAAATTAAACTATTCCCTATCCTGGAGCGCCCCCCAGCGCAAGTCGTTGTAAATGTTGCGTTGTAATGGTTGCGTCGTAAAGGCACTTCGTTGTAAAAGTTGCGTTGTAAAGGATGTTCCCTGTGAAAAACTACTCCCAGGTCAGGGACAATGGTCTGAGAGTGGGGGGTATTTTCTTTTACTGGCAGGAAGACAGTTTGGGTTGGCCCAGAAGCTTAATTTACTTTAAATGGGGTATGGAAAAGCCCCAGCGTTTGCTCCCATAGCCTGGCTAATACCAGACCAAGTGGGAGATAAGCTACCCCCCCAGAACTGAGTTAGATGATGGAACTGCTCATTACCCTGGACATACGTCTTGGTAGGCACACTAGCTCTGCACAAAGGGAGAAGGGTTTCCTTATCTTCAATTTTGAGAGTGAGGGGCATTGAGAGTCTGTTTACAGTAAGGAAAACAGAAACTTCTGAAAAGCGACGCAGGTCATAGCCTGACAACGTTTTCGGCACTGGTCAGATAGGGACTCGAAGGGAATTACGATGTCCCTCACCCAGGGTCGGACTGGGAACCACAACCGGCCCCGGCAAAGTGCTCGACCAGCCCCCCTACCCCACTGGGGGGGAGGGGTTTGGAGGTGCCGTCAAGCTCTTTGCCGGGGCCGGTTTTCGGCCGATTTTAGTACAGGGCCAATTTTGCAGCTATGCTGCAATAACGGCCCTGTAACAAAAACGGACCCCAAGGGCCCAAAACCGGCCCCCACCCATGTAGCGCACCGGGGGATTGCCCGGTGCCCGCTATGGCCAGTCCAGCCCTGCCCTCACCCACAGACTGGTGAACGTTGCAAAGCTGGACCCTCACCCAGACTTCCTCAGAACACTAACTAAATCCGTAAAAGATCGGATGAGGGCTGGACCTGCTGTCTGTGACATGAGAGCAGCCCTGAAGGCCTGACCTGCTCCCTTTCGTACCCAGGACAAAGTGAACTCCAAGGTTTACGTGACTGATCTCCTATACGTCTTCAGGGACACAAAAAGCTGGAAGAGGAATTGTCTTGGAAATAACCAGCTGACCAGTGGCAAATGGACCTCAACTGGACTTTGCTGTTGGCCTATGCCTGACACCCTGAGAGTCACAACGTGCCCTCCCCTGAGGTTCTGGTGACTTTTGAAGTGTACTCCTGTGGTTGTTTGGTCACCAGAAGAAAGTTTGGAAACTTTGACCCTCAGAGAGCCTGCAGAAAAAAAGTATCCGGCCCGCATTTCCACAGCATCTGATTGAATTGCAGCTCTGTCTCAGTCAAGGCTCCCAGCACCTCTGAAAAAACGCCTAAATTCCATTCTGCATTGGGACTTATATCATTTTCTGTGAGAAATCTCCAAAGCTCAAGGGCTCCAGTGTGACCAACCTGCTTCAAGTTTCTGGCCTTTGTTTCCACAGTAGCGTCCACAATTTCAGCAACGGCCTGCTCAGGGAAGATTGCTCTTAACAAAAAGTTGGGACTTAGAAATGTTTCTGAACTTTTCAACTTACAGACTTTCTCCTGGACCAATCCACTTGTATCCGACCAGGATTCCATCACGGTAGGCTTCAAATCTCACCCAGGTCCCGGCCTACTGCATTCATAGTCTCATTGGCACTGGTGCTTTTTAGTCCTATTTTCACTTAAATCTTTAAAAATTCTGTAAATACCGAAAGTCTTAAAATGAGGATTTTTCTCAACTTTACTACTACTAAACTGAGAAAAATCCTAATTTTAAGACTTTCGGTATTCACATAAGGCATTTAGGAGTCCTAAATTTAGGAGTCCTAACTTTACTACTACTAAATTGAGAAAAATCCTAATTTGAAGACTTTCGGTATTCACAGAAGGCATTTAGGAGTGCTAAATTTAGGAGTCCTAACTTTACTACTACTAAACTGAGAAAAATCCTAATTTTAAGACTTTCGGTATTCACAGAAGGCATTTAGGAGTCCTAAAGTTAGGACTCCTAACTTCTGTGAATACCGAAATGAGTAAGTGCCTTCTGTGAATACCAAAATGAGTAAGTGCCTTCTGTGAATACCAAAATGGTAGTAAATTTAGGATTTTTTCTTAACTTAGTTCTGTGAATCGGGCCCTTTGATTTTGTCTTAAGTTAGTTCTGTGAATCGGGCCCTTTGTATTTCTATTCTCTGTAAAGGTTTAATGCTCAATCTTTCTTCTGAGCAATTATTTACAATAAAGTTCGATGTTATAACAGAAAATTATCAGGGGTACCATAGATTGTTTGCTAATGGGAGCTACCTTCAATGTTTGAAAATACATTTTTGTGCTTGGTTTACGTTTAATTGACTAGGCGTTAACTGTAACATGAAGAACATTTATTGGTTTCAACTCTAAGTCATAATTAAGGCTCCCGGTTTTATGGTATTTATTTTTTTAACATTTCTGCAAGTATTTATACATATTTATTTCTTACCAGTATTTAGTTTGTGTTTTGTGAATAAATTCAGTTGTAAAATCGTATATTTCCACATTTAACTGATAAATGAGCACTCATGCTTTGATGCCTGTCGTGTTTTAGCAAATGAAGTAGCCAAAAATGACATAACAATACACCCACAGGTAAATATTAGCATTGTTCTATAAATATATGCTGGAGAACCCGTTTGTGTGCCTGCCGCTTTGTGCTGCCTATATACTGCAGGCCACATGGGCATACCAACACGTAAATCACGTATTTAGTTTTACATGTCAAAGGTTTGTTGATTTCATATTCTCTTGGGCTGAATGGGGTTGTATATTTGGTCTTATTGATCCCCTGCTGACATGCCTTACACGTTTTGCACTTAATATCTATATAATCTTGAACGTCAGCATAAAATACAACAATACTGTGTAAATATACTTCAATTGGAGTTTTCAAATAGTTCCTACTTTATTTGAGTGAGATACCAGTGCAGTACAATACGTTCTGAATCGTAAGGCTGACTCTACCTGAAGCAGCAAGTGTGAAAGTTCAGAATCCTAATGCATGTCTGCTTGTCAGGCAAACAAATACTATCAAGTTTTTAATCCTTAGCAATGACTCTGTGTAAAACAAACAAATGCTATAAGGTTTTTAATCCCTAAGGATGACTCCTTGTGAAGAAAGTAAATATTGAAGAGTTCATAATCTGGATGGATGAGTCCTTGTGAAACCATGGCGGCCACCTTCGGCAAGTCTCTTGAGAGTCATGTGGGCTCATGGGATACGTAGTCCTCCTTGTCTTTACTTAGGTGTTTTACAAAAGCGCTCCTTTCTGAGATGCAAGGCTCTGTACTGGCAGTACCCATGCTCTCTGCATTCTTCCACCCCTTTCTGCTCCTGAAGGTATGCACAGTCATGAGCCTCAGAGTAGCGTGCTGCACGGTAACAGCACTCACTGCTAAGCACTTGCATCTTGGGATTTAATAAATGATATAGGATCAAGGTACAGGATTTCCTTAGTTTTAGGAGAAATCTAAAAACCTGGCTTTTCCAACTTCAGTAGAGATCTTCATGTCCGTCTGTGTTTCTGTTTCTGTCTCTGGGTACTTCTTAGCACCGGGACACTCTGCGGAGTAGCCTTTGCACTTCACAAGTGCCAAGTAACATAACATAACATATAGTCCATAATGTGGAGAGGTGTGTTGCAGCGGCAAGGGCAGCTGACTTTGGGGCACAGGGTTCATGGTTCGATCCCTGGCTCTGGCAGCAACTCAGCTCAGCTTCATGTGACTCTGGGCAATAGCTCACTTAATTTCCATGACGGCCTCCAGCGCCTTGAGACCCGTAAGGGTGAGTAGTTTGCACTTTACAAATACAGATTTACATAATGAGCTCTCAATAATTTAACAATGAATGTACTCCAAGATTATACCCATACCAAATCCTTCCAAGATGTCCCAGGTCAAGAACCTCAAAAACAGTGACCCTTTGATACAGAACCTGCAAAAGACGAGAGATCAATTGTTATTGATATAACAAGCTGTCCCTAAAACTGCTGCAAGTGATGGGTAAACACCTAATCCAGGAAGCTTGTACAAAAGAAAATGCATTAGAACCACTTAGGAGTGTCATTAATTGCATACAGGTGATCCTGCCATCATTATCAGGATCAGAGAAGAGCCACCTGCAGTTTTAATGACTGTGCAACCCGCGCAATGCGACTGATTCTGTTCAGATGGAGCCATCACCAACATAGCATGGTCTCCGGGTCAGTCCGCTTCAGGACAGTCCTCTCATATATTTGGAGCACCCCAAGATTCAGTAGCTCCCCTCAACACTGACACTTTGGAGGATGCAGTAGAATCTGTTATGCAAGAGTTCGATTCTGCATCTGCAACGTCAACACTTCCACATGCCCAACATTTCAATGTACCTCAGTTACAACCCTGAGCATCCATCCCAGCAACTGTCTGCATACACAGTGGACTTAAGCTCGGGTGGCCCCAATAAGATAAACGTTTTTTTCAGTTAATTAGAGATCAGTTTGTCTCTCAGTGCAAAGACAAACAGACCCGTCAAAAATTGTTATCCATGGGTACCCCATCATTGGACAAAGTCATCGAGAGTATTGAAATTTCACAAATCTCAGGGCCCGATTCATAGAACTAACTTAAGACAAAATCCTAAACTTACTACCATTTTCATATTCACAGAAGGAACGTACTCATTGTGGTATTCACAGAAGACACTTACTCATTTCGGTATTCACAGAAGTTAGGACTCCTAAATTTAGCACTCGTAAATGCCTTCTGTGAATACCGAAAGTCTTAAAATTAGGATTTTTCTCAACTTTACTACTACTAAACTGAGAAAAATCCCAATTTTAAGACGTTCGGTATTCACAGAAGGCATTTAGGAGTCCTAAAGTTAGGAGTCCTAACTTTACTACTACTAAATTGAGAAAAATCCTAATTTTAAGACTTTCGGTATTTACAGAAGTCATTTAGGAGTGCTTAATATTAGGAGTCCTAACTTTTCTACTTCTAAACTGAGAAAAATCCTAATTTTAAGACTTTCTGTATTCACAGAAGGCATTTAGGAGTCCTAAAGTTTTTTTTAAACTCTTTATTCACAGCTGTATCATCAGAACAATGACAGTGCAATAAGCGTCCACATTACATCAGCTGGTATTTTTTCATTTTTCCCCCAACCATAACCACCCACTTCGTCAAGTATATTCTTAAACGGGGAACCATCAGCAATACAGTCGGTCTAATTACTGCGTGCAACACATCTCTTTCCCATGTCTGTATTTTTTGCTGTATGTTAGTGGGATCAAACAAGTGACCAACTCATCTACCCTCCCCCTCCCTCCCGCCTCCCCCGTACATTCCCTCCCCTCCCCGTCTCCTGGTATCCGTGCAACTCCCCATTCGTCTGAGCTCGGTTTGTACTGGCTTTCACGTAACCTAATAAGTGGTGTATCTTGGCCTGTCATACGACCCACGGGGAGCCATCCGATCCCACCTCTACAGTTCCCAACTCCCACCCCCTAACTCTGCGAGCCAAGTCCCGGTGCCGGGGCCAGGTCTACATCTTCGAGTGCTATGAGCATGACCTCCCAGTCTTGGGATATGTGGTATTTTCTGTAGCCCCTGTTTCCTCCTTCCTGAGGGCCGCCCCCTCAGCCCTGCCCCATTTCAATACCTCTGTTTGCCATATGTGTGTTCCCGGTGCCCTAGGGTATTTCCATCTCATTGTTAATGCCCGTATTGCCAGTAGCATAGCAAAGTCCAATAATTTCAGTCGGGCTTTCTGCGGCTTAGGCCGTCTGCGCAGCCCCAGAAGACAGGGCAGTGCCTCGAGTGGCACCGGTAGGTTTGTGACCATGTGGAGCACCCGGCACACCTCTGACCAGTACTCCCGAAGTCTTGTGCAACTCCAGACCATATGGAGGAACCCAGCATCATCCTCCCCACAGCGCGGGCATCTATGGGGTGCGTCCGGGAACATCAAGTGTAGCCTTTTAGGAGTGAGGTATGCCCTGTGCAAAATCATTACTTGTATGAACCTGAACCTAACGTTTCGTGATACCCTCCGGGGATGCTCCAGCACCACACACCACTCAGGAGTACTAAAGTTAGGAGTCCTAACTTTACTACTCCTAAACTGAGAAAAATCCTAACTTTAGAACTTTCGGTATTCACAGAAGGCATTTAGGAGTCCTAAAATTAGGACTCCTAACTTCTGTGAATACTGAAATGAGTAAGTGTCTTCTGTGAATACCAAAATGAGTAAGTGCCTTCTGTGAATACGAAAATGGTAGTAAGTTTAGGACTTTGTCTTAAGTTAGTTCTGTGAATCTGGCCCAAAGAGTTTAAGCTGGTATATCATAGACAATATTTAATGTTAAAGCCTCCATGCTTATACTGTAGCTACTCTGAAGACCTCCCTTACATGTTAGATGACAAAGCTCCTGTAGACCAGGTAAAGCCCAGCAGTACAATCAGGCATCTGATGATATCCAGTGTCTCTGTTTCTTGCTCGCTTTCCATTGGTCCTTAAGCATGGGATGATATCCAGTGTCTCTGTTTCTCGCTCTATTTCCATTGGTCCTTTCGCATGTGAAGATATCCAGTGTCTCTGTTTCTCACTCTCTTTCCTTTGGTCCTTTTGAATGTGACGATATCCAGTGTCTCTGTTTCTCGTTCTCTTTCCAGTGGCCCTTTCGCATGTGATGATATCCACGTCTCAGTTTCTTGAGCTCTTTATATTGGTCCTTTTGCATGTGATGATATCCAGTGTCTCTGTTTCGCACTCTCTTTTCATTGTTCCTTTTGCATGGGATGATATCTAGTGTCTCTGTTTCGCACTCTCTTTCCATTGTTCCTTTCGCATGTGATGATATCCAACGTCTCTGTTTCTCCCTTGATGGAGCGAGGTGGAAAAACAAAATTTTGTATACCCCTCGTGAAGTTATTTCCTCATAACAGTAACATGGACTAATTGTGTGGTTTTAAAATTAACCAACACAGAATAGAATGCACACACAAAAATACACGTGGGAAAAGTAATTTGCTTATGTTGCAAACCATAATAAACTAATTAGTGATGTTGTCACGTTCAAACCTAATGCAGATACTATAACTTAATCAAAACGGCATGACTGTGCTTTTATTTGTCTGTGGCATAAACGATGAAGATTGGTAAGTAAATTACGCATATATGTTGCTTTATTTGCTAGGTAATAACTAACAGGGATACATTAGCAAAGGGGGAGGTAAACAGAAGGGTTATAATTCAATAATTAACATTTGAATTGTGTTTGTTTCTATAATAGTTCCTGTTCTGGCTCATGTGGCCTAAACAAAATTGACGTTTCTGTGACTCCGAGAATGATGCGCAGTACGCATGCGCCACCAAGCTTAGAATGAATGTGAGCTGCCTGTGCCGTGCAGGACGGGTCAAGGGCGATATGCCCTGGGGACCTGACTGTATGCCAACAAAATTGAACTTCCAAATCATGAGCCTGGGAGAAAAGGGGAAAATAGCAACTTAAGGACACAAGTGAAATGGACATAAGCTAAAACAATGAACACTTTCATATTTGCTGATCATGCAAAATTTGGACATTAGAATGATGAGGTTATGCTCATCCGCCCCTCAATTTGTCAAATCAGAACAGTTGAAGACCCCAAATGTTTCAAAAATTAGATACAATAGTTAGTGAAAAAGGGTATAAAAGAATCTGTTCGGTCTTAAGAAAAGAGCTTCCTTTCCGATTTCCATCTTTGTATCCCGACATGCTGCCGGATTGCTGAATTTTTCCTGAGGCGTAAGAACTTGGAAATTTTTCTGAACTTTAACTTTTCTTAGATGAGTACGGAGTCTTTAGATGAGGTGACAACTAGAGAGAATAGAGAGATGATTTTTGGAACTATTCTGTCCTATGCTAATGTCTGTGTCTTTAGGTTGTGGTAAATAATTCACCTATTTTCTGAACTATTAAACTGAAATAAATATAAACATTTAAACTTAATTTTTCTTTTTCTAGGTTATTTTATTGAATGAATACAAGTAGAAGTTGAATAAATAAAGGTCATGCTTGAAGATTTTCGCTTTAGAATAAAAATTAAATAAATGGAGAATTAAGCTGGTCTTGTCCTTTAGTTAATTTTTACTAGCAGATCCATTGACAAAGTTATGGTGGTGTGTCTGAAAGTTTTCCCGTAGATAAACCATGGTAAGGAATTAAAACGGCAGATGTGTATATATATATATATATATATATATATATATATATGAAACATAACCTCCTCCAAAGAAAAAGGCCGTGACCCAAGGGAGACAATCAGGAGCACTTTATTAAGCAGATGGCTCAGGCGGATGCATTTCGGCGTTATTGGCCTTCCTCAGCGCCCCTCTCCAACTGCTCCTAGCGCTGCGTGGTAAATACAGTCCTTCCACTCTGTTGTTTTGTCCTCTATGCTCCGCCCCCTCAATGTGGTCCGTATCCGAATGCAGCCCCGTGTAGTGGAACTGCATGTCCCATAACGCCCCAATGTTCAGCATAGCGGGACTGGATACATATCAAATGGGGTGACATTACCAGCGAGAGTGTCCGTGGGAGGCACAGCTGAAAGAATCCGATGGGAGGTAAGCCAGATGCAACAACTCCATGCCCCCTCGAGTCTCCCTTCTTGACCGCTGCTACCCTTCTGCTTAGAATCCTTAGCGGGGGTGAACACAGGAACCTGGCTACCCGAATAGAGGATAAAATATCCCCTGCCGCTGTCTTCTCCAAGCGTCGTGGTGGGTTCTGGAGCTTATTGCAAACGCAATGCAGGAACAGATGCTCAGTCGAGCTTGCCAGATAGTCCAGACCAACTTGATGCAGCGGGGGTACACGTGAATGCGCACTGGCGTACGCGCATGAATGTCTGAAACATAACCTCCTCCAAAGAAAAAGGCCGTGACCCAAGGGAGACAATCAGGAGCACTTTATTAAGCAGATGGCTCAGGCGGATGCATTTCGGCGTTATTGGCCTTCCTCAGCGCCCCTCTCCAACTGCTCCTAGCGCTGCGTGGTAAATACAGTCCTTCCACTCTGTTGTTTTGTCCTCTATGCTCCGCCCCCTCAATGTGGTCCGTATCCGAATGCAGCCCCGTGTAGTGGAACTGCATGTCCCATAATGCCCCAATGTTCAGCATAGCGGGACTGGATACATATCAAATGGGGTGACATTACCAGCGAGAGTGTCCGTGGGAGGCACAGCTGAAAGAATCCGATGGGAGGTAAGCCAGATGCAACAACTCCATGCCCCCTCGAGTCTCCCTTCTTGACCGCTGCTACCCTTCTGCTTAGAATCCTTAGCGGGGGTGAACACAGGAACCTGTATATATATATATATATATATATATATATATATATATATTATAAACAGTTAGCGTTTAATTAAGACACTCCGCTAAATGATGTAGTACCTCTCCTCCACTTTGAATTATTCACTGAATCCTTGAAGCAGAGTAAATGTGTGTACGAATGACTCACAGTGTTATGGGCCCCACTGATGAGTAAAAGTGTGAATCGGTATTTTAAGGTAAAGGTGATTTGGTTTAAAGAAATTTCTGGAGGAGCGCTGCATCAGTATTGCTGGTAGCAGAGCATTGGTTGCTATAGATTAACTAGGATAAGATGTATAGAGCAGAGTACATAGAATTTTGATGTACAGAATTAGGTCTAACATCTGTTGAGTTTGTATTGCATTATATGTAGTCTGGAAAAGGCTTCCGGAAAGTGTGGGAAGCTAGTCACTCTGCCTGCAGGCAGAGGAAGTGTGGCAAGTGAAGTCGCACATCGCATAGTCTGTTTCAAAGTGGTGACATCGTCGTATGTTACAAGTTTAGGGACCTTTACGTGTGAAAGGGTAAATGTATAGCAAGGGCAGTCTATAAAATCTTGGCCTTAAGCACTGGGATCATTGTGTATCCTGATTTAAAACTTACTGCTGAGAGAGTAGTAGGGCTTAACCGGAGCTTGAGAGAAGGGTAAAGTAGAGGGAAGTGCTGCTTTATTGGCGGAAGCAAATTATGTGGTAGAGAAGAGGTTAGCGCTGTCTACTGGAAATACAGAATACTTGTGCAAATGAGGAAACTATCACTTTGGTTTTAGCAAAACAGACGAATGGAGTTGTTTTATGTAGTTACTAACTGGTTTTGCTGTGTAAAAGTATAAATACAGTGTGCCGATAAATTTTGTAAAGGAAGGGTCAGCAGAAGCTGCAGAAGCCGGCGCAGGGCTGAAGTCAAAAGTGTCGCGCTGGGATTGGTCCGTGTGACCAAGACAGAGTTAGAGCTGATTGGTGCATCAGGCGAAGCAGCGAGATTATTGGTTAAGCACTAGGGAAACTTATCTTGTTCTAATTGGTACGATAGTGTGAACCGCGCTGTGATAGGTTGATGTTACGAAGCAGTTTAAAGAAAGGTGCGGATCTGTTTTGAAAGTCCGGAAAACAACAGAAAAATTTAGTTTTATTACGGAGAAGAGAAAAAGAAACCTTCATGGTTTAAAAAATTGAAAAATTTATTGAAAAAGGACAAGGTAATAGTAACAAGAGAGGGAAAATTACTCCCTCCGCCTAAAACGCCTGCCTCGTACATGATGACAAAATATGGCTATCATACATGCATATGGTTGGAAAACTGGGCAAGATATACAAGAAAAGATGGTGCATTAGCTTTTCCTGAAGTAGGATCGTTTAGTCTTGCAGTATTACGAAATTTGAGAGAGAGAATGATGAAGGGTGAACCGAGACCTAGGCCGACTCAATTTGAAGCATTAGTTGAGTGGGAAGATGAGATGCGTGAATTAGAGCGAGAAAGGTTGGAAGATTACAGAGGACCAAGAGGTAGATCTCGTGGTTTTTGGAAAGAAAGTCATGAGAGTAAAATGCGTAGATGGAGAAATGCTGATATGTGCGATGGGATGTATCCGGTTAGGTTGGTTGATGAAACGGTAGGACGGAAATGCATGGAGAAAAGGAATAATGTGGAGTTAGGAGGGAAAGGCTATGAGGATTGTGAATCAGAGGATACAGTGTTGGAGGAGATATTAAATAGAAGACCACGACCTTATCAACCGAGTTCTATAAGTGTAACTCCAAATGCCCCACCAATGGAGGACAGATTTGCTGAAACTCCAAAGCGATTTTCAAATTTTAGAGACCTTCCAGAAAGGGTAGAAATGAGATATGATTGAAATGCTCCATTAGTAGAAACTAAACTTACCGGTACCCCTAAACAAAATAATGAAACCAAAAGGAGTGTAGGCAGAGTAGAGAGACAAATTGAAGAACAACCGAGTACTTCTGAATATATACGCTCTACAAATGAATTCACTGAAAAGATTCAGGAACTTACTAAAAATATAGAAGCTGTAACAGTCCCAGTAACAATAGGTCCTGTAATTCCAGTATTTGAAAATCAGAAGATAAAAGAACCTTCTTTGACAATCCCTTTGAATCAGAGTTTGCAAAAAGTAAGAGAAAAAGTGTATCCAGATTTGTCCGAAGTTAGGCGTATAAGTCATGTAATACCGCCTGACTTGACTTTTAATCAGAGTTTACCATATAAGTTTCCAACAGGTGCAGAATCCAATTCTGTGACTCCTGAAAGGAGTATTGAAAAAATAGATTAATCACAGAACCCAGTAGGACCAACAGAACAGGAATTAAGTGATTGGATCAAAACTTTAAAGGTAAAAGATCATGAACCTAAAGTATTAGATGTGGCTAGACTGAAAATTGATATGGAAGAACTAATAATTGGAACGATTGGAACCGATAGGTTAAATACATACCAAGACGATGAACTGATGTTCATGTGTAAAAGCATTACATGGAAAGCAAAATCTATACATGATGGATTGGAAAGGCTAGCTAGTGAATTCAATGTAGACTTTACCAAGAATAGAACATTACAGAAATCTTACAGAGTAGATTTTTCAGAAAAAGACATTGAAAATATGAATACCGCAGGAAAACTAACCCAAATAAAGGAATTAATTGTATTGCTAAGTAGATGGGGAGATGTGGATAAATGGAGAGTAAAATGGGCTAAGAAAAAGGAAGAAAGTAATGACAAATCTACATTAGCATTCCCAGTGAGAGAAAAAGAACAAGTAGTAAACAAATTTCCTATGAGAGAAATACCAGGAGGAGGATATGTACATGTCCCCTGGACTAGACAGGACATATTATCGTTTACCAATGATTTCCCCAGATTGAGAGAAAAGCCAGTAGAATGGTATCGGCAGGTGGATCGATTTGTAAAAGTATCAAAAGTATTAAGGGAAGATCTGGATGGATTATTCGACATAGTAGTACCAGCAGATTTATGGTCTGAGTGCAAGATAACAGTCGATTGGCCAAAAACGGAATATCCACGAGATAAAGTGACAGGTGCTCCTGGACCCGAAGTAATGCGAAAATATGAACAAGTAATAGTGTTTTGGAAAAATAAGATTCCTCCGAAAGAAACAGATTGGGTACAAATTGACAGGACATTGCAAGAACCAAAAGAATCAGTACATGCATTTTATGAAAGACTATTGTTAGTATTTAAACAATACAGTGGGTATGAGGAACTGAATGAAAAGGATATGAGTCATTTTGTGTATCGTTTTGTGTTTGGGCTGAGACCAGAGATAGGAGACATGATTAAACATAATTTGATGTTGCCAAACCCGGCCTTCGCGATGGACAAATGGTTGTTACCAGGGGGCGACTACAATAGAGCCCTCTACTCGAAACTCACCCCTCGCAACGTGACGGGCCCCACTAGGACGGCCGTCCAGGTATGGCGACATGCTTCCATGGCGCTTGGGTGGACTGATAAATTGACTCGTGCCACCCCCCTGTACGCATCTGATAGACTTGGCTCACTTTGGCAGTACCGGTGGTTTGATAGGTGGGACTTGATTGGTATCAGCAGGATTGATGATGTTTGGACTAAGGGGAGAATGAAGACGTTTGAGGAATTGAAAACCGAGTACGCTTTGAGCGATCGCGAATTCTTTCGCTATGCACAGATCCGCCACGCGGTGCTCTCGGTCTTCCCTTCGGGTGTGGAGATTCCGGAGTCGTCCCCGTTTGAGGACAGGGTACTGGACGGACATGTTCCTGATAGTACGATTTCGCTTATTTATAAAAAATTAATCAACTCCAGGTCTGATCTCCTGTTTCGACTTAGAGAGGTCTGGACTGGTGATGGGCTGGAGCTGGACGATGAGGACTGGCAGGCGGCGATCTCCTCCCCTAAAGAGGTGGCCATCCAGGCGCGCCTTAGATTTGTGCAACTTAAAATCCTGCATAGAGTGTATGTCACTGGTCCCCGTTTGGTGCATATGGGCTTCTCTGTGGATGGTTTGTGTCGGCGTGGCTGTGGTCTCCTGGGCACCTTTTTACATATCATCTGGGAGTGCCCTGAGATAGTGCGATTCTGGACCCGTGTGCACGAGGTGATGAGTGAGGTTACCGGGGTGCGATCGATGCCAGAAGCTAGGAGATGCCTGCTGAACGTATGGAAACCGAATGATTACTCCGTGTCGCAGCTTCGGTGGGTGACCTTGGGCAACATGATTGCCAAAAGAGACATTGCGCAATTGTGGGGTGCTCAGGGCCCGCCCGGACTTCAGAAATGGAAACAAAACATGGACTGGTGCATGTTCAGAGAAAAAACTGTGTATGTTTCTCGTGGTACCCCCCGGAAATGGGGAAAGATATGGACTCAGTGGAACACTTATCGTGGTGATATATGTGCCCCTCCTCTTCCTGACCCTGATGTTGCACCTATGCCCCCGTAACCCGAGGGTTCCTCCACACACTATTGTATACTGTTTGCAATTTGTTTCTTCTGCCCCCCCCCCCCACTATGCAACTCTTTCTCGATAGAACGAACGCTCATTGGATTGTCCTTCCCGCTCCAACACCATGTAATGCAACGTTGTGAATATTGATGTCTCTTTTTCTTCCCTCCTTGCAAGTTGTTTGTGTTTGTGTTATAAAATCAATAAAAAGTTTTCAAAAAAAAACAACATAATTTGATGGGATGGCAATCATGTTCCGTAGATGAAGTATTATGACATGCAAAATACTGTAGTGATGAAATTGAAGTGAAACAGAGAAAGCTTAAAGAAAAAGCCATGTGGGCACAAGTGAAAGTAGCCGAACATCAAGTGGCACACATGGAAAATAAAATTGCAGATGGGAGTCAAGGAAAACTGAAGGAACATTTTATTAAATCTAAATTAGTAGGGAATCTAGATGAACTTAAGAAAAAGTAGCCTTGTCATAATTTCGGCAGAATGGGACATTGGAGGAAAGAGTGTAAGTATCCACCAAAGGTTAATACTGAACATACATCATTGAATCAGCAGGTGCAGAATGAGGTAATTCAGCAGCCATCGCCATAGCAGCAGGTAGTTACCCAACAGAGTCAGGTGCCACAACTGCTACTTCCACACACTGTAAATCTACAGAGATACAGTGCAGAGATAGGATTCTGCGGAGGCTAGCAGGTAAATAGATCGCCCAGGTTGAATGTGAGTCCGCAGTATTGGTTAAAAGAAGATGGGAGTGAGTCGGATGACAGTTTCTGACAGTGCCTGAGAGAGGGAGAAGAGTGCGTACTTGGCGCCACTCTTGAGGTAGCCGATAGAGGCAGTGGTAGATCTAAAACCTCTATTTACAATAGAAAAGGTAAGTAAAATCATAAGAAGCTTAAACCTAACCCGTGCCGCAGGACCTGATAATCTGCCAGCAATTATCATAAAATCCCAGCAAGATTGGTGGGCGGAATTTCTCTCCTGCATGCTTTTGGCGATTTTGGAGTCAGGCAAGATCCCTGAAAAGTGGAGGGGAGCAATAATTAGACCCATCCACAAAAAGGGTGACAGAAAAGCACAAAAAAAATATAGACTTATTAACCTGTTGGATATTGGGGAAAATGTATTCTCCCAAAATAATTCTGGGTAGTCTAAAAGATTGGTTGGGACAGTGGTCGATCTTGCCAGTGGAACAAGGAGGTTTTAAGAAGGGGCATTCCACGATCGATCACTGCTTCGCACTGTGGGCCGTAGCGCGGAAGTCTGTGGAAAAGCAGGGGAAGCTATGCTGCTGCTTCGTCGACTTCCGCGTGGCATTTGACCTAGTAGATAGGAGATGCCTGTGGAAGTCCCTAAGAAAATACAATACCCCAAAGGGGCTCCTGGAAATTATCCAGGAGCTACATAAACATAATTGGGCGCAAGTCATCAAAGATACAGACGAAGCCTTGACTCCTAAAATATTGATTAAGAACGGTCTAAGGCAGGGATGCGTATTAGCCCCCTTACTGTTCGCAATATATCTGTCCGATCTCCCAGCCACTTTAGAAGTGAACAGAAGTGCCAGCCCTAAAATGCATGGGAAACATTTGTCTTGTTTGCTGTACGCCGACGATTTGGTCATTTGTGACCAAACAGAGATTGGACTACAAAGGAAGTTATCTGCCTTTAATGAATATTGTTTGGCCAAACGCCTGACTGTAAACATGGACAAAACTAAAATCCTATGTTTTGGGAAGAAAACTCAGAATTTTAATTGGTATCTGGGCTCTATCAAACTAGAAATCGTGAACGAATATAGATACCTCGGTATCTGGTTCGAAAAGTCTTTAAAATGGGATATCCACCTGGTAGCCCAGAATGCCGAAGCCCATACATCAGGATGTGGGCTAAGGAAATGTAACCAAATCTATGGGGATATGTCACATAGACCTTTACCGAAAGCCTATAAGGCAATGATACCCCCACAAGTGCAGTATGGGGCCGAGGTCTTGTATTTGAGTGGGAAGAACAACTGGGACATTGAGGAAGGGAAATGTCTAAAACCATTAATGTCACTGCCTGGCTCCTCTATGATCCAGGCAATCCTAGTAGAGCTAGGATTGACATCATGCAACATACAGGTACAAGTGGCCCTTTTAAGATTTTGGAAAAAGATTGGGATCTAAGGAAGTCAGAAAAGTGTCACAATGGTGTAAAGAGGAGATTTTGAATAGCGACCTAAATTGGGCCAAGATGGTTAGAATGAAATTGTGCGTGATATGTAAAAACCTAAAAGTAACACTGTCGGTTGAAGCCTCAAACGGGGAGCTTAGAATGGCAGGAAAAGAAGTATCGAGGCAAAATGACATGATATACCTGGGAAAGAAAGTATCAGTCCACTATATGATGAATAGTTGGGAGAGTGATATGTTGTACCCTTATTTGGATACACTACCAAATGATGGACTAAGAGCTGAAGTGCTCAGGTGGAGAATAGGGGTCAACCATTGGGTATCTCATGGAAATAGAAAAGCAGAAACGGTACAACCCGATGGTAAATGTCGCTGTGGATTAGGTACCAAATGCGACAATGTACATATTTTACAAGACTGCCAAAAATTTGTGTTGCAGCGGAAATTGTTTTTACGATCCATGTTTTTAAAATATGGTATAACCGAGCGCCTGTTAGCAATTAATCTACTTACTGACATGCCAAACCTTGATGAATCAATCGCCATGGCAAAATATATGAAGGCGGTAAAAAGGACCCTGTTGGAAACCTAATAAGAACTGGATAGAAATTGGCATGGAAAAGGCTTAAAGAAAATTATGGTTAGGCTGTAACACTATTTTTATGTCATAGCTCGATGGTATTGCTTATCGTAACTTTAGGAGTATTGGTATAGGGAATTTTAAGCTGTGGGAGGGAGGTAGGAATTCCCCCTTTTTAACGTATTGTTTTTATAAAGTATTATCGAAATTGCTGTATATGTTTTATATTATTTATTGTAATATGTATCATGTTGTTTAGAGACCAACGGTCTAATAAACACACTTTTACTGACTGACACTCTTGAGGTAGATCAATCTGGTCCTTTTGTGAATGGAAAGGTAAATGATGTAGATGTGACTTTCCTAGTGGACACAGGTGCTACCCGTTCTACTGTTAGATCAGTAGAAGTTCAAAATCTTCCTCTCTCTGATGAGCAGATCCAAGTTCTAGGTGTAGCGAATGGACAGATCAAAACTTCCTTGATAAAGCCAGTTGAAGTGGAAATTGGAAATCTCAAAGATATGCACCGATTTGTAGTGTGTGACAGCAGTACCGTTAACCTGTTAGGCAGAGATATTCTGTGTAAAATGAACTGTGCCATATACTGTTCACCAGATGGCATTGAACTACAAACCCCAGATGAAGATACCCTGTACAAAATGACTATGTTATGATAGAATCAGAAAATAATTAAATGTTTCCTGTGTTTAATCGAGAAAAGATACCTAATGAGTTGAAAGAGGCAGTTAAAGAACAAGTGTGGGTTTTTACAGTAGAAGATATTGGACTAATGAAAGATGTAGATCCTGTAAAAGTTTCTGTAAAAGAAGGAGTGAGCTATCCAAACATTCCCCAATATAAAATGACAGCAGAAACGATTGAAGGAATAACCCCAGTAATAAATAAAATGATTGAACAAGGCATCCTGAGAGAGATAGAAAGCAGTCCTTAAATTCGCCGATAATGGATTGAAAATGTCTAATGGAACATTTAGAATAGTACAGGATTTGAGAAAGATTAATAAGATTGTTGTTCCATGTTGTCCGATTGTACCATGATGCAGAATGGTACACCGTCATTGATCTATGTAATGCGTTCTTTACTGTTCCATTACATCGTGAAAGCCAGCCAATATTTGCGTTCCGGTTTGGAGACCGCATTTTGGCATGGTGCCGAATTCCTCAGGCGTATACTGAGAGTCCATCTATTTTCAATCAATTGCTAAAGAAATCATTTGAAAGTTTGAGTATTCCTGGAGAGTCTGTGTTGGTTCAATATATTGATGACCTATTGGTGGCTTCAAAAACAAAAGATGCCTGTGTATCAGACACTGTTGCATTATTGAATCAATTGGCCGAAGAGGGACATAAAGTGTCCCCATCGAAATTACAGTACTGTCAGAAAGAAGTACACTACCTAGGTCATAAGATTGCTAAGGGAATCAGACAATTCACCATGGAAAGAATCAAAATGATACAAGGAATGCAACCACCAAAGACACAAAGACAAGTAAGAATGTTCTTAGGAATGGTAGGTTACTGTCGACAATGGATTAGTGGGTTTTCACTAATAGCAAAACCTTTACAAAAACTGACAAGAACAGATGTAAAAGACCCTATAGTGAAGAATAAGGCTGAAATGGAAGCATTCGAACAGCTAAAAACAAGTTTATGTGAAGCACCAGCATTGGGAATGCCTGATTATGAAAAGGAGTTTGAGCTGTATTGCAATGAACAACAAGGATGTACATTATCAGTCTTAATTCAAAGGCATGGAAAACTGAGAAAACCAATTGCATATTTCTCAGCTGTTTTGGATCCAGTTGCAAAAGCTTTACCAGGTTGTCTGAAAGCAGTAGCAGCCACAAGTGTAAGTCTGGAACAGAGTGAACGGATAGTGATGGGATTTGCTGTGAGAGTGTATGTACCTCATTCTGTAGAGATCCTACTCACAAGGACAAAAACACAGTTCCTTATTAATAACAGGATGACAAAATATGAAAAAACAATTCTAGGTGCAGATAATGTGACAATTTCACGATGTGTGAATGTAAATCCATCTACATTGTTACCTGATGTCATGGAAGCTGAAGTAAGAAATGAGGTAGATCACAAATGTTTGTATGTTCTTGAGTATTGTACTAAGCCAAGACCTGACATCAAGGATGAACCATTGCCTGAATCTGATTATGTGATGTTTGTTGATGGTTCATGTCTGAGAACAGAGGAGGGTGCTTTGAGTGCTGCATATGCTGTATGTACAGTCGCAGATGTTCTGGAAGCATCTTGTCTGAAAGGAATTCGTTCTGCCCAAATAGCAGAATTGATTGCTTTGATTCGAGCATGTGATTTGGGAAAAGAGATACGAGTTACCATGGTGACTGACAGTCAGTATGGATTTGGGGTTGTCCATGATTATGGGCAATTTTGGTCTCAAAGAGGTTATTTAACTTCTGGAGGATCCCCCATTAGAAATGCTGAATTTGTAAAAATGTTGATTGATGCAATTCAATTGCCTAATAAAATTGCAGTAGTAAAGTGCGCTGCCCATAGAAAAGGAGATGACTATATCACAAGAGGCAATAGATATGTTGATTCCATTGGAAAATACTGTGCTAAAAGTTTAGCATCTATAAATCGGGACAGAAAAGAAGAACATGTTTCAAGTCCTTTAATGCTAACCACAGTAGTTGAGACTTGGCAGGAAGTGAGACAAATGCAGGAAGAAACCAGTAAGGAAGAGAAAAACATCTGGCTAAAAGCAGGATGTAGACAGAGGGAAGAAGATGAAATTTGGGTTTACAAAGATGAAAGACCAGTAATGCCTGATAGCATGATTTCAAATATGGCCCGAATATACCATGGCCAAGCTCATGTTGGAAGAGATGCTATGGTTAGGATGTTTAGACAGATATGGTATAGCCCTGAATTCAGGATGATTGCTGAAAGCCTGTGCCAAAGATGTCTGGTGTGTAAACAATTCAATCCAAGACGAAAAACAATTGTGAGCTTGGAACCATAGGACGGGAGGGAGGTCCATTCACACGAATGCAGTTAGATTTTATCGAGCTTCCACCCTGCAACAGATTAAGATATGTACTCGTAATCATTTGTCTGTTTTCTCGGTGGGTGGAAGCTTTCCCCACAAGGCAGAATGATGGAGTAACTGTTGCAAAACTGTTGTTACGTGAGATTATACCACGCTACGGTTTTCCAGTAACAATTGAAACAGATCGTGGCTCGCATTTTCAGAATGAGTTGTTACAAATGATTTGTGAAGCACTGGACATTAGTCAGAAATCGCATTGTGCTTACAGACTAGATGCTTCTGGGGTAGTTGAACAAGTTAATCGAACAATAAAAACAGAATTGCAAAAATGTGCTTGGCTACTGGACTGAAATGGCCGGATGCATTGCCACTTGTTTTGATGACCTTAAGGAGCATACCTGATAAAAAGACTGGATTAAGTCCACATGAGATTTTGATGGGAAGAGTGATGAGACAAGAATTTGTACCAGTTGATAAACTGTTGAGTATTAATGATGACATCATACTGGATTACTGCAAAAATCTGTCTGACGTGGTAACTTCTGTGTTCCATCAGGTGGGAACTGAGTCAAACTCGAAAGAAAAACATCCAACTCATGATCTAGTTCCTGGAGATTGGGTTTGGATAAAGGTACACCGAAGATGAAACTGCTTAGTACCTCCTTGGCAAAGACCAAGACAGGTTATTCTGGTCAGCACAACTGCAGTTAAATGTGCTTGAGTAAAGAGGTGGGTGCACGCCAGTCACACCATCCGTGTGCCTGAATCTGAGAATCCACAAGAGGAAGGTGAAAGCACAACTGGTTCTGATTCTGAAGGTGAACCACAAAGAGATCCAGATACTGAAGCTAGACCTGATAGTCAACATCTGGAGATTTCAGATGCTAGCTCCGCATCTGAAGGAGAAGGTGAAACTATTGAAGTATCAAATTTTTAAGATCGGCCTGAAAGTCGAGATTTGGTAGAGACTGATACGAGTAAGGACACTGAGCAAAGTGAAGATAAAACTGGTAATCAGAGAGATATTGAAGGGCAGTCAGAAAACTCTGAAAGCATGAACTAAAATCCTGAAGGTGGAAAAGAGGAAATAACTCACGATAAGGATGAGCTTCCAAGTACCATTTATGGAAATGTTCCTAACAGAGTGAAAGTACTGACCAAATAAAAAGCAGATTCTGAAAAAGACATTATAAAGTTCATCATAAATGAAACTGTAGAAAACTCAGGGACAGAAACTGATGACAGTGAAGACGAAACTCAATTAAGAAGGAGTTCAAGGAAAAGAGCTTGGAGAGTGGAACGTAACACTATCGAACCAAACATAAAAAGAGCTCGTAAAGGAGATAATTGGCCTAAAGAAACTGATGGACTGAAAATTAAACTGGTTAATAGAGCAAAAGAGAAAGATCAGGTGAACAAAATAACCAGTCAAAAAGAGTTGTTGGAAAAGAAAATAGAAGTTGTTCAAAGGCCAAAAAGAGTCAGGAGACCAAATCAAAAATATAAGTCACCTGAATGGACTTACATGATCTTACCCCCTATTATTGAAGTACACAGCAGTCAAGAAAACTTGAACTGTCCAGGTGAAGTGAAAGAAAGTGAGTGAAGTTGTTACTCAAAGAAAGAGAAAAGATATTTGATTTGAAACCTGGAAAAGAGAAAGATATAAATAAAGGCAAGATTTGAAATTCATGGAATGAGAGAACACTATTGAGTACAAAAACAAAGAGTTTTGAAGGACAATAAGTAGATAATAAAACTGTAAAAAAAAATGGCTACTAATGATGTAACTAGATCGAAATGTGCTATTATTAGAAAATGGTGTAGAATGTGGTTAATATGTACTGGATTGTTAATGTTGATATGGTTGATTTTAGCTATTATTAGCCCTTTTACACCAAACTTTGAGAAATTGAGAAGAAATGAAAGTATAAAAGAACAAAACAATGAATTAAAAGGTGATAAATTACATGTGTATAACCCAGAGATACATAAGGATAACTCGATTAGCGATTTCTAAAGAAATACATTTTCAAGATTATTGTCTGAATATGTTAAGACGATGGACGCGAATGACTGTTACGTGTGTGTAAAATTGCCAGCATCAGTTTTAGAGGGGGTGACCTATCACAATCTTCCACTTACATATGGAGTTACATGTAGTGTATTAACAAGCTTATTTTATAGAACAGGGAAAATAGAATATTATTATTCAAATTCTGATGATTTTTTTGCAAAACTGAAAATTGTAGCTGAACTTAACAAAATTAAGCCTGCAAACGTTTTTGGGGAATACTTTTTGGAAACACAAGAGTAGACTCATGATTATACATTCAAACATAATTTGACTTGTAAAATGAGAAATGAAGTAAAAGGTTTTTTAGATATGGTTGAGGAGAGAAGAATTCAGTACAAAAGGAGGGAAAAAGAGAAGCACGGAAAATCCAAATTTTGGGCATTTGATGATGAAAATATTGAAGGGCATAATGTGAATGTACCCATAAGCACAGATACACCATTATTAGGGAAATTATGTATCCGAGGAGATAACACTGTGTATGACAATTATTTTGTGGGAGCGAGTCAATGTGAAGATAAATATATTATAAAAGGGGGTTGGGGATTTAAAGGTGGTAATGACCCAGTTTTTCCTGGGATATACTTTCGGCGTGGAAATAAAGCTTATTATAGATTATCTGATCATTGGTATGGGTCCTGTTATATAGGTTTGGTTTTTCCTAAAAATTTCCATGTAGATAGAGGTACTAATGGGATACATGAAATAGGTAAACCTTTAAATCGTAAAAAAAGAGAAAGTGTGTTAGAGATAATAGGTGATGTTATTTGGAGCACTAATACCAGCAGTGGGAATATCATTTAATGCAAACAGAATTCGGAAATTCTCAAAGATTGTAGATCGTTTGTCCACTGATACTGCAGGTGGATTTTTATTGGTAAATACAGAAATGATTGCTATGAGGGCTATGGTAATGTAAAATCGTCTTGCTCTTGATATAATTTTGGCAAAAGAAGGAGGAGTTTGTAGAATTTTAAAGGTACAACATTGTTGTACATACATCCCAGATAAAAGTCAAAACATTGAAAGGTATATTACAAATCTCACAGAATTGCATAAAGAAGTTGAACCACTGGAGGTTGATGGTGTTCTTGAGAAACTTGGTAGAAGTTTTTTAGCAGTTAGAAATTGGTTTTATGAGATAAGTAGATCTTTTATAGGTAAGGTACTAATTCCAGCAACAATAATAATAGTGGTGATTCTAATATTAAGATTAGGTTGTGAACTCAGAAAGAGGAGAAATGTCAAAAGGTCAATAGAGAAAGTGATTGAGGAAGAACAAGAAAGGAGACGCGAGAAGGGTGATATAGAAATGGAAGAGATCGAAGAAAAACTTTATTGAGACAGAAGGGAAATAGAGGAGACTAGAGTATAACTATACTAATTTGAAGTGCTTGAAACATGTTAAGAAAACATTTTTTTACAAATTTGGGGATTTGTTTGGTGATAAATCACCAAAGGAGGGAGTTGATGGAGTGAGGTGGAAAAACAAAATTTTGTATACCCCTCGTGAAGTTATTTCCTCATAACAGTAACATGGACTAATTGTGTGGTTTTAAAATTAACCAACATAGAATAGAATGCACACACAAAAATAGACGTGGGAAAACTAATTTGCTTAGGTTGCAAACCATAATCAACTAGTTAAGTGATGTTGTCACGTTCAAACCTAATGCAGATACTATAACTTATTCAAAACAGCATGAAAGTGCTTTTATTTGTCTGTTTGTGGCATAAACGATGAAGATTGGTAAGTAAATTACGCATATATGTTGCTTTATTTGCTAGGTAATAACTAACAGGGATACATTAGCAAAGGGGGAGGTAAACAGAAGGGTTATAATTCAATATTTAACATTTGAATTGTGTTTGTTTCTATAATAGTTCCTGTTCTGGCTCATGCGGCCTAAACAAAATTGACGTTTCTGTGACTCCGAGAATGAAGCGCAGTACGCATGCCCCACCAAGCTTAGAATGAATGTGAGCTGCCTGTGCCGTGCAGGACGGGTCAAGGACGATATACCCTGGGGACCTGACTGTATGCCAACAAAATTGAACTTCCAAGTCGTGAGCCTGGGAGAAAAGGGGAAAATAACAACTTAAGGACACGAGTGAAATGGACATAAGCTAAAACAATGAATACTTTCATATTTGCTGATCATGCAAAATTTGGACAGTAGAATGAGGAGGTTATGCTCATCCGCCCCTCAATTAGTCTAATCAGAACTGTTGAAGACCCCAAATGTTAATAGAATTATATAGAATAGTTAGTGAAAAAGGGTATAAAAGAATCTGTTTGGTCTTAAGAAAAGAGCTTCCTTTCCGATTTCCATCTTTGTATCCCGACATGCTGCCGGATTGCTGAATTTTTCCTGAGGCGTAAGAACTTTGAAATTTTTCTAAACTTTAACTTTTCTTACATGAGTACGGAGTCTTTAGATGAGGTGACAACTAGAGAGAATAGAGAGATGATTTTTGGAACTATTCGGTCCTATGCTAATGCCTGTGTCTTTAGGTTGTGGTAAATAATTCGCCTATTTTCTGAACTATTGAACTAAAATAAATATAAATATTTAAACTAAATTTTTCTTTTTCTAGGCTATTCTATTGAATGAATAAAAGTAGAAGTTGAATAAATAAAGGTCATGCTAGAAGATTTTCGCTTTAGAATAAAAAATAAATAAATGGAGAATTAAGCTGGTCTTGTTTATCATCTTTAATTTTTACTAGCAGATCCATTGACAAAGTTATGGTGGTGTGTCTGAAAGTTTTCCCGTAGATAAACCATGGTAAGGAATTAAAACTGCAGATGTATATATATATATATATATATATTTTATAAATAGTTAGCGTTTAATTAAGACACTCCGCTAAATGTTGTAGTAGCTCTCCTCCACTTTGAATTATTCACTGAATCCTTGAAGCAGAGTAAATGTGTGTACGAATGACTCACAGTGTTATGGGCCCCACTGATAAGTAAAAGTGTGATTCGGTTCTTTAAGGTAAAGGTGATTTGGTTTAAAGAAATTTCTGGAGGAGCGCCGCATCACCCTGTCTTTCCATTGGTCCTTTTGCATGGGATGATATCCAGTGTCTCTCTTTCTCGCTCTCCTTCCATTGGTCCTTTTGCATGTGATGATATAAAACATCTCTGTTTCTTGCTTTCTTTCCATTGGTCCTTTCGTATGTGATGATATCTAGTGTCTCTGTTTCTCGCTCTCTTTTCATTGGTCCTTTCGAATGTGATAATATCCAGTGTCTTTTTTCTCACTCTCTTTCCATTGGTCCTTTTGCATGTGATGATATCCAGTGTCTCTGTGTCTCGCTGTCTTTCCATTGATCCTTTCATCTGACCTACTGCATTACTTCACAATAGTAGTCTGGAGTTGGCGGTGAGTTTGGCACAGTCTGGAAACTATCATAGCTTATATCGGGTCCTGATTTCCAGGTTACTATATCTTGGCGCTATGACATCAAGGGTTGGCACAAAGTTCTGCTCACTCTCGATTCAATTTGATTTTGTACCAGCAGGATCTGTGAACCACAACTGCAACCCCACACCAGGCGCAACCTCAGCCGGTTCATTATCGGAGTGAAAGGTACAGACCTCGTCTACCGTTACTAAGGGCAGCAACTCTAATGTGCTATTTCAAGCTGTCATAGTGCACTGTGGACACACCCAGATGAATCTGGAGCAGCATCTACAGCAATCAACAGTTGATAGGTGGAGTGGACAAACATGCAGATGTATGTCGTTACTACGCATGCATTTACAACGCATGCCTTTACGACGCAACTTTTACAACGCAAGTCGTTACAACGACTTGCGTTGGGGGGCGCTGGATAGTGAATAGCTTAATTTACTATTCCAACTCCAGTCCCCGTGGTTAGTAGGGAAGGAGTTGGATAGTAAATTAAACTATTCCCTATCCTGGAGCGCCCCCCAGCGCAAGTCGTTGTAATGACTTGCGTTGTAAAAGTTGCGTCGTAAAGGCACAGCGTTGTAAAAGTTGCGTAGTAAACGCTGTTCCCCCAAACATGCTGATTGCCCTTCCTCAAAAGGCAGCAACGCCTTTAGAGAGAGGGACTAGATTACATCTTTTAAGTGCAGTTTGGCATTAACTGCAGACGATATATTTGCTGAAACAGTATTAGCATAGCAGGCAGTAGATATGTGAAGATAACATTCAAGACATTCAAGAATCCATTAGGACTTCAAGTTTAAGAAGTAAATGAGGTGGGATTCCCATGCCAGTGCTCCATGTTTATGAAGCCCAGAAGTAATAGGGTTTGTGCTTATCAGAATTAGCTGTCTTCCCCTCACTGTCGGTCCCCTTGAGCTGCTCATTACATAGCCCCCTTTACTTTAAAATACCTTGTGAAACTAAGGGGCATATTTACAAAACAATGTCGGAGCGTGGAGCTGCGCCAAATTTAGCAGTGCTGAGCTACGTCATTTTTAAAATGCAGGGATGTGCTGTATTCACAAGAATACTGTGCACCTCTGTGTTTCCCCTAGTGCTGGCACAAAAAAAGCTGTCTAGCGCCAGTGCAGGCACCCTGCCACCTTGTAGCAAGGGTACCTGCGCTATAGGGGTGATTGCTTTGTGCAGGAAGGGATACCTTCTTGCACATAAACAATAATTCATGGAAAATTGCTCTTTCTACATGGATAGAGCAAAAAACAAGAATAAATTAATGATTTCTCCTCGTATCACCATTCTAATGCCTGGTATTCCATGGTGTTAGAATGGCGCTGTTTTTGGGGCTGCCTCAGCCTTGTAAATCTGTAGCAGCATCAAAAAGCAATGGGTGTTGGAATGCCCACAGCAACACCCATTGCACGCTCGATTGCACGCCCCTTTGCCACAGAGAACTGCGGCAGAAAGGGGCATATTTACAAGATGGCATTAAGCCACGTTAAGTGGCTTAGTGCCACCTTGTAAATATGGGAATTGGCGCTACGCCACAGCAGAATCAAAAAAAGTGGTGCTCCGGTGGCGATAGGGGCTTAAAAACATGCCCCTAAGTGTACTGTCTAGCTTAACTCCTCAGAAGCTAGGAGAGCCTCTTTGTTGCACCAGCCAGAAACCAAAACTAGTTCGAGCTTGTGAGAGTATCACCTGGCCAGATAAACATCTGTACAATGGCTGTGACCTGGAAGCACAGCCAACATACACACCCTTCAGACAGATACAGGATGTCTGCCCATCACTTCACATCCTGTGTTTTGTGTCATAAACCAGAAAATGTCTGAGTAAAATACACATCACCACGTAGTAGGGACAGTTTCACCTGAAGATGGTTGTCATGGCTTTGTGGTCTACTGACAAGAAAATGGACTTTGCTTTGATTAATTCTCTCCTAACGTTTGGGATGGACTATGATTTTGACTGGACAGCTGGTTTGGAGTTACTTCTCTCTGGCCTGGATATAAGCAGTAGAGGAAGGTGAGGACAAGAGGCAGAATTTATGGCTCTCTCCCTTCTCAGGTGATACAGTCTGAACTCCAGGTACGAAACAATGATTCTGCTGAAGGAACTCGGAGGTACACTGACCAGCATGGAGAGAACCTGCCATGTTCAGCAGAGACCACCTTTTCCATGAACACCTTGTTGCAAGGACACAGCTGCTCCACCTGACCTAGGTTTCCCCCCCTTTGCAGTCCCTGATATGGGTGTGCTTCTCCCTGTGACCTGAGTGACAATCGCCATGTGCCATAAATTACGAGAGATACATGCACGTATGCTCTACGTTGCCGCATCTCTATCTGGGCTCCATGTTCATGGGACGCCCATGAGCTTTCACCCCGCATTGCTGTACCTCTCAGTGCCCGAATGTCATGAAAGGTCCATGTGCCTGCATCCTGCATCACAGCATCTCCACCTGCTCCCAGTGATCATGAGATGGCCAACTACAAGTGCCATAAAAGCATGTGCTATTTAAGAGGAACAAGGGAACCCAAGGCGCAATAAGCTAAGGACCATGGGTAGCTACTATATTATAAAGAACAGGGGTCCTTAGAGCAACAGACCAATGAAGGGAAAAATAAATATAAACCAAATGGAAATATATTTAGGGGAATTGTCCAGCCGGACGATTTATTTCCCTGATACAAAAGTAATACTAAAACCAATAGAACACTGGGTGTGATAGAAGCGGGACACCGTCCGGTGTCCGACTAACACACTGAAAAGACATACAACATACACAATAACAGGCAATAGCAAGACATCTGATTGGAGTAAGACATAAACCAGACAATCTAAAGTATACACATATGCAAGAAAAATTATATACACATTTGATGCATTTAGTGTAATGTGTCGACGACGTTTCGAACCATACTTAATAAAGGTTCATCCTCAGGACAGAGGGTAATTGCCTTAATGTTACACATTTGCGAATATATCACTGGTAAGGAGGTAAATACCATGTAAAAAGAAAAGGAGACATAAAAAGATAGAGACATGTCATTAAAACATTGCCAAAACTGCGTACATAGATTGCATGACTCATACCATGCCAAAGTGCAGCCGGCAACGGGATGTGGTTCATGCAGAATATAGGCAGTGGAGAACAGCAACGAGGAACAAGACTAGTGGCGCCGAGTATCTACGGTCCAGAAAGTGACTATGGCTGGTGCAAAAGATAAGCACATATAAAGTGAAACGGCAGCGAACTAACGTGCCAAACAAACAGTGCACTCTGACATTGTGTGTCAAATGTGAGGAAGCGCTTACCAATAGTGTGGCACTCTGAAAGGAAAATTCCTTAAACTTGATAGTTTTGCTTAAAAGCAAAAGCCAAAATAGATCTAGTGGGAAGATAAATAATTACACTGCAGTAGCGAAACATACTTCCCTATTTGAAGGTATGTAAGAAAATACTCATACCGTTAAAGAGTGCCCTCGGTACTAGGGTCTGTGGAGGAAAGGGACGACATGTGATTGATTAAAAAATTGAATCGAAGTTAGCATAAACAATACATGTTGCGGGAAGTGTATCTTACCCGAAAAAGATGGTCAAGGTACCCTGGTCTGGAAGAAAGAATGAAACGGGCGGCGTAAGTGCCAATGGTTTCATTAACCTTACGTCTAACGAGTATACAAATTACCCGGGACCGATCTTACCTGGTAATACAGGAAGCGAGGCCTCAATGGGGGTTCTTGCTTGCACCGGGGATCAGCGCGGCGTCTCCATACAATGCGGGACGCGATGTGGAGTGCAGGGAAGTCACATGGGCAATGGGGGACCAATGGGATTGCGCAAAAAATTGGCGGCCATTTTGGACTGGGAAAATGAACACATGACGCGGTGTAGTGACGCCGGTAGTCGCGTGGAAAATAAGGCACAGCTAGGATGCGTCAGTCGGGTGTCGGCCATCTTAAAGTGGCACCCGGCCCATCAAACAATATATATGGTAATAACTGAGTGAGTAATAATAAAAATGAGTGATAATGAAAATTCGAGTGGAGGGCGGAGAATTACATGCCAGTGAGTCACGTTCACTCAGGACATACAACAACGCTATTTTTTCATAATTAATGAATTTTAGCACATTTCTTACATTTTTCCATTTACAAGTGCACCAAATTAGGTGAAAAAATTATTCAGAACCATTTTTTACAATTATGCTTCAGGCTTCAGTTAGAATCCATGCAGGGGGAGAAACAGTTTGTATTTGTCAAATGAATTCGTTAAATCAGAGAAGTCCAATCCTCAGTCCGATTCAACCCTGTATGAAGACTTTTGGTCTTCAAAATCCATCTCAGTTCCTCTTTGTTCAGGAGTTGTTGCAGGTTACCGCCGCGGCTCGGGGGTTTTACCAGGCAAATGATAGTCCATTTGAAATCCATTTCTGTATGGGACTGTTCTGTGAAGTGCTGTACAAGGGGAGCATTCGCAGTTCTACATCGTATCCTGCTCCGATGTTGGCACATCCTTGTTCGTGCCTTTTGTGTAGTTTGTCCGATATAGATCATGGAGCAGGGGCAAAACAAAGCATAAATCGCATTGGAGCTATTACAGTTTGAGAATTCTCTACGCTCGTATTTCATATCTCTGTAAATAAACTCTTTGCCTTCTATAGTGCTCTCACACATTGAACAGTTACCACATCTTGCATGTCCAGTGAGCTTTGGCAGACCCCATAGTGTGTCAATTGTGGTCATTTCTGCAGGAGCGGGTAGAGCTGCCCGCACCAAATGATCTTTTAAGTTCTTGGCCTTCTTGAAGGCAAACATCGGTTTTTCTAGTTGCAATTGATCAGCATTCAGCACAGCCCAATGTTTTTTAATGCTTTTAGTAAGTGGGTTGGATATCGGAGAGAAGGTTGTTACACATACCAAACGGTTCTGTGGTTTTTTCGGTTTAGATTCCAACAAAACTTCCCTCGGACAAAACCATGCTCTTTTTAATGATGTTTTGATTAATCTGCGAGGGTAGCCTCGGGCGATAAGTTTAGCGCTGAGTAGATGGGCCTCTTTGAAGTAATCTTCTTTTAAATAACAATTTCTTCTGAGCCTTAGAAATTGTGAGAAGGGTAAGGAGTCACGGAGCGCTCTAGGATGATTACTCTGGTAGCTTAGTAAGGTATTGCGCTCAGTGGGTTTCCTATAGAGGCTAGTGATGAGGACGCCTTCGTTCTCCTGTATGTTTAAATCTAGGAAGGGAATGCTAGTACGGCTATTGGTAAGAGTGTAGGTAAGGCCGCTACAATTAGAATTGAGCCAGTGTAGAAAGGGGGAAAGTAGATCCTCACTGTCAGTCCAAATCATGAAAATATCATCTATATACCTTTTCCATAGGGCGATGCCACTATGGAAAGGGTTAGACGGGATCAATATGCGCTCGCATTCTAGGCTATCCATATACAGTACTGCCAGGTTCGGTGCGAAGACAGCCCCCATAGATGTACCTTTGATCTGGCCATAGTACCGGCCATCGAACAAAAAATAATTCTTCGTGAGGCAGATTTCCAGTAGTTGGAGAATAAAAAGTGTAGGTATGAAATGGGGACTCGGGCGGTTGTTGAGAACTTTTTCAATGACTAGCATTGAGTCATTTTGAGGAATATTTGTGTATAATGACTCCACGTCCAGAGTGCATAGCACATTGGACGTGGGGTCAAATGGATGTTCCTCTATCATGTTGATCATATGGGTACTGTCACGTATGTAACATTGAGTGGCTGGTACGAAATCCTTGATAAAAAAGTCCACAAACAATCCCAAGGGCTCTAGAACTGACCCACAGCCAGAGACAATGGGTCTACCAGGGGGATGTTCTACACTCTTGTGGACCTTCGGAAGTGTGTAAATGACCGGAGTCCGAGGAGATCTGGCATTGAGGAAAAGATATTCCTTTTTGCTCAGAAAGCCTAACTCGAGGCCTTCCTTAGTGACTAGCCGAATTAAGTTTTGAATCTCAACTATTGGGTTCCTCTGAAATTTAACATAATGTGAGGGATTGCTCAATTGACGAAGCACCTCTGTTTTGTATGTATCAAGGTTTTGTAGTACAATTCCACCGCCTTTGTCAGCAGACTTGATAATTAAATCAGGCTTTGATTTGAGGCTGAGAAGTGCATGTTTCTCCTCCAAGCTTATATTGTAAGGAATGAAAGTATGCTGCTTCTCAAGGATGGAGAGATCATGTAGGACCAGTTTCTCGAAGGTCAATACCTCAGGAGGCACCATGTTGCCTACTGGCGAGAAAGTTGAGGGAGGACGGAATGGAGTGTTAGGCGTGAGAACTGGTTTGGGATGGAGTAGGAAGAAAGCATGTAGTCTCAACTTCCTAAAAAATCTTAGTAGCTCCGTCTGGACGTCCAAATAGTTGGGACGTATCGTCGGGACAAATGAGAGGCCCTTGGTTAATAACGACAATTCGGTGTTGGAAAGGGGTTGGGATGTGAGGTTAAAAATGGGTAATGGCAACGGGTTAGCTGAATCTGCTGGATTAGGCATTGTGTTTGCATAAGTGGCAATTTGCTGATCTACCATTGGTAGTGTTGGCGTCTGGTGTTCCTTTCGCCTGACGGGTAAGGCCCTCATGGGGCTGGCTTGGGTTTCCCCCTCTTGGGGGGATCGGATTGGCCTCTGGATAAAAAAGGAGCTCTATTGGAGGGGCCAGGAGCTCCACCTTGGTCAGAGCTATCGGATGACTCTGCCGAGGTATCTGAAAACCCAACTAAAGTCTGTCGTCTATTATAGCGGCCCCACGGTCTTTGGTTCTGATTCTGTGGGCCACTGTAGGTACGGTTGGTGTAGAAATCTTTGGCTAAATATGGATAGGCTCTTTCTTGCGAAAAGTTTTTAATATCTTTTCTAACTTTGGTTGTTTTTTTGTTCAGCTCAATTCTGTGAAAGTCGCTTACAGTTTTTGCTATATCCTCTAATAATTTAGTGCAATCAGGTACAGGACATTTCTCTTTTAGTTGTGTTTCCAGATCTATTATTTCCAATCCTAATTTTTTCAGCTCCTCTGAAGCAATACCGATGCCTAGTGCCATCCACTGTCTAGAGCAACCGGTGCTGATATAGCTGAACCCTGTGGTATACTTCGGGTTATCAGTAAACACGCCAGGTATGTTGCGAACCTGCAACCCAAGCGGAATAATATTGGCTTTGAGGTATTGAGTCAGAAGAAGTATCATCAGTTCTAACCTTACTACCTTCTTTTTAATTTTTTCAAGTTGATCACCTAATGGAACATTGAGTGTGCTGGGGCTTTCAGGATTATCTGTAAGTAAGGACGGGCCATCTAGAAGTTTTTTGAAGTATTCCTCGTTATATAAGGGCGTGTGGTCTGACATGCCCTAAAAAAGTTGAGGGAAAATATAAAAGAGATTGAGAGTGGAAAGACTAACAAGGGACAGTAACCCGCTTCAAGGAAGGGGTAGGGGAGCGAACCCTTGCAACCAGTTGGTTGCGCTACGTACTATTTAAGAGGAACAAGGGAACCCAAGGCGCAATAAGCTAAGGACCATGGGTAGCTACTATATTGTAAAGAACAGGGGTCCTTAGAGCAACAGACCAATGAAGGGAAAAATAAATATAAACCAAATGGAAATATATTTAGGGGAATTGTCCAGCCGGACGATTTATTTCCCTGATACAAAAGTAATACTAAAACCAATAGAACACTGGGTGTGATAGAAGCGGGACACCGTCCGGTGTCCGACTAACACACTGAAAAGACATACAACATACACAATAACAGGCAATAGCAAGACATCTGATTGGAGTAAGACATAAACCAGACAATCTAAAGTATACACATATGCAAGAAAAATTATATACACATTTGATGCATTTAGTGTAATGTGTCGACGACGTTTCGAACCATACTTAATAAAGGTTCATCCTCAGGACAGAGGGTAATTGCCTTAATGTTACACATTTGCGAATATATCACTGGTAAGGAGGTAAATACCATGTAAAAAGAAAAGGAGACATAAAAAGATAGAGACATGTCATTAAAACATTGCCAAAACTGCGTACATAGATTGCATGACTCATACCATGCCAAAGTGCAGCCGGCAACGGGATGTGGTTCATGCAGAATATAGGCAGTGGAGAACAGCAACGAGGAACAAGACTAGTGGCGCCGAGTATCTACGGTCCAGAAAGTGACTATGGCTGGTGCAAAAGATAAGCACATATAAAGTGAAACGGCAGCGAACTAACGTGCCAAACAAACAGTGCACTCTGACATTGTGTGTCAAATGTGAGGAAGCGCTTACCAATAGTGTGGCACTCTGAAAGGAAAATTCCTTAAACTTGATAGTTTTGCTTAAAAGCAAAAGCCAAAATAGATCTAGTGGGAAGATAAATAATTACACTGCAGTAGCGAAACATACTTCCCTATTTGAAGGTATGTAAGAAAATACTCATACCGTTAAAGAGTGCCCTCGGTACTAGGGTCTGTGGAGGAAAGGGACGACATGTGATTGATTAAAAAATTGAATCGAAGTTAGCATAAACAATACATGTTGCGGGAAGTGTATCTTACCCGAAAAAGATGGTCAAGGTACCCTGGTCTGGAAGAAAGAATGAAACGGGCGGCGTAAGTGCCAATGGTTTCATTAACCTTACGTCTAACGAGTATACAAATTACCCGGGACCGATCTTACCTGGTAATACAGGAAGCGAGGCCTCAATGGGGGTTCTTGATTGCACCGGGGATCAGCGCGGCGTCTCCATACAATGCGGGACGCGATGTGGAGTGCAGGGAAGTCACATGGGCAATGGGGGACCAATGGGATTGCGCAAAAAATTGGCGGCCATTTTGGACTGGGAAAATGAACACATGACGCGGTGTAGTGACGCCGGTAGTCGCGTGGAAAATAAGGCACAGCTAGGATCTACTCAGCGCTAAACTTATCGCCCGAGGCTACCCTCGCAGATTAATCAAAACATCATTAAAAAAGAGCATGGTTTTGTCCGAGGGAAGTTTTGTTGGAATCTAAACCGAAAAAACCACAGAACCGTTTGGTATGTGTAACAACCTTCTCTCCGATATCCAACCCACTTACTAAAAGCATTAAAAAACATTGGGCTGTGCTGAATGCTGATCAATTGCAACTAGAAAAACCGATGTTTGCCTTCAAGAAGGCCAAGAACTTAAAAGATCATTTGGTGCGGGCAGCTCTACCCGCTCCTGCAGAAATGACCACAATTGACACACTATGGGGTCTGCCAAAGCTCACTGGACATGCAAGATGTGGTAACTGTTCAATGTGTGAGAGCACTATAGAAGGCAAAGAGTTTATTTACAGAGATATGAAATACGAGCGTAGAGAATTCTCAAACTGTAATAGCTCCAATGCGATTTATGCTTTGTTTTGCCCCTGCTCCATGATCTATATCGGACAAACTACACAAAAGGCACGAACAAGGATGTGCCAACATCGGAGCAGGATACGATGTAGAACTGCGAATGCTCCCCTTGTACAGCACTTCACAGAACAGTCCCATACAGAAATGGATTTCAAATGGACTATCATTTGCCTGGTAAAACCCCCGAGCCGCGGCGGTAACCTGCAACAACTCCTGAACAAAGAGGAACTGAGATGGATTTTGAAGACCAAAAGTCTTCATACAGGGTTGAATCGGACTGAGGATTGGACTTCTCTGATTTAACGAATTCATTTGACAAATACAAACTGTTTCTCCCCCTGCATGGATTCTAACTGAAGCCTGAAGCATAATTGTAAAAAATGGTTCTGAATAATTTTTTCACCTAATTTGGTGCACTTGTAAATGGAAAAATGTAAGAAATGTGCTAAAATTCATTAATTATGAAAAAATAGCGTTGTTGTATGTCCTGAGTGAACGTGACTCACTGGCATGTAATTCTCCGCCCTCCACTCGAATTTTCATTATCACTCATTTTTATTATTACTCACTCAGTTATTACCATATATATTGTTTGATGGGCCGGGTGCCACTTTAAGATGGCCGACACCCGACTGACGCATCCTAGCTGTGCCTTATTTTCCACGCGACTACCGGCGTCACTACACCGCGTCATGTGTTCATTTTCCCAGTCCAAAATGGCCGCCAATTTTTTGCGCAATCCCATTGCGCAAATAACTCCCTTCGACCGCCTTCCCTCTCAATAGGACTTCAAGCTACATAGCGCGGGGATGCCCTTGGGTCACCAGGCGCTTTAGAAATCGCTAAAAAAAAATAAAAAAAAAAATAAATAAATAAATAAATTGGTCCCCCATTGCCCATGTGACTTCCCTGCACTCCACATCGCGTCCCGCATTGTATGGAGACGCCGCGCTGATCCCCGGTGCAAGCAAGAACCCCCATTGAGGCCTCGCTTCCTGTATTACCAGGTAAGATCGGTCCCGGGTAATTTGTATACTCGTTAGACGTAAGGTTAATGAAACCATTGGCACTTACGCCGCCCGTTTCATTCTTTCTTCCAGACCAGGGTACCTTGACCATCTTTTTCGGGTAAGATACACTTCCCGCAACATGTATTGTTTATGCTAACTTCGATTCAATGTTTTAATCAATCACATGTCGTCCCTTTCCTCCACAGACCCTAGTACCGAGGGCACTCTTTAACGGTATGAGTATTTTCTTACATACCTTCAAATAGGGAAGTATGTTTCGCTACTGCAGTGTAATTATTTATCTTCCCACTAGATCTATTTTGGCTTTTGCTTTTAAGCAAAACTATCAAGTTTAAGGAATTTTCCTTTAAGAGTGCCACACTATTGGTAAGCGCTTCCTCACATTTGACACACAATGTCAGAGTGCACTGTTTGTTTGGCACGTTAGTTCGCTGCCGTTTCACTTTATATGTGCTTATCTTTTGCACCAGCCATAGTCACTTTCTGGACCATAGATACTCGGCGCCACTAGTCTTGTTCCTCGTTGCTGTTCTCCACTGCCTATATTCTGCATGAACCACATCCCGTTGCCGGCTGCACTTTGGCATGGTATGAGTCATGCAATCTATGTACGCAGTTTTGGCAATGTTTTAATGACATGTCTCTATCTTTTTATGTCTCCTTTTCTTTTTACATGGTATTTACCTCCTTACCAGTGATATATTCGCAAATGTGTAACATTAAGGCAATTACCCTCTGTCCTGAGGATGAACCTTTATTAAGTATGGTTCGAAACGTCGTCGACACATTACACTAAATGCATCAAATGTGTATATAATTTTTCTTGCATATGTGTATACTTTAGATTGTCTGGTTTATGTCTTACTCCAATCAGATGTCTTGCTATTGCCTGTTATTGTGTATGTTGTATGTCTTTTCAGTGTGTTAGTCGGACACCGGACGGTGTCCCGCTTCTATCACACCCAGTGTTCTATTGGTTTTAGTATTACTTTTGTATCAGGGAAATAAATCGTCCGGCTGGACAATTCCCCTAAATATATTTCCATTTGGTTTATATTTATTTTTCCCTTCATTGGTCTGTTGCTCTAAGGACCCCTGTTCTTTACAATATAAAAGCATGTGCACCAGTGCACAATGGCTGTGAGAGACCCAAGAGTAGCACGAGTTGGATATTGTATGTATTACAAGTGATGCATTAGCAGCCTGACATAGATGTTCCATCCCACAACACCCTGCAAGAGTGAACTCTGACTGTGTGACCTCACTACCTCCTGGAAGTCAAAACCTAAGCAGAAGGCAGCTGGCACTTCATTGAGCTCATAGTAGTATATGGGTCCCGTGTTTTCAAGGATAATGGCAATATTTGTTACAAGGCTTGACTTACTGTCTTCGAGCCATATAGGCACCAGAGAACTGGTATTATTAGACAATGCTTTGTTAGCCCAAATCAAATTCAAACATTCATGATTTACAAGGGCTTGCTTTCAACACCAGACTACCCTACTGAGAAAAATGTAACACCCACAGGCCTCTGCAAAAACCGCATCCCACCTGTCACAAAGCCAGACATTCGTAAAACCTAAATGGAAAAACCCATGGTCTTCTATAAATCAAGCCTGTGGAGCAAACTTTCTCTGCAACTCGGGTAATAACCCTCCCTACCATACTTTAGGAAAGAGCTAAGAAGTCCCAGAACTCCATTTGAGAACAGTGGAATGTTGAGAGCTCCATTGAAGACAACAGAGTGGCTCCGGGCTTATAATGGCTGGAATAAATCTTCTCCAACCTTCCAATGTTTGTCTTTCTGTTGCTCCCACTTTAATTTTGAACATTATACCGTTAGTGGGTGGAATAGCCTCATAGCCTTATAGCCCTTCTGCCACGGACTATACATGTTGGTAAAGGGCCTCTCCCTCGTTGCAGGCCCTCACCTATGGTTCAGGCCTATAACTGAGGTTAGGGCCTTTAACAACCGTTATAGCCTTCGGCAGCGGGCTGTAAGGCTATATTCTTGCTGCCAATCAACTGATCTACCCCTAACGACACACAAAGCTATTACATCTGAATACCCAGGGCACTTTGCAGAAGGTCTTGCATGTACTCGGTGACCCCGCATGCTTGACTCATACTCCTGAGACTCTAAAGCACTCCGCGGCTCTTTGCCGACAGTTTTGCAGTGTATAAATAATCCACCCCATAAAATAAAAGGCATAAAAAGCTGCCAAGTGCCAATGAATTCACAGGATTTGTGTATGTAAATCTGACTGTCAATATATTATCAGTTATACTACGGACTAGTGTCTGTGTGCTGAGATGTTACGTTGCTCAGGAGGACATGATTAAATACGAAAATAGTGGGGGGTTTTATAGATTCATTCAGTCTTCAACTGAAACAGAAGCTATGCTTAAGTATGAAGTTCACTACGAAATTGATAGCATTTTCTGCCAAAAACACCATCCTGTGTGTAATTGTCTGCATGATACTCTGGTATGCTGGTGTGTCGTCTTCCCTGGTATATTTAAGTATAGCACATCAGCTCCCACAGAGAGCAAAAGCCAGCAGGCAGCTGTTCTAGGTGCTGACATCACCTTAGGAAGCCAGAAGTGTTGGATTTAGCTCTGTAACTAGTTAATGTGAATTTAAAACTGATTCAATAAATCCTGAGATATTTCAGTCTGTTTGATGACCCCAGTCATCCTTGACCAATGCATCTTTAAGCTTTGAGGAGATGGAGGACATATGAAGGGGCATAATTAAGAAAAAGTAACTCAACACAGCACAACAAGACACCTTGCTGTGCTGAGTTACAGGGCGATCTATTAGCAACAAAGAGTTGGCTCTAATCAGTTAGGCTGAGCACTTATATCTGAACAACAAAAGAAAGTGCCTGAACTGATGCAATTAATCATATATGATTAAACTAAAGGAAGAAAATATATTTCCACCCTAGGTTTTGCTAATGAATAGCTTTTTATTTATTAATTTTTTAAGACAAAGAAATTTTTGAAAAAGATTAATGCATGTTATATACAATAGGACACTACACCGTTAGACTAAACAATATTGCAACACTAAGGATATTCATTCAATCTACTCAGACATCTCACTGTCATTCAAAATATCATACATTCAATCTTACACAATTTGAAGAAAAAGAAAAAGAAAGAAACAAACAGAAGTTGCTCAATTAATCAAAACCTCAGATGTGATACATTAATGCATATCAACCTGGAAAAAAAGGTACACTTGGAGTTCAAATACAATCAATTATACAACGAAAAAGATTTTTTATAATGTCAATGTGTACACAACTACAAGTGCGGTATTGGTCAACACTTGAGTTATTCAAGAATAGAGCAACATTTGGTACACGGGCCTACGCGTTTCGAATCCCAAATGAATTCAACGGGGGATTCTCCTCAGGGCCAATGGAATATCTAAAAAGAATAAATAAAATATGAAAAATTGGTTTTTAAGTGAAGAATTCTAAAACACTAAGAGAGTGAACCACCATCAACTCAAACCGCTTACCCTACTGGTCTGCAAGGCGACTTGGAAGGTGGAGTGGAGCAAAAGTATCTGCGGGGGGAAGGAAATATTTGTATGAGGTGGTCGAAGTGATTAGGCCAACCTGCATTTATGTGCTAAAGAAAGAAAACGCTGTACCTGTCTGAAACAGCTGATGGGCAGTTATTAAGAATGGATCAAATTGACAGGCGCAGACGGACGCTCTCACGGGCTAAGTCTCCTCGTGGTCCGTGGCGGGTCTGCAATTCGAAAATGGTCGCTGGCGCACAAGTATAATTTGATAGTGGGTCCTGCAAAACCAAAGCGCCAGACGGGGCATTACTTGCCTGCCTTGTTGGAATGGCGGGGGGACGCCGAAGTAGTCATATAGTGTGCGCCTTGCACTAGCGGGAAGAATTACCTTAATTCAAGCGGGCGCTTGGCTTGGAGCAGGCACGTCAATTTCGGCCAAACAAATGCCCATCACAGGAGGGGTCGATCCTGAATCTATTAAAACAAGAATCTGTTTTAGTCGTTGAGCGACCCTAAGAGGCGAGGCAAGTGGGACGAAAAAACTTCCAGACAGGTCTTACCTGGTTTCTCAGTTCGTAGCGCACCGCAATAGAAAGCCGACTTGTCATGTACGGCGTCTAGATTGAACTAATCTCCCGCGCATGCGCAGACCAGCTGAGCTCAGTCTTATCAGCGGGGAAATACTACTCACCCGCGTCTGGGTTAAACTGCTCCCCCGCGCGTGCGCAGGGCGGTTGACAGACGGGCTGGGAGAGAGATGCTAATCGCCCGCACTGGCGCTACAGTACGATAGAGTACAGACTTAAGCACACAGGGCGAGGGGGGGGGGTGAACTAACCCCTTCACAGGCATGAAGGCAAGGGTGTACTAAAACATAGTATTCACACAAGAATATTAAAAATATTCACACAAAATAACCACCTTCATACACAAAGCGAGGCTGAACATGTATTCGCCGAAAGCGGCCAAATAGTCATGCAAGGCAGGAGTCAGAACTTTATAATTTATAAATTTCCGACAATTCATTAAGGCCTATAACGGCCGTATTAAACTTGACAATAAGGAGCGCTTCCCTTTTAGAGAGTCTGGTGTCCCAGTCACCTCCTCGGGGGTCGCGCTCCACCCTGGAGATGATAGTCCATTTGAGATCTTTGATTTGGTGGTTCAATCTATTCCAGTGGTTGACCAGGGGTGCAGATTCTACTCGATTTTTGAGTCTTGATTTGTGCTGTGAAATTCTTTGCCGTGCTTCCTGATTTGTTTTACCGATGTACAACAGTCCGCAAGGGCAAAGAATACCGTACACCACATATCTTGTCTTGCAATTGCTAAATGTCTCGTGTTTCCACGAGACACCTTTATGCTGAAAGAGAGAACCCTCAATGGTCGTCTCGCAGCAGAGACAGGTGCCACACTTATGGTGCCCTGTGATGGGATTTAAACCCATCATTTGTCGAATGGAAGGAGGGGCTTCCCTAGTCATTGCTGCTCTAACCATGTAATTTGCTATGCTTTTTTCTTTTTTGAAAGCAAAAAGTGGTGGTTTATTGAGGCCCTCATCTAGATTTTTGACTAGGTGCCAATTTTGATTGATTACTTTTTTTAGCTGATTCGCTTTGGGCAAGCTGCATGAAGAGGGCACGTTGGACCCCCAGGGAAAACGCTCCTGGAACGACGCACCAAACCACAGTTAAAACGCCAGGTGTGCGTCACAACATTCTGCCCAAATGCGAATCAGCTAAAAAAAGTAATCAATCAAAATTGGCACCTAGTCAAAAATCTAGATGAGGGCCTCAATAAACCACCACTTTTTGCTTTCAAAAAAGAAAAAAGCATAGCAAATTACGTGGTTAGAGCAGCAATGACTAGGGAAGCCCCTCCTTCCATTCGACAAATGATGGGTTTAAATCCCATCACAGGGCACCATAAGTGTGGCACCTGTCTCTGCTGCGAGACGACCATTGAGGGTTCTCTCTTTCAGCATAAAGGTGTCTCGTGGAAACACGACACATTTAGCAATTGCAAGACAAGATAAGTGGTGTACGGTATTCTTTGCCCTTGCGGACTGTTGTACATCGGTAAAACAAATCAGGAAGCAAGGCAAAGAATTTCACAGCACAAATCAAGACTCAAAAATCGAGTAGAATCTGCACCCCTGGTCAACCACTGGAATAGATTGAACCACCAAATCAAAGATCTCAAATGGACTATCATCTCCAGGGTGGAGCGCGACCCCCGAGGAGGTGACTGGGACGCCAGACTCTCTAAAAGGGAAGCGCTCCTTATTGTCAAGTTTAATACGGCCGTTATAGGCCTTAATGAATTGTCGGAAATTTATAAATTATAAAGTTCTGACTCCTGCCTTGCATGACTATTTGGCCGCTTTCGGCGAATACATGTTCAGCCTCGCTTTGTGTATGAAGGTGGTTATTTTGTGTGAATATTTTTAATATTCTTGTGTGAATACTATGTTTTAGTACACCCTTGCTTTCATGCCTGTGAAGGGGTTAGTTCACCCCCCCCCCTCGCCCTGTGTGCTTAAGTCTGTACTCTATCGTACTGTAGCGCCAGTGCGGGCGATTAGCATCTCTCTCCCAGCCCGTCTGTCAACCGCCCTGCGCACGCGCGGGGGAGCAGTTTAACCCAGACGCGGGTGAGTAGTATTTCCCCGCTGATAAGACTGAGCTCAGCTGGTCTGCGCATGCGCGGGAGATTCGTTCAATCTAGACGCCGTACATGACAAGTCGGCTTTCTATTGCGGTGCGCTACGAACTGAGAAACCAGGTAAGACCTGTCTGGAAGTTTTTTCGTCCCACTTGCCTCGCCTCTTAGGGTCGCTCAACGACTAAAACAGATTCTTGTTTTAATAGATTCAGGATCGACCCCTCCTGTGATGGGCATTTGTTTGGCCGAAATTGACGTGCCTGCTCTAAGCCAAGCGCCCGCTTGAATTAAGGTAATTATTCCCGCTAGTGCAAGGCGCACACTATATGACTACTTCGGCGTCCCCCCGCCATTCCAACAAGGCAGGCAAGTAATGCCCCGTCTGGCGCTTTGGTTTTGCAGGACCCACTATCAAATTATACTTGTGCGCCAGCGACCATTTTCGAATTGCAGACCCGCCACGGACCACGAGGAGACTTAGCCCGTGAGAGCGTCCGTCTGCGCCTGTCAATTTGATCCATTCTTAATAACTGCCCATCAGCTGTTTCAGACAGGTACAGCGTTTTCTTTCTTTAGCACATAAATGCAGGTTGGCCTAATCACTTCGACCACCTCATACAAATATTTCCTTCCCCCCGCAGATACTTTTGCTCCACTCCACCTTCCAAGTCGCCTTGCAGACCAGTAGGGTAAGCGGTTTGAGTTGATGGTGGTTCACTCTCTTAGTGTTTTAGAATTCTTCACTTAAAAACCAATTTTTCATATTTTATTTATTCTTTTTAGATATTCCATTGGCCCTGAGGAGAATCCCCCGTTGAATTCATTTGGGATTCGAAACGCGTAGGCCCTTGTACCAAATGTTGCTCTATTCTTGAATAACTCAAGTGTTGACCAATACCGCACTTGTAGTTGTGTACACATTGACATTATAAAAAATCTTTTTCATTGTATAATTGATTGTATTTGAACTCCAAGTGTACCTTTTTTTCCAGGTTGATATGCATTAATGTATCACATCTGAGGTTTTGATTAATTGAGCAACTTCTGTTTGTTTCTTTCTTTTTCTTTTTCTTCAAATTGTGTAAGATTGAATGTATGATATTTTGAATGACTGTGAGATGTCTGAGTAGATTGAATGAATATCCTTAGTGTTGCAATATTGTTTAGTCTAACGGTGTAGTGTCCTATTGTATATAACATGCATTAATCTTTTTCAAAAATTTCTTTGTCTTAAAAAATGAATAAATAAAAAGCTATTAATTAGCAAAACCTAGGGTGGAAATATATTTTCTTCCTTTAGTTTAATCATATATGATTAATTGCATCAGTTCAGGCACTTTCTTTTGTTGTTCTGAGTTACAGGGCGATGGCAGGAATGCATCGTATGTATTACAAAATGGTGCATTCCGGCCTTTTTCCGGCACTGGTGCACGTTGGGCAGCCTAGTGCTGACGCAGGCCCCCCTGTGCAAGGGTTCCTGCGTTGTATGCCGGATTGTTTTTGTGCAGATAGGGGCACCTTCCTGCACAAAAACAATCCTGAGAGGAATATGCCTCTTTCTATATGTGCTACTGAGTGCAGCACATATAGGAAGAGGAAACAATAATGAGAAATAAAGATGCTTGTTATGCCTCCCCTGAGATGGCATACCTTTTTGGTGCATTCCTAGGTCTCTACTACAATAGGAGCTTCAGGGGGAATAACAGGACAGCCAGCCCCCCACTCAACATGTATCAAGTCAATAAGTAGCTGTCCTTACTGCGATACACAAAGTGCTCTTCAATCTTTAATGTAAGGCGGGTTTTTAACCTTTTCAACCTCACCTACACTTGTTACCAATCCTATATGGTTATTTCGCTACAGTGTATCTCAATTCAACTTAAAAACTACCATCAAACATCCACCCATAGTCTGAAAAAGTGTGGGAAAGAGAAAAGGCACCTCACGGTTGCAACACCAAGGGGGGGCAGCTGACTGGTACTCGCCAGCGAACCCCACTTCTCATCATAGGTTACCTTTTCTCCAAAAAAGAAAAAAGTGTGTGTGTAATATAAAGAAAACCTCAACCCAAAGAAACCAAAAGATGAAAGAGAACAAAGGTGTGATTCTACTTTCTCAAAATGTGCCAAAATAGTGCCAATAAATCAGGACCCCGTGAGAGTATAGAGAAATAATTCTCACTGAATTAAAAATTGGTAAAGCTTACTTGCTCCTAATGACTTTTATTCCGTGCTGTAAGCTCTCCAAAGTTAAAAATGGCTCATATAGAACCATAATCATCGTTATTAGCCGACATGTTTTGTTGCTATAACAATTTTAAGCAACTTCTTCAGGGCTAAGGGTCCAGAATAGATTTTCATGGGAGGTTCACATCAAACCTGAAGGTTGCTTCCAGATTGCGTACCTGCAACCTTCACTAGGGGTACCCGCGTCAGCTGATCGCGAACCCACAGGGTGACTGCCGACTAGTCTTGTCACCGCAGTTTACACCTGACGTGATTTCAATCGTCCCGCCTTTGAGCCTAAAACGCCACCCTGTTATCAAGCACCAAGGTGATCTACCAGTGATGGTAAATATGGGAAAGCATTAAAATCCATAGCAGTTGCGTGAGAACCCCCTCACAAAGCCCATGGAACGCCTTCCCAGGGCAGAGTAAATCAACGCAGGGATGTGCACTGCATTGTGGTACTCCTGATTTATAAAGCCACACAGGGCCATGCAAAGTGGCCTTACGTGGCTTGATAATTGGCATTTTAGGGTTTACCTCCCACATGCACCACGTTGTGTGGTGCAAACGTGACGCAAACCCTTGATAAATAAGGCCCTATTTGTTCTTGGAGTTGGTTTGTCCGGGAGTAGTGTGCTGCACTATTCTTAGATTCGGCTTAGAGTAGCTGTAGAGTGTGTATGTTATGGTGTGATGCTGACCCACCCATCATTGACCAATGCGCCCCTTGGTTTTGTTGAGTTGGAGAGCACGTTCAGTGCTCTTGGAGTTGGTTTATCTGAGGGTAGTATCCTGAGCTGTTCTTGGATTCTGCTTAGAGTAGCTGTAGAGTATGTATGTTATGGTGTTATGTTCCTTGTCAGTTTTTTGACCCACCCATCATTGACCAATGCGCCCCTTGGTTTTGTTGAGTTGGAGAGCACGTTCAGTGCTCTTGGAGTTGGTTTATCTGAGGGCAGTATCCTGAGCTGTTCTTGGATTCTGCTTAGAGTAGCTGTAGAGTATGTATGTTATGGTGTTATGTTCCTTGTCAGTTTTTTGACCCACCCATCATTGACCAATGGGCCCCTTGGTTTTGTTGAGTTGGAGAGCATGTTAAGTGCTCTTGGAGTTGGTTTATCTGAGGGCAGTATGCTGAGCTGTTCTTAGATTCTGCTTAGAGTAGCTGTAGAGTGTGTATGTTATGGTGTGATGTTCCTCGTCAGTTTGTTGACCCACCCATCATTGACCAATGCGCCCCTTGGTTTTGTTGAGTTGGAGAGCATGATTAGTGTGCCTGGAGTTGGTCTGCCTGGGGGCAGTATGCTGAGCTGTTCATGGACTCTGCTTCATGTGGATATGATTGCTTGTTCCAGTGCTATCTTGGTGTCAGTGGTGTAGTCATTATTTAAATGCAACATGTACTACTGTTGTGCAGTCTTCCGTGCCAATGACACCACCGCACCTTTGCTGGCTGTACGGTGCTGTTCCTCTTCAGTTTAAGTTATTTTTGGTCTGTTCTCAGTCGTCTGAGGTCATCCAGTATTTTATTACTTGTGAAGAGTCTGAGACTAGGGTCTCCTTTGGGGGGAGGGAGGGGTGTAAATGGCGTCCGCTGGGTGGAGCCAATCTTGCAGAATCTTTGATCTGTCAGATTGTGCATTGCCCCCCAACGCCCCTAACTCTCTTGCTGCCTCTGCTCTGGGAAGAATTGCTTTTGGTCACTTGCAGACACCCGATGTAGTCTAATGGAAGCATTTTCTTAAACTATACACATGAGCCCCTGCAGCAAAATAACACATTAAAGGCTCCATTAATTTCAGAACAGCTTCCTTAATCATTGCTAGAATCACAGGCAAAAACCATCTTCGCACCCCGGGAGCTCTGCCTCCCACTGAGTTCAGACATATATGATGAAAATGCAGCAAAGTGCAGATCTGTGATGGCGCAGCCTCAACGTGGCGTATTAGTTCAATTAATCACGCTTTAATGGGAGTAAATTAAATATCGCAGAATATATTAGCAACCTACAAATGCCAGAACTATTAAGAGCTATTCCGTGATTGGTTCTCTGTGCTGTAACTTTTTCTCTGTGGAACAGCACACTAGGGATTTAGAGAAGGCCATGGAAACATCACACTGCCATCCAAAGCTAGCTTAAAGGGACCAGCTGTTTCAAGGGCTAAATAAAGGGAATTGACCATGAAATAGGAAGTCAAATTGAAACAGAGATGTTTATTATTTTCTACTTTGAACTGTGAGAAGGAATTCAAGTTTTGTGTGTGACAAATATGGCCACTGTTCTACAATTGGAGTAAATATGTGGTCTTATTGAGTTTGATAGGGTGGTGTATGCCTGGCCTCCCCGTGTCCGTTGCAACACTACTCACAGTAGTAAGAGATCTATTCTTGAAATACACAAGAACGGATGTATGTCAGTATAACGCGATCTTTTAGATCGCTGTACTTTACAACGCGGTTTCTACAACGCAAGTCGTTACAACGACTTGCGTTGGAGGGCGCGGATTGAGGATTAATATAATTTTATATTCCAACACCAGCCCACGTAACAGTAGGGAAGGTGTTGGAATATAAAATTACAATATTTCTTAACCAACAGCGCCATCCAGCGCAAGTCGTAGTAACGACTTGCGTTGTAATGACAGCGTGGTAAAGATAGTGCGGTGTAAACACCGCGTTGTAAACGATGTTTCCCCACAAGAACGCTGGAGGTGTGGTGGAGCGGAACCCAACTATGGTACTTACACGCACACGACCCAACTCAACTACATTTATCTATCCTGTTGATCACGCCAGTAACTTAACAAAACTTGAGGGGGGCTAAGTTCGCGGAGGGGCCCCCCACGCTCCAGACCTAGTCAGCAGCCTAAGGCCAGGGCCCCCACCACCCATGCACTGGCTAATAGGCCCCCCCCTTGAGCTCAATCCCCACAGCCCCGCACCCCGGGGGTTCTGGTGGTAATTGTTATGCTACTGGACCACGCCTGGCTATAGGGTGCATGTGATGTGGGTCCCCGTCCTACCATAACTGTGGGTGGGTTACTACAAATACTACTCGGACTGGGATTGCTGTTAGCAAAGCGCTCACCACACAAACATGCAACACCTTGGGGACTAGAGGTATCCTGCTTTAATAAGTGTGTGGGGTAAGGGTACACATTACAGATGGGACCAGTTAATACACACATTTTAGCAAACTATGGCACTTTCTACTATTCTGTGGATTGAAAGAGTGACCACAGAAAATGTGTTACTGTTATTTTATTATGTTCATGAAAACGTAATAAAAAGATTTATGAAGTAAAACAGAGACATCTCTGCCAGCTTGTAGGAAACACTCCCAGCTACGTCACAGGAGCAGTTTCAGCAACAAAATGTAATGCTGGCCGGCCACCATGTCACAGCTCATGCTCAGCATTGTTTTTTCATATTTCAGAAACTACCCCCCACGCTGGACTCTTTTGAATACACACAAACTCACTCTCCTTGCCCACTAGGGCCTTTGATATTTTTCCAGCCCAGGACTGCCAACACCTGCATGGAGGTCGGCAGTAGGAATAATATTTGTTACAAGGAAGCGCTTTCTTGAATAGCATACCTTTCAAAACAGCAGCCCCTTATCTTTCATCCAAAGTGCCTTTCCAGGCAAAGGCCAGCCATATGCAAATCAGACTTAGTCATGCTCCAATGGGAACAGTCTTACCCAGATTGCAAGGCCAGGTCTCCTACAGATGGGGACACAGACTAATTGTGGCCTAGTTAAGCCTCAACAGTCAGGCATAGCATGAGTCCTAATGTACAGTGAGCAAAGGACCCCTGTCTAGGCATACTCGTCACACTTGGAGCCAGGTGCTGGCCTTGCAGTTGCAAAGGGCTTGTCAGTTGTGGCATGCACATATTGTGAGATATATAAATGCAAAATGTATGTAATGCGGGAATGAATTTCTATGTCCTTACTTATCCAATGATTACACAAATGCTATCTGCACGATTTCAGAAAATGTATTTGAACATTTTTGACAAATTTATAATCGTTCACCCCTGGAGTGGGGCCCTGGGTTCTACAATGTTGCAAAGCACATTAAATATACACAAATAAACCAAATAGGCAAAACAAGCATAAGGGACAATCAACTTACAAAGTTGCACATACATACAACATGTATCAAAAGCTCAACACCAAATGAACCAACTGGGAAGTTATTTTCTTTGCTCTTCCATTGTTTTTTACACAGACCGTGGAGAAGATAGTCTGGATTGTACACAAGTGAGGAGCAATTTTGCCCTTTATTTTCTTGGATGTGTATCAAAATGTCTTTGAAAATGAAGAAAATTATAGAGACTCCATTAGAAGTGTTGATGCGTTTCGGCCTAGACACTGCAGGACAGAAGAAAGATGAAGTACCTATCAGGGGGATATGAATACATATATACATTTAGCCTGGTGCAGCACAACATTAGCATTGGTGCACCGGCAGATGACGCTCAGGTGAGCATAGTTAATAAAACTTGACCATCACAGCCAGATATGGTGAAACAGTTAGTATTATTCTCCATTAGTCGTCTGCAACGTTGGGGCTATTTGTGCATGCTGCCCTGTGCTGTATAGCTCATGTGCGTCTATCAAGTTGCAGCGGCTGTTACTAGACAATGCTTGGGTGCTTGATAATTATGCAAAGGGGTGCGCGTCGGGAAACCCTGCCAAAGGCTAGTGAAAGATGGGTCATGCGACGGAATTATGGCCTGCGTGGGGCTTACTGTTAGTCCCAACTAGTGGATGAGGTACCCTAGTCCTCGGGGGAGGGTTGATATCCTAGGAAGGAAAAGGTGCCAGGCATCCCATCTAAAGAAGGAGGATCCAGGGGGAAGAGGGAACCGGATACCTCAAAAAGCTCTGATGGGTTACCTAACCAAGATAGACTAAGCCCTATACAAGTGGGAGAAAACCACAGTGCACTGAGTTCCTTCCAATGAGGCTGCTGAGCAAGTGTGCAATATCTTCAATTGCAGGAGCCACTAGGAACTGCTCCTTTTTTAGCACAATTGTTTGATGGAGCTACATCGGTGATTGTCTGTAAGATCTTTAGAACACTGGGGTGTTGCAGGTGGATAGGCCATGTAAGCACGGTTTTAGATGTAGCTCCAACAAGTGCCTCACCATATTTAATATGGGATAAAGTACCTCCTGCCATATATTATAAGGATATTGCAAGTCACTGAGGAGTTCCATAACCATATAGAGGAAAAAGGCAAAAGGTTATGGAACCCCAAGGTGACTTAGAATATCATTATCGTGTATGACAGGGGGTACTTTATCACATATAATACATGGTCACACCAACACCTTTCCCACAAACTACTTAAAACCTTAATGCGTAGGTCTTTCATATGAAAGAGTGAGCATGTCTACAAACATGAGGAATACAAATAAAACCTCTAGTACACAATTAAACAGGCGCAGACGCTTGTACTATGAAGTGGTGGGGCGAGGGGAGGGGGGAACATAAGAAAAGACAATAAAAGAAACATTTACTTACCTGTTCCGATGGTCACCACCTTCCACCCGATCCTCACTTCCTTGTCAGGAACCTGGTGCACACTGCCCAGGCTCCCAGCTCCGAATCCGGGCGCTGCTCACATGCTGGGTATGTTATTCCCAGCACGTGAACAGCGCTGGAATTGATCTGAGCACCTCGGTTCGGACCTCAGACATAGATTGAAAACCTGTGCTGGTTTCTCCACCCAGCTGTACAACACAGCTAGGTGGAGAAAGGCTAAGTGCGCAGGATGGTTTGCCCGGCCACACCTCCTTTCTCAACCACTCAGCAAACACGCCTTCTGGCACACTGCTGATTGGGGGATGTAGCCCTCTTGGATGCTAAGGGTTCTTGGGGGCCCAGAAGCCCTCCTGTTGCCTACAGTAATTCAGACATAGCAGGATTCCTGAGAGGTGGTCAGAGGCCTACCTCTTTTCTCCTCCACTCAGCAAACACTAGTATTTAAAAAAACATAGAAATTCACTTAAAAAAACAAAGATTACAGGGTCGTTATAGTTAGAAAATAGAATTTATAAAAACCATAGAAATTCATTGAAAAAAATAAAGGTTACAGGGACATTATAGTTAGGCTTAGATTTCCCTAATACAAAACCAGTGAAATTCAGCAGTTAGAGTTACCTGAGCTAACTATAACGTACACCCCGGAATGCACTGCTTATGACCTCACATGTTATATCACTCATGACATGGTCAGTGACATCACTGATGACATCACAGATGACATCTCAAATGACATCACTGATGACATCATCCACAGAACCACTCACACATCCACTGACACCCCAAACAACCTCTTGTACGTTCACTCACATACCCATTCACAGACCCATACCAGTACTCACACACCCACTCGCTCTTCCATAGAGGCACTCACACACCCAGTCAGTCAGTTGTACAGACACTCACACAACCATTTACTCACCCATACAACCACTGATACCACCAGCCACTCACCCGTGCAGCCACTCACATAGCCACACACTCACCCATACAGCTACTCACACACCCACTTATTTACCTACCCAATCACTCACAAACCCACTCACTCACAGTCTCTCACTCAACCATACATGCACTCATACACCCACTCACACACCCACACAACCACTTACATACCCATTCAAACATATAAACAAGCACTCACACATCTGCTCACTCATCCATACTGCCATTCAACATAAACTTACTTTCCAATACTGCTACTCATACACCAACTGACTTGACCAAACACCCACTCAAACAGCCACTCACTCACTCACCCATACAGCTTCTTACACACCTAGTCACTCACTCATACAAACATTCACACACCCACGTACTAACCCATACAGTCACTACACACCCACTTCTCCACCCATAGAACCACTTACACGCCCACTCAATCACCCATACAGCCACTGACAAACCAACTCACTCACCAATGCTGCCACTCACACAACATCTCACTCACCCACACAGCTACTCACACACCCACTTATACACCTTAACAGCCACTTACCCATACACACAAAGATACATACAGTAACACAGCTACTCACTTAATATATGTTACAAGTAATATCACTCAGTAGTATTGCACCTAGTATACTAATTTAACTGTTGTAGTAGCTAAGTATAAATCTTTAACACCCATAAACTCGTAAAAACACTTACACTCACTTGATGATGTCTCCTCATAATAAAAAAAAAACATGGGCAGAGGGTTGGGGTCCCTGGGGCCCATAGTGGCTTGGAGAGGTGGCTGTGTGCATCCTTTAAATAAAAAAAGGCCCTGGCGGATGGGGTGCCCGGGGCCTGCAAAGTCTTGGGAGGGGTTTGTCTGCCCCCCTTAATAAAACAATACCCCCCTGAGGATGGGATTCCTGAGGTCTGCAAATGGTTCATTTGTTTGGCAAATCAGCTCAAGGGATGGGGTCTGCCTAAGTGTGGCTAGGCCCCGTGACCAATGCCAGCCATGCACGCCTGAAGGCCGAAGACCTTGTGTGACACAGGGTTGGTTTTGTGTATGGAAACAATTATTACTTTATGTTAAAAAAAAAAAATCCAAGGTTAAAGTGATGTTGTACTTTGGTGAAAATTTCAGTGACAATGTATCGTTTTAAACTAAAAAAAAAACACTAAAACACCAGCTATAGATATCTCTAGTAACTATACCTTGTGCCCTAAGGTAGTTATGACTCCCACCCTCGCCATGCACAGCTAATTACCCCACATACTACAACACTCATGACATGTTCTATAATATCACTGCAACATTTGAGATATTATCATTGGTGAGAAGGCTGTATGTGGTGGGAACGTGAGTTACAGGTACCTTAGGGAACGAGGGCAATGTATTATTACTCCATTCATCATCTCAACTAAACCTGACCACCAAAATTAGAGGCAGATTCCCATGTATCCCTCTTTGCTTTGGGCAATTATCCCATCTCTTAAAGCATGTGGTGAACTGGTCTTGTCGCCCCCCACAAGAGTTCATCCTTTCCAGGCTACCTCTGCTCGGGCTTACACATAGGGTTCGATTTCCCTATGCAGCTTCTGTTCATATTTATATTGTTTGCATTTGAAGATCTGGAGATTTTAATCACAGATCTAATGGCAATGTTCTTTTATTTGTAGTTAACCCCTGAAGAAGGGCCATAAATGGCCCGAAATGCATTGGGTACAATATTATACATGACTGAGGATGTTTGGTGTAATCTGGCGTGCCCAGAAAAAGGCCCGAATGGGCATATCTGTTGCATGAGAAACTTTGTTGAAAACATCTGCATCTTACGTGTGAAATAACAAGGACAATAAATAAGTGAATGAAATTCATTGGAGTAGTTGGAACAATTATTTTTTAAGTTGGAAAAACTGAAGATAAATTTACGTGAAAATCATGGCAAAGGAGTGTAACTTCACTCCACCAATGTTTGCTTCTGTTCATTGGCCATCCCACAACTTGAAATTTCCTGCGCTCGTTCAGAACAGAATCGCCCCATGAAGCTTCCAACCATTCCTCTTCAGTACTAATTCAAGTTGGATCAGACTAATTCACTAAAGCAACATCTAATGCACAGAAAACTGCCTCCTTCCTATGATCTTCCTTGCCTTGGTCTGTAAAAGACAGGGGAGACATGCAGTCAGCCTGCTGATTCCTCTTCCCTGTCAGATAGTCAATTGCAAATTGGTAGCATAACAGTTTAACCTTCAACCTGGCTAACCTTGCTGTTATTGCTGTAACTAGTTACGCGACGCCCAGCTCTTTCTATCTCTCCTCTCCACTCACTTAAGACAGTCCTATGAGGGACGGGAGGGTTGAGAAAGGGAGGAATCATAGTGGAACCAGCGCAACCGGTTTTAACTGTATCTTTTGTTGTAAAATGGTGACCCAGATCCAATAAGGCGAGACGGCTAACTGTTAGCCGCTGTTCCAACTATATAATGTTATTGGTTGGCCAGGATTAGGAGGAGAACACTCACCGCAGGAACAGGTCTCGTGTTGTATATGTTATTGCTGTAATCCTGTCTTGAAAAACACATTTTCTAGGAGCTTGTGATATGTTGTTATAACAAATTGTGTCCCTCGCAGAAACAGCCAGAATCACTCAGTTACAAAAGTGCAAGGCAGAAGTTCTCTTTCTATTACCGAGTAGATTTTTTCTGACTCTTTTAAAGCCCTGGACTCACAAACTATAGTCCACCTGCCACTGTCACAGAACTGCTGTGATACAGCCCCAGGCCACATCCACGTGCATTGAGGGCAACAACACACTGCTTCCCAATGATAATATGTTTCGAAAAAGGAGAATGAACAATGTCATGCTTCAGCAAATCAATGGATTCCCTTTGGCTCTCCTCGCAAATGAATTGCACGTTTTTAAGTAGGATGCTTAATGCTTCACTATGGCATAGTAAATATTCACAAAATTTGAGTATAACTAACAATTACATCAATTGTTCTTTGAATATAGGTTCCGGAGCCTCCACAATTGTTCAAAAGTGACTGTCCTTAGGCTTAGTTCCATCCTTTGAGACTGTGTTTGCTAAGGAGTCCACATCATTCGCTCTGAAATGGCACCTCTTGAACTTCAAAGTCAACCCCTTGTCATCCAAGGCTTGGAACACTATTTCCAATCTCAAATAGGGCTGTTCCACATTCTCCCCAAAAATAAGTATAGATCGTCCGTGAAGGTTGTGGCTCCATCAGTACCATCCAAGATCCCCTTCACAGAGGCAGAGCTCACAAGTCTAAAGGATATCCATTTTTATTGCCACATTCCTTCCAGGGCCACGAATGCCATCAGATGAGTGCCTGTACCCTTCCTCTAGTACCACCTGATCATAAGCACCAGCCAGGTCCAGAGTTCCACCTAACGGGCACATCTTCTCATACATATTGGGTAAAGGGTGACAATAAACCCAAATTGCATTGTTGAGTCTTCGGAGATCAGTACATAGACACAAATCCCAAGAACCCTTGGGTGAAATCACTGTAGGTGATACCCCTGAAGATGATTCAATTGGTTCAGTATCATCCGGGTCACATAGGTATTTTAACATTTCCTTCAACGTTCTTCTATAGAATAGTGGAACATTCCTAACTTGCTGTCTAATAGAGGTAGCTCCTTCTGTTAGCCTAATGTGGTGTTCAAAGACGTTGTACCTTCCCAACGCATCAGTACAATATCCTCTGAATTTCTCTTGCAACCTTTGTATGTAAACATCTCACATGTTCTGAAGCCATCCTTGCGTGCCATCTCCTTGCTTTTCTCACAAACTGAATCAATCATGTAAACCGGGGATCTGCCGAGTGATAAAGTTTTATCCCATCTCCTCTTGGTGCAGCCATCCCAGAGTAGCATCACGTTTGTCTGCAACATATACCTTCCCACGAGTCCTATGACCTTTAAAATGGATGTTACTCCAAGGATATCCCAGAATATTGGTCCTGTGCTCAGTGTATTGATCAGGGTGGATGTCTGTAGGTACCAACTTCCTTGCCTTCCACAATTCCCGAACCAGTTTTATCCTTAAGATGGCGAACCAGTCACTCAAGTCTACTACGACTTGTACCTGCTGCCCATCCTGCAATAAGGTACATTTGAGCAAAACTTTGCAGTTCTTTTCCACTCTTACACTTAAGACGATATACAGGTCTAAACCTGCAATATTCTCACAAACCTCTTCTGAAACCATACTAAGCTTCATGCCTTTGCATATGCTCTCAAAATGTCCTTTCCTTATACATTGATTGCAATATTTGGCAATAGCGGATAATTCCTTGAATTACCAATGTGGCTTCTACTTCCACACAGGTAACATGAAATATATCCCTTTTGTAGAAAGTGGGCTCAATCTTTTACTCCCCTTTCCTAAATTCTCTATTTTGCTCATTGCATTGACTTCAGCCCTGACCCACTTAACCTCTGATCTCTTCATTAATTTCTCGAAGTGCTCTATGCTCTTGGCCAAATCAACTGCATTACTGAGGGTATTGATCTCTCAAAACCTGATCACATTTCGCAGGCAAATATCTGAGATACATTTTCTTTGTTGCTCTCAACTGCACTTTGCTTCATAGAATAAAACTTAGATCATTCCATTACACTATCAATTTTGCACTCTTATATGGTCTCCAACTTTTTAATGGCATAGCCAAATGTATTTTAATTAACCGAATTTACCTTGGCCCGGCGCAGTTACATTGTTTCAACCTGTCACCACCGAAAGAATTTTTCAAAATGGACAATTTTCTCTGGTGCGAACACTCTTCACCATCCAATACTTCTGCATAAGCCAAAAGCATCTCATACCACAGATTCCATTTAAAGGGTGGTTCCCCAGGGATATGAAGGAAGAATTATGACGATACCGGACATGTGGCAAATGCGACCATTAAAAGCGACAACACGATTCATTCTAGAAGTCCGCAGTTTTGAGATGAGCTGACAGGAGGAACACAAATTAAGTAAAACAACAAGGTGTTAACAAATACAAATTAACAAGGTAGGTAAGGTAGTCACCGTTGCCAAGGGAGGCACATTAGCGTGCAGCGGACCCAGCGGACACAGTCTTTAATAACAAAAGAAGGTATTTATGTGCATTTTCCCGGTTCTCATTCCTAAAACTGTATTGTACAAAATGGCGGGGGTCTGAAAAACAAAAAACTAAGGCTATAAATCACCTACTGTGCCCACGAGGTTCCCTCAGGATGAGTCTCCCTCACAGTGTGAAAACGAAACTGCTCTCACTGCTCACAAAGCATGAAAATAAAAAGAGGACTAATGTCTCTTTTCCCCCTATGTGGCGGCCATTTTGGTACAGTCTCTCTCTCGGATCACCATCTTGGACTAGTCATTGTTGCTGGGCTATCAATTTATTTCACTATCTGAGGTGCATCAAGAACTCACCTTTTTAGGCTAAGCCCAACTACTACCACTACTGTACTCTGAACTACGGATCTGTGATCTATTGTACTCTGAGGCACACCTATCTGTGTCATGTAACAGACTGCCTGCATCTGCATTCTGCTTTACAAGTATTATACTCATTATATATTATTTATAGGTTTACCTGTAAACATAACTATTCCCCCAATTGTACACTGCACTACTCTGCACAATCTCCCCTGTTATGCTACGGCATGTATTTTAGGTCTATAGTTTTCAGAACTATTCCTCCAATTGTACTCTGCACTACCACTTTACACAATTCTGCAACCCGCACTGCATTACCGGTATTCACTTTACCTCTCTCTCATGTAATGCATCGACTGCTACCTCACATATGCTTGTCGTCGCACTAGTGTATTTTCTGCCAGCTAGTGCCATTTCTGATTTCTGATCCAGATAACGTGTTGTGTTTGCATGTGCACCTTGCTCCGGCATATCACTATTGTTCACCCACCCCCGCGCTACACTGCTACCATACCAACATGGAGCTCATCGGCAAACACACATATAAAATAAACTACCCTTCCGTGCTCACCAAAAAAGCTACTAAACGCTTTAAACACGACTTCCTTAGGTCCCACCCAGAAACACCCTTTGCCGACACCTACTTCTCATCGGTCAATGGACCCTTGAACACCGACATCATTTTCCACACCACACGCAGAGCGCAATGGAAAAAAGTGTTCCTCACCCTATTCACCATCTCCACCACCAGGAAATCCGCACATGGCCTAACACTCTCCATCACATCGTCCCAACTCCTCCCAGGCAGAACCACCATCACCATTTACAACAACGGGATTGTCTTAATTCAAGCGATAGACAGGAACCTGGAACTACTTGACAACATGTTCCCCTCTCTCAAAGAGCACCTTTCCAACCCTCGGACTTACACGCATATCACCCCCTGTCCTACCTCCCCTAACGTCACAGCTCCCACCCTTAACTCTCCTAACACAGTTCAGCAGCAAGAAGACACACACCTCACCTTCACACCCTGCTCCACAGTCAATCACCTGCCCGTCGCAGCTACCCCCCTCATTCACAGACATAGACCTGGTCCCTCCACACACCACTCGCTTTCCCAGCCCCCCTACTAACCTTCGTACCTCCGCTCATCCTCCTGTCTCCCCCTCCACACTTTGCACACCCGTACCTTCCCCCGCACATTTTTTCTCAGAGCACCCCTCCTCCCCCAATGGCACCCCACACAACATGACTCTCTCTCCGACTTCCGCCCCCCCCACACTTAGCACTCCCGCCACGCCTAGCCTGCACTCCTCCTTCAACCTCCCACCCCCCTCGCTCACTCCTCAATATCCCACCTCCTCCCCCACAACAGCCAGCCTTCACATCGCCCCCTTTTTCCCTTCCCCCCCTAGCACGGATGCGCTTCCCAACAACACCTATCCTCTCGCTAACGCCCCCAACGCCCCCAACACCCTCATCAGCTCCGCCTCTCCACCCGGACTGCCCCCTGTCAACGTATTCGCCGGTTCAGCGCCAGTACCCCCCCCCAACACCGCGCCCATCATCACCTTGGACACTATTATGTCCACCCTCCTCCAATTGAAATAAGAATTACACTCCATTAAAGAGTTGCTCTTCACACACCCCAGACACCCCCCCCCCATCACCACTCTTACCACACCTAACACCACGTCCCCCTCACCTCCTACTCGCCCTACCACACAACACTCCACACACCGGACCTCTATCCCCCCTCGCAATACCAACAATCGCAATAACAATTGCAATCTCATTACTACCAAGCGCAATACTCCTCCTTCTACACCTAACAACACTTCCTCCTCTCCTCCTACTCGCCTCATCACACATCTTTCCCCACATTGGACTTCTACCCCCTCTTGCAATACCACCAATCGCCCCAGACGCACTTCCAACACGATCTCTGACCATGACGTACACACCCTTCTCCACTCTTACGACCCGGCTCCCCAAAAGCCACTAGCTACCAACAACATGTCCATCCCAACGATTATATCTAACCCCCTCAGGCACCAAAAGGATAACAACAGAGGCGCTGTCCCCAACAACCTCACTAATGTACCCCTCATTACGGAATCGTCCTCCACCCTTTGCACCCCTAGCCCTAAATGCATACTTCTCAACTGCAGATCGGCCCAAAGACATTCCACGGAGGTCGCCGACCTCATCATGTCCCTGGAACTGGACCTAGCCATTCTGACTGAAACATGGCTGTCTGATTCCTCTACACCTATACTGGATATCCTAGTCCCTCCCAACTACTGTATCATTAGACTTGACAGGGCCAAAAAGATAGGCGGTGGAATTGCCTGCATCTACAGAAGCAACCTCTCAGTCTCCAAAGTGGCCGTCCCCTCTCTTACTTCCTGTGAATACCTCTGCCTCGATATCATCAGCGAAAGCAAACCGGTATGCTCACTACACATTATATACCACCCACCTGGGGACAATCTCTCCTTCGTCCAACAACTCATGGATACAATATCAGCCAACTCAGGACGGCAGCACACCCAAATTTTCCTTGGCGACTACAATCTCCACTGGAATGACAGCAGTGACACAGTGGTAAACAGCCTCAAAAGCTTTCTCAACGCACTTGATCTCAACCAAATATGCAATAGCCCGACCCATAAGAGAGGTTCTACCCTTGACCTTATCATCTCCAAAGAGGGCGCTATTCAACTGGAGTCAATCCAACCTTGTGACTGGTCAGATCATCATATTGTCTCCTTCCTCATCAAGGAAAAAATCAGACTTAACTCAGTTCAACCCCCTAAGCACAAAGTGTGGAAAAGAGACTTGAAGAAACTCAATCCAAACTCCCTACCGCCTAACAGCTGCAATCACCTACTTCCCCCTCCCGGCGTTACAGACGTTCAACTTCTGACTGACTACTATCTCAATACTATGTCCACAATAATCAATGAGGCGGCGCCCATGCAACTGAAAAGAGTCTCGTCCAAGAAGACTTCCAACCCATGGTATGACGGAAACCTCAATGAGGATAGACGGGCCATGCGAATGGCAGAGCGCACCTGGAGGTCAGCCCATTCTGCAGTGCACCTAAAAAGTATAAAGAAACAGAGAAACGCCTACTTCAGGAAAATAAAAGGCTCAAAAAGAGACTTCTTCAGCCTCCAGCTCGCCCAAGCTAAAAACCGTCCAAGAAAACTGTTTGAGTTAGTCAGAACACAATCCAAAGAGCAACCCCAGACACTCAGCTCCATGGACGTTACTCCTTCCTGCGAAGACTTCTCTGCCTTCTTTATCCAAAAAACGGAGAGAATAAGAAGCGATCTCCTCAATGACGCTATCCTGTACTCCAACCCCCGACACACAGCAGTGCCTCAACCAAAGAACAATGCTACTTGGTCATCCTTTGACACCTACTCCGAAGAAGAAATTGGCAGACTGCTCAGCACCTTGAAACCTTCCAATCACCTCTCTGACCCCCTTCCTGCTAACGCTGTAAAAGACTTTTCCCCTTGGCTTCTCCCACTCTGGTCTAAGATTATCAATAGCTCTCTTCAACAAGGATCCATCCCCAACGCCCTCAAAGTAGGGCAAGTCACACCGCTACTAAAAAAAACAACAGCAGACCCCACTGATCTAAACAATTACCGCCCTATTACAAACATTCCCACTCTCGCTAAACTGTTGGAAAAATGCGTACAACTACAACTGACTAAACACATAGATAAGTTTGATCTCCTAAACGCTCATCAGTCAGGCTTCCGAGCAGGGCACAGTACCGAAACTGCCATGACTCACATAGTGGACGATGCCCTCCAAATCCTAGACCAAAACGATACCTGCCTCCTCATCCTTCTGGATCTCTCCTCAGCATTCGATACAGTTAAACATGAGAACTTACTCGAACTGTTAAACACAAGAATGGGCATAACTGGGACTGTTCTAAAGTGGTTCACCTCATTTCTACACAACCGGACACAAAGAATCAAAAGCAACAACCTGCTGTCCTCTCCGTTACCTGTATCGCTAGGCGTCCCTCAAGGATCCTCCCTCTCCCCAACACTGTTCAACCTAGTTATGGAACCTCTCACTACGTTGCTACAGGCATCTAATGTGCACTTTCACATGTATGCCGACGACACCCAACTTTATCTCAAAATACAATCTCTCAAGGACATCATGCTTCTGAACACCACGATCAGAAACACCCAATCCTGGCTTGCTGAGAATCACCTCAAACTCAATGCTCTAAAGACCGAGTTCCTCCTGATCTCACCTCCCGCTAAAATATCCACGGCTCAAACATGGCTTAAGCACTTAACGGCTCTAAATGTACAGCCCATCGTAGTAGACTCAGCAAAATCTTTAGGCATAACACTTGACACCAAACTCAACATGCAGCAGCACATCAGCAAGGCAACCAAAGGAGCGAACTTCCAAATCAATACCCTGAGAAAACTTAAACCCTTCCTTCCTGCCAAAGACTTCCAAACTGCAGTACAATCTATAGTCATCCCGCACATAGAATACGGTAGCACCGCCCTCTGCGGGCTCCCCCTAACTACAACGGCACCCCTAAGAGCGTCCCTTAACGCCGCAGCGAGACTCGTCACAGGCTCAAAAAAACACTCGCATATCTCCCCGGACTTTAAATCACTGAACTGGCTACCTTTTGAAGCCAGAATACAACTGAAAATCGCATGCATGACACACAAGGCTGTGCACCTGAATTCACCCGCCTACCTCACTCAAAAGCTGACAATTTCGGGTGGCTCCCGAACTACTAGAAGCACAAACAATCTTTTGCTGAAACCTCGAAGATTTCGGAAGGAAAAAACTTATAAACGCTCCTTTTCAGGAATGGCACCCAGGATCTGGAACTCACTCCCTCCTGAAACAAGGCTCATCTCCTCCAACACAATCTTTAAGAAAGAAGTTAAAGCGATCCTCATGGCAAAATACACATGATCTATTATTCCGTATCACTCATGAATCTGCTCTGTAAGTCCTGCCCGACCCTGGTCTATTGTACCACCCGTATTATCGAACTACTTAACTGTATACGCTCACTCTTTGTATTTTGTTATAATGTTTGATGCACCTGGTTGATTATGTATATTGTTATATTGTTGACGCACCTGGTTGACTTTGCACACTTTACCCTCTCCACCTCAACGTTCCTTACTTCCCTACTACTGTCGCACCTGTGGGACTATACACCCTGCACACACCCACCTCAACTGTGCCCACCTTTAAACTCTAAATATTCTAAACACGCTTAAGCAAGTATATGCTCCTTATTATTGCACTTTATACTATTGACGCAATTGTTTGTCTATACACAGTGTACCGACACTACCTCACCTGTGACCTACCTCATGTCCTTTGACCTACCTATGTAACTAGCACCTTGTACCTAACTACCTCATATATTACTTTGTATATACGCTTTATTACTTTGTATTTTTATCCCCATGCCCTTGTAAAGCGCTCTGATATCTGCAAAGATGTTGTTCGCGCTATATAAAACTTTCAAAATAAAAAATAAATAAAATAGCAATTGCATAATATCAAACTTGAAATAATATTTAGAAGCCTCATGAACGTTAAAACATGTCTGTGTGTGTACAGTACACAGCTTGAGGAACATCATGCAATTTTCAAATGATACTGGTACTAGCCAGAAAGCATGAAGCTTGTTTCTTTTGTATCTTCCCTGTTGTCAGCCTTGGAAAATGTGCCTCCAACCACCAGAAGGGGGCAGTGTTCACGGGCACTGCACTCCTATTGCCATTTCTTAGAATATCCCCGCACAGCTGGGACGCACAAGGAGTGGAGATGCAATGCCATTCCCTTCATATTCCAATTGTCAGGATAATGGTGGCACAAACAACCGAGCACCAATGTTCTTCAGCCGCGTCTCATGTTTTCGAGGACCCCACAGCGTGATGTCTTCGAGGCTGTTGTCAACGCGCAATCCAAAATGGCAGCCCTTCAAGTGGAACGCAAATACTTTCCAGCAACTGTCGCCACAGCTGGAGGGATAATTGCACAGATGTGCCATTTCCAAAACTCAGGAAATGGATGGCCCTGCATGAGCAGCGCTCCAGGCTCCTCCTGGGCATGTCCACATTCGGTCTGTGGTCTGCACCAGACAGCTCACATGTTGCTTCCAACGTATACCTGCTTGTTACCTTTGTCAGAAAAGAATAGAATCATAGTAAGGTACTTGACTTAAGGTTTATTCAGGAAAAGAGTCAAAGTACAAAGGATGAAAAGGTGAGTGGCAGGACAGGACTAACGTTCCCAATATCCTTACCTGGCACTTCCAACTGTCACTTTACTGACCTCCCCCCTCAACGTTCCACAGCATACATCATCCCCTCAATTGCATCAACCACCATATCTACATTCCAAGGTGAGTGCCATGCATGACACGCGCCACACAGCACATATTACCAAACAGGAAACTTTTTTTTAAAGCAGTCTGTGTTCTTTAAAGAAGCCAATGTCTATGAAAAAATAAGATTTTACTTTGGGAAACTTAGCGGGGGAGCAGCTTTTGGTCCCCTTGACCACTGCCTGTTGCCACAGAGGCTGCCTGATATAATTTACATGGAGGAAGGTGTCCTCAAGTTACACATTCCCCCTATGCGAGTCATTTATCACCCCAAATCAACGATTTGTAACTCATCAAGGATATGCAATTGTGATTATAAGCCATTGATACAATATAAACCATTGATACAATTTGGAATAGGACGGGCAGCCCCTTTCACAGCCCTTTCCATTTGTGGTTCATAGAGGATTGCAAAAGCCATCCTGTAAAAAAGGTTTTTATTACACCATGGGGCACATGCATCAAAGGAAAATCGGTCGCAAATGGGCAGGTTCAGCCCCTTTGCGACCGGTATTTTTGCATTTGGGTTTTTTAGCAATTCCTACATGCATAGGCTTTTGCGATTCCTTATTAGCGAATCCTTATTTTTCGCTAATAAGGAATCGAATATGGCATTTTTGATGCATGTGTCAGTAAGAAAAGCTTTTTTTACAATTGCAAACCCTCTCATAATTACATGTAAGTCAGAGACAGTTTCAGTAATAGCAGTCTATCTCCAGTGTTGCGGTTGATGGATTGTATGAAGTCTAAGAAAAGAGGCCCATAAATGTAGGTGCTTGCTATTTCAGTTTTGACAGAGGCTGTTATTATCTCTAGCAACAGGACACTTCACTTGCTTATCCATCACAGGTTGCACATCTCATTCTGCTAGAGATGTGTGAAAACATCTGTACGAGTTGTCTCCTATGAACACATAATAAAGCAATAAAGCAAGGACATTGCGTTCTAGTAAGTGTGTCTCTGTAACTAACACTGCAGACTACAGAACAACAATTTCTACCAAAAATAAATGTCTGCAAAGCATATTCTCGTGTTAGTGAAAAACATGTTCTAACCACCACCTTAAATAGATGTTAAGTTAAAAAGAAAAACTAAAATGTATACTAAATATAATCCCTTTAACACCACAAGCTCAGCACCCAAGGACCTGCACTCAACTGGATTTTCTCCTACCTCACAGGAAGAATCTAAAAAGTAACACTGCCACCCTCGGCATCGGAGACCAAGGCTGATCTGAGGAGTCTCTCCATGGACCATCCCTCAGCCCCACCCTGTACAATGTCTACATGACTCTGCTCGCCACCGAACTCTGTTCAACGTCTACATGACTACTCGCCAACATCATACGATACCAAGGCATCATCCACATCTACGCCAAGGACATCCAACTCATCCTCTCCTTGATGAACAAGACAATCACCACAAGACCCAGATTCAACAATTGCATGACGATGGTAGCAAAATGGACGAGAAACAACTGCTTGATGCTCAATTCCGACAAGACACAAGTACTGGTCTTTGGAAACAGGACTTCACAATGGGATGCCACCTGGAGGCCGACAGCTCTAGAACCAATACCTACCTAAAATGCCAAACATCTGGGGATCATCCTGGAAAACAAGCTCAACATGACAGTACAAGTCAACACGGTGAGTGCTGTTTGCTTCCACATCCTGTGTATGCTAAGAAAGATCTTCAAGTGGCTGCCACAGAACACCAGATGCGCTGTCATGCAAGCACTCATCACAAGCAGACTCGACTACAAGCAGCTCCTACACATACTTCAGACCAGCCAGAATGCTGCTGCAAGACTCATACTTAATCTCAGCCACACCCACTTCTCACCCAACCTGAGAGAGCGCCACTGGCTCCCCAAGTGCAGCCAATTCATACTCCTCACTTACACATAAAAAGCACACACAAAACTGGGCCAGCATACTTGAACGGCCCAGCTTTCCAGACCCCTACACTCAGCCTTATTCTCATTTGTGTACACCCCATGGGTTCACAAAAGCAGAGAATGAGGTCGCTCCTTCTCCTAAATAGCATCCAAAACATGGAACGAACTCCCACAATACATCAGAGCCTCGTCCTTACTTTTCGAGTTCCGGGAAGCTGTAGAAAAAGGACCACCCACCTACACACCTGCTCAAATACCTTGATGCCCTCACGGGTGATTAGTGCGTTATACAAATTGACATAACATAACCACATCAGAAAAGGGTTTGGGTACCACAAATGTTAATGTTCAGCACAAATTTGATCATGACATTGTCTCCAGGTATAATGCTGCTGTGAATGAATTATATCTTGACTATTTTCATCTTCTTATATTCCCTAGAAACTGTGGTTTTCCATGCATACAGTATGGATAAGTGGGAGTGATCTTTCAGTGCCAGTGAGTGCTCGGTGATGTAGCACTTAATGCTTGAGGAGACTTTTTTAGTGTTTCCTTGACTTTCAGCTGACTTTTCTGAAATTGCCTCTCTGCCCCCAAGCAAAGCAGTCACTGTAAAGAATGGGATCATCACCACATCTTGCTCATTCTTAATTAGTCCTCTGTGATAGCCACAAAGTGTTCCTTATGTGTGGGGGTGATGAGCTGCCTCTGGACTTCCTTCACTTCTGTCTGGACACTTTAATTGTGGGCCGCATAAGCTATTGCAAAAATGTATTCCAGTTTTCTAAGTTTGTTCAGCGGTTTCATTCTGACCCTAGATTTCTCAGTCTGTGAGTACTTGTGGTTTCAGGCCTTCCCACTGCTGTATTTCACAAATTCATGCAGGGTTATTAACAAAAGTAATTTACCCTTGTGACTACATGTACATATTTAATTTACTATTACACTTTCAAGTAACTTTAATTCTTTTGGCTATTCACAAAATCTGGATGTAAAGTTACTCAAAAAGTGTAACATACATATCTCAATCCCCTGAAAAAAGGTGGTGGAGCCTAACTTATAAGTGTAAATTACTACTAAAAAAGAACAGTAGTACATCTAGCACCACACATGGCCAACCCCTAGTAGTGCAACACCATCCATTATAAAATAATGGAGGTAGGAGCTTAAATTAAAACTCCATATTTGGAATACTTACAAATATAAATAAATATACTTAAATGTTAAAAAATAATTTATTGAAATAATACATAAAATATATATATTTTTTAATTCCATTTAACAATTAATTGATTTTTTGTCTCCATTTAACAATTAATTGAAATCTTTTACATTGAACATTGAAAGTTTTAAAACAATCTGTGAATGTGAAGAAATTTGAAATGGGAAACTGAAAATTAAGTTGCCATGATTAGCTTGATTCATGGTTGCAGCACAAGTACAGCACACATAATCTAGTTTGGGTGTTAGGTGACCTAAACTGAAGAAGCACTGGTAAGTGCTGGAAAAAAGAGTGCATGAATTAAGAGCAAAAAAGACAAATTGATTTGCTAGAGTGCAGTTTATGACATCATCTTTTAGAAATAAATCACAGAGCTTAACTCAGAGTTTGGCAGAGTACTCTGTATTATCAATTGAGCACATAATGGTGAATATTGTGCCTGATTTGTTACTGATGTTTTTTGGAAAATGTAATAAAAACACAAACAAAAAACAAAAGGTTTGGGGAATGGCTGTCAAAACCTATGACAGCCATCCACCAAAAGTTTGGTACATTCACACAAACTGCTATGACAGAGTACATACCTCCAAACTCTAATTGACTCGTAAATTTTAAAAAGCTCCAACCTTCCTATTCAAAATAACATTTTCACAGATTTTATTGTTTGTGAATTAAATTAAATATATTTAGGGGAGGGTGGAGCTCTTGGAGTTTATACTCCGTGGGATTCTGCAGAGTTGCCGAAAAACTCAGCAAAATTCTGCTGAGTTCCGTAAGCAGGCGGATTAGTCCTGGATTGTACAGCGCAAATCGGGAGTTCGGATTACTGCGTGTAAATATACTGCAATCTGCAATATTGTGATTGAAGGCTTTGCTGACATATGGCTGTTGGATTTTAACTGTGTTGGACCACACCTGGCGATTGACAACATCACAAGGTACAATGCACTGCTTGTCCCATGCCGTTTGAAAACATTGTCATCACCCACAGCTCCTTCAGGAGGAGTTTAATTTAGCGGAATGGAGGAACGGATGGGGCATAATAATAACCATCCAGAAGAGGCGAGAGGGGGTAGAGGTAACACAACTTTCTAAAGGCGGGAAGAAGGTGCAGACCAAAAGACCTCTTAGATAAAGTCTCTATCCCCGTACTGGCAGAGAAACAGAAGCAGTGACCATGAGTTGGATGAGTAGCTACAGATGCCTTCTACAATCCTAGCGCGGAGATACCCCATTTGGGGTGATTCAGGCGCTCTATAAATGACATAAATAAATAAATCTATGTACAGAATGGAGGCTTAACCTATTGGTGTGCTTACCCATTAGTGTGGCCACCCAAGGTCTTCCTTGCGCAAGGCCATTCTCCTCCTTTCCCGCTGACCGACCCCTCTCTGTTGCTACTTATCAATTAGCAGGCCCCCATCGCTCTGGAGAGTGTGGTGATCCTGGTGAAAGTTCGGCCAGTCACAGAGATAGAGAGGGGTCGGACGTCAGGCCAATCCACAAATTGCTGAGATCACTTGGGGAGGGATATCCGCTTAACTGAAAGGTATATCTTTATCGGCCCAGGACAACAGGAAGGAGGTTTGCATTGCAAGCATTACCCTATCCTAACAACTGGAAAAGGACTACAATAGGGAAGAGAGTTAGGGAGTACAACAATGTCTATAAAAGATGGTGAAAATAAACTATGAAACAGCCGCTTGGGGCGCCACACTAGTAAACTCATCTTCGTATCGGAGGCAGAGTTTTTGCTGAACTCCACGCTCTAAGCGGAGCATGGAGTGACAAAAACTCTGCAAACTCTGCTGGTGGAGTGGAGTTTACTGCCCAGGCCTAAATATTTCATATTGTGCAATTTTGTTTAAACTATACTTGCTACTTTATTCTGAGGGTCATATCGAAGAAAGTGCTTAAGCAGGGATCACCGGTTTCAAGCAGTGACTGAGTGAGGTCCACCAGAAGTCAAAAGGTAAAGAACAGCTGGCATACATCAAACAACAGTGGCAACACTCCATGGCATGGTGTCTGTCAGGGAGGAAAGAGATTTCAAGGCACCAAAACCTCATCTTGGCAGCAATGGTTCTTGACAACACAAGTTCCCCTTTTCTTCTGAGCAACCTGCATCTCTATCAGCAGGTTCCAATGTGAGAGGGTGACACGGAAATATGTGAAATGTGATATACTTCTAGCAGAGCACGCAGGTTGTTCAGGTAATTTTTGACGTGAAATACTTTTGTGATTGGAAATCCTGGACCAGAACAGCATACCTGCAGCTGGTCCACATTAAGATACACATTAAGATTTGTGGAATGTGGGGGTGTGGCCAAGATGACGGCCGCATCGGACACGTTTTTATTCAGCTCCATGCTAGGACCATCATTTCTCCTGAAATCCAGTGACAGTAGCTCCTTACCGGCGCAATCCCCTACTGCCCATCCCACGACGGCCTCCTGTGGGTTTGGACGGGGCTGCTATCCGTTGAGGAGGGCTGTGGCCAGGCGCGCAACACCCATTGGGCTCACGGGGCTTCAGCCCCCCCGTCGTGCCTGTCAGCCCGGGCTGACAGAGCTTCGCGGGCTGGCGAGCATCTAATTGCAGCCGCACCTGAGTACTTAACAGGTCTTTAAAATACCATTTAGTTGTAAATGAGGCTTTTGTTGTGTGGTCACCCCTTCTCACAACCACTTTGTCCGTGGTTGGAAGAATTAGCCCCTCCCGAAATATTTTCAGCCCCCCCTGAAATTTGGCTCTAGTTGCCCGCCTGGCTGTGGCCACCACTGGTACCGGTGGCGGGTGGCCTGGGGAGCCTCCTCTCGCAGGAGGCGGCTGCCCAGATGAGTGTTGTGCCCAAACACTACGGAAAGAGTCTACCCCCTAAGGGACCGCGGCCCCTGGGTGATCACTGGGCCCCCCGAGGGAGAGATGAGACCCTGAGGTAAGCTGGAGGGGAGCAGCGACGCGTGGAGAAGTCTGGCAGTAAGATCCCAGGACGGACCGCTGTAGGCCGCGATGGAGCGATGGTGGCTCGGAGGCCTGGGAGATGGCCCTACTGGGCAGTGGAGAGAGCGGAGCACAGGGAACGCTTATCATGACCCCCCTTGGTGCGGACGCTGCTGTTGAAGGGGCCGGCAAGGACGCCCGTGGTGGAGATTGCGGCGCAGAGGCCCAGTGGAGGACTGGGCCTGGAGTCTCCGCGCACCTCTGAACTGCCTGCAGCTACGGGAGAGGCCGTCCATTTGTGGAGGTAAAAGACAGAGGAGTTGTGCTGATGCCCCGGAAGGTGGACGACAGGACCGAGTAGGGTTGAGTTGTGGCAAATTGAGGACGCCCTCCCCCCACCGAGACACAGGAGGTACGGCTGGCAACTGGCGGAGAGCACACCGGAGACAGAAGGCCCTGGAAGGTGCTATGCCCCTCAAAGAGAACCCCTAGAGTGGCTGTGAGCCCATAGGGCAAAAGTGTTAATGTGTTTCTCTCTGGGGGTGCGCATGAGCAAAGACTGGTGTGGTGGCCTGCCTGTCTGAACACGGCCCGGAACTCTAAGATAATCCTGCGGTGGCAGTGAGGAGGATAGCGAAAGCACGCAGAACTATAAAGTCAGTGCTCATTTTCTACCTCCTTAGGTGTTGAGCCACTCCACCTCGGATTGGCTGCCTCCCCGCATAACCACCCTGTGCCCGACGGGCATGGATCCCCTGCGCAACCCCTGGATAAGCAAGGTGGGGAGGCAATCGGCCTGAGACACTGTCAGGACTGTGCTGTGAGGCCCGCTGAACATTGCCACAGCATATAGCCTTCATAGCTGTGTCACTGAGGTTGTGCACCCCTCCCTGGGTGCCTTGTGCTGGCCAGAATACACCAGCTATTGCAACCCTGGTGGGGAAGGCACAACTTAAATTGACAGGGGCCCCACCGGATGCAGGCGGTCCCCCCTGAGACACAGAGACCAATAAAGATGAGATGACTCAGGTAGGGGACCCTATAAGTCTCCAGCTAGACAAGATCCTAGTGGCCTTTGAAGACACTAAAACCACCCTTCAACAAGTCATTGGCACAGCCTCGGGGGGCCTAGGCCTATTTCGTACAGAACACCATAAGTTGGCGGACCAAGTCAAAGAAGTAGAGGCCTCCATTATTGACCTTAAACCCAAATGCAACATGCTCACGAGCCAAATGAACAACCTGAAAGACAGAGTACAGGTTCTTGAGTGGAGAGCCGTAGGAATGCCAAAGGCCAAAATAAACGGAACAACATCAGGGTGGTTGCCCTACCAGAGAAAATCGCAAAGGGTGATATGGTAGACTACCTGGAGACATGGCTAAGCACAGCGGTAGAAGCTGGTTTTCTGACCCCCTTTTTCACCCTGGTATGAGCACACTGAGTACTGGTTGTAGCACAGTTACTGCATTACCGGGATAACCATATCATACTACAGAAGGCACGCTCAGAAGGCCCCTACATGATTGAAAACGTGAAGGTCTCCATATTCCCTGATTTCACAGTGGTGGTGCAGGCTAGCAGGGTTTTGTAGTATCTTGAAGGAATAAAAGTAGTCGTGCAGAATTGTAATATCCAATTTAATTGAATTAAGAGAGAAGCAGGAACGAAGGAAACAAGCAGCTCAAGTGGAGCTGACTGAATATACAATTGAATCATAACATTCTTTAGTACAACAAGAACAGTGATTACATATACAAGGTTCTACAACTATGCATTCTATAATTACATGTACAGTGTTCCTACACCATATTTCATAAAGGCATATGCCATTACTACACATCCCCTTTTCTTAACAATTGTTAATAGAAACAATAAAAAAGAACCAAAAGGAAACATAAACAAAATAAAATCAGAAACGGACGTAATCCTGAAATTTCTTAGGTGTGACTACACGTCTTCCACCCCTAGTGGATTTGTTAAAAACCTCACCAGCCGAAACAACCATACCTTCCCTGAATGTAGACTCCTCTCTTGGTAAATGAACCTGAGAACCAACATGATGAAAATCACTACTAGCATGGTTGTCATCTCCCATATCACTAGAGGAAGAATCCACCAAAACACCACCAAGTGCAGGGTGAGGATCTACCGGACCCTCCAAAGGAATTAGATCTTGCCTTTGACTCTCTACAGAAGCTCCAGACTCATCCCCTTTCTCCAAATTCGGCAAAACTTCCAACCACCAATAGTTTCTTTCCTTAGCACAAGCATTCTTCTTTATAACTCCAGACTTACCAGACAAAGCAATACGATTCAAATGATGTATAGTACCATCATCTAATTCAACCGTGTTCCTCATAACATTGGTAATAACCCTTGGGTTGGAAAACTTAGACTCTAATTTTCCAGACTTCCTACTAGACTTGACTCTAACACATTGTCCCACTTTGACACTCACCTCTCTAGTACCATGTTTCGTGTCAAAGTACAATTTATTCTTATCTTGAGATTTAATGATGGCTTGTTTAACAAGATCAGGATCCCATTCATACTTCTTACTCCTGCCAATCCAACCTGGATTTAACCTACAATGAGGAAATCTAGCTCTCATCAATCCAAAAGGACTCTCTCCAACTGTATCATGTACAGCGACCCTATTTGACCAAATCAATTTGTTAAGCTCATCCTCCCATCCTCGTCGCCGAACGCACAAGCGGCAAATTCAAAGGTAAGCGTGTTAACGATCGCTCACAAACCGCAATCTACTTTAAGAAAAAACATATCAAAATATGTAATTTCGTTCAGTAATGTACCACAGCGTTGCGATTTTACGAAGCAGTCAGCTCATTTAATTCTTTATCTTCTAGCAAACAGTCAGTTAAATCCTTTATCTTTAAACTCGTGTAGAATAGCAAAACATGCTATAAACTTGCACCAAGGTAAAATAACACACAGTGTTTAAATCGAAGATACTATGAATATTACCCGTGCAGATTAAACGGTAGACACGCAGAAGAATTGGATTTAGTACTTACACAAATTAAAGTCCATGAAAAAAAAACGATTCCAATGTTTTTTTTTGTTTTTGGTTTTTAAAGTCCATGTGATAATCCTCTTTGCCAAAAACTGTAGTATCTTGAAGGAATAAAAGTAGTCGTGCAGAATTGTAATATTCAATTTAAGTGAATTAAGAGAGAAGCAGGAACGAAGGAAACAAGCAGCTCAAGTGGAGCTGACTGAATATCCAATTGAATCATAACATTCTTTAGTACAACAAGAACAGTGATTACATATACAAGGTTCTACAACTATGCATTCTATAATTACATGTACAGTGTTCCTACACCATATTCCATAAAGGAATATGCCATTACTACAGGTTTCCTTCTTGGAGCAAAAGTGGACTCTCTGTGACAATAATATTCAATACTCCTTGCTGTTCCCGTTGAAATTACGAATTGTCCTCAATGATGCCACACACTTCTCTGAGGACCCGTAATCTGCCTGGACTTGGCTGGAAGCCTACAGGGCGGGAAAGACTCTCCCTTCTACACACATATGACCCTGGGTGTCTAGGAAGAGGGTGCGGAGGTGCCCACATCGGGCTCTGAGAGATAGCCCTAAGAGAGGCCCGTCGCCCTCACAAACTGAACTCGAATAGGCAGCTGCCTTGCAGCCAGTGGCGGACATCGTGCAGGAATGTAGGAGGCCATCGGAGATGGACACTGCCTCTGAACACAAGTCAACGCTCTCAGACTCCATGTCCTCGCAAGGAGATGACACTGGCCTCCCAATTATTACGCCACAGACAACAGATGATTCACTTTGATATCCTTTGTTGTGCAAGACCACAGGGTTATGGCGGGTAGGTGGGATTGGGGCAGGGGGCGGGATAAGCCAGCTTTGGATTTTCTATATGTCATTCTGCAGGTCCCCTGCAAAAATGTTATGCTTTACAGGCTTGAATGTTAACTGGACAGATCATTGCACTGGTCAATATGTGTTGGGCCGGATTTGCACGGAACTGGCCCGCTCCTCTTGGCCCACACCTCACAGAACAGCTGAGGGAGATATTCACCTAAGAGTGCTGTGCTGCCCTTGGGTAAGTGAGTTCACAGTTGAAGGCTGTTCATGCCAAAATTCTTTTTCTATCTTTGCCCAAGTTTTCTTTTTCTTCTCTTTCTTGGTTTTAAGCGGGGCTGCACGGTACACCATAGAGATGGGATATGTGGGTGGGAAGCCATAGGGTTGGGATTAGGATACCTTGCTGTAATTGGATATGGCTGAACAATGACAAGTCCTAACATTTATGTCCTGGAACATCAGGGGGATGAGCTGTGCCCTAAAGAGACATAATATTCATAGATACCTCTGTCGGAAGGGACTACAGATTGCTATGCTTCAGGAGACCCACCTGGTAGAAGCCCAGATAGATAGACTGAAGATTTGGAGGAGGTGCCAGCTCTATACCACCTCCTACTCTGCATATGCCAGAGGGACCCTGATATGATTAGGGCAGGGGTCCCTTTCAAACATACCTGTTCAATTGTAGACAAAGAGGGTAGATTTGTCTTGGTGGAAGGTAAATTATCTGGAAAATAAATCATATTGGGATGTCTATATGCTCCGAATCAGGATCAAATCATCTTTTTAAATTCACTTTCTACACACCTGGTTACCCTCCCGGTTGATAACTTGTTGATAGAGGGTGACTTCAACTGTGTATTGAACGTGTCATTAGACCGCTCAACACCCCCGCTGACAGGAACGGGGACGGGCAAACTAACATGGGGGCTGAGAAAGTGGTTTGAACACCGGGAGATGGTAGATGTCTGGTGGACACAACATGAGGAGGAACAAGTGATCTCCCATTTCTCTCACATTCATGACCTACCCACCGTAATAGGTAGGTGTGTGTGCTTCCAAAGACTCACTCAGCACACCACATGCTCAGAATACCTGGGTCGCACTTTGTCTGACCACAGTCCTGTGCGTATGGGTTCGACTGACGGGGGAGCACCCGCCCATTCCCATGTGGCTGCTTGGTCCAGCCTCTCTGGAGGACGCATGCTATAGCAACACCCCGGCGGAGGTGATTTCAGACTACTTTGTCCAGAACCAGGATACTAAATCCACGAGGCTCACGAAGTAGGAGGCCTTCAATGCGGTGACATGGGGTTGCTGCATTGGGTAGGCGGTCGGAACCCAGAGAGAGCTGGGCAGGGAGCTCCAAACGCTTGAAGACAAACTGCAAGCTCTAGACAGGACCCTAGATAGTTAGGAGGGTGCAGTGGAAGAAGTTCGAGAGGCGAGAGAGTGGTATAAGTCCACCCTAGAGATACTGCGTTGTCATGATTATAAACAATACATTACTAGAGTGCATGAAGAGGAAGGTAAGGCAGGGCGGCTACTAGCGTAGCTTGTTAGTCCGGACTCCAGAGGAACCCCTATCACACACGTAAGACAGGAGGACGACCGGTCGCTGCACTCCCAGACTGTTATCAATAATGAATTCTTTGAATACTACAAACAGCTATATGCCGCCCCTGTGCCACTTCCGGGGGATTCACAATACACTTTCCTGGCGACCATACCACTGACCTCTCTCCCAGAAGTCCGTTGTAAGGAAGTGGGGGGAACTATAACAGAGCAGGAGGTAAGGGAGCGATAAGGGAATGGCCAGGGGCAAAACGCCAGGCCCTTTTGGCCACCCGGCAGAATTCTACCCAACCTATGCTGGGACGTTGACTCTGCGGTTGGTGAAAATGTACGCAGAAGCATGGAGACTAGGTAAGCTTCCGGAATCCACTAACGATGCCATGGTTATCCTGCTCCCCAAGGTCAAGACACAGGAAGTACGGGTTACTGAATTTCGCCCTCTCTTGATGCTAAATGCTCATTTTAAGATCCTGAGGAAGGTCCTGGCACTTCGCTTGCTCCCTACATGCATCGCCTTACAGGCGAAGACCAAAGTGGCATTATCCCCTCCTGCAACACCTCCCAGAATCTTAGGCGGCTATATCACATAATGCACCATCCCACAGCCCTTTGAAAACCCAAATACAATACTGATGTCAGTAGACCTTGAAAAGGCGTTTGACACAGTACGTTGGGACTAAGTCTTTGAAGTCATGCTGAAGATGGGCCTGGGGCAGAACTGGGTCAAATGGGTTCGGCTGCTGTAAACTACCCCAATGGCCGGGTCAAAATGTCTCTCTCTGCAATACGCAGTTTGCAGAGGCACAAGGCAGGGATGCCGGCTATCTCCGTTAATGTTTCCCCTAGCCATCGAGCCCCCGGCAGAGCTATTTAGATGAGAATACAGGGGCTCCAGCATAACATTTGAGGGGTGCTAACATATAATCTCCCTCTATGCAGACAACATCCTTTTATATTTACGAGACGCAGCACAGGGCATTATGCGTGCTCTGGCATGTTGGGGGAGTTTTGAAGCGGTGTCAGGCCTGCAAGTCAATAAATCCAAGACACACATCTTCCCCATCTCTCCGCTGGTGGCGCGGCCTCAGGGCTTTTCCTTGGATTTGATGTGGTCGCCCACCTCTTTTCGGTACCTAGGGATTCAGATCTTTCATCAACTGGAAGACCTTTGGGAAGCTAATTTGGGGAAGGCCCTCCATTTCCTGAAGCCCTGTGTTGATTTTTGGTGATCCCTCAAACTACCTATAATGGCCAGAATCGCGCTCACTAAAATGGTTATGTTCCTAAGGCTGCTTTATTTTTTAGCGAACCTACTGGTGGGAGTACCACCCATGTGGTTTAAGCATCTAGATGCCCTGCTGGTGCAAGACTTGATCTGGGACTGCAGCCATCATAGAGCATCTCTGGAGGAGGGGGATTAGGCGTTTTCGGACTGCAAACTAGCCTCCCAGCTCCAGTGGATTGCAAGATGGCTTGGGCACCGGTTGGGGGGGCTAGGAGTGATTGGGCTCATGACACGAGTGGAGACCCTACTGGCTGGGTTGCTTGATCCACTGACAACTCTCCAAAACCCAGGGGTGCTACTCTCTGCAGTGTTGAAATGTTGGCGCAGATGTGTCTCAAAGACAACAAGAACGCAGTTATATGCACCTGCGCTGCCTTTGGTTGGTCTCCCTTATGACTAGCCTACTTCATATTTTACTGCCAGACAGATGTTGGCCTGGACAGATGTTGGACTTGTCACAGAGGGTGACTGCTACCACCGGGGTACTTTATTGACACTAGATGACATGATGGAACAATATATCTTGCAACCGGGACGATTCCTCACATATGAAGCGCTGACACAGACATTTGGAGCCTCGGCGGCGGGGGACCAGGAAGACCCTGAAACACAGGAGGTCCTGCAACTACTGGTCACACAGGTATTAACTAGACACTTGGTAACATAGCTTTACAAATCCCTTGCGACAATGGTGCGCAACCCCCTGCTGGCCCTGCGGGGCATGTGAGAGAGGATCCTGAAAAGAGAGCTGTTGTACCCGGAATGGAGGAGAATCTTAAACTCCCCACGGAAGATCTCTGGGAACATAACAATATGTACAATTCAATTACATACACATGACGTATATGACACCGTACAGGCTCAAGGTGGTGTATGGGGGCGGACCCCGCCCATGCCCCAGATGCGGTCACTCAGATGCCGACTTTGTACACATGGAATGGCATTGCCCAGATTTGAAGCCCTATTGGGAGGACATAGTTAAAGCCCCGAAGACGACTCTCAGGCGATCTCCTTCCTGCACCCTGGAGGCATGTCTCCAGGGATTGTTCCCGAGACAGGTATCGCAAAAAGTTGGCACAAGGTTCACAGACCTAGCGCTGGTGCTGGCTGAGAGACGAATTTACATGACTTGGAAATCAGCAAGAGGTGCAAGAGTACAGACCTACGGGAGGATCTCACCAGATGGGCGAAAGCCGAGGAGAGGGCATTGACTAGAGAGGAGGCTAGGGTGGTATGGACCTGCCCCATTGCAGACTTATGGGCAGAGATATTGATAACTTGGCAACACCCGGAGATTGGTCGGGGAGAGGGGTCAATAGACAATGGCGATCAGTCGGGGGCAAGCAGGCTGAGACACCAAGAGACCGGACGGTGGGGGGAGACTTCGAAGTAATCAGGGAATCCTTCTTTCTTGAGTAAGGATCCAGCTCACATGGTCTAGACAGAGAGCGGAGAGGCAGCGAGACCTCCACACACTACATATCATGCCATGGACATTAGTCAAACAGTACTGATTATCCTCGAAGAACTTGGGGCCCTTCCCACCCCTGTGCCCCAATTCAGACGCCCAGGCTCCGGCTGCTCTGGGACCACCACCCATGGATGTTGAAAAAGTGAAGATTTAACCCCTTTACTGCGGCGGAAATTCCGCCACGGTGTGGCGGTTTTAAAGAGTGGGCGGGGCCGTGTGTGCCAACGGACGTGCGCAGCACTAGCCAGGTAGTGCTTGTGACTGCCGTTGGCCGACAGAAGCAGTGAACGGGTTAATACTAACTGATATTTAACTATGTACGCAGCCCCTCTGTTTGTTTATTTACATTCTCTTGAATTGTTTATTACCCTTATCTGGTATGGTTTCCTGTTGTATAACTGGCATTTTAGACTTTTTGACACGAAAACTCGTGGTGCAGTTGTGACGCAGAATTCAGCAAAATTTTGGATGAAATCATTAGTCGAGCAGAAAACTCTGGTATTATTAATGCCAACACGGGCAAATATCTTAGAACTAACACACCACAAGTGCCACACATATATATGTTGCCCAAGATACATAAGAACATCCATGATCCACCTTTCAGACCCATCGTGGCAGGATGCGGTTCTATTCATGAACCCATAGGCCGGTTCATCGATCATCATTTACAACCATTGGTTCAAACGTGGGACACATACCTGAAAGACACTACGGATTGTTTAATGAAATTAAGAGAAGTGAACAATCTAATTGGAGAAAATACATTACTGTGCACCATTGACGTGGTCGCACTTTATACATCTATCGCACATACAGAAGGTCTGGAAGCTATTGAATGGAGATTGTTACAATCAGATTTTGACCATCAACTAGGGATCTTTTTACTGGAACTTTTACACTTTTCACTGTACCACAGCTACTTTTCCTGGAAATCCAAATTCTTTCTCCAACGGACAGGTACATCCATGGGATTCTCAGGAGCACCGGCATACGCCAATACTTTTATGGCGTACTTTGAGCAACAGTTCATTTTATCCAACATCAGGTGGAGGGAAAACCTGGTCCTCTTTTTACGATTTATCGATGACATTTTGATAATTTGGCAAGGCACCAAAATGGAGTTGGAAGAATCGATCAGAGAACTAAACGACTGTAACTCAAGGATAAAATTTACCTATAACATCCAAGAACAGCAAATACAATTTTTGGACATCCAAATAAGCAAATCACTAGAAGGCATTGCCACCACTGTTTTTCATAAACCCACAGATGTAAATAATGCGCTACATTACACGAGCGCTCACCCCAAAAACTTGAAAGATCGCTTACCTACTTCCCAATTGATTAGGATTAAACGGATTTCCTCGGGCCCAATAAACTGCAATCGTTTGATTGAAGAACAGGTAGAAAAATACATTGCTAGAGGTTACCCACCAGAAATATTAGCAACTTCAGTACAAAAGGTTACAACGATGGACAGGAGTACGCTATTGAAAAAAACGGAAAAATCCGCTAATGATCGGATAGTGTTTGTGATGAGGCACTCTACACAATCACAAAGAATAAAACAGATCCTAAAGAAACGGTGGGAAATGATTGCCAACGAACCAGACTTCACTAATTTATTCAAAAACTTTCCAATTATTGCACACACTAGATCTAAGAACATCAGGGAAATACTAAAGAATCCACATGATCACGCAAAGACTGAGTACAAGGGCATGGTGAAGTGCCACAATTGTGGGCAATGCAACAACGCGATGGTGAGCAAAAAGTACACACATCCTCACACTGGTAAAGAAATCCAACTGAAATTCAATGGAGATTGCAATACCACTGGGGTAATTTACGCAATAGTTTGTCTTTGTGGACTCACCTACGTGGGTAGAACTTCCCGGAAAGTCAAGACTCGAATTATCGAGCATAAAAGCACCATACGCAACAAGTCTACCACATCTTGTCTAGCAACTCATTGGTTAAAATTCAGTCACACCATACCGCAACTTAGATTCACTATTCTAGAAGTAGTTGAGAAACACAAGGGTATAGATCATAATGTGGCTTTGGCCCGCAGAGAGACATTTTGGATAAAAAAACTTGGTACACTCATACCAGGAGGGCTCAATGATCAGTATGAGATGGTGTGTTTCTTATGAGGTTTATAACATTTATTGCATATTAGACCTCTCACTTGGATTGTTCCCATACAACATATATGCATAGGTTGTTTACATCTATTACATTTTTTATTACTGTTTCTTCATTGTCTATTGTACAGAATTGACACTATATCCTGTTACTTTTCTAATTTTCCTTTCACTGTCCTTGTATTTTCTCTTTGAATACGCGTTTATCACTTATTTTTCACTTATTTTTCACATATCAGTAGTTCATACACATTGTCTATTCGCCCGGAGGGAATCCTCTAGGGCTGGTATTACGTTTTCTGTTGGAGACGTGCCGTCACTTTAAGACGCTGTCTTACACCGGAAGTTTACACCGGAAGTCATCGAGAGGTCAGAGATCGCGCAACGCGCTAAGCAGCAAGGTAGGCGCTCGCGCCTTCATGGCGTCTGACTTACACCACTCTATAAACTTCTCCATCTGATTCCTTACATTGCGGCATTTATTTTCACCAGACACAGTTCGTTTGAAAACACCGGGAGAGACCAGAGATCGTGGCATACGCTAACAGTAAGGTAGGCGTTCGCGCCTCAATGGCGCCTTAGCCACACTACTTTTTAACTCTTTAATCCCATTCAGGGGTTTCTGATATTGTGCAATTTTTATCACCAGACACTGTTCGTTTTGAACCACTTTATTGAGAAATTCGGGACACGCCACAACGAATGTTGACGTGGTAAGATTAGAAAATTTTTCTTTAACAGACCACACCAACCAGTAATACTAGAATCGATATTCATTATTGTTTAATATTTACAGACTGGATCACTTTTAATGACCTGTTAAAATCCTTATATACGGATTTAGGACTATCACAGTCAGGTACCCAGAAAACGCATTTTTTGCACATTTTCTAGATGCACACGTTTTTCACCTAGTTGTCGCATTTTAGTTTCCACGATTTTCTCCCACAAGGGTGATGGCAGTTTGGTTTCTTCTATATTTGCACTTTTCTAACGCTTTATTCAAACCAACACATATTCTCTCCTTATCTGTGTTCAGTGGGAGTATTGATAATTCTACATTCAATTTTGCATGTATCAACGACACACGCATTAACTTAAATGTAACCATGTTCAAGTAGAGATATATTATTTTTTATTAATTTTGCAGTGCCTGTATACGGAACTGATGTGAATTACACAGATTAACGAATTTGGATTAAGTTCTACGCCTGAATATTCCCCTGAAGAAGGGTCGAGTATGACCCGAAATGCATTGGGAGATATTATATTAGTTTTTGTCTACTTAAATCATTTTTGAATGTCATAATAGAAAAGAATTTGATTGTTAAGTTGAAATATCATTTTTTTCATGATGCTTTGTATCTTATATACTTTGTTTCATTCATGCTTATAATGGTGAACTAAAAAAGCAATGTTTTGTACATAACAACGTGTTTAATTATTTTTTTAAATATTGAAGCAGTCACGCTTAATAACAAAAAAAAGTTTTGAAACCTTCGGGACAAATGGTTAGAGCTCCCGGTCAGACCTGGTTTATTCCAGGCCTCTACATAGCAGTTGTGACGCCTACATGCCCCCCCCCTTTTCGAAAAAGCAAGGGGCTGCTCTCCCATGGTTCTTGTGGTGGTTTAAAGCTTACATCAACTACACCTGTTTTAGACCACAATGACGAATGTAAATGCAGAGGTTGAATTATATATTTTTTCTTTTTCGCTTTTATTTTGTAAAATACTGAAGCGACATGTACTAACATGAAATGCTAATAAAAATATATATTTAAAAAAAAAGATTTGTGTACTGCTTTATTGCCAGTGTATCGTCCAGGAACAACAATGTGTGGAAACAGTTGTTGAGACAATGAAGTATAGAGTCATTCTGAAAAATCAAGGAAGGAAACTAGCATATACTTTAGAGGGAACTGAAATTGCACCAATTTCTGGAGGAAACTCTAAATAAAGAGTATAATCCACCAGCTGAATTTACTCCACAGTACTATTCATGAGAAACAACCTTTACAACGCAGTCATTACATCGCACTACACTTACAACGCATTCATTACATCGCAATATCCTTTACAGCGCATGTCACTACAACACAGGCATTACAACGCATACCATTACAACGCATGACACTACATCGCATGTCACTACAACGCAGGCATTACAACGCATACCATTACAACGCATACCCTTACAAAGCATAGTACCTCTACACTATCCAACACTTACCCTACTGTTGCACCCCCTGGAGTTAGAATAGTAATTTTTACCCCTATACTATCCAATACTTACCTTAAATGCAATGTAATGGTATGCATTGTATGGTATGCATTGTAAAGGTAGTATGCGATGTAATGGAATGCGTTGTAAAGGTAGTTTTTTAATATGCGATGTAGTGTCATGCGATGTATTGGAATGCGTTGTAGTGGATGTTGCGATGTAAAAACTGCGTTGTAAGTGCATGCGTTGTAAATGTATGTGTTGTAACGTCATACATTCCTATTCATATGGTGGAGTTAACGCAGCCGTCGACTGTTCTCCTTATTTGGAGTTCCCTCCAGAAATTGGGGGATTTTCAGTGTCCTTGAACCTGCTTTAAGTATTTTGTTCCCCCCCCCCTCCGTACTTCTGATGAACACTCAGCACACATTGTGCAGTACAATAGCAGCATCAGCACGCTGGGGACATTACAGACATCACCCCTTCTTAGCTTCCTTCCTTTCTGTTGACTAGTTGTATCAGGCTTTAAGTAATGTGTTCATTTTTCCACAATTGAACTAAAAATGTGCATCAATATTAGTTGTTCTACATTTAGACATTTATACATGTGTAATAACTTGGAGCTATTACAATTGAAACAAAATCATTATGATTAGTTTTAATGTCTTTTTTTTCAACCTAGACTAAGTAGGTCTCAGTAAGATCTTGTAACCATCTTTGTTAAAACATCTGTCAAATCATGATGCACATTCTGTGTTTATTTTTTCTCTTGACACTATATGCAGCAAAATGTGCACTATTTATTTGTACGACCATACTGTTCTAGAAGAACTCGCTGGAGGCAGCCTTTTGCTACTTTCTAGGGCTCTTCCTGCCAGCACACTGTATTGACAATTGTGTTCTGTAGTTAATGTCACTGTTTTTTTCTGTCACATCTGGTTGACATTAGGTCAGAAAGGGCGAATCAATATTCATGTAGTGGGTTAGTACTAAGATGGTAGGGTTGTGCAACGTTTTAGGACTATGAAATATGATTTGCTGTAATAATGCTCACACCATGCAGACTTAGCAGTGTACATGTTTTCCTGTGCCGAGAATGGCTATGTAAACTTATAAACCCTTGAATTTGGGGGGTAGCCACACTGCGTCCTGAGCTTCTAGGGAAGCTGACTGGTTGTCCATTGATTTGCTGCACATTTGAGACTAACGGCCTCATTCAGAGTTTGGCGGACTGGGTTACTCGTCACAAACTTGACGAATATCCAGTACGCTGTATTACAAGTGCATTATGATTATTATATTTATTCAGCATTTGTAGAGCGCATCGCTACCCTTGGGCATCCCAGTGCTAGTGACTGAAAGAGAACAGATGGAATTATATGGCAGATTGTTGGAATACCCGGGGGCAAATTACCAACAAATAGCGATATTTATCGCTAAGTAGGGTCAGCGGCAATATTTTTATCGCCGCGCATCACCGGTTTTTATCGCTGAGATAACTTGCTATTAGCAAGGTTTATCTCAAAAGCGACAAAATCAGGCGAAATGCGTAAATATCGCTGAGAATACAGCGATATTCGCGCATTAGCGACGAAATGTTCTTAGCCATGTTATCCACCTCCCATTGGATAACATGGCATCGAACTGGTCTGAGCAGGCGTTGGTTTTTGGCGATAGCGGGAATATTTCCATCGCTACGCCTGCCTTGCTAATAGGCGATAGCGATGTTAGCGACTGCTTTCAGGCGCTAACAGGTTGGGTACGCCCACTTTGCATGTCATTAGCGATAAATATCGCTGACATGCAAAGCAGGCCCCAAACCGCTCGCTATCGCCTGTAGCATCGTGCTACAAGTAAACACAGACACTTCTTGTTGTGTGACTGGAGCTTTATTCCGTGCTTCCAATAACTTCCCTGTCCCTACTCTAACTGACCCTCATCCTGTCCTGACCCCTCCTCTTCCCCTCAGCCCACCTAACTCCACCCCCCCAACTACTAGACTGTTAACTTCATTACATCTCCCCTTTTCTTAATAAACAAACGAACATGGTTTCAGTCCATCTCTTCAATGAGTCTCTTTGGTGGCTGGACATCACGACGTGGTCGCAGAGACATGGCTGCTGTGGACGCCGCCGGCGAAAGTCCAGTCTGATAGTCTCGGCTGTCGGTATCGCAAGAATCACGTTCCTCAGGTGCAGGTGGACCAATGGGGCTCACCAGTGGCTCATCCGTGTCTCGAGGACACCTCTTGAAGTGAGAGACGTTCCTGGTGATTCGACGTCGGTCAGATTCGGCAGTCAGCATGGTGCCCTTTTGTTGGGTGACCAGTAGTGGCTCATCACGAAATTGACAATCAGTCTTTTTCTGCTGTTCCTGTTTGACGAGGACATAGTCTCCTTCATGTACGGATGGAGACCTCACCCTCCTTTTGACATCGGCATATGACTTCATTCTGTCCTTATTGTGTTTGTCAGTTGCGGCCATTTCATGGTGGTCGTGACTCGGCGACACAGCTTGCAAGGCTCCTTCCCATGTTGGGATACGATTTCTCATTGGTCGCCCAAGCATGAGGGTTGCAGGGCATTGTCCTGTGGTAGAGTGTGGGGTCGTCCTGTACGCTCTGAGGACTTCGTTCAAGGCAACCTGCAACTCCTTCTTCTCGGCTGTGGCGTGCTGAAATTTCTTTTTGATTGTCGCCATAAGCCTTTCGACGGTGCCACTCGCTTGTGGCCAGAGCGGGGTGACCTTCCTGTGCTTGAAGTCCATGTGCTTCGCAAAAGCACTGAATTCGTGCCCATTGAATGGGGGACCATTGTCTGTCTTAACCACTTTGGGGACACCCCATGTTGCAAATACTTCATCAAGTACCTTGAGAGTGCAAGAAGCACTTGTAGACGACACTATGTGCGCAATGGGAAATCTAAAATATTCGTCGATTATGGCAACTACATATTTTCCGGACTGCAGCGGTCCGTAGAAGTCCATGGCGATTTCTTGCCACACTCCGCTGGGCAGGTTGGTCATCTGTAGTGGTGCCGATGGATTGCTCTTGTTAGTCAATTGGCAGAGATGACAATCCTTTAGAGTCGGCTCTACCATCTGGTCAAGAAAAGGAAACCAAACGCGTTCCCGTAAGGCTCGTTTTGTGGATACTACTCCTCTGTGGCCTTCATGGGCTAGGTTGACAACTCCCTGCCGGAGTTGGCTAGGGATCACGAGCCGTTGGCCTCTCAGGATGACTCCATCATTAGTGACTGACAGTTCGTCACATACATGCCGAAACGCCTGTATCTCTTTCCGGACTGTGGGGTCGGTGTCTTCTTCTTGGGGGTTGTGCCTCCACCGATTGGATTGAATCCGGCAGCGTACCATTTGCAGAATAGTGTCTTGCGCAGTGGCCTCCCTGATGTCATTCATGGGAATGGCAGGTGGTAACGCCTGGTCAGCCACGAAATGGATATATTCCTCAGCAATCGATGGTTTGGATCCAGACGACGGTTGAGGGTGGCGGGACATGTAGTCGGCCGGGTTCTCCGCCTTCCCCGGTTTGTGAACTATGGTGAAAGTGTACTCATGGAGCCTGAGACCCCACCTCTCAATCCTCGGGGGCATTTTGGATCTTGGGTTGCCGTAGATGGTGACCAGCGCCTGATGATCCGTGATCAAGGTAAAGTGCTTGCCATATACAAAGACGTGAAAGTGTTCACACGCCCAGACCACAGCGAGACTTTCCTTTTCAGGTTGAGAGTACTTCTTCTCAGGATCGGCCAGGCTGCGACTGGCATAAGCAACAATCCGTCTCTGGTCAGAGTCATTATCGTATTGAGCCAAGATGGCCCCCAAACCAACGGGGCTGGCGTCCACTGTGATCTCGGTTTTCCTGTGAGGGTTGAAGTACGAGAGGCTGTCGGCCGATTCAACGGCACGCTTGATGTCTTTGAATGCTCGTTCGCACTGAGGGGTCCAGACGAACGGCTGGCCGAGTTTGGTGAGGATCTGAAGAGGGTGGCTGACGGTCGCATAGTCACGAATGTAGCGAGCACAGTAGCTGGCCATCCCCAAGAAGGATCTCAAGTCGTTGACGTCTTGTGGACTCTTGGTATTGTTCAGAGTTGCGATCTTGTCCGGATCCGGCTTCATACCCTCATCAGAGAAAATGTGGCCAAAGAATTTCAGGGTGGCCTGATGAAACTCACATTTTTCCTTGTTCAATGTCAGGTTGGCGTCCGACAGTGCGTGACAGACGCGATCAAGAGCAATGTCGTGTTCACGAACATCCGACCCATAGACTAAGATGTCGTCGCTATAGTTCAGAGTGTTGGGGATGTGCTGGATTATCTGCCGAATCGCTTCCTGGAAGATTTCAGCAGCGGATGAGACACCAAAGCTCAACCGTTTGTACCTGAAAAGACCTAGGTGCGTTGCAAACGTGGTGATGTAGCGGGATTTGGTGTCCAATTCCAGCTGGTGATAGCCCTTGTTTAAGTCCAGTTTTGAAAATACTTTGGCACCATTCAGTGCAGCGATCATGTCACTCAGGTGCGGACCAGGGTGCCGCTCCCTTTCAATCGCAGTGTTGGGTAAGCGCATGTCAACGCACAGTCTCACCTTGTTGGGAGTCCCTTTCTTAGGTACAATGACCACCGGTGACACCCACGGGGTCGGGCCATCTGTGCGCTCTATAATGTCTGCTGCTAGGAGCTCCTGAAACTCGTCCTCGACGGCACTTTGAAGATGGAATGGAACCCGTCGGGGGTGCTGCGCAACGGGTCTGACTTGTTCGTCAATGTGCAGATGGATTTGACGCCCTTTTAGCTTGCCTAGGCCTTGAAACAGCTTGGGAAATTTGCTGATACAGTCTTGGTTGTCAGAGACTTTGAATAAAACATTCACCAGACGAAGACGTTCTGCGGTGGGGAGGCTGAGTAGGCAGTCAGCTTCCGGCCCCTTGATGACGTGTATGACCGCAGGTATGGTGATGTTGTCATAAGTAAGTGTTGTGTGGAATTTGCCCAGGCACTGGAGTGTTTTTTTTTACATCCACGTGAAAACACGGACTGGTGCAAAAGTCAATGGGGGCTTCGGGATCATTTTCTCGTGTTCTGTGACTGGGATGTAGTTCAGCGAAGCCCCGCTGTCCATTACGAATTTCGTGACATGGTTTCCCACATTAATGTCTAAGCGTGGGTACCTTTTGAGTTGATCAGGATCCGCAATCATGTTCAAATATTCTACGGTGTAGGCAGAGTCCCTGGACGACGATAATCTCGAGTCACGCGACGGGGATCTGCGTTCCCAACGCGACCTGCGTGATTCTCGGCTGGAATGCGATGAGTTTGGGGACCGCATGGGCTCTTCTTGAACAGCTCGTACGTGATGCTTCCTGGTATCAGAGCGAGACGGTCTTGATGTTTCACTTCGCCGTTTTTTGTGATAGTCCCCGCACATTGCTTCTAAATGATTCGACCGCCCACATTTCCTGCAGCGTTGGCCCATAGCTGGACAGGAGTCTACATGAGGATAATCATATCCGCATCGGTAACATCGTCTGGTCCATTCTGGTTTCCGGTCTCTTTGAGCTGGTTCTTTTCTTCTATATTCTGGGCGTCGCTGGTGCGATGATTGTCTCGGTCTCCATTGCTTCTCTCGTGAATATGTTCGTCCGCTACTGCGCTGCTCTTGAACGCGGTGTGCTTGCTCATGACTCACACTGTGTCCCGTTTCAATGGTGGCGGTGTGTTCTTTCGCTTGGTCATACAGGCGAGTCATCTCTGCAATCTCTTCTAACTCATGGGGTTTTCTTAGCAACCGCCTTCTGAGTGTTTCTGAGTGACAGCCGGTTATGATTTGTGACCTGATGGCGGCGTCAGGCGAGAAGGTCTCGAACTCACAGTGTCTCGACAGCCGTCGTAGTCGGGTGATAAATGCACTCATCGCCTCCTCTTTTCCCTGACGTGCCTGATGGAACGCATGGCGTTCATAGTCCACGTTTCTTTTATGAAGAAACTTCTTATTTAGCGCCTCACGTACTTTATCATAAGTCCCGGCATCCGCAGGTGGAATATCCTTAATTATTTTGCTTACTTCCCGACCTGCTAAGTTGCGGAGGGCAATTAGCTTTTCCTTGTCTGCCGTTACTTTGGACCCCTCGATGTAATCCTCGAAGTCTTCAAGCCATTCTTGCCACTTGGGGGCCATGCTCCCTCCTGTGGTCACGGTCAGAGGTTCTGGCGCTCGTAGGTGTGTTCCTCCCTTGACTTCAGCTCGCGGTGGTGAGTTATTGGGGGTCACCATTGTGTCGCTGTCTCTCTATTTATTCTCACCAATGCTTGTTTATCTGCTCTTGTCAATGCTTGTTTCTTTCTATTCGCCAATGCTTGTTTATTTGCTCTTATCAATGCTTGTTTGTTTCTTCTCGCCAATGCTTGTTTGTTTCTACGCGCCAATGCTTGTTTACTTGCTTTTGACAGTGCTTGTTTCTTTCTATTCGCCAATGCTTGTTTATTTGCCTCAGTCAGTGCTTGTTTCTGTTGCTGGGTGCCTGACTTCAAGATGGCCGCTCTACAACAACCAAGGGTTCTGTCCTGAAAAGCGCCTGACTTCAAGATGGCCGCCGTCACTGCAGGCATACACGAGGCTTTCTCTCCTGGCTCATTCACCTCCAGTTCATTCAAGACTCACCGGCGGTCAACTTCAGGGGCAGCACACATCAGGATTCACTCTTTTTCAGCCTCGGCTACCACCAGGTGAGGTTGGGGTGGGCTCCCACCTTACTTTCCAAGTTCCCGCTCTTCTGCGCCGATAGCGTGCCGAAGCTCACGCATCGGGCGTGAGGTTTTCCGACCTCCGACGGCACCCGGGCTCCAGCTCCAGCGCGTTCGGCGGTGCTTGCTGGCGGTCTCTCGGGGACAGCGTCCTCCACGCCGAGATACCTTTGTTTCGCTCTGGGGGCTAGGCCGGGTCGGAGTGGGCTCCCGACTCCGGTTCTTCAAGGATGCCAAGTTGCACGCATCCGGCGGGACTCGCGCTTTCGGCGCGAACAGCTTCTCCCTTCGAGCGTTTCAGCGCTCGTCACAGTGGCTCCCTCTGGGCTCCCCACGGTCACTGGAGGGGCAGGGTCGCCTGCTGCTGACCTCTTTCTTCAGGCAGCAGCACCACACGGCAGCGGGCTCCTTTTCTCGACGCTGCTGGGGGACAGGGCACTCTCATGAGGGTCTGTGGGTTGCAGTCATGCCGATCCCACCCTCGTCGCCAGTTGTAGCATCGTGCTACAAGTAAACACAGACACTTCTTGTTGTGTGACTGGAGCTTTATTCCGTGCTTCCAATAACTTCACTGTCCCTACTCTAACTGACCCTCATCCTGTCCTGACCCCTCCTCTTCCCCTCAGCCCACCTAACTCCGTCCCCCCAACTACTAGACTGTTAACTTCATTACATCGCCTAAAAGAGGTCGCTAACATCAGTTAGCGACAGCTTGCTAATAGAGCGATAGAATTATCGCCGCTTAGCGGCCGAAAACGGCTTCTAAACCGGCGATAATTGCCTATCGCCACCCTTGGTAATATGCCCCCAGGTTTTTAGAAGTTTGTGAAATGGAAGGAGATGGGATTCAGCGCGAAGATGTGGGGGTAATGTGTTACAAAGTTTTGCCACACTATAGGAAAAGGATCTTCCTCCAGCTCATGTTCTTCTGATTTTGGGGACGACTGCAAGATTGAGATACGCCGATCGCAGGTACTTCTTTGGGCGATAGGGGTTAATGAGAGATCTGTTGATAGCCGGACCCGTTCCCCAAATAGTCTTATGGACAACGCAGAGAGCCTTGAATTTTATTCTATCGGAGATAGGCAGCCAGTGTAGGGGTTTTAGGACTGACTTGCTGACTGGGTTTTTGGGATCCCAAGCATCAACCTGACGGCACAGTTCTGAGCCACTTGGAACTTCCTTAATGTTTCTTTGGGAGCCCCTAAGTAGAGGGATGCTTTATGTAGAATGAGTGGGGGAGCTGGTTCTAGAAGGGAGCCTGATTTTACTTGCAAGAAAATATCTGACAGCTTATCCAGCTTCAGAATTGCAAATTCCTTAAGCACGTGTTGTGGATGGAGTGTGGGCTTGTCCATTGGAAGGAGGTCACTGGGAAGGGGGGAACTAGGGAATGCAGTATAAACCTTTGTACTTTTTCCCTGAAAGAAATCTGCCAGTGCATTACAACGTTCTGTGGAGGGCTCTAGAGCTAATTCAGATTTTGGGAGCTCTAGGAGATCGTTTGCGGTGCGAAAAATTGCCCTTGGTGTATTTGCGGCGGCCGTAATGATGCCTTCGTAGTAGCTGGCCTGTGCTATTTTTATTTCTTTTTTTTTATAGAATTTTATGGATTCTCTGTATTTTTGTTTGCTCAAATCCTGATCGTCTTTCCTCCATTCCCTCTCCAACTTTGTACATGTCTGTTTAAGTACTCGCAATTCAGGTGAGTACCATGGAGAATTTTTCTCCCTGGGATTGCGGCTGAGTTTAGCTGGGACGACCAAATCAAGTGAGGCCTCAATCCAGCTAGTAACATTTTCCACGGCTGCAGAGAGATTTAAGTTGGGTTTAGATTTGAGATTGCCAAGGGCAGCCATCCATGAGTTTATGGGAAGTTTGGCCCAAGGGCATGCTTTCCTCTTATTGGGTTTGATACCCGGGGTTCGCAATATAGGTCTTATGCCGAAGGGGATCAGGAAATGATCTGACCAGGGAATGCAGACGGGGTCGCTCACCAACAGTTCAGTGTTGTTGGTAAAGATGGGATCTAGAGTATGGCCCTTCTTGTGTGTGGGGCCTATAACTTTTTGGGAAAATTGAATAACTAGAAGGTCCTGGGTGAGCTCTACTGAATCTGCCTTATTGGGGTCGTCCAAATGTAGGTTGAAATCTCCCATGAGAGTAATATTCGGGGACATGTCCACTAATGTGGCTGCGACCTCAGGAAGAGATTTGAGAGATTGGCCGCACCCCCCTGGGCTGCGGTAAATGAGAACTCCAGCAAAGGAGTGGGTGGGAGACAGAATGATGCTAAAAAAAAAGACTTTCGCAGTCCAGAATTACATCGGGTTCCACCCTACAATTAAGAGATTTTTTGTGAAGTATGGCAATGCCTCCACCTTTCCTTTTATTGTGGTCATTCCGCTGGGTCGTAAAGCCGGCAGGCAGAGCTTGTACTAGATCAGGTTCAGATTTATTGTGTAGCCATGTTTCTGTCAAAAATAGTGCATCTGGGTCCTCATTATCCAGGAGCATCTTAAACTCCAGGGAGTGTTTTGGTAGGGATTTACAGTTCAGGAGGAACATTTTAAATGTTTGGTTGTGTTGGACCTCAGGTGGTATTTCCTATATGTATTTTTATTGATTCATTGCTGCATTTAAATTTTTCTAAATTATATCTTCCACTTAAATTTTTTTAATAAACCTTCATGATTTCTCCTAAATTTCTAATCTCAAAATCCCTTTTTGAGTCAGTCGTTTCTTCTAGACTGTATTTTGAAATCCTGTTTTGAATCTTATCTCTGGCTCACATTACCTTATAGTTCTTGAGGTTAGCACCGTCCCTGATACACGCAAATATTAGGCACTCCAGTGTCATATAGATTATCTAAAAGACAGTGCACCTACAGTCTTAGTGTCAGGAATGGTTTAAAGAGATGGGATAAGAGATCTATTCTGAAATAATTTTTTGCCTCATATCTGGATTTTGGCTATACTCTCGAAGAGTCCATCATTTGAATTATTTGCAGTATTCCAGTGCTGCTCCTGGGTAAAAGGATTGTGAGTATCAGAAGGGTGGAATTAATGCTGCGTGATTGAGAGTGGTTTTGGCACACTGCTGGTGCATTATGGGATTTGTAGTTTTAGAGTGCAGGTTTATGTTCAATCAGGACATACAGCACGTGAACTTTTTGGTTATGCATTGTTAATTTGTAGTTCATTAGGTCGTTTAATCATTGTGATTTTGATATTTTTTCATACCTACGAATTGGAAATTGATATTCTCAAGTGTGCTTGAATGAGGGTTTTTATTAATTGAATTGCATGTGCGTCTAAGGCGTTGTTGAATTTTTATGCTTATTGTTAGTTATGGTAATCAAATTAGTGATAGTCCAAGATCTCGAGATATATTGTTGAACTTGCATGCAGTATAGTGTGTTTTTCTGTGGTACCGTGTACAGACATAGAATTCTGCAATTTGATTTCTTTATTAATATAAGTCTTCACATTTTAGGGTGGATGTGTTTAGCATGGATTGGTGTTTATTCTTTGGTGTACAGGAGTAAATGCGTTAATCAGGGGTGAACTATGGCTTGATAGGTACCTGCCTTAGTGGGAATTTTGTGCTTAACACGTGCTGTGGAGGTACTGGTTCACTTTCTATCAATTGCAGAATCATTTTAATCTATCACAAGTTTTATTTCTCATATTGAAGTTGAGTAGATAAGATTCTGTTGATTACTTGTGATGTGTGGTGGTGAGAGGCATTGTGTTGATTTCTATTCATGGAGAATTATCACTGCAATTGACTGGCCGACGCTGAGAGTCACGTCACGTCGTGCTAGCATTGATTGGTTGCCACTGTAAGTCACGCTGTGATTGATTTACCTTTGCCATAGCCATGCTGGGATTGGTTAATTCTTTGTTTGTTTTGTAATTCCCTTGGATTCATTTGAGAGTGAATAATAGGTTCTGTATTGAAAAAAAGGCTAAAGCTACGAGGGTTTCTGTTATGGATGGTGAGATGTTACCTCCTGAAGGTTCTCCTGCATTCAAAATGATGATGAATGTTGCCCTTTATACGTTTATATGGTTAAAAGACTGGCATGAGTTCACATATAGCGACAAAGACATGCAATTTCCTTTATGGGGTCCTTTTGATACAGGAAAGCTTGATTTCCTAAGGGATGTACGTTGTTACAACACATGCTTTTACTACTCATGCCTTTACAACGCAGGATTTACAACACAAGTCATTACAACGACTTGCGTTGGGGGTGCTGGATAGTGAATAGTTTAATTTACTATTCCAACTCCAGTCCCCGTGGATAGTAGGGAAGGTGTTGGATAGTAAATTAAACTATTACCTATCCTAGAGCGCCCCCCAGCGCAATTCGTTGTAATGACTTGCGTTGAAAAACCTGCGTGGTAAAAGTTGCGTTGTAAAGGATGTTTTCCTTTCCTAAGACATGCAATGTGTGAGAGAAAGCCATAACTTAGATCTACATAGTTTGAAGCATTAAATGAATGGGATCGAGTGGCCATAGAAAAGGAGAGAAAGTAAATAAAAAAAGCGTTTTGAAATACAGTTAGTCAGTGGTTAGAATCCAAGTGGGGCACACAGAAAAAAGAGTGGTGGGAGGAATCACTGCAAGTTGTGTAGGTTTTTCCAGCATTGGTTAACCCCTTCCACGCTCATGACGAGCTGGGCTCGTCATGAGGTAGCCTCTTCGCACGCTCATGACGAGCCCAGCTCGTCATGTAACATGCGCTTTACAAATTCTCAGCGTGCGAGCGGAATTCCGCCCGCACGCATGCGGTTAATGAATCAGACACAAAGAAAATTGATGAGTCTAAAATTAAAAATCATAAAAGAGATCTAGAAATTGATTCAGATAACAGTGTAGATTTTCTAAACAATTTACTGGATTTCTAGATCTCCTCCTTCTACGGATGGTGTACAGTCACAGAGATTGCCAGTACCTGATATGGGTGCGGGTAAACCAGCACACAAGGAATAGCACTCTGTACTGCAAGTGCTCTGTTAGCTGTTCCTGGTCCTAGTGGGATTGGCACTATTGTGGATACAGAGATCTTTGTTGTTGAAGATGTACCTACTACATCACCCGAAAAGAGGTACATTATTATTGCAAATTTAAAAAAGGACTTTCAGGAAATTCTGCAGGTTACAATTGACACCTAATGATTGCAATATAATTCAGATGAATTGAGATATTTAAGAGTTAGCAGAAGAATGTAACATTGATTTGCACGATACTAGGAGCTTGCATTAAAAACTATAGAATGGAACTGAGTGCGGTAGAAATACAAAACATGGGGCTGATGACTCAGTGAGCTCATATCAAAGAATGAATTGATTCCATAAAAGACTGGAAAATTTTGAGGAAATAAAAAGTTATGTGGAAGACAAAAGCTTTGCAAGAAGTGCCTGGAAGGAATTGTGTACATGCTCCTTGGTCCAGGGGTGGTCTCTATCCTATTATGGCAAATTTTCTGAAATTGAGAGAAGAACCAGACAGATGGTACACTAGGGTTGAATTAAATACATGGTTTGAGATCGTTGTTCCTAAGGATTTGGGGGCAGATTGTAAAGTGGTTGGTGGATGGTCGACTGAGAAGCCAGCAAGTGTTAAGCCTAATAATGCCATGCTTCTCTAGTCATGGAGAAATACACAGCAGTGATAGATCATTTAAAACAGAAGGTGCCAGAGAAAGAGATAAATTGGACAATGATAATGAGAGCCACACAAAAATGGAAGGAGTCAGTACATGCATATTATGAGCGGCTTATGCTGACTTATAGTAAGTACAGTAGTCAAAAAGCCAGCAAGAGAGGGCATACGCGAATCCGTATCGGCTTTTGATTTTGGTATGTGTCTAGATCTTAGCTATTTAGCAGAGTGTGATGTGTTGGCAAACTAAGGGTATTTATGAGTTATTCAAGTACAATACATACTGTGCTGGTTGTTTCAATGGGAAGCAGAAAAATATCAAAGAGAAGTTGATGACTGCTCAGAAAAAACAGATAAACAGAGATGGTAAAAATTAGATGGTGAATTCATATAAATATTTTCTGCCATCTGCAAATTCTGGTGTGAGTGTAAATTAGAATGTTGGTGTGCAGGGGATGCACAGAGCTGGAACGAGGAGTGATATGGGGCGAGTACAAGCATAAGGTAGGGGTAATGGGTTAGTGACTAAATCCTGAATGAATGTGAATGTCACTTTGCTAAAGAAGAGTACTACTTGTCATTTCTGTGGGAAATTGACCATTGGAAGCAAGAATATAGGCCCAACCCAAATTAAAAATGATTAGGTTCCCCAGATGCAATAGAATACAATTCAGATAATACAGTTTGGGACAGTAAATTGTGTCCCAGCCCAATAGACTCCTATGCAGAATGTGCACAATCAGGGGCAATTTCGTATGAATATGCCTGTAGATCCAGTGTTGTAGCAAAACACTACAAACAACATGCCATACAACTCTAGATTTCAACCAAGACCCTCAGGGATTTTGTAATTTCACGATTTGCACAAACAATCTTGAACTTGTGACTTTTGTAAAAATGTGGCAATTTTTTATAAAAGTCACAGCAACATCCAAATTAAACCCTTTCTTTAAACCTCCTTTTATTGGCACTGCGCTGCCGCAATGGGCCAGTAAAAAGAGGCTTGTCAGGAGAGAGGTGTGTTCCTCACTGCAGGAGACCAGGACTTAACAGGCATGTTAATGTCCCAGCCTCCTTTGGCGGTCTTTGACACCTACACCCCCTACTGTTGCACTTATCTGTGCTCACCCCCAACCCTAGATAACTACTCTCTCCACCTCCACCTCAGAGCATACACCATGCACAATTACTGTGAAATACATGGTGCTGGAGAGGGTCTGTTACTTTAGTCCCCTCCGCTCTCCTCACATCTTAATTTAAGGTGGGCGGTGAGTGGAAGGGGCCAAAGGAACAACACCCCTCCAGCATCATGTATTTGATCCTGGAAAGCATGACGGGCAGGGTGGTGACAGAGAGAGTGCAACTTAAAAATGTAAACCAGCGCTCTCTCTGGCACCAAACACTTTTCTTCCCTGCTCTGTACAGTGCTGGTTTGCAGGCCACATATCAGGGCCAATTCAATTTTTGTGACAGGTATGCTTAGTGCCTGTGACAAAAATACTGCAACTTTTGCCTTTTTGGACTGCAATCTTTTTATTTTGAGGGAGCAAAATTTGTGTCACAGCAGACATCAAACTCCTGGGAGGTTTCTTCAACAGAATCCATTGATTCTGAGCAATGATTTTTACCAGGTTTTACCAGATGTGACACATTTGCAATGACGGTGCATGAGGGGGAGAAGGGTGCAGGCTTGGTGCAGTCATAGAGGCATGCATGGTGTGGTCATTGTTGGCCACCTACATCATTTTTCATCCATACTGGGGCTACCTGTTCCATAGTTTACAACATGGAGATCTCAAACCTGTCACTCTCTGTAAAAGAAGTCCAAGTTGTAGAAATAAGCAATAAGCAGATCACTAATCAAGTTTCACCAAATGGCCTGGTTAAAACAGAGCCATGGGAAGCAACCACCAATTCATATTGTGTAATTTGAGTCCTGTTAATTTATTTAGAATAGACGTACTTCGCAAGATGAATTGTGTGATCTATTGCACACCACATAGTGTCCAATTAAAACCCAAGACATAGATTCATCATTTAAAATGAAATCACAAGAGTTGAGAGTTCTGTTGTTCCCAGTTCATGCAAAAGATGACCTGCCTCTTGGTTTGAGACATACAGTGAAAGTAGAGGTATGGGATTTCAAGGTTAAGAAATAGGGTGAATAAAAAGTGCAGAACCAGTTAAAAGTCAGATCAAACCTGATGCAATTTAACCTTGAAATCGATAATACAAGCTCTCACAGGAAGCAGAAGAGGGAATGAAGTCTTTCATAAAAAAGATGTTAGTACAGGCATTTCCTGCGAGCATCTATTGAGAGTGGTGAGGCAGGCAAATTGGTTGTGGGTAAAAATAAAAAAATACAAAACACTTACCTGCGACACGTCCAACTCTGACCTCTTCCTTGCTGCACATCTTCCTCCTGCAGCGTGAGCCCATGAGAAGTGTCTTAACCAATCCTGACACTGCTCTCATGCTGTGGGAGCAGCATCCTGATTGCAGGGAGCAGCCTCACTCGCTGCTCCCAAGGACACTGGAGCCCTGCACTTACTGTAACTCAGCTGTCTTAAGACAGGTGGGTTAGAAGTTTCAAAGTGTGCATGTCTGGCTGGCTGTAGCAAGACGGCCGGCCAAAAAGGCATGCACACTTTGAAAACTGCTGAGGCATCCCATCCTACCTCCTGCTACTGTCACTTAGAAGTGTCCCTACCCCCGTCCTGATGCAAGTGGCAGGAATGGGTTATATTGAAAAATAAAATGGAAATAAACCAACTTTATTACCATTTAATTTTTCAATTCTGGGAGCATTTTAACCAGTGGGGCAATGCTCCTTCACTCAAATTGAGGAGCCGTCCCTGAGCACAGAGTATTTTACGAGAGGTGCTAGGTAGTCCTCGCAACTCACCCATTACGAGCACTGAAAAACCAAGTGGAAAATGGAGAGTAGTCCAAGAGCTTAGAAAAAATTACTTTTTCAATGAAATGTATTTTTTGCATATACTCATTGTAGAATTTAGACACCTTGCTCCTCCACAAGCATAGTTTTAAACTTCTTTTTACTTTTAGGTACAAAAATTCCAAAAGGGAGTGTGTTTCTGCTTGACTCTCTTCATTAAAAAAGCACAGGCTCTATAATGGGTCAATACATATATAGATTATTTTCTCATGAAGAGTCAACATGATCCTACTGGCCTTCAATAACAATGCTTGAAAGCAGTGGCCTCAATATTATTGTAGTGTGACCAGCTGTTCAGAAGACGTGGGATGAATGGCAACTGTGTTGTCAAAGTCAGCCTTGGTGGCCCCCATTTTGACGACAACTGCAAAACCGTGTATCATTTAATCACACCCCAATCCTTGCATGTGCAGCCCCCTACTTTTTCCTCTTTGCCAGAACAAACCAATTTCATGATACATTTAGTTTTCCTCGTGGTCACCGCATGGTACGTTGGCGTGAAAGAAGTTATGTATGTCTTTACATTGTCTTTACCATGCTTGACCAATTTTTCCTCTTCAGTGAGTCCCACAGTTCCAATTGGTGGGTGGCTGAATACTACAGTAGGAATGTTGCTGTAGTTTAGTTTTGAATTCTCTTGGCCCTCAAACAGTCTCTGTGCTAACTTTATTCCTGCAGTTATGGCCACTGGAGTGACAAGGGCTCTCCCACATACATCAACAACAGCATAGATGCCTTTTCGACTAGTAAAAAAAATAATAAACTAAATTGCATTTCCATGTTGTCCTTTGGTACTGAATCCTGCTGTGATCTTGTTACAAATTCCTGCAGATACAGTATGGTATACCGTCTTTGACTTATGCCAAGCGTTCTTCTCCATTCCTCTTGATGAGGATAGTCAATACCTTTTCAAGAGGCAAGGAAATTAATCCCTTTCTGCATTCCTGAAAATAAATCCTTTGGTTACCCAGCGGGAAGTGACTAGGTCATTTCAAGAATACTTGCCCGGCTTTGTTACAACGTGCGAATGGCGTATCTGGTCAGAGAGGTCGTGGTGGTTTCCAGAAAGCTCCTAGGGGTAGGGGACGTGGTGTGTTACCCCAGAATGAGCGTTCCTCTTCCCTTCAGAATTCTGCAAATTATTTTGACAGACAGAATGTTCCGAGTGGTCAGTCTGCACAGTACTATGTTGATGATTATTATGTCGAGAGTGAGAGTGCTGGTTATAATGATAGTTAGGACAGCCATGGGCAAAGAGAGGGAGTAGTGTCAGTTCGAGTAGACCAGAGTGGACCTTATGTTGAAGTGATTAGATCAGGTGTGGCAGAACCTTTTCTTTTGGATACTGGTGCGACGAAGAGTTCTATTATGCACTCTAAACTTCCTGGCTCACCTTTGTCTGGCTTGACCAATATTTCAGTAGGATTTTCAGGCGCCCCAGTTTGTAACCCGGTTTCTAGTCCTTTGCCTCTTTCTATTGGTCCTTGTGAATTGGAAGCTCCTCTTATTCTGTTGACTGGTTGTGGTGAGAATCTGTTGGGTTTGGACTTGCTGAAAAGATTGCATGCAACATTATATTGCTCTCCTTCGGGAGTACATCTTACCTTGGGTAAGAAAGTAATTTCTCCGATGTATTTGTCTAAAGATTGCCTTCCACTGGAATTGCGTCCTGATACACTTTGGGCTACAGGTCCAAATGATGTTGGTCTCTTGCAGATTCCACCCTATGTTGTTACCCTTAAGTCGAATGCTAGGCTACCTCGTATTCCGCAATATAAAATATCTAGTGATGGCGAGAGAGCTCTTCTAGCAATTATTTATGATTTGGTTGAGAAGGGTGTAATTGAAGAAACGAGAGGTAACATGTGTAACAGTCCTGTTCTGCCTGTCCTTATGCGTACTGATGCCTCTCAGCCACCTGTGTACCGGTTTGTGATCGATCTTCGAGAAGTGAATAAGATTGTGGTGCCACAGTTTTCTGTTGTCCCTGATATCACTGCTTTGTTGACTCTGATTCCTGCTTCGGCAGCCTGGTTTTCTGCTATCGACTTGAAGAATGCTTTCTTCAGTATTCCAATTGCCGAGGAAAGTAGAGATATTTTCGGCTTCTCATTAGGAGGTCGAAGCTTCCGGTTTAAGAGAGCTCCCCAAGGTTATTGTGAAAGACCCTCCATCTATAGTCAGGCGTTGAAAACTCAGCTTGATGATTTTGTGTTGCCTTCTGGTGCTACTCTTATTCAATACGTTGATGATCTGTTGATTACTGCTGATGACGAAGAGATTTGTAAAGAGGCTACTCTTTCTTTGTTACGACATTTGTCTGACCTTCATCATAAAGTGTCACCTTCCAAGTTACAGTATTGCCAACAAGAAGTAACCTATTTAGGTCATCTCTTGTCGAAGGAGGGAAGAAGTTTGACCCCAGAACGAATTCAAGCGATTGCGCAAATGAGTGTGCCATCCACACAGAGAGAAGTGCGTGCTTTCTTAGGTATCACCTCGTATTGTAGGCAATGGATCTCCAACTTTTCCTTGCTAGCGAAACCTCTGTTGGCATTGACTCTTAAAGATACTCCTGTGGGTACTGTATCGATCCCCCTATTTCTGACCCTTGTCTGGTTAATAACTAACTAGCAGCCATTCAACGGCGCAAAAACCCGTTATCTGATTAACCATACAACGGCACAGAAGCACGTTATCAGATTAGGTCATAGCGCACGCCACCTCATTAGGCACGCACTATTTCTCCAGCCCCCTAATAGGCATACGGAGTTCTCAAAACAAACTCAAACCTACAGCGACCTGGGAAAATCCCCGCAGCCATTGTTTTGATTTCACCGAGAACTTCAGTAAAGAATGTGCTAACGACCAGTCCGTATGACATCCTTATTGACGTATTTATGTCCATCCTTACGTCAATCTCGGCACCTTTCAGGTATAAATATTACCGACATTGCCTTAAGCAAACACACGCGGTGGTGACGAGATTGGAGCAGCGAGACTTGACGAGGAGCCCAGCTGAGAGCGAAGCCCACAGACGCTGCCCCTCCTTTCTGACGCGCTGAGAGGACGCTGCCTTTTCTCCTGCCGAGAAATCCAGCCCGGCGCTTCCAGCAGCCCTTGCAGGCAGCTGGGATATCAAGCCCTGAGATAGAGATACCAGCCCTCCAGCCTTCTAAATCCCAGGTACAGAACTGAATAACCCCTTGCAGAGAATTCTTGAAGCAGACCCTTGGCAAAGCAAACTTAACTTAAACTGTTATTTATCTACTCCCGCCCACGTATTAGGCTTAGGTCAGGTACACTGGGGTAGGCGTAGTTAGAAACACCAGTTGAGTACGATTAGTCAATGTATATATGTATGTATCTATTTTATCCATTTTAAGTATCATATGGCTCAGAAACCATATCAATGCTTTTACAGTATTATTTTATAATTCTGTTTTTACTGTATGCACTTTACTTAACTATAAGTATTACAATGATAGCGATTCATTTCTCATGTACGAGAAAAGAGACTGATCAATAAATCACATCTTTTATTGAACACGCTCGTCTCTTCCTTTTCTCTACAATCTGGTGAAACTAAGAATGCACTGAACTGAGTAAAATAAGTTGTCTTTTGTTTTCACACGACTCTAGAGATACACTCTTGATTAGGGGAGAGCAAAGTTGTCATGTTCTATGGTTGTCAGAAACTAAATCCCTTCTTGTCTATCCAGGGAGGTTAAACTCCTCCTTGTCTATTCGAGAAAGTTTCTAGTGAACTCTGAGCTAGCTGGCAAACACTAAACTTTAAGTCTAATATCGTCAGTAGAAGACCTAGTTAACCTCTGCCCTAGGTCTATACTATTGAAGGTATTATTCCAATGCGCAGAGCCTATTGGGATAATAGGAACTACACTACATGGCGCCCAACTGTTTGGATAGGCGATAAAACTAACGCAAGACATTAGAGTAACTCAGTCGTACTTTTTCACACAGAGCCCTTTTTTCCCATAATACTCCAAAGACGTCTGGAGTGGGTGAAAGGTAATATCCGCCAAACTTCATAGAGAGGAGACTCCTATGTATGGTTCTTGGTTTATTCAACGTTGAAGGATACACTGTTCCAAAATATTGTGCATCTAATCTTTGTTTCCATAGAAACCTGATCTGCAAATAAACAAAATAACCTTCCTGACAGTAGAATGTCAGTAAGTGAAGAAGAAAGGAGACAGTTAGAGTAGCAGCTGAACTCATAGAAGCTGACAATACTCTGCTGCAAAATGACCCGAATGCAATACTCATCCCGGTCAACATAAGAAAATCTATAACTTTAAAACTTATAGAAAATGGGCTGACACCGAGAGGTGGTACAGTCATATTCGTAATTGAGGCACACGAATATCGGCAGACAGAGGTATTCTATTCATGGATAAACTTTCCAGCAGCAAACGCTGTAACAAAGGACTTCCACTATTATAAAATAGAGGAACCTCCGAATGAGTACACTCCTTTCGAGGAGGTGGAAATACCACTCAAATTCCAAGAGCACTTGCTCTTGTTTAATGGCGCCCTAAAACATAATAATCACATCACCAGGCTCGGTCCACTAGGTAGACCAGGAGCAACGTGGCTGGTCCTAGCCGGATACATACCACATCCAGAAATTGAAGAAATGCCTGCACCAGAACTTTTAGCACAGCTAAAACAATTAATTAAAATACATAGACAATTAGTCCAATATGTAATGCGGACTTCAACAGTCCAACCATCAATTAAAATTCCACAGCTGACCCCTCATCAGGGGAACACAAATAAAATTACACCACAGAACATACAGTCCTGTCTGGGTAAAGTACCCGCAAAACGGGAACAAATTCCATTCTGGTTAGCACAAAAAATCACTCAAATAGAGGCGGTATTCCCGGATACCACCTCTCTTGAGAAACACAGGATTCTGACTATCTGCCTTCCAATGGGAATCGCACCACATGTGGAGGACTGTGACACTTGGGGTACAGTCTTTGCTTCCATTTACACAAAAACACATGGTGTTCCATCCATGTCAGTAATACCAGATGTGCTAAAACAAATTCAAGCAGGTCTCGGCAATATTACTAGCCAACATAAAAGGAGAAGCAGCAAATGTGGCGATCCGCCAGAGGTTGAAAGAGACAGATGTAAGAGACCAACCATTTGAAATTGCCAGAATCATAGAAAAATCCTATGAGGAACTAGGAAGAGATAGTTTGGGTGGAATACCGGTGAAACCCCAACTAATTGAAAGTCCTGAAAAGGTATTTATTAAAAATAATCTAAACAGTCAAAAGAAGAGCTGGGATGGAAATAAACAATCCAATCCAAAAGAAAAAAGATTCCAGTCCAGAGAAAGGACTCCTCGGCGGAGAGAAAGATCTCCGGACCAAGGACGCAAGTCTCCCCAAAGGGAGCCCTCTGTGAAAAAATACAACCTTAGAAATAGGGATAATATAAAGAAACCTGATAGATATCAAGATATTGATACACGTCCCTCTCAATCTTTTCAGACTTCCTCGCAGAAATCGGAAAGAAGAGGACGATCAGAACACAGGGAAGAGCACGTCAAGTCCAAAGACAAGGAACCTGCTCATCCAAATAAAAAATAACAGTTTCCAAAGAAGAAGGTAGCCAGTATTAAAGTAATCAACCATGCCAAGAATACTGAGGACACAACTGAAAAACGGAGAATGGGCTCAGACAATGCTAGACAGCGCAGCAGAAGTGAGCATAGCTCGCAAAGTCCTTATGAATCATCTGGAGACAGTGGACACGAATGAATACATTCAAGTGGAAACTGCAGATACCAGAGTTAGCAAACCTCATAAAATATATGAAATAACATTGCGTATAGAGGGGGATAAGACTAGAAAAATAAGGGGTCTTTTTTGGGATAATCTCTCCAAGGGCTATGACATCCTTCTAGCTGAAAGAGACTGGCCACCAGAGTTTGTCAGGGAGTGCCCTCATGGCGAAGAAATAATTATGCCTGCCTTCTCAAATCATATTCCAATTCATAAAAAAATATACACTTGCAAGAAAGTGGGCAGTAGCTCAAGCTCCTGCTTTATATAAAAATCATGTAGGATGGGATGAGGACTCTCCTCCTCACAAAATCCAGTTAAAATCACAACCTACTGCACAGAGGCAGTACCCAATTAAGCAAGAAGCTAAAAAACAGGTAAAAGAAATCCTAGATCAACTTGAATACCAGGGGGTGATTGAAACTTGCACCTCTCAAATGAACAATCCTTTGTTTCCTGTCTCCAAACCAGACAATTCATATCGTCTTGTTTTGGATTACAGACACCTTAACTCATGTTGCAAAACCTTTGCAGTACAAAACTCGCATAGTGCTGCACTAATGAATAACATAGTGCGCAAAAAATACAAAACAACATTAGACATCTCTAATGGATTCTTTTGTCAAAATATAGCACCAGAGAGCAGATATTTGACCGCGTTCTCAATAAAAGGCGCGCAAAAAATTTCTGTTGTTTGCCCCAGGGGTTCAAGAATAGCCCAGGATTATTCTCAGCGAGAGTAACAGAGTTACTACAAACATATGATGACGAGGCATTCTTATGTCGACGACATCTATCTAACAGATGATGACTTGGATACTCACTTGAAGAGAGTGAACACCATAATACTTGGATTCGCAGCAGAGGGTTACAAATTCAACTTTAAGAAGTCAAGAATTGCCCATCTAACAGTCCTGTTTTTAGGATATGAACTATCAAGTGAAGGCAAAAGCCTGGCTGACAATTTCCTAGAGAAATGTGCTGTAATCCAAGCACCTAGAACACTAAAAAACTTACAATCAATTCTAGGCTTCCTAAATTTCGGAAGAACTTACATTATAAGATATGCAGAGAGAGTTAAACCTCTCTATGATCTTATTAAACCAGATTTTAAAAGAATCAATTGGACTCAAAAACACACAGAAATTTTGAGATCCTTACAAACAGACATGTTAATTAAAACAAAATTACAAACACAAGATAACACACGCAACCTTGTGATTCGAGTCATCCCAGGAAGATGCGGATTCACATACCTGACCTCTAATGAGGGAGAAAAGGTACCAATTGCATACAAATCACACTTGTACACAGAGGCTGAAAAAAGGTTCAGCATTAAGGAAAACATTGTTCATGCGGTTCAAACTGCTGTAGCAAAAGAAAAATACCTAGCTGACGGTAGACAGGTTACAGTGAGAACAGCAAAATCAGCTTTCGAGGCATTAACAACCCCATGTAATTTACCGACAACGGCACTGAATCCAGAATGGATACAATGGGTAAATTCTGTTGCTACAGACAAAGTAAAATACTATTTTGACCCGGAAATGAAAGAATTAAAATATCTAGAATATGAGAGAGAATACCCTCTGCCAATCGACATTCTGCCATTACGACAGTACGCCTGTGTAATATATACAGACGGTCATGCTCAACCCTCAGTCTGGGGAGAGCTGGCTTACAACGCCACATGCGAAATTGTAAAAGATGTGTGGCGCGGAGGTAAACTGAGACCTCTATTGACAAAAACACACTCAGTGGAGAATAATTCAGAACAACAAACTGAAATAATAGCGTTAAAAATGGCGCTAGATAATGCCGATCGCGAATTCCCGACACTTATAGTGTGCGATTCGTATTACTGCGTCAAATCATACAATACCGATTTACAGAAATGGATTCAGAACGGTTACAAAGATGACACAGGTGCCACAATAAAGCAAAAAGCGCTTTGGGAACAAGTAGTTCTTTTACAGAAAGAACTACCAAAAACTCACGTGATACATTCACTGAGTCATCAGCGTGATGGCGTTCACGTTGCAGGGAATTCATTGGCTGAGACAGCCACAGCGGTAGCAACTAAATCGGCTTCCGTAGCTACAAAAAAGCGTGCAGTAAAATACATTGACGGTGAAACTTTGCTGGCAGTGAAAACGTCATCAAAAGGCGACTGCTCAGCACTACCGATCAATTACCCACTCAATTATACATACATAATCGATGCAAACTCCGTTCCTTTTGCTCGAATCCCTGGAGTGGGGGATAGAGTGATTCCAAACATGAACAGGAGAGTCTTGTTAATAGCAGACGCACATATGGGTGCGGGTCTTAGACACCTTAAACCTAAGGATTCTCTAGTAGAATTGCAATCAACATACTGGTGGCCAGGAATGAGTCTGGAACATCACCTATTTGCAAAAAACTGTCCAGACTGCAACAGAGATCGCAGTGGCGAACGAAGCGGTATATTCCCTCGGCTTTTCGCTAAATAAGGAATTGGTTGTTAACATGAGCACACCCAGTATGAATAATGCGTCGTATTAACATGTAGAGACTATTTTTCACTTATAATGTAGACCCCAACTTTCGGCTGACGTCTGAACTGTTATAAAAGATTTGCGAGTCTGTAATGGCATATACGCTAGAAGCATGCTACGTGCTGACCAATATCTTTCCTTTAGCTCTCGAGCTTATGGGGAGTGCCTGGCCAGAATGAGCATTGCATTGCGGGAATCTTCTCACTTCCTTCCTGAGGGAAACGGGATGGTGTAAAGAAAAAACCAAGGCATAAAGCAATCTATAACAGCGAAGGTATTAGGTTCGGGAGCTGGGTGGGTCAAACATTTAATAAGTGTCCAACGTAGTCTAAATAACCTGCCAAGAAATTCTCTGAAGGGACTCAGTCCGTACGAACTATTGTTCGGGACTAGAATGTTGATCCAGGACCTTGACAGTCAGACTTCAGTGGTTAAAGATAAATGCTTTGCTATCAAAGATCGTTTGGCTATTTTACAGGACTTAAATGAAACAAGAAGAGACCTGAGCAACATAAAGTTGAAACAACAGCCGACAACCACTGAAGAGAAACCACCTGTCCCAGCAAGGCCTGTCTGGATTCCTAAAGTCGGGGATCTAGTCAGAGAGAAGATCGCGGTAAAGAAGGAATTTGGGCCTTCTTACAGAAAAGCAGTTCCTGTCTTGTCTGTCAACGGGACAAGGTCAGTAGTACTACCGCCCCTTGCTGGTAAAAAGGAGAACCGAGTTGTATCCATCGACCTGGTAAAACCACAATCATGTGGCCGATAACAAATAGTAGGCCAAGTGGTCTCCCAAGAAGTAGTAGAAAACCAAGGTTTGCTACAAATACAGAGGTTCAAACTAAGAGACTAATCACATTCGAAATGCCTACAGAACATCAACAAGGACTATGCAACAAAGCAATGGAACTTAAACCTCTAAAAACCCAAATAAAAACATTTAGTCGAGACACACCGACCTACACTGAAGTAACATATGACTATGCTGATGAAACAAAGGAAACTTCTAGAACAAAAAGTAATCCAGAAGCAATTGGAACAATAGACAGAACAGCATCCGGCTACTTCATCAACTTCAATGATTCATCTGAAGATCTGAGTGAATTAAAGAATCAGCCATCAACAAAAACCTTTAAAGATAAAGCAAAGGAACTTTTTCAACAACTGAAAGCAATTTATCTGATTTCCCCATGGATTGAAATTTGGGTGGCATTAGGTGCATTTATCCTCATACTTTGGCTCATCATGGTACTATGCTTGGGACATTTCATTGAGGGAAAATATGCTAAAATGGACACAGCAAGCCAGAAAATCAACTTGGTCCTTAAACCACACACATCTTCACACGTAGAGAAAAGAGAACTTTCTTCAGTCAACTTCACAGCCAATCCTATACCCGGCGGGGTAGCATGGGACAATACTGATTACGAAATCTATGGCCCGGTTGAAATCCTGAAGTATCCACACCAATTCAAGATTTCATTAAGTGACTTTGTAAGACCAAACACATTTGCAGATGATTGGGACTTTGAAAGTATTAATGATATGATGTCTGACCTAGTGATGTCTGCTAAATTTACAGAACATGATTATTTGCAGGGTTCGTCTAATTATGATCAGATGTTCTGCTACAACCACTATGGTAACCATTATCTACATAAATCTGCACAACCTAGAAATGTTTTAAATTATAACCAATGGGAACATTGTGCTACTCCTCCAAAAGGTAGTTCGAAAACATTTTATGATAAATATTAATATTTTTCAGGGTATAACACAAGTAATGCAGAAACATTTTATTTCAAATTGTCAAATAAGACAGGTATGAAGACCATGCTTACAAACACAAAGTTGATATATTCAGATTCATTTTTTGAGCAAATGAATACATTTGGTTTTGATTTCTGGAACAAAAACATTGAAGCTAAAACTGTTTGGGGCACAAAAGATTGGCAAGTACAAGGTATAGAATCATTGTTTAGAGCCTGCATGATCCCAGAACAAATTATATTTTTGAATGACACTATTCAACAAACTACCTGTCTTGGCCTAGCCAAAATCAAAGATTTAAACAAACCGTCTATTCCAAAGCCAACAACGAACAGTAATAGCTCTATAGATGTTGAAATAGACGTGAACCATATTTTAAACCAAAACAGAACACATCCTGAATGGAAACAATGGTTGATCTGGCCTACAGATACAAATAACTGTCAAGACAGATTCCTGAACTAAACACAGGGGTTCACATTGACCAGGCCAGACCCTAGATATTCCCAAAGACAACATCCAGGGATAGTTACCACTTACAGTGTGGGCAAGCTCTGCCTTCAATGGCTACAAACATCCACACTGGCAGAAATTAAGCAACACCTAACTTTACTTCAAGAAGGTGCTGACTTGCGTGATTTCATTATGGGACCACGCAAACAGCGTCAAAAATGTTTCATAGCGGCCTCTATATATGCAGCTTTTAACGAAGTCTGGAAAGAAACTCAAATTGAGACAGCAGAAAAAATACGGGAAATTGACCGTATTAATTTGGAAAAATCACTTTCTGTGGTGGACAATGGGTTAATGACTCTGTCCTCCAGAATATATTCACTGGACAGTATTGTGTCTTCAGCAATCGATATAATATCGCAAGACTTACTGATGTTACAACACGGTCAGTCACAATTGCGTTCTATTGTACAGCTTGGCTGGACGTTACAAAATCTGCGTTCAGGCTATGTGCCTTGGCGTTTAATCAACACAACGTCACTGTTTAATATCTTTAACCTTACTGATAAACAAATCAGTTTGGCACAGAAGGGTGCTGACTATAAAATTCTGAGCATTGAAAAACTTGAGAGATTACAATTGACAATGTCAGAACGACCTGTCATTGAATGGATAATACATGGGATAATAAATATCCCGATAACAACTTTCCAGTTTCAATACTGCCAAAAATATATACAGGCAGGCCAGTATGAAAGGTTGGGTAAAGGGTACATTAAGTCAACATGGAACTTGCCCTATACACACGCATGTGTCAGTAATAAAGGCCAGAATGTGTTTCTTAGTGGAAATAATTGTGCGAGGTCACTAAGCGGTACACTTCTGTGTCAGGGTATTAGTTTGCATGGAGCCTGTGAAGGGACTTCAAATAACCTTTCATGTCACCAGCTAGGCACACCTGCAACACAAATAGAACCATTCTTTAGGAGACTCTCGAACGGGAGTTACATTCTAATTGTAGATCGCAGATGTTGCAGTTTGCTGCCCGGAAAACCTTATCTCATAACTGTGACTACGAAGGTCATGTGCTGTGAACGAGTATTGTTCCCGAACGATGCACGAGACAGGGAGGCAAGGTTATGGCCCAGTTTGAAAATTGCTTCTATTCGAATTGGTACTTTAAGCAGAATGAAGACAGTGCTCCTACAGACGCCGACAATGTTAACGTCATCAAAAGAAACGTATGATCTCCATGTTGCAAGGACAACTGCTGAGATTCATTCATTGTTATCAACCAATTCCCCCATACATTTCGCAGAAATACTGAGCGAAATCTTAAATATTTCTGATACAAGCGGGATCTCTAGTGTATTTAAGACAGTGTTTTCAGGAGCTTTAACCCCATTCAAAGCCATCCTGGGTATTTTTACCTGATTTTGTCCATTCCATCTTTGGCGGACTTCCTCTACTTTTGGGACTAGTGGCAGGCTTCCTATTTTTGATCCTGTTACTTCGCTATGGCAAACCATGTCACAGACATAGCACCTACGACAAGGGAAGAAACGATCCTAGCCATTGGCTACCGGGACCGCATAACTAAAGTCCTTGGACTAGCACGGCTTAGAGACCTGAACATGACTTGGTTTCTTTCATTTAGACCGATGTGGCAACGTTGTGTTATGCCTGTATTAAGGTGCTTGCTATGCGGCGAAGAATGCGTGTTGGACACCTGTCTAACACTACAATCGGATGTGCCAATGGACGCAGAGACTTTGTTGGGTCCGGTAACGGCTCATGCATTGTGCTGTCCCCAGCGGCTACCAATCCTGATGACGGCATTCGTGGAGACTTCACCACTACGATTGAGGGGTAGTGAAGTACGAGATGAAAGCAGCATCGATCAGGTATGACCTTCTGTCAGCAATGCTGATCAAAACATCAATGAAGGCAATCATGCTCATGAATGCATGGTAACAACTTTTTCCGAGTTAATGGAACTTTCGCAAGAAGCTGTTGACAGTTTTTTCGACAGTCTCAATGATATGATATTTTCACCAGAACAGAAAGAATAACTTTGAGCAAGCTAGCACACGGCGTTCCTAACACCCTGAATTTGGCCTTCGACTTTGAAAATAGACCTAAATGAAAAAAAATTCTCACCAGTTTTACAGACAGCGGGACATTTTTTTCTCCAACTCCAAAAATTATTTACTTTTTTTTTGGGACACTTATCTTCTGCTTAAAGTAGAAACTATTCTTAGAGAACTAAATTTCTATTTAAGGTACTCTAGAGACATTAGCTACCCTCTAGCATGTTCACAAATATTATATTTTGTGATGAAATGGTCTCGCACTTTTCTTCTGTATAAAGAGCCATTTCATGTGTAATTTTCACATTTTATTCATGCTGATTTAAAAATATGCGTAATAGACTTTGCATTATTATACTGCTTGAGTGCTTATGGTACATATACTTATCTTTCGTATATTTCCGATTTTCAAAATGCATAAAAATGTATTTTGGGGTGGTACGGTATACACATGCACTACTAGTTTTGTTTACTATGCCTAGATTTGTAAATATGGACATAGCTTACGTGGAGTGGGTGTGATGTATTTACTATGGGTACTGTATCGATCCCCCTATTTCTGACCCTTGTCTGGTTAATAACTAACTAGCAGCCATTCAACGGCGCAAAAACCCGTTATCTGATTAACCATACAGCGGCACAGAAGCACGTTATCAGATTAGGTCATAGCGCACGCCACCTCATTAGGCACGCACTATTTCACCAGCCCCCTAATAGGCATACGGAGTTCTCAAAACAAACTCAAACCTACAGCGACCTGGGAAAATCCCCGCAGCCATTGTTTTCATTTCACCGAGAACTTCAGTAAAGAATGTGCTAACGACCAGTCCGTATGACATCCTTATTGACGTATTTATGTCCATCCTTACGTCAATCTCGGCACCTTTCAGGTATAAATATTACCGACATTGCCTTAAGCAAACACACGCGGTGGTGACGAGATTGGAGCAGCGAGACTTGCCAAGGAGCCCAGCTGAGAGCGAAGCCCACAGACGCTGCCCCTCCTTTCTGACGCGCTGAGAGGACGCTGCCTTTTCTCCTGCCGAGAAATCCAGCCCGGCGCTTCCAGCAGCCCTTGCAGGCAGCTGGGATATCAAGCCCTGAGATAGAGATACCAGCCCTCCAGCCTTCTAAATCCCAGGTACAGAACTGAATAACCCCTTGCAGAGAATTCTTGAAGCAGACCCTTGGCAAAGCAAACTTAACTTAAACTGTTATTTATCTACTCCCGCCCACGTATTAGGCTTAGGTCAGGTACACTGGGGTAGGCGTAGTTAGAAACACCAGTTGAGTACGATTAGTCAATGTATATATGTATGTATCTATTTTATCCATTTTAAGTATCATATGGCTCAGAAACCATATCAATGCTTTTACAGTATTATTTTATAATTCTGTTTTTACTGTATGCACTTTACTTAACTATAAGTATTACAATGATAGCGATTCATTTCTCATGTACGAGAAAAGAGACTGATCAATAAATCACATCTTTTATTGAACACGCCCGTCTCTTCCTTTTCTCTACAATCTGGTGAAACTAAGAATGCACTGAACTGAGTAAAATAAGTTGTCTTTTGTTTTCACACGACTCTAGAGATACACTCTTGATTAGGGGAGAGCAAAGTTGTCATGTTCTATGGTTGTCAGAAACTAAACCCCTTCTTGTCTATCCAGGGAGGTTAAACTCCTCCTTGTCTATTCGAGAAAGTTTCTAGTGAACTCTGAGCTAGCTGGCAAACACTAAACTTTAAGTCTAATATCGTCAGTAGAAGACCTAGTTAACCTCTGCCCTAGGTCTATACTATTGAAGGTATTATTCCAATGCGCTGAGCCTATTGGGATAATAGGAACTACACTACACTCCGTATCCTCTCCCTTTGTCTGATGATTGTCAGAAAGTTTTTCTGAATTACGTGATGCATTGTGTTTTGCTCCGGTGTTGGGTACTCCTGACTGCAGTAAACCTTTCACGTTGTATGTTCACGAGAGAGAAGGTTGTGCATTGTCAGTATTGACTCAACAATTTGGAGACAAGCAGCGTTCATGTGCGTATTTTTCAGCTACGTTAGATCCGGTAGCTAAAGCGTTGCCGAGTTGTTTGAGAGCTACAGCGACAGCGGCTGTTTCTATCCTGGTTTGGTATTGGATAATACGTTGATTGTGATGGTCCCACATGCAGTGGATACCTTATTGAATAGGACTAAGACTCAGCACCTTACTAGTGCACGTCTGTCAGGTTATGAGCTGACACTTTTGGCTAGCCATGTTCAAATCAAAAGATGTAATGTGTTGAATCTAGCTACGTTATTGCCATTTTCTGTAGAGACAGATGTTCAGGAACAGCATGATTGTGTTCTCCGGACAGAGGAGGAAACGAAGGCTAGAGTTGATTTAAAAGATACTCCTCTCACGAATGTTAATGGTACCTTATGGGTAGATGGTTCGTGTTTCAAGCTTCCGAATGGTGAGACGACTGTGGCATATACTGTCACAACTTTATATACAGTTGTTGAAACAGCACGCATAGCACAGAATTCTGCGCAAGCAGCACAGTTGATTGCATTGACTAGAGCGTGTGTGTTATCAGAGGGAATGTCTATACTGATAGCCAGTATGCGTTTGGTGTTGCCCATAGTTTTGGACGTTTGTGGAGAGAAAGAGGATTCCTTACTTCTCATGGTGCGAAAATTCAGCATGGGCAGTTAGTGAATGAACTTCTGGAATCACTTACTCTCCCAAAAGCAGATTGCAATTGTGAAGTGTAGTGCGCATAAGAAAGTTGTGGATGATGTAGGTCGAGGGAATGCGTTTGCGGATGAAGTTGCGAAGGAAACGGCGAGAGATATGAAGAGCCGTATGTATGTTGCGGGCCCTGCTAATTGGGTTATGGCTGGTGGAATGTGTGAAGACACAATAGAAAGTGTGAAGTCAATTCAGGCTGAAGCTACGGAAAAAGAAGTGAGTACGTGGAGAGAAAGTACGGGTATGTTGGATTCGACGGGTTGTTGGGTTGAGTTGTCAGAACACCAGCGATGGTTGTTGCCTGATGCGTATGTGCTCCCAGTGGTTACTATGGCTCATGGAATGGCTCACATTAGTTCGAAGGGAATATGCAAGTTGTTGGCTCCAGTATGGCAGAATGCTGGAATTCCTAAATGTGCTGAGAAAGTGGTGAAACATTGTATGATTTGTTTGAAGTACAATCCTGGAAAGGGAACTCCAACTCCAGCTGGTCATTTTGCCCCTCCAACATATCCGTTTGAAGTGATACAGCTAGATTACATACACATGGAGAGATGCAATAATTTGAAGTATGTCCTTGTGGTTTTTTGTGCCTTTTCCAGATGGATAGAGGCCTACCCCCTAAAGGATAATACTGCCTTGTCTACAGCCAATGTTTTGCTCAAAGAGTATTTCACTAGGTATGGATTGCCGAGAATTGTATGGAGCGACAATGGGAGTGAATTTGTGGGTCAAATCATGAAGAAAGTATGTGCTGGTTTGGGAATAAAACAGAAATTCCATGCTGCAAATCACCCCCAGTCTGCTGGACTTGTCGAGTGCTATAACGGCACTTTGAAGCTGAAATTAGCTAAGATAAAAGCAAGCACTGGTCTTACATGGCCGGATGCCTTGCCGTGGGCTCTTTGGTCAACAAGGTCGACAGTGCATTCTCGTGTGGGACTTAGCCCATACGAAATAGTTTTTGGTCGTCCAGCGAATGTTTGGGGTGTGCCTCGTCCTAAGAAGTACAGCGAGATTGAGTACCCTATGTTGGTGGATTACTTACATGACTTGACTGCTAAATTACGTGTTCTCCACCAACAGGTCTATGACAGTTTGCCGACAGCTACTGCAGATCCAGGCCATACGATTCAACCTGGTGATTTGGTCTTGACGAAGGATTTTCAACGAACCAAAAACTTGGAGCCGAGATGGACTGGACCACATTTGGTCCTCTTGGCCACTAGAACTGCTGTTAGAGTAGATGGTAAAAAAAATTGGGTGCATGCCACCCATACTACAAAAGTTCCTTTGCCCCTACCGTATGATAAGTGGGTGAAGGATGGAATAGCTGATTCCGAATGTGAAAGGATTCCTAGATTTGTACCTTTTAGTGATGCACATTTGACATGGACTCAGTCAGAATGCGAGGATGATGATGTTCTGCAAGCTGCTGTGCCTCCACATCTGAAGCTAGACACGACGAATCCGGAGCTCCTTTTTAAAGACCCAACTGTGCTTGGTAAAGAACGCTACAATTTGAGACCAAGAAAGACTGTTCTCATGGACAAATAAAATCTGAATTTTTTTATATAGTGAATTACACCTTGTCAGATCAAGAGACTTTTTTACTTTTTTCTTTTTCGAGTCACCATCCGGACTCAGCTGCAGGGTCACGGTATAAGTTCTTAAGGGGTGAGCCGCGAATTGACGAAAGGCCTGTGGTTCATGGTCGTTAGTACGATCTTGACGCACACTTGAGTGAAGAAGGAAGATTGCCGTGAGCAGCACGTTACAGGATGGAGTCTTTTGGGTCTGATAAGAGTGTTGAGAAAGTTGATTTTAAAATGAAAATGTGTACATTGGTCCGTAGCAAATGTTTTTTAATATTGTGTTTCTTGATGCTTTTGAATATTATATTGGGATGTGTGGGTTGGATTGTTTATGCCATACAACAGACGTTTGCATCTACGTCCCAACCTACTCTTTCTTTTTCTACTGTTTCTCCACATAAATTGTATATGTTGCCTGAACATGAGCAGACACGAAGATCAGAATTTGTTAACAATTCGTTTATACAGATGGTGCATCAGCATCAGTTAGTCGTAAATACTACGAACTGCTGGGTTTGTGGTCTTATGCCACATACGACAGATAAGGGAATGCCATATTTGGTTTTGCCTTTTTCGCCTAATGGGTCAGTATGGGCACTCCAAGCAATGTTTATCTATGCGAATGAAGCATCTCCTGTACGTTCCGTCAAAGATAATGCGAGTAATAATGCCTTGATACAGGGAATAGTAGATATGATCAGAGATATTGATGCGTATAATGCTATCCCTAAAGATGAGGTACGAGCATATGTTGGTTGGAACAAGACTGGATATAGCATTAGTCTGACAGAGAAAGAAAGACAGAAAAGGTCTCCTCCTATTTGGATTGTACCCCACCGAGGTCATTTTTGTCTGCAAGGTAATGGTCAGAATCCGAGAGCTCAGCTTAATAAGAGTATGTGTGCTCACACCTATGTCTATACATCCCAGAAATCTCCACCGTTCGTGCCAGCTAAAGGCACGTATTTTGTTTGTTACGACAGAGCATATACATGGTTGCCTTCTGATTTTTCAGGCACATGTTATGGGGCATTTTTGCTTCCCCCTACGTACACTGCTGCTTTCAATTACCATAAGACAAGATATGGTAGAGGTGTTATCGATGCGAAAGATACTGTCACACAAGAAGTTGGAAACTTCTTTAAGGGTTTTCTGCCCTTTTGGGGTCCTATGGCATATAGTAGGAATATTCGTCAGCTTACGAGAGTGGTCGAGGCCACTATAAATGAGACTGCAGGTGCCCTTAGCAATATTACAGCTGAGCTTCAAGCGGATTGCCTTATGACATTACAGAACCGCTTTGTTTTAGATATTATACTTGCAGATAGAGGTGGGGTATGTAAATTGATCGGGTCTAGTTGCTGTGTTTTCATACCAGATAACACCCCGACAGTGTACCAAGCCATCTTGAGGTTACAAAATTCCGCTGAGTCTATACATGTAGACGAAGGGAACTGGTCATTGATAGAATGGTTTTGGGAACTGCTGTCCAAATGGGGATGGAAGATTCTGATGTTTCTTGGTATGGCTTTAGCAATCCTTTTCTCGTGTTGCTTATGCATCCAGTGTGGTCCCGCCATTTGTAGTCTTTGTGCTACGATCTGTGTGAGAAGACCAATCGCGAGAGAAGCGAAGGATAATAAGATGATGTTACAGCAACACCTTGATGACCTGATGAGAATAGATATAGACCTAGATTCAGATTGACGTGAGTTTAGGTCATTGCCTACGTAATGGCAAAAGGAGGGCCTGAGGTTCCGTGATTTTGAACTAGACTCCATTTTGTTTGAGTTGTTTGTGACGCCATTTTTGTGTTGCCCTCACGTAGGCCGTGGAGGTAACCGAACGAACAAAGTTGCATGGGCCTCATTGTTCATGTATGCATTAACAGGCCCTTTTCTGACTTGTGAGTGAACTGCAGGACGCTGACCTCTTCACCTGAAACTGACCCTTCGCAAGGCCAATTTCCCTTGGTTTGATTCTTGTCTAAAATTGCCAATCAATGTTCAGGATATCGTTAACTTTTAGTTTCCTTGCACATATCTTATCCTAATCAGCATCTGAATTGTTTCTTTCCTTACGACTTTTCATTACATGGGTAGTGCTTTCAATTATGGGTTTGTCCGGCTTGTGCAAATTGAATTTGGGACAGTCCTAATAATTAACTTTTGGGTTGGGTTACTGTAAATTGTGTTTTTGTTAATGTGATACTCAGTTAGAAAATGTGTCCTATTGGTCAGAATTTTGCGCAGTGGGTGTACATTTGTAATGAGAATATGGTGTATAAAAAGAGATGTCTTGCTCTATGAAAATTGAGCAGTTTCCTGAGTTGTACACCGTGTTGTATTGCTTGGTTTACTGTTACTAGCTGCAGCTAATAAATTTGATCTCTGACGCCATCCAGAAGTATTCAGTGTCTCTGTATTCCAAGACAGGAGAATCCGAAGACTTCGGGTGTGTCCCTGGCAACGCTGGGTTCTAAGAAAACCCGGTTCTTCAAAGCCATGAGCAACAAAATGAAGCAGAGATTAGTGTTGCAGTTCATGAAAGAGTAAAACGGAAAATCCGAGTCTCAAGGACTCCCAAGGGAAAGCAGTTTACAGTGAGCCACGTTTCTGACATCGATCAAAGCACAAGTCTAGACGTGAATGAAGAAGATTCAGCAGTTAACACGTAAAAGGTGATGGGAGGAATGCTTGCAATTTGTCTAACCACTGACAATTGCTCTGGGTCGCATGCCTACACATCTTTCTTTTGCACACCATGCCACCTCAGTTTTGGCCCAGCGATATGCAAATCAGTCTTGACTCTGCTCCTCATGTGACCAGTCCAGCCTGAACTGCAAAGCCAGGTCCTCTCTGAACCAGAACACAAACAACCCAGGACCAGTTTCATCCTGATTAGGATTCATCAGCCAGGAATAGCTGGATTTCCAGTGGCACAGTCAGCAATTGTACCCACATCTGGGCATACTTTTGCCACTAAACAGTACGGTGAACACACAAAACGTGATGGGAGGAATGGTTGCACGTTGTCTAACTACTGGCAATTGCTGTGTCACTGAAGCCAAGCTAAACCTGGCTGATTAGTCCTAATGAGACACACAGACCTCTGTGTCCACTCACCGAATTTAGATGGACAGACAAAGAGGTCAGATTCCACTGCTCGTCGTGGTCAGGACAGCTCGGGTGGTAAGGGACAGTGAAAACTGTCTGATGCCCCCTCGCCACGAGAGTTAACGTCTTTGACGAGGGGGTCATTTTTTTTATTTTCAGAAATAAAATCCCACTTTGGGGTTTTCTTATTGAAAAAATACAAATAAAACATTTGACGGACAGCTCTGTCATGTTAATGGAGCTGTGTGCCAATCTTCAAAAAGCATTGACAGGAGCCACTGTGATGGGTGTTCCTCCCAGTGTTTTAAAAAGTACCATTGGCTTGGCGGTCATTCGTAGGGTGTTGAAGCAGGATGAGGATACTGCGTTGACCTGTTTAGTCACGGAGAGGGTGGAGTCAAGGATGACCCCCAGGCTGCGTGCGTGGTCAGTGGGTGTCAGGGCTGTTCTCAGTGATGTCGGCCACCAGGAGTCATCCCATGCTGAGGGGTTGGAGCCGAGGATGAGGACCTCCGTCTTGTCCGAGTTCAGCTTCAGTCGGCTGTTCCTCATCCATTCGGCGACGGCCTTTATTCCTTCATGGAGGTTGGTTTTGGCGGTGTGAGGGTCTTTGGTGAGGGAGATGATCAGCTGGGTGTTGTCGGCGTAGGAGATGATGTTGAGGTCGTTCTGACGGGCGACGGAGGCGAGGGTTGCCATGTATATGTGGAGCAGCGTTGGGCTGAGGGAGGAGCCCTGGGGTACGCCGCAGATGATCTTGGTGGAGGTGGAGCTGAAGGGGGTGGCGAACGCTATGTGTTCTGCCGGAGAGGAAGGATGTGGTCCATTCCAGGGCCTTCTCTTGGATTCCGGCGTTGTGTAGGCGTGTTCGTAGTGTGTAGTGGCAGACTGTGTCGAAGGCGGCTGACAGGTCCAGGAGTATGACGGCTGCTGTTTCCCCATTGTCGAGCAGGGTCCTGATGTCGGCGGTTTTGGTGCTGTGGTTGCTGCGGAAGCCTGATTGGGATGGGTCCAGGATGTTGTTGTCCTCGAGGTAGCTGGTCAGTTGTTTGTTGAGGATTTTCTCTGTGACCTTTGCTGGGAATGGGAGCAGGGAGATGGGACGGAAGTTCTTGAGGGCCTTGGGGTCCGCCTTGGGTTTCTTGAGTAAGACATTGATCTCGGCGTGCTCCCAGCTCTCGGGGAAGGTTGCTGTCTCGAGGGAGGTGTTGATGACTTTCCGGAGATGGGGTGCGATGATTGTGCTGGCTTTGTTGAAGACGTGGTGTGGGCATGGGTCAGACGGGGATCCAGAGTGGACGGAGTTTATGGTCTTGATGGTTTCATCGTCGTTGATGTTGGACCATGCGATCAGGCGGCCGGTAGTTGTAGCGGTGGGGGTCTCGATGGTTGGCGGGGTGGTCGTGGCGTTGAAGCTGTAGTGGATGTCAGCGATCTTGCGGTGGAAGTAGGTGGCCAGTGAGTCGCACAGGTCCTGCGAAGGGGGGATGTCGTTGGTGTTGGAGCTGGGGTTGGAGAGGTTCTTCACTATGCTGAAGAGCTCTTTGCTGTTGTGTGCGTTGTTATCCAGGCGGTCCTTGAATGTGGACCTCTTGGCGGTTCTTATGAGTTGATGGTGTCTGCGGGTGGCGTTCTTGGGGGTTGTGTAGTTGTCTGCTGATCGTTCGTGGAGCCAGTTCTTCTCCACTTTCCGGCAGGTGCGCTTGGAGGCATGGAGGTCTTCAGTGAACCAGGTGGCTTTCTTGCTGGTGTGGTTGTTTGAGGGTTTCTTGGGCGGGGCGAGGGTGTTGGCGCAGTCGTTGATCCACTGTCGGAGGTTGAGGTCGGCAGTGTCGGATTCGGTGGGGTCGGCTGGTGGGTTCTCGGCAAGGGCGGTGGCTTGCGGAGAAGATGGGGTCTAGCGTGTGACCGGCGACGTGGGTGGGTGTTGTCGCAAGCTGTCTGAACCCGAGGTTGGCGAGGTTGTCGATCAGGGTGGTGGAGTTGGCCTTGTTTGATGTTCTCGACGTGGAAGTTCAGTTCCCCGAGGAGGATGTAGTCAGTGGAGGCGGGGCGTGGTTGCTGATGAGGCCGGTGATGGAGTCGCTGAACTGTGGTCTAGGTCCAGGGGGGGTCTGTAGGCGGCGAATGGGAGCGCAGGGGTGTGGGGCCGCAGGGGGGCAGCAGCAGGAAGGACGGGACAGAGAGAAGCCGAAGGCTAAAGGGGGCGGGGCAGGGGCGCTCTATAGCGACGCAGGGCAACAGAGCTAGAAGCAGTGAGAAAGTATAATACAAATGGCACAGTACAAAAAATAAAATAAAATAAAATACGAATGGCATAGTACAGACTAGAGCGCAGAACAGGAGCAAAAAGGCACAAAACAGTGTTACCAGCGGAGGGGGGATGGGGGGGGGGGGGGGGGGCGGCGAACTCCCGAGGCAGCAACAGCTGGCTCAGAGGCAGGAGCACACAGGCGGAGCTGTGCGGTGTGGGGGGCGGCCTGACCTGCAGACCTGCTGAGTGCCTGCTTGTGGGTAAAGAGTGTGTTTATGTGTGAGTGTGTATATGTATGAATTTGTGTGTATGTGTAAGTATGCGTCTGTGAGTGAAAGTGGAGGTCAAAGGGCGTGATGTCACTTTCACTTCCCCTAGCATTATGAAGAATTGACGTCCATGCCCTCTAGCCGACTATGCTTCCTTTATGGTACTTTTTTTTTAGCTGATGCCCCTCTACTGCCAAGGATGCGTTTGTTTGTACATCTGAGGCTTTGGAATATATTCGTCTATTTCTATGGTCACAGAGATAATGCATAAATTCAAAAAAGCAAACAAACAAAAAGTGCTGATTTCATGAAAGCGATTTAATCTGATTATGCGACAGCGGAAAGACTGAATAATTTGACACAATCAAGTGCAAAGAACTTCAGACAATTCATCTCAGCAGCCGTCAGAGTAAATGTGCCCTCCGAAAACATAGACCTCGGTTCAAATCTCTGACTCCATGCAGTCTGAAGAGGCCCTGGGCTCGAGGACACTCACGTCTGATTTATGCGCGCATCAATCACGGGTGTTTCCTTTTAAAGTGTCTGCGGTGTGAAATACGCGAGCGTGCCCTCTCCAGGCGTGTGTTGTTTATGCAGTCAAACGGTGGCGTCCCGGTGCAGTGACCAGTTTTGCAGAATGACGTTCATCCAAACTCGGTGGCTGAAGAACTTAGAAGCCAAAAACAGCTCTTCTGTGAGTCAGATCAAGTCACCCGCGCGGCTCTGAATCACATTTTTTTGTCATTGCTTGGCAGGCTCATTACCAATGGAGTAAAGACAGCAGGTTGTCACGAGCCATGCTCGCGCTGTGTGCTCTTTAACCTCCGAGATGAATGAATGGTCTTTATGCAGTGACAAGAGAGGATATGTACGCCCCCTGCAGGGCGGGGGCGTACATATCCAGAGAGCAGCAGGTGCAGTGACACCGGGGCCCACGGGAGTGAGGGGTCCACTTCACCTCAGTTAGTGGCTCTATTTATAGCTTCTTGGCATGGGGGGTGGCGTCGACCTTGTGAAAAGAGTGGGGGGACGCCGGCTACCCGCGTGACACTCGAGCCCTTGTCACGACCTCCGGGCCTCCGGGCCGCGTGACACTGGCCCTCCTTGCGTTGGGGCTCACTAAGAGATAGCTTTCGGTCCCTGTGAATCAGAAAAGTAAAAAGAAGGTTCACCTGCAGTTTTATCAATTTAACCACGATTCCAAGCGAGAATACCCATATCTCGAATTCTGGCATTAAGATAGCGGCATATCTGCCTAGGTGTAATTGAAAATCAGCTTTGAACACAGGGATCCTTAAAACAAGCTATAAGAAAACAGCAGGCCGGCGTGTGGCGTGGCTTCACTAACTCCGATGGAACACGTTCCATGGAAACGAGTTGGATCGCCTACCATTTACAAAGGGGCGCATCAAACCAGATTTATCCACGTTGGCAGAAGTTGTTTACAATGCTTTTTTTCGCTGTACATCGTTAGCAGCACAGCCACCCGTGTTATTAATGTTAAGGACTGACTGTGGAACTCCACTGCCATCTAGTGGTCATGATAGACACCTGCATCAAATTGCATTTATAAATCCTCGCCGCCACAGACATCAAAGGGGCTCGTTTCCCTATCAATGCGGGAAGAAATAGTTATCTTTCTGAGAAAAAAATACACAAAGACCGCTGTCACTCTCAGCCGAGATTGCACAGGTTTATCTTGCGGTGGTGACATTTGAGAAAATCAAAGCGTGGAATGTAATTTATTGCTTCCCCCGCTGCATATTTTTTCCGATTTCACGGCCCTTCACTCACACTGTGGCAGGACAGGTTATTATTCTCTTACATTTACCTATGCCTTTTTCTACCCGAAAAAGATGTATTAATAGAGGCAGTCAAGTAAATGTTAAGGTCGCCTGACTTGCTTCTTTTGTAGTGCCGTCTATAACCTTTGCTCTCTTTATTTCCTCAACCTTCAAGTGCATAATTAGTAAAAAAAAAAAAATAATAATAATTTGCCGGGGCCCTCTCCAGTAGGCCACTGCAGCTTGCAATACACATTGCCCCTCTCAGTGCTGCCAATGACAAAGTGTGACTATTCAGACTATTCCAAGTTGAGCTTCCAATACCAATTCCAAATCCAAGGTTCCAATACCGGCTTGAGCAACAGGTATTAGTCCTTTTTAATGTATATTGAATTAATAAATGACTGTTGGTGTGTACTCATTTCTAAATTAGACAGTCAGCGCCACCATGTGGCAGACTGTCATAAGTATAGGTGTTGACAAGTCCCGTTGCCGAGCACCGGAAATCACTGGCTCAAATTAAGTACTACCACTTCCCCACATAAGGCAGAAGAAAGAAAGCTCAGTTCACAGTTGCGCTACTGAATCATAAACAATCATTGAATGCAATGGTAAAAACAACTTGAGCTGTCTGCCAGAATTTATGCCATCAATAAAATAAAAAATAAACAATGTACATAGAAGGGCAATCTGCCCGCCCTCATAAGCCATTGCTTCTTGGAAGTGTTCTGTCCTACGGGCAGAGTTACTGGAACTAGGGGTGCAAGAGGTTCTGCAGCACCCCTGTGAAACCATAAAACAATTCATAACAGAATGAGCCATATAGAGGCCTGTTAATTTTTTAGTATTTTGAAACACTGTGCTGCTCATGAAGACGTTGTTAAATGGCAGGTAATTTTTGACACATAGGGGCAGATTTACTTCTACTTTGCACAAGGTTTTGTATCACAAAAGTGACACAGGGCAGTGCACAGTGTTATTTTTGAATTTTTATTCCAGCACAAATTGTGATTTGCTTTGGAAAGTTGCCCCAAAGTAATTCAAAGTAGTGCTGTTGGAAATGACCTTCTTTTGCATGGTACCCCCCCAGATATTTGCCTTGATTGCTTTTGTTGGCCATAGAACTCTGTACACTTTACCCTTTCTAACCGTAAGTGCGTGAGTCCCCCTTCAACATGATTACATTGGTATACACCTTATTGACACATTTAACTTACCTATAAATCCCCTGTAAGTTAAATGTCACCAGTGGGCTGCTGCACAAATAGTGCCACCCACTGCAGTGGAACAGCAAACCCGACCCCAGGCCTACCGTTGTAGCCTGGCAGAGCAGTTTTTAAACTGGCAATTTGACCTGTTAAAAGAAACCCTGTTAACAAGCCTCAAGTCTTCCTTTTAAATACTAATAAGTACCCCCTAATGTAGGCCTCAGTGCCAATAAAGCAATTGTGCATGGTATTTAAATGTAGGACATATAAAAGTTTAATGTTCCACATGTCCTTACAGTGACTAGTCCTTCAAAGCTATTTTCACTGCAGCAGGGTTTGCTGTTCCATAGCAAAGCATTGGTATTCAATATCAAATATTAATACTGTATCTCAGAAATGGGAGTAGCTAAAAAGAAACAACTATTTTATTAGTTATCACAAAATCAAATTCAATATTGAATTCAATTTTTTTTCTAGACATTACGAAAAAGTAACTTTTACTCACACTGAAATCCCTGGAAGCTAAGTCGGCATTTTGCTCTTGAGCTTCTGCCAAACAATAACTTGAATTTCAATATGCTTGAATAAGGAGTGAACTTGTTTCCAGGATAGGGACAAAAAGCCTTGGGTGTGGGGACGTGTTGTGCCCATGACAGGATGGCCTGTGTGCTGGGCGTAAGGACTGATTAACTTCAAAGAGGCCTAACCTTTCTCAATCAGATCTAGCTAACACCCTGGCCTGCATCCTTCTTTTGCATCCCTGCCCTGGCCTGCACCCTTCTTTTGCATCCCCCCCAGTTAGACCTGCCCCCATAACAGTGGGCCTCTTGTTGACATCACAGTTGCAGATCCTGCTAGAGTGCCAACATCTGCTTGACAGGTCTATTGTGGTTTTTCACGACATGTGATATGTTTTAAAATAGGGAAAAAGAATGCCCAAAACTTTCACAGTCACTGTCTGGTAGCTGCACACTTAGCTTTGTTCTACCAGACTTCTGTCTATGAATTTGTTGGAGATACAGGGACTGCCTAACGCTGAATTTTAAAGTGAGATGTGGAGGACATTAGGATTACCATCATATACTGCCACCTCACCAACCTTCAGAGTGCAAGTTTAGTGTAGCTGAAGACTTCCACCATCTTGAAAATGGCCAAACTTGCTAGGGTTAGCCGTGAAAACCTTACCCCATTGCTTAAGGTGTCCCCAATGGTCATTCCAAAAACAAACGTGTGCCAGCCATGAAGGTAGTATCTCCAGGTTCTCATTTAAGAACACCCCTGCACACATGAAAGATCAGAAAAGGACTGAACCTGCTTTCTGAGACCTGAGAAGAGCTTAGACGTTTGGGCCTGCAGTCCCTCTTGTACCCAGATCAAAGAATGAAATCTAAGTGTCTTAAGGCTGACCTTTTGTTAAAACTACAGGGACTCAGCAAACTACAAAAGGCCTTTTTCTGCAACTGCAGCTGACCAGTGGCATCTAGACCTGGATTGGTCCCCCATGCTGTCCTCTGCCTGCCACAACGTGCCTCTCCTGAGGTCCTGGTGGTTTTAGAAGTGTACACCTGTGGTGGATTGTGACTTAAAGGACTAAAGTCAGAAAGTGAAACTTTAACCGGGGCAAACCTGGTTAGTATATCCCACCTGTACTCTATCATGGTCAACTTGCGCCTATGTCCTGTTCTACAGCGACCATGGCTCATCATTGCCACATTGTGCTTCTTGGCACCATTTCTACTTAAAACTTTAACAATTCAAAGCTCTGGTTCCCCTTATTAGATTTTTGTAATTGTATTATATATTTTTTAAATTCATGTTGGTATTTTTATTGTTTTGCAGTTCAACTTTATTACTGTTCTAGTATTCCATAAATATTTTACACATATCCCCTAAGCAAAGCCTGTCTGCTGTGTGCCACAGCTACCATACGTTTGAGCCCAGGTTTATTTAGTGACTTTAGTGGTTCACCCTGACAATCATTGTGATTATTACTTGAGGCGGGTACTTACTCCCCTCCCACATACAACTAATAACCCAATTGCTTAAAAGTGCTTTGTGCTACTTTGCATCAAGGGAGAGTTCAGTGGGTGGTACATGTGTGTTCCTATGCAATCTCCTGGATTTTGACACAAAGCCTTAGCAAATAAAATAAGTTGACTGGATCTTGGGTCAAAAATGAATGCCTGCTCAAGGCAGCAAAATGTTTTATTATGCACTCTACAGCACACATACAACGTGGGAAAAGTGTTAATTTGTCTCATTATAGTGTTTTGTACTGGAAGGGTACACTTCAAGTACAAAACCTATGCTTGACATCATGCACATTCTGGTGCCAAGATGTGTGTGCTGGCACATGGCAGTCAAAACTGTGGAAGCACAGGGGGAGAGGGAAATAGCGCCACATCTTAGCAAATATGACACTGTTCTGTTCCTTTCATGCAATGCCATGCAGAAAATTCTATTGCTGCACTGTGTTGCGCGAACAAATAGTAAATCTGCCTCGTTGTTTTTAATCCTGGAAGGCTATGCTCATGTTTCCTTTGTTTGAGTGCAAAATTAAACCAATGTGAAAGGAGCAGGCCGTAGGAAGTCAAACCTTTTGCATATGTGTAGAAAACAATATGCTTGCTTTATAAACAAAAAGTTGTAATTATTTCATATAATATAGAAGTGCTAATAAAAACACAAATTAATTACATTCAGTATTTATTCTAAAGTAGTATGGGAATACTTTTAAGATATTAAAAGTGTGAAGGCCAACCAAAGCACATTATTTTAATTTGAGTGATTTGTACAACGTTAACACTGCTCTAATTTACAATTTCTCTGATTCAAATATGTCCTAGTTCCATTTAAAACTGAGAGAACTGCCATTCCCAAATATACTTTTTTTTGCTAGCAAATCCAAAGTTCAACTGGAATAACATTCCATTTATTTTCATACATATTTTCATTAATTTAGAGTGTCACACAAAATGGCAACTATGTGCTTAAAACATTTCTTTTTTAGCACATTGAGTTCAGTGGTAAAATCACTCAATTGATGCACTTTTACTACATTAGAAACACAGTCAACCCTTATGACAGCACGCAAAGTCCATATTCCATTACGGCTACCAAAATACTGGTCTCAAAAACCAAAGAACAACTGAACAAAGCATGTCTCATTAAAAAAAAAAACTTAGGGAGACAAAGCACAGAAAAATGTTTATCTTCAAGAAAATTATTTCTGGTTTTGGGATTCCCTTTCCAATTAAGTATGGATGAAAATTAACATGATTTTTTTCTCCTACCTTTATAATCTACAGTATATCACATAATTTCATTTTAACATATGTATATCTATTTTTTCACTTAAACTTTTCAATTGTTCCTATGAGATATTGTGCAGCCTGAACGGCAGGCACATTAACCTACTAATGATTTACAAGAAGATGGCTGAAGCAATTGTTATCTCACTTATCACTTTAGTAACCACAGATTTGAATAGAAAAGGAGCAGATGCTCGAGTATGGGAATTCAGCCACCATAAACCCCCACAATAGACAAAGTTCATAGTCATCCTAAACATAACAATAACTCAGCACTCCAATTATCAAAATACAGTCGAATCTTGTGATATGTAGAAAAATTAACATGCATGATTCCAACATTTATTTATACATTATTTTTTTTTTAAATGTCTCTTGAGTGTAGCCATAGCCAACTCGTTTCGTCCCCCATGGGACTTCTTCAGGGCCGTGTGAAGTTTCCTTGTCCGTACACTGGAACGTTGAGTATTTCCCCTCTAGTACATGGAGATGGTCCATAAAAGTTATTTTCCCATCATGTATAGGGATAGACCATTTATTGTCCTACGAACTGAGATCATATTCTCTCGGAGTCCTGCGCAGCGCTTACAAGATCATGAAACTTCACACAACCCTGAAGAAGTCCAAGGGGGACCAAACGCATTGGTATGGGTACAATCAAAATAGACTTATAAGAAAAGAAGATCATGAATAAAGACATTTTGTAATCATTTGTATTACTGATCTCATTGTGTGGAATCATTTATTTTTTATTTTTTTTAAATATCTTAATTGCATTTTTATCTTTTCCGGTACATTAATCCACAAGTAACTGTACATATCAATATATCAACGATATCATTTGTCCAATGACACTATGCATAAAGATCAAAACATTACCTTCATTGTACTTCAGAGTTAGCCATGTCTAGGGTGTAAGGGTTGTATACACGTATACAAATCACTCTGGGCTTCTACAGCCCGCACATCCTGTCCTCTCCAGTGAGGGGCAGGAACAAAGGTGCGGAGTACGTCTCTCCATGGCAGTGAGAGTTATTTGTGAGAGCATCAATGCATACAGCTAAATGTATTTTGCAATGAGATCTAAATCTAGATTTGCATCATAGTACATGTCACAGGTAAGTAGATTAATATACATTTCAATATCAGGTCCGTGCATTAGATATCATTTTTTATAACAACAGCTCAACCTCATTCAACTATAATACCTAATAGTTCAAAACAAAAAGAGAAACATCAGTTAACCTAGGGTGTATGTGTCAAATGTTCAGAGTGTCTTCCGAGTGGAGCCGCGACCAGACCGGCGTGCAATTATGATGTGTGGGCCGCTAGCGTAATTGCCTGTATGATAGCCAGGTTGTGGAGATGATGCGCCACAGGAGTTACTCTCGAGTGGAGTGTTTGGGGGAATGTGAGGTTCCCGCCCGATCCAATGATGGCAGGGAAGGCGGCATACAAAATTAGCGCAGTGTCGGCGACTAGGTAGCACTTCAGGTGTCAGATCCTGCTTGTTGTACCGAGGATATCTGCAGTGTGGCATGTCTTAGCATCCCATCCCAGATCTGTGCGATGGGATACTTTTGCAACCCTGCCGTTTCTTCCCTGTGTAGGGTGGTACCCTCCGCTCGTGCCCAGACCTCAAGAGATTGTGCCCAATGTGACACTGCTGGTGGATCCTTGTGTTTCCACCTCTTGGTTATGAGGCCCAGATCCTGGAACCTGGAGCTCACCTTATTGGCTTTTGTTCTCTTATAAGACCCTAGGATGCAAACTTCCCACGTGGAGGGCATCTCAGTGCTCATGCAGTTATTGAGTGTGTCTGATATCGCGCGCCAATAGGGTAAAAGCAAGGGACAGGATCACAACATATGCAGTATATCAGCGCCCCAGAGGTGACACCTTGGGCATTCGGAGGTATTGACGTGGAAATATTTATTAATTTTGTCTGGTGAAAGATACGCCTTGTGTAATATGTAAGTCTGTATGAGTAAATCGTGAGTTCCGTGGTATGTGTGTGGCACTAGCTATAACACGTTCCCATTCTTTATCCGTCCAAGGCTCATTGTGTGGAATCATGCATGTTAATTTCTATACATATCACAAGATTCAACTATATTCTGATAATTGGAGTGCTGAGTTATTGTTGTTTTAAACATTAACCCATTAAACTAATGTATTTTTAATTGGCATTCAAATGCTGGTTCAGTCAGCTTCAGATCCTTCAATTCTACATTTAGATGGCCAGAGATTGTTGTTTTAAGTGGGGTGCCAGAAACAATGGTTGTCAAACTCTACATACTGCTGGGCCATGGGCATAGGTTCGATTGGGGCAGCGGGTACAGTTGCCCCATTGCTTAGAGGCCAAAGCGTCCCACTGAACCCTGATTTTTGCTGTATTCTATAATCCAAACAGAAACTAGTTGGTCCATAGCCTTCCATGCACTAGGGCTCATGACTCAATAGTTACGCTACTGTTTTCGGCCCTACAAAAACAACACAGTGCTTCCTTTGAAGATTTGGGGATAGCTCATTTGGTTGGCCAGTGGCAGACTGTGTTCAGCTCACTTTCACACTGAAGAGCTCTGCACCGGCCTATATGCAGGTAGCAACTCTGATTCCATTGCAGTGGAGACAATTAGGCAATGGTGCTGCTCAGAATGGGCTGTACATATAAAGTGTTCTGTCCGCTGCCAGCTTCACTCGAATGATATATTTCTTGAGATTGGGTCACCCGATTGCAATACTTAGGGTTGACCCTATGTTTCCAACAATAGACTTTGTGTGGTGTCTAGGTGTGATTGAAGTGTTTCATGAGTGCATGTAGACTATATAAACTGGTCGACTTGTAAATAAAATATGTGCTGCAGTGTTTTGAGTGTGGAAGTATTCCAGCAGCAGTGAGCTGGGGAGCACATTAAGAGAATGGTGAGCTGCATTAACACATAGGTCTTTCTGGGTTTTGTATGTTTGGAATTTGCACCTAAACATATGCAAAGCTAAATCCAAATATTGAAGTGAAACAACTGACATGTGGGTCAGTACATGTGTGTGCTCAAATCTGAGAGCAGTGATGTTGGATTGTGGACTGGGTGTAAAGTCTTTGTCATTGTGACGTGGTGGTGAATTAGTGAAGGTTGTCCCTTGAGGTATCATGATGTTCAGACTCAGGTGTGAACCTCCCAGTCTATAACTGTAACATGAGACTGGTGAGACATATGTGTGGCCGGCACGCAGGTTCCCTACACGTGAACTTTGACCAGCCAGTGCCTAATCTGTAAAATAGTAAGGGTCAGCACCCTTCTCAGGAGGTCACTGCACCTTGCACTACCCATTGATCCTGCCAGCTCTGCAAATGACAGTACCAAAATAACTATTGTGGGCACGGGGTACTGCTAAAATCTTACACCCCAAAATATACCTCAGTAACACGCCCACTGGTGTTAAACCTCAATTTCTTGAGGCAATTTTTCCCAAGTTATGGTGCAAAATCAGCATATCATAATCTGATCTAGGAATTATAGTTAGGGAGCGTGAAATGGCTAAGGCTACAGCCCTCTACTATGTCATCAATAACTAATGCGAGAGTTTGTCTGCTTACCCTTTGATGGAGCGAGGTGGAGAAACAAAATTTTGTATACCCCTCGTGAAGTAATTTCTTCATAACTATAAACTTTATTGATTGGTGATGTGGAAAACATTAACCAACATAGTATAGAATGCACACACAATTACACGTGGGAATACTAATCTGCTTGTATGGCGAAAATATAACGAACTAATTAATGTTGTTGTCGTGATGTGAAATAATGCAAAAAGCTTCGAAATAATTAAAAGCGGCATAAATGTGCTTTTGTGCATGTATTTGTAGCAGGAACCGAAGGATAAGTGAGTATAAATCGCATATATGTTGCTCATTTGCTAGGTAATACCTAACAGGGAGACCTTAGTATGGGGGGAGGTAAACAGAAGGGCTATATTTCAATAATTAACATTTATTTGTGTTTGGCTCGTGAGGACCTACCAAAAAAATGGAGTCTTTCGACTACTGTGACAATGAAAGATAATGCGCACGCGCGGTGAAAGCAGAGAGTGAATGCGAGCTGCTTGTGCCTGAGCGAATCCAGTTCAAGGACATCATGCCCCGAGAATACAGATGACTGCCAACAATTGTGGATGTCACTATTGTATAACGTGGGAATATAGTCTGATATAACAACTTGAGGACGTGACTAGGCTGGACATTTAAAGAAAACAATGAACTCTTTAATTTCAGCTGATGCCACAGAAAATGAATATTAGAATGATGAGGTGATGCTCATCCACCTCCAAATTGTCCAATCAGAACTCGAGTTTATGCTGATAGTTACTTTTGTAGATAGATAAAGTTAGTGAAAAGGGTATAAAAAGTGCTGATTTTACTTCAGAAAAAAACTCTCTTCTGATTTCCTCTGGAGATGCTGTCGGTATGCTGATTTTCCTGAAGATGTAAGACTTAGAATACTTTTCTATCTTCTTGAATGAGGTCTGAACTTTAGATGAGGTTATTAGTCAGGGATGCTAAGAGAAAATGACTTTTGGGAACTATCTGTCTTTTGCTAATATTTGTATTTCCGAAATCTAAATAATAATGTCTATTTCTGAATTCATGAAATAACTCAATATAACTGTATGAGATAAAACTTTTATTCCTTTAATGTCGTTTTTGAATAAAGAAATAAATAAAGTGAAAAAACTTTTAGACATGCTAAAACTTTACTTTTAATAAAAATTTGACAAATGGAGAATTAAGCTGGTCTTGTATTTTCCTACGCCTAATTTTTACTAGCAGACTGTTGACCAAAAGTGGCGGTGTGTCTAAATAAATCTTTTGTCGATAAAACCATGGTAAAACTCCTTAAACTGCAGATGTAAATAGTATAAATAGTTAGTTTTAATTTAGACACTCCGCTATGATACAGCAGCTCTCCTTTGAATCTCACCGATCCATGAAGTAAGATAAAAGTGTTTTGTGAGTAGCTCACAGTGATATGGGCCCCACTGATGAGTAAATGCATGATTTGGTGATTCAGGGAATGGTGATATGATTTTAGAAATGATTTCCGGAGTAGCGCTGCATCACCTTACACTAACATTTCAAGAAAAACTATTTCATTTTCATGGTCCAGAAATGAGAGACAATATTTTACTGTAGGCCGTCATGTGCTTTTTAATTTATAATTGCAGAATAATATTGATGGCTATTATTTCTGGCACATAACTTTTCTGGTGGCTCTGTATTCCTGCATAAGGTGACCTCTGAAATACACGAACTTCACCGAAATGTTTCTACTGGACATGTGAATGTTTTGGAACTGCAGTAGAACAATGAATGGGGTATTGTTAGAAAATTGTAAAGTGTTAAATGGTAAATTTACAAATGTAGATTTACTGATATGTAATTGTATTCTGGCACTCATTTGTAAATGTAGAGTTTTGTGCTATTTACCATTTCCGAGTTTAGATTTACACCCAAGTGCAGACTTAACTGTCTCCACACCTTGAAACACGGGTGGTGGTGGTAGTGTGAGAGATAAGGATGGAGTTTGAAACGCACAAACTTTGGCACAAACTTGAATCTCTACTGGCATGGACCTTTATCTCAAACTGAGGCTAAAATCATAAATTCAGCAATAGATCTATGACTGTGAAGCAGAATTTTTACAAAACATGAAAGATTTATTAACAAATTAGTAAAGTTGGAATCTCAAATCAAATTAATTAAGCATAAGTAAATAGTCACCTGAATACAGCATGAATGAACATAATCTAGTCAATTTAAAACAGCAAGTGCAAGTAAAATTTATTAAAAGCAACATATGTAAAATGAGAGAATATTCCTTCCCATAAAGGGAAGCTCCCTAATGCTAAGCAAAGGTTGTGAGTAAGTAGGAAAGTTTTAGAGCAGCAGGTGTAAGTAAATATAGGATTGAACGTAGGATCCAATGAAGGTTCCAATAAAGAAAAGAAGAAATGTACTTGCTTTAGAAAGTAAGTCCATGAGCAGAAATGTAAGGATCATTGAGTCTCAAGGGAGAGAGAGAGAAAACGTCTGCATGTGAAGGTGGACAGGGGAAAAAGCTCTAACTAACTAAATCAGCTTGCATAGTTAAAACATGAAATGAAGTCCAAGAAATCAATTCCACAGGTTCCCACAGAGCTAGAACCAATCGAAAACAGGTGTTCCAGCTGTATTTGGTGTCGGCCTTATTCTCACGGATAATACAATGCTAGATTCTTCCTGCATCATGGCCTTCACAATATCTTTCAAATGAGAATCCAACTCCTCTGCCCCCAATCCCATACAGGTACTGAGAATCATCGCCCAAGCAAATATTTCAACTATATGACCTTTACACAGTAAGCAAATGGAAAATACATTTTTTATCAAGAACACAGTGTCTCTGGTGCCTGAAATAGAAAGAATATTATGCACACCTACCAAAAATACAGCGTTGACTTTAAAATGGAGCAGGGTATCTGGGCCCACTCATGTCAATGTTAAGATGCATATTCCAATTATAACTAAGTGTGCAGAATTAATGTGGGAGGCGGGAGGTGGTCCGGGTGCTCCACAGTATGGACCAGCAGCAGGAGGGATGACAACCCCCTGTAGGGAAGGCGGCAAGCGACTTCCTGTTATGCGGGGCCCACAGTGGGGCTATAAGATGCCAGGAGGCGCGACAATCTGGCACCCATCAGGCCACGCCTCCAGGGCTGCTGGGAAATGTAGTGCAGAAGTGTGCAGAATAAATGTGGCGGGCGGGATGGCAGGGCTTTAAGTGGGCCGGTCCTCACCAGTGCTGAGCACCAGCAGTTTTTTAAAGGGGGCTCGAAATGGGTCTCTATCGGGCTCTGTTTTGTGCCCTGAAACAGGCGGTCCATTTTTTTCCACACTGCAGTGACAGCAGGCACCTCGATGTGTGCGTGCTCACACTGCTCACTTCTCACTAGCGGAGAAGTTACGGCATGACGTCATGCCAGGTGAGCGTTTATGGTGAAGGGAAATCCTTTAAAGAGAGTCATATTCTCTCTGGATTTTACTTCTCTTTTTGAAACTCAGGAGTAGCAACATTGTCGTGGTGTCACCAGGGCTTTAAGTGGAAGCTTTTTCAATATTATATACAAGCCATAGTTGCTGCTTATTTATCTTATGCAACTAACAACCATTGACAAAGCCAATAGTGGTGACTTGTTGCAGGTATGCTGTTACTTATTGTATGTATCATATATCTGGATGTAATGACAGAAACAGCAAAATACAAGTCGGGCGACACACTATGCTAAGCCCAGAATTTTAGCTTACGTAGAGGTTCCTTTGTTGAATGTATTTGGTGGATTTATTCCTGTTGAAAAGCAGCCCAGTTCCATGTATTGCTTTGTGGTTGATACAATGGGGAAACAGCCTTTAAAACGAGGTTTTTATCACGTTGTGCTTTTACCATGCTTGTTTTTAGAAAGCATATGCTTTTACAAGGTATGCCTTTAACTCGCATTTAAGTTTTGTCCGGTGGGTGGGGTCTCCCCCCACAAATACATTGTTTATATATATAAAAATGTATATATAAACAAAACGTGGTAAAGGCATACGTTGTAAAAGCATATGCTTTTTAAAAAAATGCATGGTAAAAAATGCGTAAAGGCATGCAGAGTATTTCCCAGCATTGTTCCAACATACAACCATACAAAGCAGCTTGAAGGTGGATCTTCTGCCATCCGGTAACCAATGTAAGGCTCTCAAGGAAGGGGAGATGTGGGCTTGTGGCTTTATATGTAGGAGTTATCTGGCAGCAGACTACTGAATCTGTTGAAGTCTTTTTATAGTTGATGAAGATGATCATTGGTTGAGGACAGTGGCGTAATCAAGTTTAGGTAGTACAAGGCAGATAGTAGCCTGGACTGTGTGTGAAAAACCCAAGGTGGGGTAAGATGCGCCGCATAGTTTTAATAGTAATGAAGCTTGATCTTGCTAGTTTAGAGTTTAGTGGAGAAGCGTGGCTCAATGGTTAGAGTGGCAGACCCTAATGCAGAGGTCTGGCCTGGGACCAGGGTTCAATTCCCGCCTCGGCGGGTCTTGGGATCAATTTCCCCAGGCCTGATAATTCTCGCCGCGGTGCCTATTCTAATCATGGGTCCCACGCTGCGACTCTGGGCTATAGCTTGCTTAATCCCAAAACGGCCCCAGCAGCACTTGGATGCCTGGCTTCACCTTGGGGATGCCCAGGAGTGGACATTTCACAGGAAAGCCAGGATGGGTTCCACAGCGGTATGAATACAGCGCTACGAGACCTCTGGGTAGAAGTGCGCTATATAAATACAAACACATTTACATTTACATTTAGTTTGAGCATACATTGATAGCTTGGAGTCCATGGTAACTCTGAAGTTTCTTACTTCCTTAGATACTTTAGGCTGTAATTCCATATCGTCAGTCAAGGCGGCGAGTGGGCCATAATTTTTCCATTCGCCACATGTGAGTATTTCAGTTTTGGAAGCATTCAATTTGAGATGGCTCAATGTCATCCACTGATCAACGGCTCTGAGACAAGTGAACATTTTAGAGTTTCCAGTATCTTCAGCTGTACCAGTTTCAGGAGTATTTGTGTGTCATCTGCATCGTTATAGCATGTGAGCTGAAATTCATTGATCATTGCTGGTAATGACTTAATGTAGGTGTTAAAAAGTGTGGCTGAGATGATAGAGCCTTTAGAGACCCCTGCTTTTGTGAAGTATGGTTTGGATGAGAAAGGGGGATAATGGATGATATTTGTTCTGTTTTGAAGGTAGGATGTGATCCAGTCGAGAGCATCCCTTCTATACTGGCTTCGTAGAGTCTTTGTAATCGAGTGTCATGGTCAATTGTGTCAAAGGCAGCTGAGAGGTCCAAGAGAAGTAGTGTAGCAACCGCATTCCAGCCTATGGTGTTCTTGAGGTCATCCCAGATGGGGGCAGATTCTGTGCCTGTTCCTGGATGGAATCCTGTTTGAAAGTCAGAGAGTATGGAGTCATCTTCAATGAATTGTGATATCTGGGTGAATGCTGCTCTTTCTATCAGTTTTCCCAGGAAAGTTCCCATTGTAATCAGTCTGTAGTTGTCGGGGTCAAGTGGGTCCAGGTTAGTTTTCCTTAATAATGGGCATATGTATGCCTTTTTTTAGGTCTTCTGGAAATATTCCTGTAGTTAAGGAATTATTGATGATTCTTCTTACTGCTGTGGCTGCAGAGGTAGTTAGAACAATTTTCTTGAAGGTTTGTAGTGGACAATGGCCGCCAGAAGAGCTGCCTACAGGCCTGCTTGCTTTGACCAGATCCATAAATTCACTTTTTGATATTTGTTTGGAGGAATACAGAGACTGGGTTAGCCTACTCTTGGAGTAGTTGTTGGAAAGGGTTGGTGCAGGTGGTTTTCGTTTGTTTTAAATATGAGTCCTATGTGTCTGCTTTGGTTATGTAATGATTTTCCAGTTTGTCTGTGTCTAGATATGTGTTGGATGTTAGTTGTTTTTCAATGTCTTCAAAATTGAGTTTGTCCCACGGTCGATATGTGGATGAATATAAGGTGGTTTAAGGCGTGTTGCTTTCTAGTGTTTTATGTTGAAAAGCTTGGAAATGGTTGTCTGACCACGTGACCGGAGTCATTTTTGAAAGGTAACTAGTTATATATTTGCAAAAACAACATCTAGGATGAGCCCAGCAATGTGTGTGGGTGTGTGGACAATCTAATGTAGGTGCAGTGTGTCTAGGCCAGTGATGATGGTTTTTGGATATGGCATATTGGGTTTGTCAAACAAAATATTGAGGTCCACCAGAATGCATAGGTTGGAGTGTAATGTTATCAGATTTGAAACTGCATCTAGAAATGTGTCTGGGAATGTTGCATTGCCACGTGGAGGTCTGTAAAGGAGAAGGAAGTTACAGGAGGAAGATGGAGTAGGGTTGCATCTGTGAGGGAGGGCCTCACAACCTTGTATGGAGACGTCCTCAGCTTTAGTGAGATTTATTGTTTGCTTGAATATTACAGCTAGTCCACCTCCTCTTTTGCCTATACGATTCTGTGAGATAGTTGATAGCCTAGACGAACGGCTTCATACAATATTGAGCCATGTCTTCTCCCAACCATGATTCAGTTATGAAGAGTAAGTCAGGTTGTGTGTCAGTGAGTAGGTCGTAGATGTGATGCTTGCTTTTAGAGAGTGATTAAGCATTTATTAGTTGGCAGTTTAGTGATTGTGTTTTGGTGATGGTGGGACATTGTTTTGTAGAAGAGTGAGCAGTATTTGTTTAACTTGAGGCAGGTGTGTCATTAGTGGTGGTATTAACTGTATGCAGATAGCAATAGTGTTGCTTTTCTATATCATATTTCATGTCCAGCAGGCATAGACGACATTTCGATAGGTCTGTGTGTATAGGTGGTGGAAATGGTGGTTGATAGTGAGTTGGTGAGCTGTGTTGTTTTTGTAGAGTATCCTTGTTGTGTAATAGACATGGAGATTCAAAGTTGTGAAAAGTGGCATGTTGTTTATTTTGTTTGCTTCTGTTTAGGGTGGAAGGTGTATGAGTTAGGGGTGGTGGTGCAGCATGCGAGTCATATTGTAAAGATCTTAATTGTGTAATGAATGAGAAGCGGTTGAATGGTAGTTGTTGTGTTGGTGTATTTGTGTGAAGAAGAGAGAACACTTGGCAGTAAAGATGGTTTAGGATGTGTATTATTTGTGCAGTCAGGATGGTGGGAGTGGTTGTATGTTTTTGCTTGTGATGGAGTGTATTATGAACGAGTGTGCATGTGAGATTTTGTTGCACTGGTGTGTGTGTGTTATGTTTTGTTTTTGTGGAATAGTGAGAGGAGATGATGATGTAGTGGTTTCTGAGAAGAATTTGTCTGCAAAATATTGTTGGTGAGTGGAAGATGAACGATAAAGGGGATGGTGCTGTGTTTTGGAAAAGAGTGTATGTGGTGTGGAAGAGGGGTTGGACAAGAGGTATGAGAGTATGTGTTGGATTTGATAGCTGGAAGAGGTAATATGTGTGGTATAGTGGAGTGTAAGGATTGTTTGTTTGCTTGTTTTTGGTAAAAAGAGGAGGAGGGTGTCTGTAGATGAAATGATGAAGGGCTTAGAATAGGTTTGGCGGTGACAGAAAGGGTTCTGTAGGAGTATGTAGAGAGTAGAGCTGGTGTTTTGTATGAACAGGGATTGTATGTCTGGATGGATTAAAGTTATGTATACTATGGCTTTGTATTGTGTTGATGATGTGTGGATTGTTCTTTCTACACAAAAGTGAATATTGTGCATGTGCTTTCCCCTGCAGAGTCATCCTTTGTTTTTTTAAACATTTATTGAGTATTTTTAACCATTTTTACAAAGTGTAAAGCAACATGTTGCTGCTATGGGGTCTGTACATAGCTAATCAAACATAGAAAACACATTGTCCATACTGACGGAAGCCAAGCAAATAGATGAAGACTCTGCAGTCCTAAAAAATACAGTTCCCAACCCATTTTCGTTTGAAATATTTAGTCCCTATCATACACCTATCCCTCTAACATGATATATTATTGCCTCACCCAGTCTACTGGTCAGGTTGTCTTTTTCCACATGGACTCCCTGGTTGCACACGCAGTATGTGTGTTGGGGTCTGCTGGATAGGGTTGTAAGGAGTGCAGGATGGCTTCCCAGGATTATCTATTATGGTTCAAGAGGGTGAAGGATCACCCCCAACACGTCTTCAAAAGTCTGGACCCAGTCCTTACTGCCTACCTCTACCGGCTCTTGATAGATACAATATTTTCTCATCTGCCCCACCCCCTTCCAACATGCACTTGGCTCTCAACCTTTGCTTGACTCTTCCTTTCTCCCAGATGAACAGTGGGAAGAATGTTTCCATTGATCCAGTTTCTATCCCTGTAGTATTTCTGTTACACATGGACTGCTTCCCAAACGACAATAAATGAAACAAACATTGGCAAAGCCACTACAGTTCACTTTTGTTAAACATGCAACAGCACTTTTAATAGGTCTGGCCTTTTTTATTTCTGATGGGAAGTGTTCGTAATAGGTGAGTGGCTTTGTGTGTGTTGCTCTCAGCTGTCCTGGAAAGAAAATCCCATAATTAAGCAACCTTGTGGGATATAAAAATATGAAAGAGGCTTGAAGGGGCCATTTGATGAACACACTACATTATCGGAGTTATCTGTACTCCTAAAGAACAGTGGGGCATATTACCAACAAAGTGGCGAAGAGAGGTGTTAGCTGCCTTGGCTTAACGCCTCTCTTCGCCACTTCGGAAACTCTAGGCTGCACCATATTACCAAGGATATGGTGCAGCCTAGCATTTCCCCCTGCGATAAGTTTTACAACTTAACGCCAGCGCAGGCAGGGAAGGTTTTGTTTATGTACAGAAAGGTGTTCATTCCTGCCCATAAAAAGCTTAAATGCCATTTTGTAACTTACATGTGTGCTGCTTCACGCAAATTGGCATTTTTGAAAAAGAGGTTTGTTTATGTACAGGAAGGGACACCTTCCTGTACATAAACAAACTTTGGCATTTTGCTTTTTCCTTGTGTGCTGCACAAGGCAGCACACATGGAAAAAGCAAAAACGTGGAGAAATGAAGCATTTCTCCTCGTTTGACCACCTTAAGAACAGGTCTTTCCTGTTCTTAAATTCGGCACTGCCACCTATTATCGCCTCTCTTGATAATAGGTGGCAGCGTCGAAGTGAATGGGTGTTGCGGTGAAACGCCCACCGCAACACCCACTGCATGCCCCCTTTCACAATGAGTTTAACGTGAAAGGTGCACTATTACCAAGGCAGGGTTAAGTCAATTAACGTGGCTTTAAGCCAAGTTAATTGACTTAACGCTGCCTTGATAATAGGGCGTTGCAAATATCGCCGCGTTATTGGCAGAAAAGTGCCAATGACGCGGCAATTATGGGCTTGATAATATGCCCCAGTGTTTTGAAAAGGAGACGAAGTTTGTGGTGTAAGCAGTAAACATAAAAGAAACACAGCAAAATGTTGCATTGCAGATACCTTTGATAGTGGGCGAGTATTTTCAGTGCAACTGTAAGAAAACGTATGTGCTTATATGTCTTTACTTTGTAAAGAAAAAGGCGGGAAATTCAGCAAGTTATTAAAAAAAGTGAAGCAAATGAACTTGCAAGAGTGATTAATAAATAGCATCAGGCTTTCACAAAGACAAACAGGACGCACATCCTTAACAAAAATAGCCATAAACCAGCAATTAAAAAGCACACACTGACTGACTCCTACAGTCTAACAGAAGGCCTACTTGAACACCATCAACAAAGAGTATGCAAATGGGAGAGAGCAACCATCCGCACAACTTCAAGGTCTTCATGGACAGCTTATTTCTATCCAATGGCAAACCTTGAAAAAACCATGAAAGCAAATGGCTGAAGTGGGTGCCCAAAGCCCCCACTCTCTCTGTACTAATGACATGTATATTTTAACCCTTTCGCTGCGGCGGCAATTCCGCCGCAGCGCTAAGGGGCGGGGGGCCTCGCGGCGCTCCGACGCTTATGACGGATTCGCTATGCTTGTGATGGAGCGGTTCCGTCACCGCCCCGCCCGCTCAATAGAACGCACCGCGCAGGCGCGAAATCAGCGCCGCGCAGGCGTGGCGAGCGGGCCGTGACGGAACCGCTCCGTCACCAGCACAGCCCACACGAGGGGCGTGACGGAGCGGTTCCGTCATAGGCGTGGGAGGGGTTAAAAATATTGGTATCAAGAGGTCTTCGAAACATTAAAGCTGTCTGTAGCGAGACCTAAAGGAGAAGTATAACTGAGCTAGCAAAACTAGAGTAATATATCAAAATTGGAATGAAGGCTTACCAGGCGTTCATTTCAGCCCATAGGAGACACTTGCAAACGACAACGTTTTCTGTAGGGGAAATACATATATAGACAAACAAAACCTAAGAAAGCTGCAGTTCCACGTGCCACACAATTGTAGGAAGCGTCCACAGTAGGGCAGCGTTGATCCAAGTCATACCCAGCTTTACACAGGCCAGCAGGATTGGGCCGAAGTCAGTAACCTTAGTGCTGTCGGCTGCTTTTCAGTGTGCGGTGACAGGAAAGTAACATTGGTTCCCGAAACCCCCTTTGGGTAGGGGTGGAAGAAGTTTGCTGAAGCCAACATTTTATTTTTAAAACTTTAATCAGAACATTACTCGTGAGCAAGGAAGGCACTGCATACACCGGTCTGCAGTGACAACTGACATTTGACAGCTGTCACTTGTGAATATTCCAGGCTAATCGGGTGATGGATTTAATGCATCTCCGAGCCTTATCATGACACATATGTGAAAGTTGGTGGCTCAGCCTCGTACTGCCAATTTAAAATGAATTAATTAATTTAATTGCATATGTCTGTCAGCACCACATATTTATGATTAGGTTATATCCCTCTCTGGTTTAGGCAAAAAACCCATTGGAGTCTCACCAATGACATCATCCTCCTCCTCCTGCCTGCTCTACTTTTGAACCGCACACTAGTCCAACCATTCATGCGGGCTCTGACTTGCATCTGATTGGCTAGTCATGATCTGGCCAGCAAGCAATTGGACGACGCAAGCATGCTCTGATCTGCAGCGATTCGGGTGCGCCATGCTTGCATTAACCTGTGGCCATTCGGATGAGGCATGCAGGTTATGTCTGCAACCATTCGGACGGGCATGCATTCTCTAACCTGCACAATTCGGAGGAGACATGCTTGCTCTTAGCTGCGACCGTTTGCACAAGGCATGCATGCTCTGATCTGCAACCATTCAGACAAGACATGCTTGCTCTGAGCTGCAACCAGTTGGATAAGGCATGCATTCTTTGATCTGCAACCATTCAAACCAGGCATGCATGCTCTAACCTGAACAATTCGGAGGAGACATGCTTGCTCTAAGCTGCGTGCATAGCATGTGGCATGCCATGCATGCTTTGATCTGCAACCATTCAGACCAGGCATGCATTCTCTGACCTGCAACCATTCGGACGGGCATGCATTCTCTAACCTGCACAATTCGGAGGAGACATGCTTGCTCTTAGCTGCGACCATTTGCACAAGGCATGCATGCTCTGATCTGCAACCATTCAGACAAGACATGCTTGCTCTGAGCTGCAACCAGTTGGATAAGGCATGCATTCTTTGATCTGCAACCATTCAAACCAGGCATGCATGCTCTAACCTGAACAATTCGGAGGAGACATGCTTGCTCTAAGCTGCGTGCATAGCATGTGGCATGCCATGCATGCTTTGATCTGCAACCATTCAGACCAGGCATGCATTCTCTGACCTGCAACAATTCGGATGAGGCATGTATTCTCTAACCTGCACAATTCATAGGAGACATGCTTTCTCTAATCTGCGACCATTTGCACGAGGCATGCATGCTTTGATCTGCAACCATTCAGACCAGGCATACATTCTCTGGCCTGCAACAATTCAGACCAGGCATGCATGCTCTGATCTGCAACCATCCAGATGAGCAATGCATCCTCTTACTTGCAACAATTCGAATAAGCAATGCATGCTTTGATCTACAACCATTCACACCAGGCATGCATGCTCTGATCTGCAACCATTCGGATAATGCATACATTTTCAACCTGCAACAATCCGGATGAGGTATGCATGCTCTGATCTGCAACCATTCGAATGAGGCATGCATATTCTGGCCTGCAACCATTCGAATGAGGCATGCATATTCTGGCCTGCAACAATTCGAAAGAGGCATGCATGTTCTGACCTGCAACAATTCAGACCAGGTATGCATGCTCTGATCTACAACCATTGGGACGAGGTATGCATACTTCAGTCTGCAACCATACGGACGCGGCATGCTAGCTCTAACCTGTGACCATTCGGTCGAGGCATGCATGCTTTGATCTGCAACCATTCAGACAAGGCATGCATTCTCAAACTGCAACAATTTGGATGAGGCATGCATGTTCTGATCTGCAACTATTCGGATGAGGCATGCATTTTCTGATCTGCATCCATTTGGATGAAGAATTAATTTTCTTGCATGCAACAATTCGGACGATGCATGCATGCTCTGATCTGCAACTATTCGGATGAGGCATGCATGCTGTGTCCTGCAAAAAATCCGGAAGTGGCATTCAGACTCTGCCCTGTTAACAACTAGATAAGGAAAGAGCTGCAAGGCTACACGGGTAGCAGAAGTGTCCTATTCACTGGGCAGGCCAAGAACCAAGGATATCAGACCATACAGTTCATACACAAAGGATATTGAAAAGGGAGGCACTAAAACGCATCACTAAACAACAAAGAAGAGGAAACAAATTATACTTATCTGACAAGACACCACTATAATTACCCGAACTCTTGCTCTCAATCTATGGCAGAACCCTCAGAATTACCTATTCTATAAGTGGCTGAAGAGGTTGGTGTATTTAGAGGTTGGCAGCATTAACAGCATGAAAAAGAACTATTCACAAAATGGACTTCCTAATGCATGAGGCCAAGAATCACATAGGTGTCCTGTTTCCGGTCTTTTATGCCTTTTCTCCAAGCTCCTCTTGTGCTTTTAGGCATTGGCCCTCCTCCCTGTCCTGTTACGAGTCCTCCTTTTGAGGGTTATTGTGGTCCTCTTGATCCGCACCCTGATCCTGGTCTAACTAGTTTTGGTCACCCTGGTACTGGTTTCCTGAATCTGGTGCTCCTGGTTGTAGTCCTTTGTGACCCTGGTCTTCCTGGCCCTGCTCCTGGCTCATCCTTGTATTAGCCCTTCCTGACCCTCCTGATCCTGGTACTGCTGATTCTGACCCTGGTGGTCTGCTGGGTCCTCGTTCACCTAGCCCTGTTGTCCTGGTTCTCCTAGGATTGGCACTCCTTGTCTTCCTGGTTTGTATCATCCTGATGCTCATTACCCTGATCCTTGTGGTCCACCTGGTACTGAATCCACTAGTCAGTATGATCGAAAATTGGAAAGAAAAAGTGGGAAGTTCTTAGCGGTACTGTGGCCCTAACTTCCTCCTATGATTGTATCATAGGAGGAAGTTAGGGCCACAGTACCCCTAAGAACATCACACTGTTCCTTCCCATTTATAATCATACCAACTGGAGCACTGATTAAAGTAACACTTGCTCCTAAATTTCCTCCCACTACCTGGTTCTCCTGCCCTATCGTAGTCCTACTAATCCTCGGATTTGTCTATGCTACCTTGTTCCTGTCAATCTAACTCTAGTCCCCTCTATCATGGTCCTCTAGTATTGGTACTCCTGGGTCTGGTCTTCCTAATCCCTCTGGCACTGGTCCTCCTAATTCCCATGTTGTGGGTCACCCTGGGTCATGTAGTCCTTGTCACCCTGATTTAGGCTCCCCGGAGTCTGACCCTCATGGACCTTCGGTTCATGGTACCACTGGGCCTACATTTTCTTGTCCTTTACATCCCCCTTGGTCATTGTCATTTACACTCTCCATCTCCTGCTACGCAGGATCTTTCTGGTCTTGGTCTTCCCAGTACTGGCCACTTTCTTTGGCCCTTGGTCCTCTTCTGTGATCTGATCTCTGTGGTCTTGACCCTCTTGTCTCTGGTCCTTACTTTCATTGGTGTCCTGGTATTTGTCCTCTTTGTTCTGTCTACCTGGGTCTGCTACTTCTGGCTTTGGTCATTCTTGTTGTTCTGGTCCTGGTTTGGGCTCTCAGGCCCTCACAGTCATTATTGTCCAGGGCTTTCAGTTCCTTCTACAACTTGTGATTCAGTTTCTTTAGGCCCTTGTCAAGTGAGTCCAGATCCTCCTGTTCTACAACCTCTTGGCCCTCCTGATCCTTTTTACCCTGATCTTGGTACCCCATGTCCTGTTTTTCTGTATCTTGTTCCTCAACCTCTATTTGTTTCTGGTACCGCATTGGTAACCATGGTCCTCGTAGATTAGGTCGCCCTGTGCCTGGTTTTTCTTTACCTGGTTACTCATTCAATTCAATTCAATTCAAAGAATTTATATAGCGCGCTACATACCCAGAGGGTCTCAAGGCGCTTGAGGAAGGGTGGGGAATTACTTGTCGAATATCCAGGTTTTAAGTTGCTTTCTGAATGCTAGGTGGTTCTGAGTGAGGCGAAGGTGAATGGGAAGTGAGTTCCAGGTTTTAGCCGCCAGGTAGGAGAAGGATCTTCCTCCCATGGTGGTTTTGTTGATGCGAGGTACAGCAGCAAGGGCTTGATTGGAAGAGCGTAGCTGGCGGGGGGTGTAGAAGGAGAGTCGTGTGTTGAGGCATTCAGGTCCAAGTTCGTAAAGTGCTTTGTGTGCGTGGGTTAGGAGGCGGAATGTTATCCTCTTATTGACGGGGAGCCAGTGGAGGTCTTTCAGGTGACCAGAAATGTGGTCTTTGCGCGGGATGTCTAGTATGAGTCTGGCTGATGCGTTCTGGATGCGTTGGAGTCTTTTCTGAAGTTTTGCAGTGGTACCGGCGTATAGGGTGTTTCCGTAGTCCAGTCGGCTTGTAACCAGTGCGTGGGTGACCGTTTTTCTAGTTTCGGTGGGGATCCAGCGAAATGTTTTTTTGAGCATGCGGAGAATGTTGAAGCAAGACGATGAAACGGCGTTGACTTGTCTGGTCATCGAGAGTGAGGAGTCCAGAATGACGCCCAAGTTCCGTGCGTGGTCCGTCGGGATGGGTGGTTTTCCAAGGGCCTCTGGCCACCAAGAGTCGTCCCAGGCGGAGGGGGAGGTACCTAAGATAAGGATTCTGTTTTGTCTGAATTCAGTTTCAGATGGCTGTGCTTCATCCACTCGGCTACTTCTTTCATTCCTTCATGTAGATTGGTTTTGGCGGTGTTAGGGTCTTTGGTGAGTGAGAGGATCAGTTGAGTGTCATCAGCGTAGGAGATGATGTTGAGGTTGTGTTGGCGAGCGATGGCCGAGAGGGGGCTCATGTATACGTTGAAGAGGGTGGGGCTGAGTGAAGATCCTTGTGGCACGCCGCAGATGACTTCAGTAGCCTTCGACTTGAATGGTGGGAGGCGGACTCTCTGAGTCCTTCCGGCAAGGAACGAGGTGATCCATTCCAGTGCTTTTCCTTGGATTCCGATGTTTCTGAGGCGTTGTAACAGGGTGCTGTGACAAACTGTGTCGAAGGCTGCGGATAGGTCGAGGAGGATGAGGGCGACTGTGTCTCCATTGTCCAGTAGAGTTCGAATGTCGTCTGTTGCAGCGATGAGTGCGGTCTCAGTGCTGTGTTTGGCTCGGAAGCCGGACTGTGAGGAGTCGAGGGATTTGTTGGTTTCGAGGAAGGCGGCGAGCTGGCTGTTGACGGCTTTCTCGATGACTTTGGCTGGGAATGGAAGGAGCGAGATGGGGCGGTAGTTTTTGAGTTCGGTGGGGTCAGCTGTGGGTTTTTTCAGAAGGGCGCTGAGTTCGGCGTGTTTCCAGCTTTCCGGGAAGGTGGCGGAGTTGAGGGAGCTGTTGATGACGTCTCGGAGGTGTGGTGCTATGATGGAGTCAGCTTTGTTGAGGATGTGGTGAGGGCATGGGTGTGTGGGGGATCCTGAGTGGATGGAGTTCATCAGGCGGATGGTGTCCTCAGTGGAGATTGGGTTCCAGTCATTAAGGATGTTCAAGGGGGGTGAAGGTATAGCGGAAGGTTGTGTGGGTTGGTCTTCGGGTTGTTTGTCGAAGCTGTTGTGGATGTCTGCGATTTTGTCGTGGAAGAACGAAGCTAGGGAGTCGCAGAGGGTTTGAGAGGGAGTGATGTCGTTGGAGTTGGCAGTGGGGTTGGTAAACTCTTTGAGGATGTTGAATAATTCCTTGCTGTTGTGGGCGTTGTTGTCTAGTCGATCTTTGAATGCGGCTTTCTTTGCGGTCCGGATCAGTTGGTGGTGTATGCGGGTGGCGTTTTTGAAGGCGTCCCTGGTGCTGGTGTTTGGGTCTTTTTTCCAGGCCTTCTCAAGGGAGCGACAGAGTTTCTTGGATTTCTTAAGATCATCGTTGAACCAGGAGGCTTTTTTGCTGCTAGGTTTGATGTGACGTTTTTTCAAAGGTGCTAGGATGTCGGCGCTGTTGGCTAGCCATTGAGTGAGGTTGATGGCTGCTTGGTTGGGGTTCGAAGAGTGGGTAGGGGGGTTTTGAAGAAGCGATGAGGAGATCTGGTCGAAGGTGATTTTGTTCCAGTTTCTTCTCAGAGTAGGTTGAAGATGGTTGTGGGTTGTGTTCTTTTTGTAGCTAAAGTGAGCGCAGCTGTGGTCCGTCCAATGGAGAACTGTGGTGTGACTGAAGGAGATATGTTTACTGGAGGTGAAGATAGGGTCGAGTGTGTGACCTGCGTAGTGAGTGGGGGTATTAACAAGTTGTTTGAGTCCGAGGTTTGCGAGATTGTCCAGAAGGGTGGTGGCGTTGTTGTCGTTGCTCTTTTCCAGGTGAAAATTGAGGTCTCCCAGTAGAATGTAGTCCTCAGAGGAGAGGGCGTGTGGAGTGATAAAGTCAGTGATGTCTTCAATGAATTGTGCCCGGGGTCCAGGTGGTCTGTAGAGGAGGGTGCCTCTGAGTGTGGTCTTGGGGTCGGTGTGGATCTGGAAGTGAAGGTGCTCGGCGCTAGCGAGGTTAACGTCTGAGCTGGTTGATATGCGGATGGAATTCTTATGGACGATGGCAATGCCTCCTCCTGTTTGCTTGGTGCGGTCCTTACGGATGATCTTGTAGCCTTCCGGGATGGCAATGGTGATGTCTGGGGCTGAGGAGGCGTTCATCCATGTTTCTGTTAGGAAGGCGACGTCCGGAGAGATGGTGTCTAGTAGATTCCAAAGGTCGATGGCGTGTCTGTGGATCGAGCGGGTGTTGAGCAGGATGCATTTTAGGTGGTTGGTGTCAGATCTCTGTTTGGTGTTAGTGGATGAGGAGTTGGTCTTGGTGCCGTCATACTTGCAGGAGTTGCATGTGAAGGGTCCATGGGTGTGTCCAGGGGCGGCTTGGGCGCAGTTGGGGAGTCGGCCGGGGTTTAGGGCTTAGAGGGTGGGGGGGTCGTATGTAATGCGGGTGGGGTTGGTGGTGCGGGGGCCAGGGGGTCTGGCGCTGGGCGCGGGCTTGGCGCGGACGGGCGTAGACGGGCTTACCTTTGGCGCACCTTCGGCGCGACTGGGGCGCGACCGCTGCGCGTGAACACTGTGCGAGAGTGCATCTGTCATATATGGATGGAGGAGGGGGAGGGGCGAGGGAGGGTCAGCAGGGAGGCGGGGCGGGCTGTGGGGGCCAGGCTCTGAGGCACCAACAACAACAAGCGTAAGATGGCGTCAGCGTAGGGAAAAACGAAACTGGAGGTAGGCTGGGGCTCAGGAAATTGACTACGCTAGCTGCAGAATAGCGCTACTCAAAATCAGGGTTCAAAATTAAAGCGCCGTAACCACAATGCCCCCAGAGCGTTACAATGCACAGATCTTGAAGCGCCGTGTAAATAGTCCCCCAGGAGCTCTTTAAATGTCCTAGTTGCGTCGCAATGGCACTGCGCTGCAGCGCTATGTAGAGTACTTAGGCGGTAGTGAGGCAGAGCACAAACACAATGCAGCTGAGAAGTATAATGTTAACGATACCTCACAGGAGCAGGGCACAGGGAGCGATGTTGAAAATTAGTACGTTTTGGTGAACATTATCTGCGCCATCTTGCCTCTTCCCCTGATGCCACACTTTTGTCGTGCGCGCCCGCCATTTTTTTAGATGCCCCGATCAGAGCGAACCCTTTTGCATGCTGCTGGCCCCTGACATAGCCCTTCGCCTTCACTAAGCCTGCACGCTGACCACCCCCTGCTTGCACCTGCCTTGAGTCATAAACCCCTCTTCGGCGCTGCCCTGCCCCAGGCCCTCATCCTGTTCCCAGCGCGACACCTCCCTGCTTCCCTTTCATGATCTCCGGCCCTTAGATGCAAACCCCCTTTTTCCCTGTGTGCCCGTTTTGTCTTCCCCGTTCCCAGGCCGACACCCAGCTCTGCCGATACCATTCCTTGCCCCTCCCCGTACAATAGAAAGCTTCCCCCATCAAAGGATCCCCGGGTTGATCAAAGCCCCCACTCCATGAGATCCGATCAAACCCCCCACATTCCGTGAATCGGCGAAATATCCAGCTGCGTGATACTCATCACCTGTTGAGACTAGGGTGGGGACTTCAACTGTAAATGTGTGTGGGAACGGGCCCAAAGGGGGATCTGAGGATGTCTTTCTGTACATCAAAGTATTGACGAGAATATGTTACATGCAATAAAAAGATAAACTTGTGTATAAGAGGCCAGGCCTCAGGGATGCAGTTAGAGCACCTCAGAACGATACCTTCTGTCCGTTTCGTTGTGTTCTCCTCCGGAGAAAATAAAAACCTTGTTTCCTGCTTTCCAGTCTCCAGCGCCTGCCTCTTCATTGATTAAATAACTAGAGGGTCACAGAGGCAATACCGCCGGGCAAATATCGATTGTCCCCGACCCGCCTCAGGTTTTTACAATTGGCGTCCCAAGCGTGGGGCCCATCAGCGACTCGTGGATCCAGTGGGAGAGGTCCCGACGACAGAGTGAACGACTGCAACGATCGGGAGAGCTCTTGCCCAATAGACCCTCGTCTGGCAGCCGATCATCCGAACTTCACTAGTTCCGAACAGACCTCTCTCGAGTGATCTACGGTCCTGACTGGGGACCATCAGGAGTGCCGTGAGAAATACGAGAAAAAGAGGACGATCGGGCGCTGGATTCGGAAGACAAGAAACTGTCCACATGGTCCGGGTAAGGTCGTGTAATCACGACAAGTTGCGAAATGATTGCTTGATTGCTTGATTGTTTAAAAATACTAGTATTGCTCTTTTTATTTATTTGGAGATTCACTGTCTACAAACGGAGAAACAACGGGCTCTCTCTTTGCAAGCAGTGGAGGATAGGTAGGGCAGCAGCCGTGCTTATTTTTTCTCCCCCACTCAATAATTACTTGAAACTGAACTGTTGTTCGCAAAACTATTGTTTCCTGGAGATTCCCTGTCTGCAAACAGGGAAGAGACCACCCTTTTTGCAGATAGTGAAAAGGGTAGGTAACGCAGATCTTTGCGGACCTACTCATTCTCCCCATTGTTATTTATTGGTCTTTTTATTATTTTTGATCCATGAGGTATTCACTGCCTGCAAACAACGTTGAATAGAAATATTCTGTCCGGTCTTTGCACCTAGTGATAAGATAGGCAGTGCTGACTTTTTAGTCCCTCGTTACGAGCCGTCATGTCTGTCTTCTCCCCACTGATTAATAGCCTGTTTAGCCCGGACCGAGTATTAGAGGTGGACCATATAGCTCCACTAGAAGGCACCCCTAATAAGGACATGTTCATAAACTATGGATTAGTCACCATAGCCTATAATAAATTGTGGCACAGGTATACCGAAGATAGTCAAGACAAACAGTGGCCACTGGCAGGATCCTTTGACCTTGATAAAATAGAAACGTTAGAAATAGCCCTTCGAAATAATAAGACAACGCCAATTATGCTCGACAGTCTCGGTATGTGGCGCAGAGAGGCTATGCAACGACAGAGAAAAGACGAGGACAAACCAAATAGAGAAATATACCGACAGGACAACCCCAGGACATCGCTACCCACGACTTATCCCCCGACACTATGCAAAAGACGACCAGACTTAGGGCCAGACCAATGCGCTTTTTGTAGGTATGTCGGACACTGGAAAGCCCAATGCCCGACTCTACTGAGCGTGAGTAAAGGCAAAGGGCCGACAGGAACGACAGGCCGGCAGTACGAGAAAAAGCACGAGACAAAGAAGAACCCGACTTACATAGACAGACCAGACAGAACCACCACGTTTGATTATGCCCGATGGCACAGATTTCGCCAGGACAATTTCAGCGGCATGCTCAAGTTTTCCTAGGTCGGGCAACGTCAAGACGGGAACCCAGCCTCGTTTCAAATTCACAGACGGAAAGAGATAATTATGACCAATAACTGTTTTATATTCGTCTTGGGTCTTTGTATGTCGTACTTGTACTGTCCCCCGTCTGAGTTTGTGTGTATGTAATGTACAAATCTGCGTCATCCCTCTACACGTGTTTCCGTGTTACTCAACCTCTGTTAGCAGAAACTTAGCATAAAAACAACCTGAAAAGAAAGAAATGGTAAAACAAAATCCGTAGACCATTAATGAACTTGAACTTTTAATTTAACACAACAAACAAGGAATAATAACGGTAAACTGTAGAAAATGAAAGTCAAACAGAACATTCGCCCCCCCCCCCCTCATTCTGGAACCTTCCAAAGTAGGGCAGGGTTACGGCTACGCCCAACCAACGGCAACCCATATAAGGCGGGCCCGGCTGCCAACTCTTGGTCAGGAAATCTTAACGTATGGGGGAGCCGGAGGAGAGGCAGGAGCCAGCAGCCGGGGCAGTTGTAGGTAGTCCCGCCACATGTCTCCTCAGCCAGCCGCAACGGGCCTGGATAGACTTAAGTAGTCCCGCCACATGTCCAGAGGAGAACGAGGCACCTTTTTTTCCTTTTCTCTTCCGTAACAGCCGCAGCAGCTCTGGACGGCGGGATGTCCTGCACGTACCTCCACAACAATTTGTCCAAGTTGGGCTGGGAGGGAGAGGCGACGCGGACGAGCCTCTCCCACCTCCACCGATAGGAGGTCTCCCAGCCCCCGGCCCGACGCCGAACACCCCCAGTCAGGCGATGGTGCCAATACTTCCACAGCACCGAACACACCATGGTGGCACCCCAGTACTTGCGCAGCACCGAACGTGCAATGGTGACCATATTTTCGGAACACCGAACCTGCAATGACTGCACTGATACTCGTGCCGCGCCGAATGCGCGCCACAGGTGGCCATGCTCCCACAGCACTGAGCACAGGACTTGGGGAACGCCGGATGTGGAGAGACCTTCATGCGGGGCGATGAAAAGGAGCGGCATGGAGTGCACCGGGAGAAGGAGACGATGCGAACGAGTCTCCCTCGCCCCCCCCAGGTGGGGGCATCACAGCTGCACCCCAGCTGAACGTCCCGCTTTCACACAACAGGGACCTCTTCCGTTCACTCCGAAGGATCTCTCCCACTCTTGCAAACTCGACGAGAGTGGCCCCTGTAGGGCCTCAAAATGGCGTCTGGGTCCGCTGGAAGGCGGGCCCCGGCCACTAGAGTAACTTTGACCAGCAATATAACTCGAACATTTGCCCCTTGGAGCACGAGCCCCCATCTCCGACAGCATCTCCGCAGCCTTGAAGATCCTACAAAGGTCCCCGGCGGAACCTTCGGCCTTTGCAGGCTTCCGGTAAGGGACGGCTGCCTTGATCGCCAACGAAACAAACATGACATTGCCACTCCTTCTGTTAGCATGAATTCTAGAACTGCCGAAAAGGACTCTGGTCCAAACTGCCAGTAATGGGAAACATTTCCCCCTGATGCTGCTTCCGGACTGAGCCGGCCCCGCCCAAAATGGCGCTGGTATCAATCGGAACTTACGAACACCTCGTGGTGTTCCTTCGCACTAATATAAACTTGATGTTCTAAGATTTTATATGATCCTTTGTACACTTGGCTAGAAAAGACAAGGAGAACTCACTCGACGAACAGTATGAAAGGATCCCCGTTACAAATGTTGATTACAAATGTACAATGTATTATATTTTTATAACTGATGTAAACCTCATTTACGACGCTCACGTACGGTATGCATATAGGAAATCTGATTACCACTATTATGATTATGCTTCTAAATTATGAAAATAAATGCCCCCGAACCCCCAGCCAATTAATAGACGTTTTAGTCTCTTACAAATGAATGAGTAAAACTTTCCGATGTTTTTATTGCTGCAAACGACACCCCCCACTGTACGCACTTTAGCCATTGCCACGACCGGCCAAATACGACCGCACCCTCATAATCCTCATGCTGACATAATTTTGCAAAATAAAGTTTTTGAAACTATGGACGGGTATTGCATGCGTTATTTTAAAAAAATGTGGGATCGGTGGGAAAGTTCTTTTCTGTGCACCCTACTCTGCTCTCTCTTTAAGGTTAAAAGAAGATGGTTGCCCAGCCCTGGAGGACGGATCGGATCGACAACACGACACTCCGCCTTCAACGTACGCGACTGACCCATGAGCCCTCGCGTAGAGGAAGACCTTGACTTCCAAGGATGGGTAAAACGAACGGTGTAAATGAGGGAATGTAAAAGGAGGGTGAAATAAAATAATGTAAATGTTATAAAGTACAACGTTCCAAAGTATCAGGGAACGGAGCTGACCCAAGAACCGAAGAACCTTAGAACGCCACAGCGTTGAACGAGGTTTTAAGGATCCCGATAGTGAGATACATCCTTTGACTGGATACCTCGCACTAAGCACCTCTGGTTTCCTTTTTACGTTTCCCCACACACGACCTATATGGACACACTACCCCCCCCCCTCGACTCCAGAAACCATATCCCCGGGGACCCTGCCCCGAGGAGGAAAGACGAGTAAGAGGTAAGTAAAGGACTTATGAATCCATGTATTTGAATATGCGCGAATGCTGTCTCCCCCACCCCCCTTTTTTCCCTCCCTCTGCAGGTTACACCAGAGATTACAGCCGAGGTGTGGCGAAGATCTGAAGCCTTGCCATGTCTAATACACGAAGCTGACTAGCGCCGCAAGGTGGTGTCTAAGCGCGCCTGCAAACTACTCACGTATCGAACAAACCCGAAAAATTAGCGCAACCTGATAAAAAGTGATCACCCTTAAACCAGACCGGACGAATGAACCCATGTCACGTATGATGCGAAACTATGAGGGAATGTGTGTGTGTGACTGAGGCGTCGACCCAACTGGTCGAAGGACCGAGAATGCGAGAAGTGCGACAAAATGGTACCTCCTTTCTTCTTTCCTTTTTTCTCAAGGCACGTCCCCTCTACCCTGTCTAATGCTCAAACTGCATGATTACAAGATTCTAACGCAGACCCGTGAATGCCCTTTACTGTGTAATGCACTAAATAGCCTTTCTTGAATACACCGCCACCCTCTCTGTTGCACGTGTACTATTTAGCCTGCCGTTGCACTCTCTCTCTCTCTCTCTCTCTCTCTCTCTCTCTCTCTCTCTCTCTCTCTCTGTCTCTCTCTCTCTCTCTCTCTCTCTCTCTCTCTCTCTCTCTCTCTCTCTCTCTCTCTCTCTCTCTCTCTCCCTCTATTTTTGCACTCCCACTCTTCCGAGTGATTAGCCCCGAAATTGGCAGACTGCCACCCCTAGCACACCACCTAATTGGCTTCAAATACCGTCAGTATTTGCACAAAAACTTGTCTTTAATACAATCACCCTGAAGCCGCGTCATTACCTCTCCTTTTCCGCTAGAAGTCAATGAACCGAGGTTGGGCCGTAAGGGAAAGGACAGGTAAGACGACAGAGGTTCCCTAATCTGACCCGAAATAAGGGAACTACCTGTCAACGGCTCCTATGGTATAAAACAAGGACCTCAGAATACGCGACCCTCCCCTCCCCGAATTGTCGCAATACCCAAACCAGAAAAATGATCACCCCTGTTACCCCCCTGTATCAGCCGCCCAAAAAAAACTGGAATTATGAAACTACCCCTCATTTCCGGTTGTGAGAGATGGGTCGATTTATGCCCTTACCACAAGTTTCCTATGTCCCTGGTTGTTCCCCATAAAACCCCTGTCCCTCCTAATTAAGTAATCGGGCTGTAAAAGGTTACGTAGGATCCAGAGTGATGTTTTACAAGGTTAACAGACTAGTCCAAGGTAAAGAAATCATCGAAATGAACCCCGTAGTAGTTGAAAGGCAGGATGCATCGATAGAAAGGAAATGTTTAGCCATGTTCGTCTCTCAGCAAAATACCTGTGTAGTACTATGTTGACGACTCACAGTACCCTTTGTAAATGTAAAACTCTAGAGAACGGCATATCTTTGCCAGGTTCGTCTCACGAAGGTGGGTCACTATCAGATGAACTGTCGTGACTGTAATAAATAATTGTAAAGGAAAGTCATAGTAAATCCAACAGGCCCGTCACCGGTCATTCATATGCCAGTTGTGAACACTAATATAACGGGCATTTTTCATTCTTTGCCTGGAGCTGGGAGAGAAATAGACTTTTTGATTATCTTCATCTGCAAATTCTCTAAAGACTGTCTTTTCAAACTTGTTTAAGGGTACTGCTGTTGGAGGAGAGAAGGACCGGATGTGGGAGCACGAGGCCTGACTACAGACTAAGGAACACCTGCGACATTAGCCAAGGCGAGACCACGACAGAAAAGAGCTGCAGGACGAGGCACTGTTTTCGACAAACATGAGAAGAAAGGGTCGACCTGATGCCCCTGCTCGATGTCCAGTGTCTGTCGACAAGTCCCCGCTCTCTGAATTCGGTCACACGCCCGCCTATTTGAAGTCTCTCGTTCCCCTAGTTTGTTCCTAATTTGGCCTTGCTCCATCCCCCTTTTCCTCTGACCTACCCTATGGACTGTTTTGTACGCTCTTCTTCCATCTGAACTTTCTGACAAACACCTCAAAGGACACAGGGCGAAAAGGACCTTTTCGACCAGAAACGCGAGGAAAGGGTCGTGCCCTGCAACACAGAACTTAGAACAGAGCTGGACTTGTAGCTCCACCGCCGGTGCTCAACAGCGCCAACGAAAGGCAACAAAGAATGATGAGAACTCGTTAAACTTCGAACATTTGACATCCCCAATCGCCGTTTCTGCTAGACCTCATTTCTCTCCCAGCCGCCATCGTTTTGATCATGCTCCAATCCGAACCTGATATATATGTAATAACCTGCCAGTATGAAATATGCTTGCTGCTCTCGCTACAGAATCGTTTTTGTATTGCATTCCTATGACTTTCCTGCTAAACAAATTGATCAAAGTTTATCAAATAGGCCCACCTCCTAAAAACTAGAAATGTTAAAATGTATTGTTTACAACTCTTTTCCTCTAGGGTTCCTACCGTTTTCTTTCTCATGCCCACCACAATAGAACCGAGTAGAAAATGAACCAGCAAGATGTCTTGAATATGTTAAAGGGAGGACTGTTGAAAATTAGTACGTTTTGGTGAACATTATCTGCGCCATCTTGCCTCTTCCCCTGATGCCACACTTTTGTCGTGCGCGCCCGCCATTTTTTTAGATGCCCCGATCAGAGCGAACCCTTTTGCATGCTGCTGGCCCCTGACATAGCCCTTCGCCTTCACTAAGCCTGCACGCTGACCACCCCCTGCTTGCACCTGCCTTGAGTCATAAACCCCTCTTCGGCGCTGCCCTGCCCCAGGCCCTCATCCTGTTCCCAGCGCGACACCTCCCTGCTTCCCTTTCATGATCTCCGGCCCTTAGATGCAAACCCCCTTTTTCCCTGTGTGCCCGTTTTGTCTTCCCCGTTCCCAGGCCGACACCCAGCTCTGCCGATACCATTCCTTGCCCCTCCCCGTACAATAGAAAGCTTCCCCCATCAAAGGATCCCCGGGTTGATCAAAGCCCCCACTCCATGAGATCCGATCAAACCCCCCACATTCCGTGAATCGGCGGAATATCCAGCTGCGTGATACTCATCACCTGTTGAGACTAGGGTGGGGACTTCAACTGTAAATGTGTGTGGGAACGGGCCCAAAGGGGGATCTGAGGATGTCTTTCTGTACATCAAAGTATCGACGAGAATATGTTACATGCAATAAAAAGATAAACTTGTGTATAAGAGGCCAGGCCTCAGGGATGCAGTTAGAGCACCTCAGAACGATACCTTCTGTCCGTTTCGTTGTGTTCTCCTCCGGAGAAAATAAAAACCTTGTTTCCTGCTTTCCAGTCTCCAGCGCCTGCCTCTTCATTGATTAAATAACTAGAGGGTCACAGAGGCAATAACGCCGGGCAAATATCGATTGTCCCCGACCCGCCTCAGGTTTTTTTAGCGACCGCTTCTGAACTAGTCAGGACGGTCACAGCGCAAACGGGGTCAGAGCAGGCAATGTACTTCGAGGGAGGGAGGGTCAGCAGGGAGGCGGGGCGGGCTGTGGGGGCCAGGCTCTGAGGCACCAACAACAACAAGCGTAAGATGGCGTCAGCGTAGGGAAAAACGAAACTGGAGGTAGGCTGGGGCTCAGGAAATTGACTACGCTAGCTGCAGAATAGCGCTACTCAAAATCAGGGTTCAAAATTAAAGCGCCGTAACCACAATGCCCCCAGAGCGTTACAATGCACAGATCTTGAAGCGCCGTGTAAATAGTCCCCCAGGAGCTCTTTAAATGTCCTAGTTGCGTCGCAATGGCACTTGCGCTGCAGCGCTATGTAGAGTACTTAGGCGGTAGTGAGGCAGAGCACAAACACAATGCAGCTGAGAAGTATAATGTTAACGATACCTCACAGGAGCAGGGCACAGGGAGCGACCGCTTCTGAACTAGTCAGGACGGTCACAGCGCAAACGGGGTCAGAGCAGGCAGTGTACTTCGAGGGAGGGAGGGTCAGCAGGGAGGCGGGGCGGGCTTTGGGGGCCAGGCTCTGAGGCACCAACAACAACAAGCGTAAGATGGCGTCAGCGTAGGGAAAAACGAAACTGGAGGTAGGCTGGGGCTCAGGAAATTGACTACGCTAGCTGCAGAATAGCGCTACTCAAAATCAGGGTTCAAAATTAAAGCGCCGTAACCACAATGCCCCCAGAGCGTTACAATGCACAGATCTTGAAGCGCCGTGTAAATAGTCCCCCAGGAGCTCTTTAAATGTCCTAGTTGCGCCGCAATGGCACTCGCGCTGCAGCGCTATGTAGAGTACTTAGGCGGTAGTGAGGCAGAGCACAAACACAATGCAGCTGAGAAGTATAATGTTAACGATACCTCACAGGAGCAGGGCACAGGGAGCGACCGCTTCTGAACTAGTCAGGACGGTCAACTACTCATGACTCTGGTGCTCATACCACTCCTAGTGGTCCACCATCTGACACTTATTCTTCTACTTATCATTGAAAAAAATGGGTTATTGGTTGACTGGGGTGTTAACCCTGGTCAAGCAACAGCCACCATCTCCGTAAGGGTGAACCACAAAAGTCGCATGAGACTGGGTCAAAGTAAAAAAATATGTCTACCATGATGGAGAGTGCGTTGGATTCAAAGAGTGGATTGGGCCTGGTCCAGGCTTACCTTCAGACTTAGAAGAAATTCTGCTGAAAATGTTTTGAGAAGGTAAAGTTCAGCGGGGCAAGGCTGCAGGTGGTGTCCAAAGAGGAAGTATTGCCATCGGGGAGCCATTGACTGAAGTCACGGTGAAGATTCCTATGTTCGTACTAAGGGCTGATTTAAATCTTAACAGACGGTTACTATTTCAAAATGGTGGCAGATATCCCGTCCACCATAATATAAATCCCATAGCATATAATGGGATTTATATTACGGGACCTTTGTGACAGAGTTACCCATCTGCCAAGATCTAAATTAAGTCCTTAGTCTCTTTTTTGGAAGTCGAAAAACTCAAGCGGGACAAGACTGAAGTTTGTACCCAACAAGAGTTCCCAGAGGCCCGGTACACCTTTGGCAAAGGACCACTGAAAAGGATTTGCTTCTGTGGAGAAGACGATAGCGGGAGCTCAACCGGCGATGTATCTTGGGAGAAAAGACGAGCTGGCTGGTCTACTTCTACTCTCAGTTCTAAGAACAGTTTTTAGCCAAAAAAGTTTTACGTCTGAAGTTTTGGCTTTAGGCCATCTGGGCACCTTTAGCACAACCACCAAGTATCCAGGACAGGAGGGGCACCATTTGGGAGGTTAGGATTCACCCAGGATAGGCCCAGGTGCGAGTTCAAGATGGTTGGAACCTTTTCTGTCCCTGAGGCTCTGATCAAGAAGCCAGCCAACTAGCCCTTGGGTTCACTATGGAAGTCCAGGTTTCAAGTCATGAAACAGGGATCCGACAGCCGGGCAGGCTTCTGAGGGTTCAAGGCAGGCTAAAGGCAGCAAAACAGTCCTGTTAGTTGCAGCAAAGCAATCTTGGGGAGTATACAGAAGGGCACAGCAGCAGGCAGTTCTCTGAGAGTCCATCCACAGGTCCAGAAAGTGATCTGAAGGGTGGGCCTGTGGGTCCTATTTTTACACCTGAGGCCCCATTTGAAGTAAGAGAAGATTCTAGAAAATTCCCTTTGAAGTATTTGAAGTTTCTTTCTTCCCCTGCCATGGCTCCTGTCAGCCTGCATGAACAATGCAGGGGTGACAATCCCTTTGTGTGAAGGCAGAGCACAGACTATTCAGTTGCAAAGTGAGCTGTGCCCAGCTCCGCTCCCTATCCTTCCAGTTGATGGCCCATCCAGGCACACCTAAAACCACTATTGTTTGGCTCTCTGGGTGGAATAACAAAGTCCAACAGCCAACTACACCCAGTCATGTGACCTAGGGGTGGGCTGCAGGTATTAAATGGGTAGTGCAGGAAAATGACAACTTTCTAAAAGTAGAAAACCGTTTTATCTAACTGTTGCGTTTAATGCTGTTTTCTACTTAAACAGACTCGAAGCAATTACTGATTATATTGGTCTTAGTGTTTTTTCAACCATAATTCTGTACTTTTTTAGACAATTTAATTTTTATCTTTCATGTCCTGAAAAGGGATAATACTACTTGGTTTTATGATAAACATGCATTCAAACTTGGACAATAGTCAAACGCAAAACACATAACAAACAATAAATATACAAAATAAATTGTTGAGAAATGGATTACAATATCGAACCAGTCATGATTTTCAGAAATACAGCAAAAATTCTCATGATTTGTTTTTTAATTAATAGATCCCTCTAAATGCTACTGTCCACTGGGAACTAGTATCAATGCTACTAAGGTTAGGAATTTTCAAACTGTTCCCCTAGAGCAGATCCTAATCCTATACACGTGTTTCCCAAATGGTGAATGGTGCTGACGTGTTTCAAGCACCAATATTATTCTTGGGGTTCTCCTCAGGGCTATGACTAGGTGTAATCTGCTATGCCTTTGTCTTTTTGACTTTCTCTTTAATTAAAGTGCGTAATGATTAACTGATTAAAATGCTACACCTGTGTATTTCTTCTCATATTGCATGTTTTTCTAATTATATAGGCACAATCTAGCTGCCTATTTTAGGTCCGACCCCCTCTCACATTGTAAAACGTTCTAAAAGTGACATTTTCAAAATTGTGACTTAAAATCCAACTTTACCATTAAAGAGTATTTTATTTACAATTTCTCAGACACCAACCAAGAAATGCTCACTTGTTCCCAATCAAAAGGTAGCTCTTATTGAATGTAATAATGCAACCCAATGTTATCCTATGGGAGAGGTGGGCCTCTTCCATAGGTTAACACAAATTTAGGGTTCTTTCGATTCCAGGACATGTAAAACTTTAAAGTACATGTCCAACTTTTAATTTCAATGCATCCTTCCCTATGGGCTACCTAGGGCCTACGTTAGGGGTGACCTATATGCAACAAAAGGGAAATGTAATGATTGGCAAGGGGTTTATATTGCAAAGTCAAATTGGTAGTTTAAAACAGCATTCAAGCTGCAACGGCAGTCCTGGAGCTTGTTTTAAGGGGTTACACAATAAATGCGGCAGACTCACTAGTAGCATGTAATTTACCACACCTGGGTATATGGTATACCACCCTACAAGAAATTTATAAGTGATTAAATATGCCAATTAGGTGTAAGTCAGTTTTACCATGTTTAGGGGACAGAGCACAAGCACTTTAGCATTGGTTATCAGTATTTTTATTTAAGGAGTTTTATTTAGTGCTGGCCAGACCCGAGGGTATAGGAGCACTTTACAACAGATTATAATGCAGGAAACCAAAAATAAGGCATAGGTATACAAATTGGTTCATAGCGTCCCAGCATGTGATGCTACAAATGAGGTAATTTGATAACACAAATTGCCCAAACCACAATTACTACAAAAATATTTTAGGAGGGAAGAAATCAATTTATTATAACCGCCCTCGACATCTTACTCAATGTCAATTTTTTAAATCTTATTCAAAATATCACAAGCTTTATGGCAGAAAACGAACAATACATTAAATAATTACACACCTATGTATACTTTGTACACACATCAACAATAATGAATATTTCAAAAATGAATATAATTTCTGCATCAAACGTTACAAAAAAGAAAATGAATACATCACAAACAACATTTTAACAAACATTACAAACAAAAAATGAGAGAAACCAATTAATAGGGGGAATTATAAGCAAATGAGTGGCTCATAAATAATTCATTACTGGACCAGCCGGTCCTAGTATCATAGAGATGATAATATATTCCACCCTAGAAAGTGCCGACGCGTTTCGAAACCAGGTACAGTATCACTGGTCTCTCATCAGAGCTGTTTTATTCTTTGTATCTGAAAGATGCAAAGAAAGTGTTTTACTCATCAATATTCAAAAAGGGAAAACTCCTTATTGGTAAGTGGGCTGAGAGGATGAATAACTACATACCAAACTTGTTTGTGAGGAGGACAGGGCTTTAAAACGTCATCGATTTCATGCAAGCTAATGCTTGACGTGGCCAGGCAGGAAATTCTAAAAAGATTTTTTATATAAAAAAAATGTTTACGTGGATTGGTCAAACAGGCTAATGATCTGATTATTACAGTGTCGCCTACTAATAAATAAGTCGTACCTTACTAACGTCCAGCTGCCGCCAAACGGCGTATTCATGTATGTTGCACCACCATATGGGTGCAACCCTGGAACAGTAATGACAATCATTTTAGACAATGAGCTTGCACTTACAAATATACGTGTACTTCCGAGAAAGAGAGGGGGCAAAAACCTTGCGACTACCTTTCCGTTGGTGTTTGTGCTCTCTTAATTGGAAATTATGTTTGAAAGTCGCAATCCTGTTAAAAAAGACCACGAGTGTAAGCCCTCATCGCTGCGATAAAAGCATTCGAATATTTAATAAACAAAAAGTCGTTGAATTTACCTGTTCCCCAGGGACAGCACGCCGCTATCACAATCGGTGTTTTCTCAACTACGGTGGCCGCGTATAGACTTTCTATATTTAGGGCGTGGCAACTACTGGGGCATGATGGGACTTGTAGTGCCCTATATAGCGCACCATTATAAATCAATTTTTTATGTAAGATGCATGAAACATCAAAATGTGTATGTTTCCAGATGCTACTGTAATTACAATACGGAAGCATTGTTTTGGGGCGTGCTGCGTTTGAAAAACAACGCTTTTCAAACTTTATTGGCAAGTTGAATGTTGACGCTGTTGCCTTAATTGGATCGTGTTATTAAAATATTGGGTGCCAGCTCAATTTATATTTATTCTATGGTCACTTAATCAACCACCATCGTGTTGTGAATGTGGGTTGTGAAAGTCGAAGCTTTATTAGCGATATATTTGTGGGCTCTATTGATGACCAAAACTTATTCTGTAGAATTATATGTTTATAGCTGCCAGGTATGTGCCACGTATATTCTATGTTGCTATTATATCGGTAAGAAAAGGATGTAAGGACACAGTTACAGTCAGGGATGTCTAACAGATGCCAGTCGATTTACTATCTATCATAAACAGTTATATGTTAGCTATTTCGGACAAACTGTTCAAGCCAGTTTGAGTGCTATTATACTTCAAAATGAGGTAAGCCTCCTTTTGCAATAAGGCTCGCTCAATGACGTAGCTCTTTGTCGTTGGCTTTACAGTGTGTAACACAGACCATTTAAAGTCGTGTTCATTGTAACCTTTATCGCAGAAATGCTCAACCATAGGAGCAGTCATTATTTTCTTCTTGATCCTTGATCGATGCTGACTGATTCTTTGGTTGACCTGTTGGCTGGTCTTGCCAATGTAAATCAACGGGCACGGACAGAGTATAGCATAAACAACATTTTTTGTTTTGCAATTGGAAAAATCGGTGTGTCTCCACTTGATTCCATGGTGGACAAACTCATTACCTTCTATTGTAGATGAACAAGCAACACAATTGCCACACTTGTGGTGGCCTTCAACAGGTTTTAAGTTCCATTGTGCCAAAATGTCACTTTTAGGCTTGGGGATGGTGATATCAGCTCTAATCAATTGTTGTCCAATACTTCGATTTTTTCTGTAGGCGAAGATAGGCTTAGGAAATGGACAATTTAAACCCTCCAGTAGATGCCAGTTGTTTAAAACAGCTTGGCGTAGCTTGTGGGTGTCAGGACAGAACGTTGAAACGCATACCAATTTATTCAGCGGTGGGCGCTTCTTGACTTGTAACAAACATTCTCTAGGCGTGTATCTAGAAAGCTTGAATGAATGCTTTAGGAGCTTCTTTGGATAGCCCCTGTCTTGCATATCCTGACAAAAAGATCTCGCGTGTCTCTCATAATCTGTCACATCCGAGCAGTTGCGCCTAATTCTGAGCAATTGCCCATAGGGCAAATTGGCCTTCAAATTGCGCGGATGTGCACTCCTGTGATGCAGGATGATGTTCCTATCAGTTTTGTTTTTGTGGGGATGTTACCAAACGTCCCTCCTCACATCTCAGTTCTACATCCAAAAAAGTCATGCGACTAGTGCTGTTTTCTATTGAAAATTGGATATCACTGTGCCTTGCATTAAGCCATCCGTGAAAAGACATTAACTCCGCCTGGCTCCCCTGCCACAGGCGCCAGACGTCGTCAATATAGCGATACCACTGTATGATTTGATCTTTGAACGGGTTATTAGCTTCTATGAACTTCTCTTCATATTGTGCCATGAAGAGAACCACCATTTCTGGGGCATAAGGACACCCCATGGCTGTCCCCTTCACTTGCATGTAGTACTCGCCATTGAAGGTGAAATAGTTTCTCCTTAAAGCTATTTCCGCCAATTCTAGAATAAAGGCAGTGGGTACCCGATGTGGTCTTACCCTTTGGTCAAGATATATCTCCATCACTTGTAAGGCCTCCTCCTGAGGGATTTGGGTGTATAGTGATGTGACATGCATCGTCACCATGATTTGAGACTGTGTATCAAAGGTAGTGCCTTCAACCTTTAGGAGAAAATCAGTCATGTCGCGTAAATACGATTTAACCTGACTCAAGAATGGTTTTAAGAAAAAATCCACATATTGTGCGATCGGCTCTAAACATGAATCACAGCCCGAAACTATCGGGCGGCCAGGGGGCTCTTGAAGGCTCTTATGGATCTTCGGAAGAAGATACAGGACCGGAGTCCTGGGACATTTTTTAAGAAGGTAATCATGTTCTTTATTACCCAAGAACCCATTTTCCTTGCTATAGTCTAAAACTTTGGCAATTTGTCCTTGAATGTCTCTAGTGGGATCTTCTGATGACGCGCGGTACCAAGTGGTATTCTTTACTTGTTTTTCGCCTTCTGCAAGATACATAGGGCGGGGCCAAAGGACTACTGCCCCGCCCTTGTCTGCTTGTTTGATGACAATCGAAGGATCAACTTTGAGCGAACCATTTGTCTCTCTTTGCTTTTTGCTCATATTTTGATGGGTAAAACTCTTATTTTTCTCCATCTTACTGATGGAAGAAAGCAGTGCTTGCTCGAATGCTACCACCTGTTTGGGGATGTTAGTATAAGGGACACATTTTGATTTGTTCCTGAGGCCTGTCGTTTCGATACTTTCGACAAATGGGGTATTGGCAAAAAATGCCTTAAGTCGTACCTTGCGGCAAAACTGTATTGCCTCTAATTTCAGTTTGGTGTAATCAGTGTTCTTACTTGGTACAAATTTCAAGCCAAGATTAAGTACTGCTTCTTCCTCACTCGATAGTACTCTTGAGGACAAATTGACAACCGTTGTTGGTCTTCCTACGATTTGTAGTTGCTGCTCCTGGTTCGCATTTCCCATGGTACTTTGTACCTGGGTTTTGTTTGTTTGCCCTTCTCTAAAAAACTCACACCCTTCTTTTGATTTCTGTTATCTGACCCTGAAGAATCAGAAGAGGACGTACTTGAGAAAGTAGTGAATCTATTCCTAGACCTGCCTTGATAAGTTGACAAAGCTTGGCGGGAATCTATCTGTGAATAATAATCCTCACGTAAAAAAGGATACACTTGTTCAATTTTGAATGACTTTACGTCGCGTTCGTATCTATTATTCTTATTGTTAATGGTGTTGTCCCTAAATGCCTGAATATCTTTTTCCATCTTATCTAAAAGCGACTTTGCATCTGTGACCACCTGACTGGTCTCTATGGCCTTAGTTAATTCCTCTATTTCCTCTGCCTCTCTTTTGCATAATCTTTGTGCCGTTTCGATGGTATGGACCATAAGGTCACGGCTACACTTGGTATTAATGTAGCTGAAGCCCTTTAGGTACTCTGTATCTTCCGTAAAAATCACAGGGACGTTCTTCACCTGAAGGCCCCAAGGGATTGTGCCGCCCTTGAGGTGCCTCAGGAGGAAGTGCCCGTGTAATTCGGTTCTGACGTGTTTTTTACGCAGTTGAATTAACTTGTCCGATTCGTTCTGCTGTTTAGCACTAGTACGCAGCGCCACCGATGAAAAAGGAGATGAAGCTATTAATTTTTGAATGTGAGTTTCACTAAAGGACAAAGTGTCCTTTTCTTCCATTCTAGGGAGAGACTAACAGACCCTCTGTCCAAATCTATGTGCAATATTTTCCGGACTCCTTGTAGTCCTATAATCCCTCGCTGGTAAAAACCCGCCCTAAATTCTAAGAACAAAAGGGGATAGGTCCATTAACATATGGTGAGGGCTAGAACCTTTATAGAATTTGATAACACAAATTGCCCAAACCACAATTACTACAAAAATATTTTAGGAGGGAAGAAATCAATTTATTATAACCGCCCTCGACATCTTACTCAATGTCAATTTTTTTAATCTTATTCAAAATATCACAAGCTTTATGACAGAAAACGAACAATACATTAAATATTTACACACCTATATATACTTTGTACACACATCAACAATAATGAATATTTCAACAATGAATAGAATTTCTGCATCAAACATTACAAAAAAGAAAATGAATACATCACAAACAACATTTTAACAGACATTACAAACAAAAAATTAGAGAAACCAATTAATAGGGGGAATTATAAGCAAATGAGTGGCTCATAAATAATTCATTACTGGACCAGCCGGTCCTAGTATCATAGAGATGATAATATATTCCACCCTAGAAAGTGCAGACTTGTTTCGAAACCAGGTACAGTATCACTGGTCTCTCATCAGGGCTGTTTTATTCTTTGTATCTGAAAGATGCAAAGAAAGTGTTTTACTCATCAATATTGAAAAAGGGAAAACTCCTTATTGGTAAGTGGGCTGAGAGGATAAATAACTACATACCAAACTTGTTTGTGAGGAGGACAGGGCTTTAAAACGTCATCGATTTCATGCAAGCTAATGCTTGACGTGGCCAGGCAGGAAATTCTAAAACTATTTTTTATATAAAAAACAATTTTAAGTGGATTGGTCAAACAGGCTAATGATCTGATTATTACAGTGTCGCCTACTAATAAATAAGTCGTACCTTACTAACGTCCAGCTGCCACCAAACGGCGTATTCATGTATGTTGCACCACCATATGGGTGCAACCCTGGAACAGTAATGACAATCATTTTAGACAATGAGCGTGCACTTACAAATATACGTGTACTTCTGAGAAAGAGAGGGGGCAAAAAACGTTGCGCCTACCTTTCCGTTGGTGTTTGTGCTCTCTTAATTGGAAATTATGTTTGAAAGTCGCAATCCTGTTAAAAAAGACCATGAGTGTAAGCCCTCATTGCTGCGATAAAAGCATTTGAATATTTAATAAACAAAAAGTCGTTGAATTGACCTGTTCCCCAGGGACAGCACGCCGCTATCACAATCGGTGTTTTCTCAACTACGGTGGCCGCGTATAGACTTTCTATATTTAGAGCGCGGCAACAACCGGGGCATGATGGGACTTGAAGTGCCCTATATAGCGCATCATTATAAATCAATTTTTTATGTAAGACGCATGAAACATCAAAATGTGTATGTTTCCAGATGCTACTGTAATTACAATACAGAAGCATTGTTTTGGGGCGTGCTGCGTTTGAAAAACAAGGCTTTTCAAACTTTATTGGCAAGTTGAATGTTGACACTGTTGCCTTAATTGGATCGTGTTATTAAAATATTGAGTGCCAGCTCGATTTATATTTATTCTATGGTCACTTAATCAACCACCATCGTGTTGTGAATGTGGGTTGTGAAAGTCGAAGCTTTATTAGCGATACATTTGTGGGCTCTATTGATGACCAAAACTTATTCTGTAGAATTATATATTTATAGCTGCCAGGTATGTGCCACGTATATTCTATGTTGCTATTATATCGGTAAGAAAAGGATGTAAGGACACAGTTACAGTCAGGGATGTCTAACAGATGCCAGTCGCTTTACTGTCTATCATAAACAATTATATGTTAGCTATTTCGGACAAACTGTTCAAGCCAGTTTGAGTGCTATTATACTTCAAAATGAGGTAAGCCTCCTTTTGCAATAAGGCTCGCTCAATGTCGTAGCTCTTTGTCGTTGGCTTTACAGTGTGTAACACAGAACATTTAAAGTTGTGTTCATTGTGACCTTTATCGCAGAAATGCTCAACCATAGGAGCAGTCATTATTTTCTTCTTGATGCTTGATCGATGCTGACTGATCCTTTGGTTGACCTGTTGGCTGGTCTTGCCAATGTAAATCAACGGGCACGGACAGAGTATAGCATAAACAACATTTTTTGTTTTGCAATTGGAAAACTCGGTATGTCTCCACTTGATTCCATGGTGGACAAACTCATTACCTTCTATTGTAGATGAACAAGCAACACAATTGCCACACTTGTGGTGGCCTTCAACAGGCTTTAAGTTCCATTGTGCCAAAATGTCACTTTTAGGCTTGGGGATGGTAATATCAGCTCTAATCAATTGTTGTCCAATACTTTGATTTTTTCTGTAGGCGAAGATAGGCTTAGGAAATGGACAATTTAAACCCTCCAGTAGATGCCAGTTGTTTAAAACAGCTTGGCGTAGCTTGTGGGTGTCAGGACAGAACGTTGAAACGCACACCAATTTATTCAGCGGTGGGCGCTTCTTGACTTGTGACAAACATTCTCTAGGCGTGTATCTAGCACGCTTGAATTAATGCTTTAGGAGCTTCTTTGGATAGCCCCTGTCTTGCATATCCTGACGAAAAGATCTCGCGTGTCTCTCATAATCTGTCACATCCGAGCAGTTGCGCGTAATTCTGAGCAATTGCCCATAGGGCAAATTGGCCTTCAAATTGCGTGGATGTGCACTCCTGTGATGCAGGATGGTGTTCCTATCAGTTTCTTTTTTGTGAAGTTATTGTTGATGTGTGTACAAAGTATATATAGGTGTGTAAATATTTAATGTATTGTTCGTTTTCTGTCATAAAGCTTATGATATTTTGAATAAGATTTTAAAAATTGACATTGAGTAAGATGTTGAGGGCGGTTATAATAAATTGATTTCTTCCCTCCTAAAATATTTTTGTAGTAATTGTGGTTTGGGCAATTTGTGTTATCAAATTCTATAAAGGGTCTAGCCCTCACCATATGTTAATGGACCTATCCTCTTTTGTTCTTAGAATTTAGGGCTGGTTTTTACCCGCGAGGGATTATAGGACTACAAGGAGTCCGGAAAATATTGCACATAGATTTGGACGGAGGGTCTGTTAGTCTCTCCCTAGAATGGCAGAAAAGGACACTTTGTCCTTTAGTGAAAATCACATTCAAAATTTAATAGCTTCATCTCCTTTTTCCTCGGTGGCGCTGAGTACTAGTGCTAAACAGCAGAACGATTCGAACAAGTTAATTCGACTGCGTAAAAAACACGTCAGAACCGAATTACACAGGCACTTCCTCCTGAGGCACCTCAAGGGCGGGACAATCCCTTGGGGCCTTCAGGTGAAGAACGTCCCCGTGATTTTTACGGAAGATACAGAGTACCTAAAGGGCTTCAGCTACTTTAATACCAAGTGTAGCCGTGACCTTACCATCGAAACGGCACAAAGATTATGCAAAAGAGAGGCAGAGGAAATAGAGGAATTAACTAAGGCCATTGAGACCAGTCAGATGGTCACAGATGCAAAGTCGCATTTAGATAAGATTGAAAAAGATATTCAGGCATTTAGGGACAACACCATTAACGATAAGAATAATAGATACGAATGCGACGTAAAGTCATTCAAAATTGAACAAGTGTATCCTTTTTTACGTGAGGATTATTATTCACAGATAGATTCCCGCCAAGCTTTGTCAACTTATCAAGGCAGGTCTAGGAATAGATTCACTACTTTCTCAAGCACGTCCTCTTCTGATTCTTCAGGGTCAGATAACAGAAATCAAAAGAAGGGTGTGAGTTTTTTAGAGAAGGGCAAACAAACAAAACCCAGGTACAAAGTACCATGGGAAATGCGAACCAGGAGCAGCAACTACAAATCGTAGGAAGACCAACAACGTTTGTCAATTTGTCCTCAAGAGTACTATCGAGTGAGGAAGAAGCAGTACTTAATCTTGGCTTGAAATTTGTACCAAGTAAGAACACTGATTACACCAAACTGAAATTAGAGGCAATACAGTTTTGCCGCAAGGTACGACTTAAGGCATTTTTTGCCAATACCCCATTTGTCGAAAGTATCGAAACGACAGGCCTCAGGAACAAATCAAAATTTGTCCCTTATACTAACAACCCCAAACAGGTGGTAGCATTCGAGCAAGCACTGCTTTCTTCCATCAGTAAGATGGAGAAAAATAAGAGTTTTACCCATCAAAATATGAGCAAAAAGCAAGGAGAGACAATTGGTTCGCTCAAAGATGATCCTTCGATTGTCATCAAACAAGCAGACAAGGGCGGGGCAGTAGTCATTTGGCCCGCCCTATGTATCTGGCAGAAGGCGAAAAACAAGTAAAGAATACCACTTGGTACCGCGCGTTATCGGAAGATCCCACTAGAGACATTCAAGGACAAATTGCCAAAGTTTTAGACTATGGCAAGGAAAATGGGTTCTTGGGTAATAAAGAACATGATTACCTTCTTAAAAAATGTCCCAGGTCTCCGGTCCTGTATCTTCTTCCGAAGATCCATAAGAGCCTTCAAGAGCCCCCTGGCCGCCTGATAGTTTCGGGCTGTGATTCATGTTTAGAGCCGATCGCACAATATGTGGATTTTTTCTTAAACCCATTCTTGAGCCAGGTTAAATCGTATTTACGCGACACTACCGATTTTCTCCTAAAGGTTGAAGGCACTACCTTTGATACACAGTCTCAAATCATGGTGACTATGGATGTCACATCACTATACACCCAAATCCCTCAGGAGGAGGCCTTACAAGTGATGGAGATATATCTTGACCAAAGGGAAAGACCACATCGGGTACCCACTGCCTTTATTCTAGAATTGACTTAAATCAATAATTTCAACAAATTTAAATAGAGCAACCACAGTCCATCTACTCTATCGTACTGGAGAAAACTTTTTGTACCACACAAAAAAACCTAAACCACCAACAAAAGATTACTTTTGATTTATTAACTCATTCATCATGTATCCAAATATTTTTTGGTTTTTTAGTTCATATTATACACAGTTACTTAATTTCAAAAACTAATAAAAACATAGAGGTTGCCCGAGAAAAAAGATAGTGCAAAAGAAGTGCTCAGAAGTGTGAACGCAAGTGAACGGAAAGGAAACAAAATTAGAAAGTGTAGAAACAACTATTCACATTATTTACAAAACAATAACAAACTTTCAGCTCAATCATATTTGAACCCTGGCCAACTGATTTGTAGTCTCTTTAAAGGATTTTTCCAATTAGACGTGTGTCTGAAAATTATTTGGCACTATATACAATTCTTAGGTTGGTCCAAGGGTAATGAGTGGTAGTGTCGACGTTTCGACTCGTCTTATGCCCAACCGGTGATTTGAACCTTGGGATTGCGAGTCTT